>NC_142589.1:6257500-6882500 GCF_965207765.1 Zootoca vivipara | reverse complement strand
CAGTCTGGTAGTGTGTTGCTCCCTGCTCTCTGAACTGTTTTGCGCCTTCAAGGCAGGTGGGGTGGGGTGGGGAGAGAATGGAGCTTTGGCTGGCAGAGCGGAGAAACTGAGGCACAGACGAGGTAGAGGCAGAAGAGCAGGGGAAACCTGTGGCAGATTATAATCATAATCATTATAATAATTATCATTAGCTTTGGGAAGGTGACCCATGCTGTATTCCCTCCTTCCACTCATGCCCCAGAATTAACAAACTGCACAACACATACCACACAAACAGGGACAACCTTATATATAAACAGGGTGAGATCTGCTTTTGGTTTATTTCCTTTTAAAAGAGGATACGCCTACTAACTCTTTTGTTGACTATGAGGGCCACTCCATTTCTTCTACGGGATTCTTGCCCACAGTAGTAGATATGATAGTCATCTGAACTGAATTCGCCCATTCCCTTCCATTTTAGTTCACTGATGCCCAGGATGTCAATATTTATTCTTGCCATCTCATTTTTGACCACATCCAGCTTACCATTATCCATGGTTCTTACAGGGGAGAAGGGAGCGACAGAGGACGAGATGGTTGGACAGTGTTCTCGAAGCTACGAACATGAGTTTGACCAAACTGCGGGAGGCAGTGCAAAACAGGAGTGCCTGGCGTGCTCTGGTCCATGGGGTCACGAAGTGTCGGACACGACTAAACGACTAAACAACAACAATGCCTACTAATCTTTCCACGCTCTCAGGAGACGCCCAGGCAAGAACTGGGAAGCATTATCAGGCTTTTGCTTGGCCCTGCCCACCCAGACTGGCCATGGCCCACTCCTGGACGGGAAGGGGTGGTGCTATGAGTCTCATAGAGGAGCTGGCTGGACCAGGATGTTGAGTGGGGGGCATTCAAGGAGCCGCCCACTGACAACCCTATGGAGGCGCCCAGTGGGATTTGTTCACTTTTCTATGGAACACTCAGATGTTACTTTCAAATAAATAAATTCCACTGCTTTCTTTGGTTCTCTCCTATTTTCCCCCAGCCTGGATCTGGTGATTTGGGGAGTGATAAAACATAACTACAGCACCTCCATCTCCAGCAGCACCCCATCTATTCGTATGGACAGGCAAAGCACTATTGAGGCTTTGGGGGGCTCCTGTGCTTTTAATTAAAAGGACCCTGTTTGCCAGTTCTATCTGTTTTGTTGCTTCCCGATGAATACAGGTTGAGGAGAAGTGATACATAACCTCTTGATTGCCCCTTGAATAGCCTCTTCTGTCTGAATGTCAGTTTCTGTTCCTGTGGTGGAGAGAGCCTTGTGAAATAACCCAGATTCTTGAACTCGTAACCTTTGGAAGCCCTGTCAGTGATAACTGGGACACTGTAGTCATCGCTTTGCTTTCCTTCCACCACTATTTTGGATGCTCAGGCATGTAGATCAGGGGTCAGCAAACTTTTTCAGCAGGGGGCCGGTCCACTGTCCCTCAGACCTTGTGGAGGGCTGGACTAAATTTTGGGAAAAAATATGAACGGATTACTATGCCCCACAAATAACCCAGAGATGCATTTTAAATAAAAGCACACATTCTACTCATGTGTTTTTACACCAGGCAGGCCCCACAAATAACTCAGAGATGCATTTTAAATAAAAGGACACATTCTACTCATGTAAAAACATGTTAAAACATGCTGATTCCCGGACCATCCGCAGGCCAGATTGAGAAGGCAATTGGGCCGCATCTGGCCCCCGGGCCTTAGTTTGGGGACCCCTGATGTAGACTATGTTACCTTTATTTTAATGTACTAAAACTTTTAATTTAGATGTTTTCACGCATCCAGCCGAAGGAGGAGGAGGAGAAGGTGGGGGGGGGGGGAAATAAAGTTTCAAATAATGACTGTAATAAATGAAGGTAATTAATTGTAGTTTGTTCCTTAACTGTCTAGTCAGCTTAATTTTACCTTTTCATCTAATAATGAGAAAATAATTTTTGTGCTCTGAGGGTTAATGATATGTAACTGCAAGAGCTGCTAATTGCATGTTGCAAACTATTCATCAGAATCCCCATCTGTGCTACTTGATTATGTTTGCTAAATTATTGCTTTGAATTATCTTTCATAAAGCAACTTTTGTAATTAGCGGGGTTCTGGCTCTGCTCTTTTCCCTGTCTGCAAGGAGACTCAAAAACTTTGGCCATTTCAAGCTGTCGCCACTCCACTACTGTCGCGGGCAGGCCTTTTGTCTTCGCAGTAATGGAAAATTAAAGGCAGGATTTTATTTATTTAATCAGGTTGGGGGGGGGAGAAGAGAGAGAAGCTGGTTCCCTCTCCTCTGAGATGAGGGTGCCTCTTATTCCTTCCTCCCCACAGGCACCGCTGGGTGTGGCCAGAGTCTGGAGGCTCATCACATCCCAGATGCTGGGATCTTACCAGCCAGGCCACTGAGCTAAGGATGGCACCATTCTCCAGTCTGCTTCCATGGAAAAGAAGGGCCATGGGGCACTGGAAGAACACAAGAAGAGCCCTACAGCTGGATCAGGCCAATGGCCCCTCTAGTCCAGCATCCTGTTCTCACAGCGGCCAGACAGATGCCCCAAAGGGAAAATAGCAAGCAGGATCTGAGCACAAGAGCCCTCTCTCCTCCAGTGGTTTCCAGGAACTGGTGTTCAGAAGCATTGCTGTGGAGACAGAACACGGCTATTCTGGCTAGGAGCCATCGATTGCCCTCTCCTCCACAAACCTGTCTAATCCTCTTTTAAAGCCACCCAGGTTGGTGGCCAACACTGCCTCCTGTGGGAATGACTTCCATCGTTTAATTATGTGTGAAGAAGGCCATCATTTTATTCATCCTGAATCTTTCTGTGTTCAGCTTCACTGGAAGTCCATGGGTATTGTGACAGAGGGAGACATACTTTCCACCATCCACGCCATGCTAGGTCCTCCTCCGAGGGTCTTCTGGCCCTCATTGTGAGATGTGAGGTTACAGGGAACCAGGCAGAGGGCCTTCTCGGTAGTGGCGCCCTCCGTGTGGAACACCTTCCCATCAATGTCAAGGAAATGAATGACTATCTAAATGTCTCCCAGGACATTCTATACAAGATCTCAAAGCAGCTGTTTTATTACAGAAAAATTTCAGGAACAGACTGGAAAGAGAAGTTGCTGAATTGGAACTCATTACCAAGCTTAAAACCATGGAACCACCTGGGATGAACAAAGACATTGGATTCTTATCTCATTATGCATGATCAAGCTTTCTTTAGTGCCTCAGCCCTTGCTTTTTCCCGCAGGACCAATTGCAGTCATCAGCAGTCGTTAACAGCCATCTACAGGTTTACCACTCCCATCACCCATTCCCACCCACCCCCACCCTCTGTATATACATAAGGGTCTGACTTCTGTTTCAAGCGTATCTGAAGAAGTGTGCATGCACACGAAAGCTCATACCAAAATAAAAACTTAGTTGGTCTTTAAGGTGCTACTGAAGGAATTTTTTTATTTTGTATCTGACTGTTAGAAGACATCTGAAGGCAGCCCTGTTTAAGGAGGTTTTTAATGTTTGATGTGTTTGATGTTTTGACTCAGGCTTCGCATGCAGAAGGTCCAATTCCTTGACTCTCAGGTGGCAGGGCAGCAAAGGATCCTGGCCTCAGGCACCAGTCAGAGCAGAGCAGACCATACTGGCCTAAATGGGTGCATTATTCTGACTCAATACAAGGCAGCGTCATATCCTCCACAAAATGAAAGCACATGAATGTTAGAAGCTGCCTCGTACCAAGTCACATCAACAGTCCATCTCACTCGTCATTGTCTACACAAACTTCGCAGTGGCTCTCCAAGGTTTCAGGCAGGAGTTTCCCCTAGAATCATAGAACTGTAGAATTGGAAGGGATCCTGAGGGTCATCTAGTCCAACCCCCTGCAATGCAGGAATCTTACCTAAATCATACATGACAGATGGCCATCCAACATCTACTTAAAAACCTCCGAGGAAGGAGAGTCCACCACCTCTCAGGGGAGTCTGTTCCACTGTTGAACAGCTCTGACCATCAGAAAGTTATTTCTGATCTTTAGTTTGACTCCACTCCCCTTTCTTGTAACTTGAAACCATTGGCTCAAGTCCTACCTTCCAGAGCAGGGGAAAAACAAGCTTTCTTCATCTTCCACTTACACGCCTTAAGATATTTGAAGGTGGCTACCATATCCAACATGAGTTTGACCAAACTGCGGGAGGCAGTGGAAGACAGGAGCGTCTGGTGTGCTCTGGTCCTTGGGGTCACAAAGAGTCAGACACGACTAAACAACAACAACATTATATCTTCTTTTCCTGGCTCAACACACCCAGTTCCTCCAACTGTTCCTCATAAAGCTTGGTTTCCAGACCCATAGAACATCTTAATTGCCCTCCTCTGCACAAGTTCCGTCAAATTCCTTATTAGATTTTGTGGTGTCCACAACTGGACACAGGACTCCAGGTAGGGTCTGACCAAGGCAGAATAGAGCAGTACTATTATTTCCCTTGACGTCTGTTGACGCAGTCTAAAACAGCATTGGGTTTCTTTTGCTGCTGTATCACCCTGTTGGCTCATGTTAAGTTTGTGGTCTCAGGAACTGAAGCTGGAACCTTCTGTGTGCAAAGCATTTGCTGTATCACTGTGCTACAACCATTACCCTAAATCAGGCATCCCCAAACTTCGGCCCTCCAGATGTTTTGGACTACAATTCCCATCATCCCTGACCACTGGTCCTGTTAGCTAGGGATCATGGGAGTTGTAGGCTAAAACATCTGGAGGGCCACAGTTTGGGGATGCCTGCCCTAGATCAACAGTGAGGTATCTCTGGCCCTCCAGATGTTGTTGAACTCCAACTCCAACCATCCCTGGCCACTAGCCATGCTTGCTAAGGCTGCTGAGAATTGCAGTTCTGAAACATATGGAGGGCCAAAGGTTTCCCACTCTTGCCCTATCAATGTACCTGGCACTTCACAAAATTCAAGAAGACAGGTCCCTGCCCCAAGAGGCTTACAGGACCGGCAGTTGACCTCAGGGACTTGGGAGGCCAGTGAACACACTGTGTCTATCTGGGTTTAGAGGCAGCAGCCAACAGCCCTGGTCTAAGCCATAACTGTCCCAAGGCCTTGACCACTGTGGATGGAGTGGGATTGCAGGCTCCCTCCTGCCCAGTTCTGTGGGCTCTTGAAGTTCAGAGAAGCAGGGTTCAGTCAAATGCACAGGACTGAAGGCAGGGCTAAGATATGTTGTTTCAGAAGGCCGCTGGAATGGATGGAAGTCTCAGGTAGGAAGACCAAAGTGTGGTAGGCCCCACCACCCTGGAGCAACACATGGGGATGGCCACCGACTTAGGTGGCTCCAAAAGAGGACTGGACAAGTTCATGAAGGATAAAACTATCAATAGCTGCTAGCCAGGACAGTTGTGCTCTGCCGCAGCAGTTTAGACTAGACTAGGCAGCCTAGATGGCATGCTGCATACCCTCCAACATTTCTCCAGTGAAAATAGGGATGTCTTCTTCTTCTTCTTCTTCTTCTTCTTCTTCTTCTTCTTCTTCTTCTTCTTCTTCTTCTTCTTCTTCCTCCTCCTCCTCCTCCTCCTCCTCCTCCTCCTCCTCCTCCTCCTCCTCCTCCTAGCTGGCCCTGCACGTGTTGCTGTCTGTTAGTCTGTGAGGGTAATAGCCCCCCTTCAGATCCCCCTGAGCCTCAGAGTCCCCCTGAGCCGAGGCAAGATACTGTGGAGAGGGCAGGTTTCATCCCTGTGTCTCCCCCCACCCTGTTCTGACCCATTACGTATCCCTGCCCCCTATTCGTCCCCCCTCCCCCCCCAGGCAGGCCCCTACCTCCACTTGGCAATGTTGGGCCTTGTTGCTGTTTTCAGTTGGTTTGGTCTTCAACACCTCTGCTGGATGTATGTATGTGAGTGGTGGATCTCGTGGTGGAGGCGGGATTTGTGGGTGTGGTGTAGATTTCACAGGAAGGGAGGAAGTGTATTGTGGGAGGAAATCCACTTGAGGGCGCTGTTTTACTTTGTTGAAAAAGAGGCTTGTACCTGCGGAGGTGTGAGATTTGAGGGATTTTATTTTCCAACAACGCTCAGGGAGTGGCCTGGATCGTTGTGTCAAAATTTCAGGACGATCGGTCAAGCGGTTACGGAGAAAAGTGGATCCCGCACTTTCATGATTTTTACATTTATATATATATATATATATATATATATATATAGAGAGAGAGAGAGAGAGAGAGAGAGAGAGAGAGAGAGAGATGATGATGATGACGACTCCCCACCCATCTGACTGGGTTGCCCCAGCTTCCAACATATCTAAAAACACAACAAAACATTAAATATTTTTTAAAAAAAACCTATACACGGCTGCCTTCGCATGTCTTCTAAAGGTTGTATAGTTACTTATTTCCTTGGCTTGGGGTGTGTGGGTCAGGTAACTCCATACCCTCCAACATTTCTCCGATGGAAATAGTGATGTCCTCAGGAAAAGTGGGACATTTCGGGATCCAATCAGAAACCAGGACGGCTTCTGTAAACCCGGGACTGTCCCTGGAAAATAGGGACACTTGGAGAGTCTGCTATTGCAGCAGGTTCTTCTAATGCTGCATTCCTACAAACTAGTTGGCTGGTTAAAGAGCTCTGAGGCAGATGCCTTCTCTGTGCCAGGACCTACTGAGACTTGCCAGCGCCCCCCCCTCCGTCGGACCCACCCCCTCTCCCAGAGGATCTAATGACATCTGCTGGGGAAACAGGCAGCATTTAAAACGACTAGAAATACATTCCTATTGTTATCATTCTCTTTTATGTGTTTACGCCGAGCGTTTCGGAATGAATCAATACCGGATTGCCCTATAAATAAATAAGCATATCAGTAAAAACTGGGTAATAAAATGAAGTGATGAAAAATATGGAAATCAGCCCACATTTGTGTAAATCCAGTTATTGTTTACTTTAATATTTTTTCCTTGTGCCGTTACGTCGTTCCAAAGAGACAGATTTAAAAGTAAGGCGAAGCTCGCAAGATGTGACAGCCTCTAATGTGCTGTTGCCGAGCGCTGGCATCTCTCTGGGGGCTTCGAGCTAAGCGGGGTAGAAGCCGCTCAGAGGGAGGGACTATTTCTCTGCTTCCCTCCATTCGCCACCCCGGCAAGAGAATAATGAAGATTTTTAGGAACGCTCCAAAGTGTGACATTTCTCCAACACCTGCCTTCTCCACCTCGGAAGCATTTAAATCTCTCAGAGCCATGGCTCCACCAAAAGCGGGAATAGATCTTATTCCCCGCAGCAAAAAAAAGCCTTGGTGGATGGAGTTAAGGAAGGAAGCCATCAAAAGCCACCATTGTATGGCAACAGACCTGCCCAGGGGCCCTCTCAGTAGTTCCACCTCCCTCAGAAGTTTCGGGGGGGTGGCCTGGGTGAGGGCCTTCTCTGTGGCAGCCCCTCAGTATACAGTTTTTTTGCGAATGCTGAAGACACAACTCTTGGCCCTGGCCTTTGACACCTCAGGTGTGTGTTTCAGGACTCACCCTGTTCTTGTGAATGTAGTATGTTTTAACTGTTTATATTTCTGAACTTTTAACTGGTCGTAATGTGCCCTGAGACCTGCGGGAGAAGGACAGACAATAATAATAAAGATTTTCAAGGGGTGGTGGGGGGGGAAAAAACACCCACTCAGTGAATCCACCATCAAACCCATCTCTTGTGCGTGGAATTTAATGGAGGAAGTAAATCCACATGCTCGTGTGGTATTGGCTTCTACCGCAGCAACAAAGAGGTAATCTCATCTGAGTGGGAGAGCTCTCTCTGTGAGGGAACCGCCAGAAGGCCCTCGGAGCTGGACCGCTGGACGATGGAAGTGGAGACGCTCCTTCAGGTATACAGAGCCAAGGTTGTTTAGGGCTTTAAATGACTCTCAGGCTGTGCGCCTCCTGGTCTTTTATGGGCACAGTTACCCTATTCGGAACCAGGGAATCTCCCCCCCCCCGTCCCCTAGATCAGTGGTCCTCAACCTTGGGCCTCCAGATGTTTTGAGACTACAATTCCCATCATCCCTGACCACTAGTCCTGCTAGCTAGGGATCATGGGAGTTGTAGGCCAAAAACATCTGGAGGCCCAAGGTTGAGGACCACTGCCCTAGATGGTTGTAGTTGGAGTCTGTCTTATCAGGATTCAACCTCAATCCATTGACCACCATCCACCCTCTAATGGCCTCCAGACACCCACACAGGACATTCACCACCTTCATTGGTTCCGATTTAAACAAGCTGATTGATTGATTGATTGATTGATTGCATTAACATTCCCCACAACAACCCTTTGAGGTAGGTTTGGCTGAGAGGCAGTGACTGGCCCAAGGTGATACCCAGTGAACTTCATGGCCAAACGGGGATTCAAACCCTGCTCTCTCCAAGGTCGAAGTCTGACACTCTAACCACTACACCCAACAACATCTGGAAGGGCACCATGGTGGCCACCTCTTGAGTTGACACCGAAAACCTGGAGCCATCTTTGGACCAGCTGCTGCTGTGTGCGGTTCGTTTTTCTCTTGGACCCTGTTTCTACTTTGTGTCCCCCGAGCGGCTCACAGGTGGCTCACGGTGGCTAAGAAGTACCTTGGGCAGAGACGGCTTCTTACCTCTGCCTGGAAGCTCTTCAAGACAGGAGCCACCATGTCGCGGACCTCCTGGAAGAGAGAAAATGGCGGAAGCCCGCGATCAGACCCGAGTCTGGCAACGGGGCTCTTGGTTAATCCAGCCCTCAGAATCAGGACTGGTTCCTCATGTGAAGCTGGGCTGTCGCCTAATTAAAGAACCCTTGGTTTTGATTAATTAAGCAGGTTTCAAGTCGACTAATTAGCTGATTACATTTGCATACTGAGGATAAGAACAATAATACTTAAAGGGGAAACACAGGCTCGTTTTTAGGTTGGTGTGGTGGAGATGGTGATGTTTTTTTGGCCAGTTTCATCCTTGGCCAGTCTTCCAATGATCTCAGACCAGTGGCGAATGGAGGCAAATATGGGTCTACCCACTCACATGCTGATCCACACACTCTCATGTACACAGCCAGGTATACGCAGCCCCTCTCCTCATGACACAATTGCTCATAAATTGATTGACCTAACACCTGGGGAAGGAGCAATTTGCACCCCCAACAGGGTGCTAAGCTCAGTCCGTTCCTGTACCGGGTCTACTCTATTGCCCTCACCCCCATTTTGCAACTGGAGCCAATATGATTGGGACCAGAAAGATTTGCTCTGTGTATTTGGGAGGGGGGGCTGGCTCAAGAAGTCCCCAACCTCTGTTTCTCCCTGGTCTGAGTCCAGCACTCTAACCATTATGCTACACTGCCTCTCATGGGGCAGGGTTTGTGGATTTCAGCTCTCTACTTAATTGCCTCCCTCCCCCTACCCCCAATTAATACCACAATGTGCTGCAAACTCTCTACCCCAAGTCTTCTTAATTTAGATACAAGCTAAGAACATAATTGTAGAAGCTGGCATGAGGCGGTGTCGGGAGGGGAGGGGAGCGAAGGCGGGGGAAGCCCCCCAACTGTCAAACTGACTAAAACAACATTTATTTTGGGGAGAGGAAAAGAGCAGCGGCGGCAACAAAAACAGCAACAAAGTGGCGTTCCATCTGCTCGGAGAGGTAGGTGCCAGGATTTCTGCAACGAGGCCTTGGAACACTTTTTCTCGTTATATAAAATAACTTGATGGGGTTGGGGAGAGCCCGGTTCTGAAAGGAGGGACATTTTGTGCCAAGGCGCTGGGCACCCCGTCATTCCGACAGGCGGGGGCACAAGCCAAGACATGATGGCGCACACTTAGGGCAGATTGCTGCAGCGGAATTGCTGACAGGAGTGAGACCCAATCAGCTTACAACTGGCCTTCCAATTTGCTGCTGGGTCAAGTTCAAGGCCAGTCTAGCTTCACCCCATAAATATCCACTTGACCGCTTCGATTTGTGGACCTGGCCCTGCCACAGGTGCCAGTGCCCGTTCTGCATTTGTAAGAAATGGATATTTTAGTCTGGCAGCACCCGCACTTTGGAACTCCCTGCCTATTGACATCAGTCAGGCGCCTTCGCTGTATTCTTTTCGAGCCCTGCTAAAAACATTCTTGGTTTAGACAGGCCTGTCCAGCTGTGTAGAATATCGATGTGTGTTTTGATGTGCTTTTAGCTTATGGTTGATTCAGGGCCAGATTTAGGCTTGATGAGGCCCTAAGCTACTGAAGGTAATGGGGCCCTTTATATGTCCAGCTGTCCTTTGTCAACAACAAATTGTCACTGTTTTTTGTGTTGAATATATGCTTTATGGACCTAATAGGTATCCAAAGCCTTTCGCCACTGTTGCTGTATGTAGGGTTTTTTTTGTTTTTTTAAAATCTTTTATTTTGGAAATGTACATCCAGTTTTTCTCCCTTTAAATATTTTGGGCGCCCCCAAGAAAGTGGGGCCCTAAGCTATACCTTGTTTAGCTTATACGTAAATCCGGCAGTGGGTTGATTTAATCATTGCCTGACCAATCATTCTAACCATTTTAACGGATCTTTTTGTTGTCGGGTGAATCCCTTTGAGGTATTTTATGATGTAAACGACATGCACGGAAACCAAGAGGACTAGCACCTAGCTTTGACCAGGGCGGTGGGGCAGAATCCTCTGCTGTAACCGAAGGAAGCAGGCCAGCTTTGAGCGTGAAGGCTGCCCCCCCACTTGCATCCTCTGCCCCACACACTTGCATCCTCCGTCCAAGGCAGCCGGCAGCTGTGCTGTTAGGCCTCGGAGGCCCTCCCTCTCCCACAAGTGCCACTCAGTGCATCTCAGGATCAGGACCACGGGCTCATTAGCTGCAATTGCACCACAATATTGTGTTGTAATATGCTGCAGTTGGGCATTTGAGGCCATAATTTGGGGCTGATCACCTTATCCAGGCATCCCCAAACTTCGGCCCTCCAGATGTTTTGGACTACAATTCCCATCATCCCTGAAAACTGGTCCTGTTAGCTAGGGATCATGGGAGTTGTAGGCCAAAACATCTGGAGGGCCGCAGTTTGGGGATGCCTGACCTTATCCTTCTCTTGTTGGTCACCCAAGTTTGTAAATAAATAAATAAATAAATAAATAAATCTCTCTTTCTCTCTCTCTCACACACACAGAGAGAGCTGTTTGAATGGGAGAGGGGAGGGAAATCCAGCTACCCACTGAGTTAATTCTATAATAGCAAATATACTGTACCTCAGGTACATTTTTCTTAAATTCCCGGCTGAGTTCAATTAAATGTTTATGAGAATGCTCGCTTTCTTCCTGCCGTGCCGCCAGTTCGGAAGCAACAGAATTAAGCTCCTTCTGGAACAAAACAAAACAAAAACAGAACAGAGAGAGAGAAAGAGAGAGAGAGAGAGAGGAATGAGTTGTGGCATTTTATCCCTTTAATATAATGCATAGCATTTTCCGAAGCGAGCCATTTCGCACAACTGACTTGAAAGGCGAAAAAGATGGATATTGTCAGTTTACGAGGTTTTTTGCATTAACTGGCGTTGGAACATCCAACGATGGCACATTTTGAATTTAGGAGGCAGACGCACCCAGTCGCCTTGGGCAAGCGACTGGCTACAGTCATTTGTCCCCCTTCCCCAGGAGCCACGGGCAATTGCAGAGAAGGGTGCAACTTCCGTTGCATACATTCATCCATTTATTAACCCCCCCCCCAAGAAATGAACACCCAACCTTTCATGCTTAAAGAAACCTCAAGTTGGCTCAGAGTAGGAAAAAAGAAAAACAGCCCCAGAAACATGCATAAACACCACAATGGTCTACACCCCGCTCAAAGTGATCTCCATTACATGAACACAGTCTTTCTCAAAGGAGATATTGGAGGCCGAGCTAAATGTGGGTTGTTGAATTACTCCCGGTTTCCCTTTTAAGTAACTGTTTTTGGTTTTCTTACACGTATAACAAAATTTAGACAACTAAATATAATCATAACACGCACAAACACAAATCTTGCCAGCTACCAGGTTAAGTGAGGAGGAATTAAAGAACCTTTTAATGAGGGTGAAAGAGGAGAGCGCAAAAAGTGGTCTGAAGCTCAACATCAAAAAAACCAAGATCATGGCCACTGGTCCCATCACCTCCTGGCAAATAGAAGGGGAAGAAATGGAGGCAGTGAGGGATTTTACTTTCTTGGGCTCCTTGATCACTGCAGATGGTGATAGCAGTCACGAAATTAAAAGACGCCTGCTTCTTGGGAGAAAAGCAATGACAAACCTAGACAGCATCATAAAAAGCAGAGACATCACCTTGCCGACAAAGGTCCGTATAGTTACAGCTATGGTTTTCCCAGTAGTGATGTATGGAAGTGAGAGCTGGACCATAAAGAAGGCTGATCGCCAAAGAATTGATGCTTTTGAATTATGGTGCTGGAGGAGACTCTTGAGAGTCCCACGGACTGCAAGAAGATCAAACCTATCCATTCTTAAGGAAATCAGCCCTGAGTGCTCACTGGAAGGACAGATCCTGAAGCTGAGGCTCCAATACTTTGGCCACCTCATGTGAAGAGAAGACTCCCTGGAAAAGACCCTGATGTTGGGAAAGATTGAGGGCACAAGGAGAAGGGGACGACAGAGGACGAGATGGTTGGACAGTGTTCTCAAAGCCACCAACATGAGTTTGACCAAACTGCGGGAGGCAGTGCAAGACAGGAGTGCCTGGCGTGCTCTGGTTCATGGGGTCACGAAGAGTCGGACACGACTAAATGACTAAACAACAACAACCAGGTTAAGTATACGTGTATTTGCAATATTCGTTCCTCCTATGCTATTTGGTCAGGGTTGTACAAAAGCATCCATCCACAACAAGGTCATCTTCTCTGTCTAAAGCAGGCACCCCCAAACTGCGGCCCTCCAGATGCTTTGGCCTACAACTCCCATGATCCCTAGCTAACAGGACCTGTGGTCAGGGATGATGGGAATTGTAGTCCACAACATCTGGAGGGCCGAAGTTTGGGGATGCCTGGTCTAAAGCATCCATAATTGCACATGGTCTTGTGGCCCCCAGAGGGTCCTTTAAGTCAACGGAGGAGATGGTGGGTGGAAAAGGAATTCAAGGAATTGAAAGACGCATCAGTGGAGACACACAGGCTGAACGAGATCACAAAACCTGAGCCCAGGGCATTGGGGGGGTGGCGGGAAAGCAGATATTTATACATATTGCAAATATACCTGAGCTTGTGCCTGATCCCTATAAGCTTCTTAATTGGCTGAAGTCCTGCAGGGACAAGATATGGCACATTCAGATTTGTTGGGATGCATATTTTGTAGGCCCTTTTCACTAGCATAGGAAATAAATGGCCACATGTTCTAGGTCTCCTCTAGCAAGACATCGACTCCTTTCCCAATTATTGAGGATATAATAATAATAATAATAATAATAATAATAATAATAATAATAATTTATTATTTATACCCCACCCATCTGGCTGGGTTTCCCCAGCCACTCTGGGCGGCTTCCAACAGAAACATTAAAATACACTAATTTCCTAAACATTACAAGCCTCCCTGAGCAGGGCTGCCTTCAGATGTCTTCTAAAAATCTGGTAGCTGTTTTCCTTTTTGACATCTGATGGGAGGGCGTTCCACAGGGCAGGCGCCATCACCGATGTTGTGGTCGCATCCACCGGGAACTGTGATGGTCAAGCTGCAGGTTGCATGTGCCTGCCTGTCAAAGGGGAGAGGTATGGGCTAGTGGTGCTCCTTTCTTCCCTGATTCTGATGCCATGGGTGGGAGATGGGGCTGGGAACGGCTGTTCAGTAGGTGACCTACGGCACAAGCCTATACATGTCCTGCCTTGCCTCACCTCAATAAGGATGTTGCAGATTTGGGAAAGGTTCAGAAATGGGCAGCCAGTCACAGTGATCACGGGGATGGAGCAAGTCTCTTGTGAAGATGGGATACAGCGTTTGGGGCTTTTTAGCATAGAGAAAAGGCAAGTAAGAAGTGACGAGGTGAAAGTTTATTAAATCATGCAAGGCATGGAGAAAGTGGAGGGAGAAAATTCTCTCTCCTAACACTACAACTCGTCAATGAAGCTGAAGGCTGGAAGGTTCAGGATGGAGAAAAGGAAGTACTTCTTTGCACAGTGCAGACTTAAAACAATGGAACTCCCTGTCACAGGAGGCAGTGATGGCCACCAATTTGGCTTTAGATGAGAATTAGACAAATTCATGGAGAAGAGGGCTATTGATGGCTACTAGCCAGGAGGCAGAGATGGGCCCCTTTTGGCCTGATGCAACAGGGTCTTCCCATGTCTTCAGAAGTTGGGATGGGGGCCTTTTCCCCAGATAAGTGGGGGGAAGTCTTGTAGTCCTTAAAAAGGTAAAGGTAAGGGACCTCTGACAATTAAGTCCAGTCGCAGAAGACTCTGGGGTTGTGGCGCTCATCTCGCTTTATAGGCCAAGGGAGCTGGCGTTTGTCCGCAGAAAGTTTTTCTGGGTCATGGGGCCAGCATGACTAAGCTGCTTCTGGCGAAACCAGAGCAGCGCACGGAAATGCCGTTTACCTTCCCTATTTATCTACTTGCATTTTGACGTGCTTTCGAACTGCTAGGTTGACAGGAGCTGGGACCAAGCAACGGGAGCTCACCCCGTCACGGGGATTCGAACCGCCGACCTTCTGATCGGCAAGCCCAAGAAGCTCTGTGGTTTAGACCACATTGCCACCCGTGTCCCTTTGTAGTCCTTAAGCACACACATATAGCCTGTGGTCTAGGCCTTTTAAGATAGTGCCAGCCAACTCCAGCAGGGCTGAATATTTTGAACAGAGGGGAATATATTAAGCAGCCAAAAAAATAAAATAAAAATAAAATCTAGATTAGAGAGATTTCTATGTAAACAAATACAGATGGGGGTTCAAATTAACAGAGCACTTGGCTGATCAATATTCTTAATAACCCCTTCCCTTTTTTTCTTTGGTAACTGTAAGAAAAACACAGCAAGAGTGTCAAAATAGTAGAAGAGCACCATATTGCACTGTGTGATATAGTGGTTGTTGTTGTTGTTAAGCTCCAAGTCCGTGCCATCACCAGCTGATATATATCAGAACAGGAAGAAGGCATCCAAAGGATAACTTACTTATGCTTTCAAGTGTTCATAAATAAGGTTTTAAAACATCTAGATGGTTTTTTAATTCCAGCAGAATTTGGGGCAGGGGTGATGAAAGCACCAGGATTGAGTAAACTGACCTTTTGTGTACAGCTCTGTGTAAATCAAGCACAGCTCACTTAAAGCGCAGGGAAATGTTTCATTAAAGAATTATGGATTCATATCATGCTGGCTTTGGAGGGGACAGACCGGCACGTGTGAAACCCATTAAGGAAATATGGAATGTTAGATTCTTCTTTTTAGAAAGCAGAAAAAAGACACTATTAGAAAAGAAAGTCCAGAGGCATCAGGGACAGCACTCAAAAGGATAGCCCACGGCTGCCATGATGTTGCATATTTTAAGTGGTGCTTTTCATTAAAGTCCTTCCCCGCATTTGTTGCTGTGCTACTTATTCTTTTCTTTCTTTTTAAAATACTGATTTAAATCACAAAGGCCGGACGGAGAAGGACTACAGTTCCTCTGAGGCTGGAGCAGGGCGCAGTGGCCCGTCTGCTTGTGGGGGCAGACCCCTGCCAGCCGATAACATTAGAAGAGCCTGCTGGATCAGGCCAAGGGCCCATCTAGTCCAGCATCCTGTTCTCAACAAAGGGAAACCAGCAAGCAGGATTCGAGCACAAGAGCCAACTCTCCCCTCCTGTAGCTTCCAAGGATTCAGGAGCATTTACTGCCTCTGAGCAGAGCACAACCATTGTGGCGATAACACCATGCTTGTGGGATTCAAACTTGCTGCCCACCTGCTACAGGGCCATGTTCAAGGGGCTGGTACCTATAAAGCTCGAGATCAGGTTACCTGAGAGAGAGCCTTATTTAACCCTTATACACACCGTAGATCACAAGCTTTGACGTGGCAGCTCCACAAGCTTCAGGGCTATGGGAGAAGGTCCTCTCTTTCCCCAAGATTCTTCAGCCCTCCTTTGACATACAGTCGTACATTGGTTTTCAAACAGCTTAGTTCCCGAACGCTTTGGCTCCCAAAAGCCGCAAACCCGGAAGCGACTGTTTCAGTTTGCGAACTATTTTTGGAAGCCGAACATCCGACGGGGCTTCCGCCTCTTCCGATTGGCTGCAGGAGCTTCCTGCAGCCAATCAGAAGCTGCGCTTGAGTTTTCAAACGTTTGGGAAGTCAAATGGACTTCTGGAACGGATTCCGTTTGACTTCCAAGGTGCGACTGTATATGGCCAATACAAGGCAGGAGTTTCTTACTGAAGAGATTTAAACTAGGGGTGGGTGAATCTTTCAATCCTAGTTTCTCATTCTCTTTGTTAACCTTCAGCCCATGCCATTTCCACACCAGCTTATGGTTTTGTTTTGGGTTTGCTTGTTTTAAAAAGGAGGTCCTCACAAAAATTTGCCAGCATTTTTGTGTTTGTATCCTGCCCTTCCTCCCCAAGGACCCCAGGATGACAAAACAGTTGAACAATTTAAAGTAAAAACAAAGCAAGCATTTTTAGTTCTGGCAACAGGACCGTGGATGCCCTTCAGAGGGAGGCTTACCTGCCCCATCTCTGCCCACCATTCTGAAGGCTGATGGTACCTTATCACCGATTCCTCACCCCCGTACTACAGCTGCTGTTTTATACGCTACCGTTTTGGAAGTTGATTGTGGTTGCTTTATCCATACTGTTTGTTTTGATGTGGTATTTATTATGCTCGTTTAAATACCGTAAGCCAGTGTCAGGGTCCCCTGTAGACCCAAACGCCCGAGATTAAAAGCAGCAAAAATTACGGCAATGATACACTGGGCTAAAGACATTGGTTATAATAAACAGTTAGAAGAATGGGAGAGGTTATGGAAGGAAGGTATCAGTTTTACTGCATGCAGTACACTTAAAGAAAATGTCATGAAAATGATGTATAGGTGGTATTTAAAGATAAAGGGACCCCTGACCATTAGGTCCAGTCGTGATCGACTCTGGGGTTGCGCGCTCATCTCGCATTATTGGCCGAGGAAGCCGGCGTATAGCTTCCAGGTCATGTGGCCAGCATGACAAAGCCGCTTCTGGCAAACCAGAGCAGCACATGGGAACACCGTTTACCTTCCCGCTGTAGCGGTTCCTATTTATCTACTTGCATTTTGACGTGCTTTCGAACTGCTAGGTGGGCAGGAGCTGGGACAGAGCAACGGGAGCTCACCCCGTCACAGGGATTCGAACCGCTGACCTTCTGATCAGCAAGCCCTAGGCTCAGTGGTTTAACCCACAGCGCCACCTGGGTCCCTGACCAGGTGGTATTTAACACCAGTTAAATTGGCTAAAATGTATAGAACAAAAAATGACAGTTGGAAATGTAAGGAAAAGGAGGGTACATTTTCCATATGTGGTGGACATGTAAAGAGGTAAAAGCTTTCTGGGAGATGATATATAATGAGTCATAGAAAATGTTTAAAAACACTTTTGTTAAAAAAACCAGAAGCTTTCTAAAAAGTTGTTCTTACTGTATATGCAACAACTGCAGCAAGAATTTTATTAGCCCAGAAATGGAAACAGCATGAAGTACCAACAAAAGAAAAGTGGCAGATGAAGATGATGGACTTTGCAGAACTGGCGGAAGAATCCAGAATCGGCAAGATCAAGTATTCCAAAAAGAATGGAACAAATTTATATTATATTTGGGAGAAAGCTGTAAGCAATTAACATCATTAGCAGGGTTATCTGAAGATGTGCAAGATGAATTAGTTACCTATTCAGGTTGAGTAATTTAATATCGTATTTTAAGTAACGATATAACAAGAATAAGAAAGTAAGAGAAATGCAAAAATGCCAAATTTTATTTTGTAAACCATTAGGTGGGACGGAGGGAAGTCATTTAAGCTCGGTTGCGCCAAGAGATTTAGTAAGAGGTTACAATGTTACGTATTGTGATTAAACGTAAAATTAATAAAAATTATTATAAAGAAATAAATTAAAAATAAATAAATAAAACCAGCAAAAATAAACAAAGCAGGCTTGTGCGGGAGAATATTACTACTACTACCACAACTAATTTATAATTAGTCCACTCTGGACAGCTCCCAACAAAATATTAAAAACCACAATAAAACATCAAGCATTGAAAGCTTCCCTAAACAGGGCTGCCTTCAGATGTCTTCTAAAAGTCAGGTAGATGTTTATTTCCTTGACATCTGAAAGGAGGGCGTTCCACAGGGCAGGCGCCACCACCAAGAAGGCCCTCTGCCTGGTTCCCTGTAACCTAACTTCTCGCAGGGAGGGAACAGCCAGAAGGCCCTCAGAGTTGGACCTCAGTGTGCGGGCTGAATGATGGGGGTGGAGACGCTCCTTCAGAAAACCTCCCAATGTTGTTTTGCGCTCTGAGCTGAACTGAGTTTGCCCCCCCTCTCAGTAACCCCTAAAACAGGGGTGGCCAACTTCCAAGAGACCGCAATCTACACACAGAGTTAAAAATTGGGAGTGATCTACCCCCTTTTTCGGGGTTCAGGTCAAAGTTGTTGAGCTTCTTTAGGGAGGAGGAAAGAGACACTGAGCTTTCTTAAGGAAGGAAAACCCTGTTTTTGGTGGTTCAGGTCAAAGTTGTTGAGCTTTTTATAGGGAGAAAAGCCCCGTTTTTTAGAGGTGCAGGGCAAAGATGTTGAGCTTTTTTTAGGGGAGCCAGTTTTTTAGCTTTTTTGGGGGGACCCACTGATCTACTGGTGATCTACCACAGACATCCAGTGATCTACTGGTAGATCACGGTCTACCTGTTGGACATGCCTGCCCTAAAACAACTTCCAAACTATGTCACTTGAAGTGACCGCCTTGTGTGAGGGCCTCGCTGGCCTAACAGAAAAAAAACAGAGCCCAGAATCCTGCACCTAAATTTGTGGCCATTGGTCCTTGGGCCATACTCGAGTCCGATGCACCCCTTTGCTGCCACAGGTGTTGCTGAAGAGAGACCTTCTGTTCTTTAAAAAGGAAATGTCTTCCTTGGATTGTGGTGGTCGACAGGGTGGGGGAACGTGATAGGGAGAGTCCCTGTGTCATGGCCATGTTTGCGATGCAGGGCAGGGTGAGACAGGCCGCAGCGTACAAGACGGATGGCGGTGCACATGGCCTCTCGGCAGACAGGCTGGCTTCCAGGAGCTATCAATCATTTTCCTGCGTATTATGTAAATTCTTGATGCTAAAGATGTATGGAGTTAATTACCAGGGGTCGCGGCCGGGTGTTAAATTCGTACAAGGAAGCTCCTCTCAGTCTCCAATGAATTTGAGAGAGATTGCAAGCTTTCCGCCTTTTATTGGGCCGTATAAATATTTCACTGTTAGATATAAAAAAAAATATTGGAGAAAAAGCAGATAAAAACCGAATCCCCCCCTGTGTATACAGACTGAGACGAGGAAGAAAGCGGGTGTCAGCAGGTTTTTTAATGACCTTGCAGCACAACCCGTGAATGGCTTGATTCGGGGTTTGTTTTGTTTTTAGCTCTGGGTGGCAAGGCAGGGGTGCGGCAGGCAGCCTCACAGCTTGTCTGCTTGTCTGCCTTGATTCAGACAAGCATGTGAGGCGGCAAAGCTACCAGGTCAGCCGCTCATCCCCAAACAGTGGGCCATGGGGCAACAAAGTGGCACAAGAGAGCTACTGCAGAACCAAACCCATTAAAAGTTCCCAAACCCAGAAAGAGGTTGGCCGTTGCACCCCTTCAGAGTATGCTAACCATCAGCCCAGCCTGGAGGCAGATGATTACACTGCACCCCCCCCTTGGCAATGCCGGATTTATGTATAAGTTAAACAAGCTATAGCTTAGGGCCCCACTCTCTTGGGGGCCCCACAAAAATTAAAGGAACAAACAAACCTGGATGTACATTTCCAAAATATAAGATAAAAAAACAAATTAAATAAAACCTACATGCAGCAACGGTGTTTTGTGTTGTGTAGGCTCCTATGATCTAAGTCATGGGCCCTGCCTGCTAGCCTGCTCCCTAAAATATCACTGGTTTCCGTTCAACAATTACTTTGATAAAATACATATTTTGTTATGTGCAAATGGCTTTAGATACCTATTAGGTCCACAAATTACCATATAGCAGGTAGATCGTGATCTACTGGTAGATCACTGAACGTCTGTGGTAGATCACTGGTAGATCACTGGTAGATCACTGGCTCCCCCCAAACTTTAGCTCCCGTAAAAAAAAGCTCAACAAAGTTTGCCCTGCACCGCCCCAAAATGTGGCTTTACTCCTCCCTAAAAGGTCAACAACTTCGACCTGAACCCCCCCCCAAAAAAACAGGGCTTTCCTTCTCCCTAAAAAGCTCAACAACTTCGACCTGAACCTCAAAAAACAGGGCTTTCCTTCATAGAAAAAGTTCAACAACCTTGACCTGAACCCCCCAAAAGGGGGTAGATCACTGCCAGTTTTTAACTCTATGAGTAGATCGCAGTCTCTTGGGAGTTGGCCACCCCTGCCATATAGCATATATTCAACACAAAATGGCGATAATTTGTTGTTGACAAAGGACAGCTGGACATATAAAGGGCCCCATTACCTTCAGTAGCTTAGGGCCTCATCAAATCTAAATCTGGCGCTGACCCCTGGGCAGGTTTAGTTCAACCCCTGGGTAGGTTTGGATCACTCAAGCCATTCAGAGAATGCTGCCCACTGCACCCCTGCAAGATTTGCTGCTCAGGGGTTACTTCCTTCCAAAGAGGATGGGTGGCAACAGTAACCTCTCATGCAAAAACATAAGCATTCGGCTCCTCTGAGGGTAGGCAAACCTTATCCACCCAGAAAAAGAAAATTTTGGTGTGAGAGTTAGACATAACCCCAGTTTAAATTCAGTGGCCAACCCATCAGCCATCAGAAACAAGGACCTGCTGGTTAATGCCGATTCAAGCTTGCAGTCCATGCACACACACACACCCTTATAATTATATTTATACTGTATACTTAAACACAAACTTATAATTATATTCATATATGTGCGCACACACACTTAAATTTATTTTCCAACCAGGTATCACAGATCCTGACTACAAGATCCGTCGTTACCTGTGCCCAATAGTCTCCACTAAGGAGAGATACCCAGGGGTTGCTCCTGTAATCATGGGTGTCCTCCTCACCCCCCCCCCCAAGCAAAAGCTTTTTGGGCTTGGGGAAAGGTGGAAGTATGAGTGACCATAGGATCTAGGAATCGTATGAGGGCGACAACTTAAATCTACATCTATATATAAAAAATGCTATATGCCACATAGGCCATTTGCTGTGCCTACCCACCAAAGCCCTGGGTCTTATCAGCGTGGCATTGGGGGCCGAGAAAGCCACTGGGCCAGATGAATAAAGTTATGTGCCTGGATCTTTGGCTTTCCTCTCCAAGCTGATCAACACACACAGCTATGGCTTGTGTAATATGCTCGATAGCATCACTCGTTTCCTGACCCTGTTCGTTTCTCACCCCCCGCGGGGGAAAAAAACACAGCTTTCATATCTTTCCATGGAACGAACATCTAACATGCTTGTGAAAATCGCTGTCCTTCTTGAGATCCCATTACAACTGTTTTGATAAAGCTCCCAAGCCAGAGATTCCATTTTAGATTAGGGGAAGATCACAGGCGATGGAGAAAGAAGGGAATTGTCTCCAAAGGGCTGTGCTGTGCGGCCCGCCGACTCCTCGGCGAGGCGCAAGCACAGACATTTGGGGGGCACAAGCGTAGCAAGGTTCGGCCCCGGGACGCTTGGTGGAGTTGCAAGATAAGAGGGCCTCTGAGCAGGTGCGAAGGATCTATCCTGTCACACAGTAGCTGCAACCAATCCCTGTGCATACTGAGAGCTGTAACAATGGGGCTCAAAACTCAGCTTCAACATAAACTCAACAAGCAGCATAAGAGGAGCTTTCCAGATCAGCCCAACGGGGCCCCACCTAGTCTAGACCACTGTTTTTACAGATGCCCCAATGGGAAGCCCATAAGCAAGCAGGATTTCAGCATAACAACCCTTTCCCCTCCTGTGGTTTCCAACAACTGGTATTGAGAACCACTGCTGCCTCCTACCGGGAGGCAGAATGGAGCCATTGTGGTTGGTAACCATCAATGGCCTCCTCACCTCTCGGACAGGACACTCACCCTTGCTCCTAACACCCGCTACCCCGCCCCACCCCACCGCAGCATTCTCCAAAATGGAGATAGTATTAGCTTGCTCTACCTTAAAGGGCTGTTGCAGGGCTGTCTTACCCATAAGTGCTAGGGTTGTGGGGCACCCGGGTGCCGGGCTCTCAGGGGCGCCAGGCCAAGAGTCAGGAGCCTAAGAGTTGAGTCCGGGGAAGAGCCTGTCTGTCAGTCGGAGCACCGCTCTTCTGCACCATGAGTTCAGGGGCGACTGAGCCAGTGAGACGCTGGGGCGGCCGGGCGGCTCTGTCCTCCTGCGCGCCTGGGGCTGGGCAAGCGGCGGGCGGATCTTTGCACCCTGCCGTCACATATGCTTAAGACAGCCCTGGGCTGTTGTTGTATTTATTAGACTTTATGCCCTGGTCTCCTCAGCAGGAAAAGCACTGGCAGAACGCCTGGCAAGAACACAGGAGTCAGGATGGAACAGGACCATGGCAACCTGCAGAGGTGGGCAAGACTGGCAGAGGTGGGCGGTGGGAGTGGGCAAGACTGGCAGAGGTGGCCGTTGGGAGTGATGCCAAATCAAACACAACATGGCACCCTCCGAGGCAAAATATGCCTTGCGCCTCTTTGAGATACCCTCAAGCGAATAACTTCCAAACTGTGCAGCAGAGAGAAAGAAAAAGAATTAATCTCGAGTCCTCAATTGTTTGTCGGAAACAGGGCATCCAATCTTAATTGGTTCTTTAACCATTTTATCCATCTGTGTCAGAGAATGGGGACCGTGTGGCTCTCTGGCTGTTGCTGAGTTCCAACTTCAACCAGCCTCAGGCAGCCTGACCAGCTGGGGACTGGGGGTGGGGAGTGTCGCCCAAAGTACCTCTCTACCTGGCCCACATTTTGTTACACTGATACCATGGTCTTGGTGGTGGCAGCACTCCTAGGAGTCCTAATGGTTGGTGTCTGCTGCCTCCCACTCCCTAGCCAGTGTTTCCCAGTTGTCAATGTTTATACTACATTTTTTTAAGGTTTGCCTTGAGACAGCCTTTAAACCTCTTTTGTTGACCACCAGCATTACGCTTTCCATTTTAAAGTTCAGAATAGAGTAGCTGCTTTGAAAGACGATCATCAGGCATCTGCACAACATGACCAGTCCAACGAAGTTGATGTTGAAGAATTGTTGCTTCGACACTGGTGAGCTTTGCTTCTTCCAGAATACAGTGGTGCCTCGCTTAACGAATGCCCTACTTAACGAAATTTCCGCTTAACGAAAGGATTTTTCGAGCGGAGGTTGCCTCGCTAGACGAATGAAAATTCGTCTAGCGAATCGCAGTTTCCCATAGGAATGCATTGAAATTCAATTAATGCGTTCCTATGGGCAAAAAACAATGCGAAAAAAATTCAATGCATTCCTATGGGACTCGCTAGACGAATTTTTTTGTTATAAGAAAAGACCCGTGGAACGAATTAAATTCGTCTAGCGAGGCACCACTGTACTGGCATTAGTTCACCTGTCCTCACAAGTGAAGTGTAATTTTTTTCAGAGACACCATTGATGGAATCTTTTGAGGAGTTGGAGATGGCGTTTATAAGTGATCCATGTTTCACAAGAATACAGGAAGGCTGGCAGTAGCTTTGTAAACTAGCATTTTGGTTTCCCTGCAAATGTCCTGGTCCTCAAACACTCTGCATTTCAATCGAGAGAAAGCCACACTCACAGACCTCAGGTGATGCTGGATTTCGGCACCAATGATGGCTCTTGTGGAAAGATAACTGCCCAGGTAGGATAAGTGATTGACATTTTCCAACATTGCACCACTGAGTTGGATTTGTGGCACTGCAGAGGGGTTGTTTTGTACTTGTTGGTGCAGCACTTCGGGTTTTTTGGATGTTGAGCAATAGGCCAAGCTTTTTGTAAGCTTCTGCAAAGATATTTAGGATGGTTTGGAGGTCATCCTCTGAGTGTGCGCAAAGTATGTTGTAATCAGCATACTGAATCTCTTTGACTGAAGTTACGGTAACCTTACTCTTTGCTTTCACCTGCTCAGATTAAAGGGCTTTCCATCTGTTCGATATATGATTTCTACCCGAGCCTCCCTGGGGAGAATATTCCACAAACAGGGAGCCACTACAGAAAAGGTCTGTTCTCATGTTGCCACTCTCCAGACCCTCTCATGGAGGAGACACACAAACAAGGGCCTCAGATGATGAACCCAGAGTACGGGCTGCTTTATATGCGGAGAGGCAGTCCTTGAGGTATTGTGGTCCTGAGCTGCTTAAGGCTTCATAGGTCAAAACCAGCACTTTGAATTGGGCTCAAAAGCTAATTGGTAGCCAGGGCAGTCAGGCCAGTTTTGGTGTAATATGCTCGAAGTGTCTTGGCCCAGTGAGCAACCTGGCTGCCGAATTCTGCACCAGCTGAAGTTTCCGAACTGTCTTCAGAGGCAGCACCATGTATAACCCGTTTCAGTAATCTAACCGAGAAGTTGCCTGGAGTCAGAATCTTGCTTTGTATATGCATCAAAGGTTCTGTAGCTATCAGTATTATTAAGTTCCTAAATCACAAGGGAGCCTCCCAGTGGCAATGGCCATTCTGATTTATAGGCTAGCAATCCATACCCGGGGCTATTCACTAAGCCCAGACAACTTGACACTAAGTGGGGTTTGCGGTCTGTGCATGTAAATGCTTTGTCTCTCACACCCACTCAACCACCGGCTCCATCATTTCCCTCTTTGATCCCCATCAAGGCCAGGAGCCGGCAATCAGGACAAGGCGCCCAGCCCAACCCATTGAGCAAATTAAAGCAGAGCCACTTCACATTGTTCGCTTCCCAACAGACACCCATTGTTCTTGCCTCTGCCAGACGTAAATAGAAAACCTGTCCAGCTCAGAAGAGGCAGTTGTGTTTCATCTGGACTGTTAATATTGTGTGGCTCAAGCGTGGTGGGGAGGCAGGGGTTGCCAACTGGAATAAAATATTGGGGGACGGGACGGACGGGACAGGTAAGCCCTGCATAATTGATCACAAGACACGGTACACACACCATGTGAATGGCTATGCCCATCAACTTTGATCAGGTCCAATGTCAGCCCTTCCGAATTCTAATCAAGGTGTGGCGTTTCAATTTTCTGGGACAGGCATCAAGCCAGAATGGTTTGTCTCGGCCAACCTATCCACGTGGTATCCTCGTGTGAAGGCAGTAAAAACTATGGCTCACTATTTGAGCGACCTGACGAACCCTTCACAAAGAAGGGCCTTCACACTTGCCCGCTTCCATTCCATTCCCACAGCATTTTTACAGGGTATATTTTCCAACACTCCCCCCTGATCTCCGACTATGCCCGTGCAACAAGGGAAAGATAGAGGATTTTATCCATTTTTTCTTTCACTGCCCTCTATACGACGCAATAAGACCAAGGCTCCTCACACTAATCCCTTCGCTTATCGCCTTGGAAGACGACCGCATGAAATTTCTATTGGTGGACGCTAACCCCAGGGTTACCCGTGGAGTGGCCATCTATATCTTGCAGGCCCTGAAACTCAGAGCTCTCTCGACTGGCTAACTTTCTCCAGACGTGGATCTCACTAAACATTCCCCAGTGGACAAAACACACATGATGCACCCTAGTTTTTACCAAATTCTGTTTTATATCGCATGTTTTTATATCCAATGTTTTGTAAGTGTTTTATATGTTATGTATAATAGCAGTAGGTTACCGCTATTATTATTACTATTATAATTATTATGAATGTTTTATGTGTTATGTGCTATGGCCAACTGGCTAATGCAATAAAATTTTGATTGATTGATTGTCTCGGTTTAAGGGAGAAGGAGCAATACTGAGCTTCCTAGTTTGATCAACTTTATCTGTAAAAGGGAGACTTAAGAGATGGAGGCACTGCTTGGTCCTTGGAAGATGTGAGGAGCAGAAATGAGCCCATGAGCCAGATGTGAAGAAAATTTGCAGGTCCAGATAGACAGACAGAAAGAAAGATAGATGCTAATTCAGAGAGAAGAGTCTGAGCTTCTTCTTCTTCTTTTCGTTTTAATGTGGGCCCAATGCAAAACACTCCAGGGTCTGGGGACCCCACAGCAATGCCCCAGCCTAGAACCCAAAGAGAGTTGCAAGCAGCCTAACCAAGAAACCACGCACCCTAGGGTAGGAAAGATATTTTGGGGTGGCCTGATTGGGAGTGGGGCCATTGCCCCGCTCCTTGAGATCTCCGGGTCCTTCTCATTTCCAGGCTCCCATCACCTGGGGACTCGAGACATCAAATTACGGCACAACCGTCTATTTTTTAATGTGTGACATTTTAATGTATTTTTAATCTTTGTTGGAAGCCGCCCAGAGTGGCTGGGGAAACCCAGCCAGATGGGTGGGGTACAAATAATTTATTATTATTATTATTATTATTATTATTATTATTATTATTATTATTCTGGTGATCCACAGTGAACCTCCCTGGCTCAATGGGGGCATCCTTGCCAAATGGATTGAACCAAGTAGGAAGGACCCTCAACATTGTGCCGAGCACAGAAGAAGAAGAAGAAGAAGAAGAAGAAGAAGAAGAAGAAGAAGAAGAAGAAGAAGAAGAGTTTGGATTTGATATCCCGCTTTATTACTACCCGAAGGAGTCTCAAAGCGGCTAACAATCTCCTTTCCCCTCCTCCCCCACAACAGACACCCTGTGAGGTGGGTGGGGCTGAGAGACTTCAGAGAAGTGTGACTAGCCCAGCAGCTGCATGTGGAAGAGCGGAGACACGAACCCGGTTCCCCAGATTAGGAGTCTACCGCTCTTAACCACCACACCACACTGGCTCCACAGCTGGGACCTCCCTGTGAATTATGAGTCTCATTCCATTGCATGTTACTCTGCCGCAGGCAAATGCCTCCACTTCACCTGGCAGCGGAAAGCTCCAATCCCACAGCCCTGCTGCTCCCCTGGTCTGACACATTCCACCTCCCTGCATCCCTCTCTATTTTGCTGGCTCTTGGGAGCCACGCTCTCACTCACTCCAGCGGCAGGAGAGCCAAGCGTGCATTGTGCATTTCTCTCGCACAGATGTATAAGGTCTGTGACAATGGCAGCGGAGGAGAGAGAATGCAGATTCTGGGTCCTCAAAAGATATGCAAATCCGTTAATCAAGAGGCCTATTATTGCACAAGCTTCACGCACCAGCGGCAAGAAAACTGATCAAGTGCTAATAACCAATTGTGTGGCAGAGAGAGACATTCCTTGCCCAGCTTTGCTGCTGCATTTAAAGATTTTGCGGAGGGGGGGGGGGCGCGTGTTAACCCAACCAGTTTCTAATTATGGCAAAATTGTTCTCTCCCTCTGAAAACATCTCACCACAATCCTCCATCCGTCAAGCTGTGCAAGAAAAAAATCTGTCAGAAACTAGTTAAAAGGAAGATGCTCCACTGTTTGGGGGGGGCGGAGCAGGAGGAAGAATATTTTTTCCTGGAGGGTTGCCACATGTCCTCTTTTTTCCTGACTTCATAGTGATACATAATTAAAAGTGAAGGTAAAGGGACCCCTGACTGTTAAGTCCAGTCGCAAACAATTCTGGGGTTGTGGCGCTCATCTCGCGTTATTGGCCGAGGGAGCCGGCGTACAGCTTCCGGGTCATGTGGCCAGCATGACTAAGACGCTTCTGGCGCAACCGGAGCAGCGCACGGAAACGCCATTTACCTTCCCGCTGTAGCTATTTAGCTACTTGCACTTTGACGTGCTTTCGGACTGCTTGGTTGGCAGGAGCAGGGACCGAGCGATGGGAGCTCACCCCGTCGCGGGGATTTGAACCACCGACCTTCTGATCGGCAAGCCCTAGGCTCAGTGGTTTAACCCACAGCGCCACCTGTAGTTAAAAAGAGAAGTCTGCAAATGTGCCTTCATTTTTGCTCTTCAAGATATGGCGACCCTAATTAGTGACAGTCTGTAGGTTGGGAAGAGAAAATTACTGCTTACATTTCAGAGAACAGTAGCTTTCGTTTGGGGGAAAAGCAACTGCTCATGTTTCTAGTCCTCACAGCTGAGCAGAAGTTAAACTTTGGTTGATTAACATCCTATACCCTTTTACCGGAGATGTGTCTGTGAGAGGGGGTTGTGGGGAGGGGTGTTATTGCTTTTATCATGTATTTTGTGTTTTTATCTTGCCTTCTTGTACTATGAACTGCCCTGAGATCCATGCACGGGCAATATACAAATTTAATAAATAATAGTCATACTAAAAATGTTAAGGCCAAGTTAAATTAAAAGGACTCTCAAACTGTTGTTGTTGTTGTTGTTGTTGTTGTTGTTGTTGTTGTTGTTGTTAAGTCCCCACCCCCCTCATGATTTCTGGCAACCTAACCTATGGCTTAGTGCAGGAATCCCCAAACTTTGGCCCTCCAGATGTTTTGGACTACAATTCCCATCATCCCTGACCACTGGTCCTCTTAGCTAGGGATCATGGGAGTTGTAGGCCAAAACATCTGGAGGGCCGCAGTTTGGAGATGCCTGGCTTAGTGACTGAGGTGGACCAAAATGCCCCCTGTTATAGAGGCAAGATGCTCTGACAGGCCTAATTTGAGACAGGGCTGATGAAAGCCAACAAATGCTGGTGGAGAAAGGGGACTCAGCAAGCTGCCTTGAATGGCTACAGAAAGGCTATTTCTGAAAGCAGCATATGAAACAACACTCATAAGGAAACAGAATTTAAACATGTAACAGGCTTCTGCTGTAGCTTTGTCAGTCAGTTTGCTACTTAACTTCCAATTTAGGCAGGGAAGTTTGTGATCAGACTAGCAGAAATTACATTTGGTTCATGACCGGATGAAACCCATGGAGTTTTCACAGGCTGTTTTAACTCCTTCTTTGGACAGCATGCACCAGAATCTAACTACCGTCGTCTTCTTTGGCGATCACTCGTAGCCGAGTAAGATTGTCTTCCATAAACACGGTTTTAACAATGGCTCCGTAAGTGACTGTGGAGGCCAATTCTGGATCCACACGTCCTTCCACAGTGGAGACATTGGTTTCCAGGCGGGAGTTGATCACGGTGTGGATTTGCCAAGCGTGCCTTCCTCTTAGCACGTTTCTCCCTTGCGTCCTGAGATCGAGTTTCTTGAAAGCCCATGACACTTTGATAGAGGCTGTTCTCCAACTGGAGCGCTCGCAGGCCAGTGTTTCCCAGTTGTCAGTGTTTATACTACATTTTTTAAGATTTGCCTTGAGACAGTCTTTAAACCTCTTTTGTTGACCACCAGCATTACGCTTTCCATTTTAAAGTTTGGAATAGAGCAGCTGCTTTGGAAGACGATCATCGGGCATGCGCACAACATTACCCTGATCTTCAGCATACAGGATCAGAGCGACAAGAATATAAATTGCTGTTGGCAAAGTTGCCTTTAGCACAAGATGCAATCGTTTCACCAGATCTACTGGAAGATGTGAAGGATGTAAGAAAAAAAAGCAGGAGGCCCTCTCCTTAGAAAGGGTTACCAGCCTACTGAATAGCCTCTGGGATAACGCAGCCTTCGTTGGCAATGGTTTTTTGTGTAGGGTCATATTGATTGGAAAGGAAGCAGTTTCTCTGCTAACACAGAGCACTATTGGCTAGGCCACAGGCCATCTTCCCTCTGGCTTGGCACCTAGGGAAGCAGGAGATATTGCTCAGCTGGTCAGATTCGGCACAGGGGCTGCTGGCTGACAGCCCCCACCTACCCTCAAGTCAAGTTTTGCTACCCATCCTGCTGACGGTTGCTGCCGGGGTTGCCAAGGCCAGCCAGACCAGGAGGAGCCATGCCCACTTGCAGCCGTCAAGGTAAGAGCTGACATTGGCTTCCTGCCTGCCTGTTAGAGGGCAGGCAGGCAGGAGAGGAGAGAAGAGAGGTGCTTTCAGACCAGCAGGAGGAAGACGCCACAGGGCCCAGCCATGCCATTATACACTTTTATTGATGCTGCACTGAAGAAAGCTAATCAATATATTAGATTTCCAAAAGAAAGAAAAACAGCAACCGCCAGAGAGTTTTCCAGCGAGCTCTGAGAGCTTTCAACAGCACCGGCTGAGGTCATTGTCAGGAAGCTGGATGGCTTCTCCATCCGCCCGTTTCCATTAAAAGAAAGGGCTCCTTCGTATCGCGCACAGTTAAACTGTGGAACTCACTCCTGCAGGAGGCACTGGCAGCTGCCAACTTGGGTGGCTTTAAAAGAGGATTAGACAAATTCACGGTGGACAAAGAGGGCTATTGATGGCTGCTAGCCACAATGGCTCTGCTTCCATGGTCAGCAGCAGTAAATGCTTCTGAATTTTCTGGAAACTACAGGAGGGGAGGGGGCTCTTGTGTTCTCATCCTGCTTGCGGGTTCGCCACTGAGGCATCTGAGCGGCCACTGCGATAACAGGATGCTGGGCAAGATGGGCCTGAGGACTTTTTTTAAACGCACACACCAAAAAACCCTAATAGATATGGTGAACTGAAAAGTGAGAAACCGAGATAAAGGTAAATGGACATAACACTCATTAAGGAGAGCCGCTGCCAGTCAGTGTAGGCAGCACTGAGTTAGATGGACCACTGCTCTGACTCAGTATAAGGCAGCTTCCTATGTTCCAAGGGAGCAAATCCATGGGAATGAAGTTATATCCTCCATTTTACTCACAACAAATGGACAGCCATCATGTATTTAAGCTATTACTTCTTTATGTGTAGCTGTACATAATTTGAAAGTCCTTTCCCCTCAAAGCTTCCCTTTTTAATGGGAGGGGTAGTGTGATGTTCTGGGATGCCTCTCCCAATACGAACCTGCCCACTCCTTACGATTATCACCTGAGGTCCTTCTCAGGCTCCCTTCCTGAAGGGAGACTCAGAAAATGGTGACAAGGGAGACAGGGCCTTTTCATGAGTGGCTCCCCACCTGTGAAACTCTAAGGAGATCTCCCTTTGCTGACTTATTTTCAGTCCCAGGTAAAAACTTATTTTTGCCCCTAGGGTTTCGATAGGACTAGGGCATAGCTGTCAAGTTCTCCCTTTCTTTAAGGGAAATTCCCTTATGCTGAATAGGCTTCCTCGTGAGAAAAGGGGAAACTTCACAGCTATGGACCAGAGCGGTGGTGTTGGTGTTTTTCTGTTAGTGTGTTGCCAAAGTTTCCTGCGGCTCTTGCGAAGGGAGGGGTTGATCTGGATATTTTCATGACTTTTTTTATGAATGCTAACATTAATAATATGTTTATGTTTTTAAATACATTGCAAGTCGCTGGGAGACCTCTGTATAACAAGCAACTAAAGAGCCTAATAAATAGGTTCATGGTTGTGGAAGCAATATGGCGCTGATGGCAGGATCCATCGCCAGAAATCACTTGGAGCAGGAATCTCACCCCCACCAGCAAAGATCCTTTTATCCCAGACCTTTGTTCCGATCCCCAAGGGGCCTTGCAGGTGGGGGCCATGGGGGGAAATCCTGCATAGAAGATTTCCAAATTCTGAAGCACACAGGACAGCTTCTGGCTAACCTGGTGCCCTCCAGAGGCTCTGAATTGCAATGCTATTTAGCCCCAGACAGCAATGGTTCTCAGCACGTATAAGAACCAGGCTGGCAAAGACTGGTCCAGGAGAACAGTGGGATTTTTTAAAAAGGGGGGTAGGGGTGCAAAAATTCTGTATTTTTCCATGGGATAACCCAACAATCCGCAACGCGATTACCCCCAACCCCAGCTAGGAGGGGCCTTTTTTTATGGGTAACACAATCCTCCAGCCAGCCAGCCAGCTGCAAAGTTTCAGGGAAAGAGAGCGGGGGGGGGGGCTCAGAGAGAAGAGAAACAAAAGAGGAGATTTAATAAGCAGAAAGAGTGCAGGGTGGGGAGGAAAAGCCCTCCCCCAGAAGTGGGGGGGCAAGGGGGTGTCTAAAGCATCTAATTGCAATCAACAGCAGACATCTGACGCAAGTGACGGGATCAGCAAAAAATTGCTGCTGAGAGGGGCAAAATCTTTGTCTAAAAATAATCAGCCATTCCGCACGCCACTGATTCCCCCCCCCCTCCTCTCTTTTTGCTATAATGGTAATCGATGCTGCAGGCTTTGAATCCCATCAATTTATAGATCTACCCCAGCTCTCCTCTCTGTGCCTGGCGATTGTCTGCTGGCTCGCAGAAAGATGGGGGTGGATGAGAGAGAGAGAGAGAGAGAGAGAGAGAGAGAGAGAGAGAGAGAGAGAGAGAGAGAGAGAGAGAAAGAGAAGAGGCTGCCATGTGGGCCCCCACTGTGTGATTAAGATAAGCCCAAATGCCTTCCATAAATTCCTTTATCAGTTTTGAAATTCTCTGCCAGCCTATGGCCTGCTCCCTTTCCCCCAGAGAGAGGCATAGATTACATGTGTGTGTGTGTGTGTGTGTGTGTGTGTGTGTGTGTGTGTGTGTGTGTTATACACACAAATACAGACACACCCCTATGCACATACATGCACAGACTCCCTCTCTCCTCTGCCCCCGAATATGTTTGCAGCAGTTAAAGATTAGCCCAAGCTTTCTGAGACGCCAATTTTTTTTTCTGAGGCTATCGATCAATAAATCAAATCAGAGCCCAATCGATCGCCCAATCAGAAGCGTCTGGCCGATGCATTACTGCTGGCGCCTCTGAGCCTGGTGTGGCCTCCTCTGGCTTCCATCAAAACAGGGTTGGCCTGGCGGGTTGCCAGCTCTCTCTCTCCCCCCCCCCACTTTCGCCTAATAGACTCCGCAGCACAGGAGCTCCCAGCCTGGCGCAAGAGCAATAAATTTCTCATCTATCAGCCGATCGAGAAACAAGGTGAACATCTGTTTTGCTGCAATGAAACTCGCCATGTTCTCTGGGAGTCACAAACCAGCTCTGACAGCCTAACCCCTTAAGGCAGCTCCCCATCGCATCCCCCCCCCCCAAAGGCAGGTAGTGTCCACCAGTTATTTCTATTAAGTAATTTCAATACACCCCCCATTTTTCCAGCCACTCCCCCCCCCCCCATTTGCTTCAGCTGCAACAGAAGGACAGAACCGCAGCTCGCTCTCAGTCGATAGTAAAAACCATCCTGGGACCCTGGCAGTATGAAGGCAATTTTATGATACCCATTATGTAGCTCTGTAACTTCATTAAAAGCTGTTTATCCCCTCTAAGCATTTCAAAGCACTTTCCCGCACCTTTAAAATGGGGACTGGATTAACTGGGAGGCCGAAGAGGCTGTGGAGCAAGGCAGGCTGGTCTGGGAGGCCGGCCCTGCGGTTGGACAGGGGTTCAGAGGACGAATCCATTTATTGTTTACACCCCAACTTCTTCTCCGAGAAGCTTCGAGCAGGCCTACTTGATTTCCCCCTTCCTCATTCAATCTTCACAACAACCCTGCTGTGAGGCAGGTTAGGCTGAGAGCAGCTGGTCCCCAGTCAGCTTTGTGGCCGAGTGGGGATTTGAACCCTGGCCTTCCAGGTCCCAGCCCGGCACTCCTGCCATTGCACCACACTGCCTCTCTTGACATAATTTGACGTGTCCGCCTGGGCTAGCAGTTAACAACTCCAATTGCTGGTCATGCCTAGACTCCACCCCTGTATCTTCTTTGGTATTGTGTGAGAGAGAACCTCTCTGAGCATGAGCAGAGTACCTTTCTCTCAGTGCTCAGCAACGGTATAAGAAATGCTCTGCTGCAGCAGTCAGGTCCCACCAACAGCAGTCTCTGGAAGCTCATAAGCAAGGTGTGCCAATCATAACTCTTTGTTCCTGGCATTTAGAAATCAGATATACTTCCCCTGAGCATGGGGGCTCATGGCTAACAGCTAAATCGACAGGCTTCTCTTCCTCCATGAATCCACCTGATCCCCTTCTAGTCAAGCAAGAAGGTACCACCACATTTCCTGACATAACCAAAAGGCCAGGGGAGCCACCTTGGTGCCCACCCTCCAGATGTTGGACTACAGCTCCCATCAGCTCCAGGCATCATAGTCAATGGTCAGGAATCATGGCCACCCTGGCAGTAAGCAGCGTTGGGGTCCCTCTGCCTTCGCCAACCTGATGCCCCCCCCCGCAGATGTTGACCAGGGCTGGTGGGAGTTGTCCAAAACATTTGGAGGGCACCAAGTTGGCGAAGGCTAAGCTAGACGTATCTGTGGCCTGACTCTGCATAAGGAAACTTCTGGTGTCTCCGAGTGCAAATGTTTGCTGAATGTAGCAGCAGCATCACCTATGTCTAAGTCTATGGCTTAGTGGTGGGGATCACCACTGGGAGTCTGGCTTTCCAGAGACATCCGGCTGGCCATGGTGAGAACAGGATGCCGGACTGGATGGGCCACTGACCTGATCCAGCAGGATCTTCTGATGTACTTAGGTAGCCCACACTATACCTGCCTCTGAGACTGGAAAGCCCACTGAGCTATAATGGCTAACGTCCATCAATAGACCATGACTTTGTTTATTCCTAATTGCGAACTCAGTTATCGACGTGTAAATCCTTATATGGTCAAAATGGCACCATCTTCGCCCAAGGAAGGGGTATCAGCAGTTTCAGGAACGCCCTAATATTTGCTGGAGAAGAGAGAACTCCTGCGGGGGCCAAAACAAAAAAACCAAACCTCCAACGCTGCCCAGTGAGGAATGAACACACTCAATGGCAACAGAATAGTGGCTGCTTGGGAGTCGGAGGTAGGTGGTTTGGGGGTGGGGTGGTGGAGAAGAAAACTCGGGAGAGAAATGGAATGATGTATTACGGAAAGGGTCGGCCCACTGAACAGAAGCATTTCACGCTGCAACATTATGTTGCAGGTGTCTTTTTTAAGAAAAAAAACCAAGGGAATGTCCAGTCCACAGGGGTACCAACTTGAATAAAATATTGGGGGGGGAGGTACGCCCCACTGCACATAACCAATCACATGACATGGTGCACCCCCCCCATATGAATGGCAATGTCTATCAACTGGGGTGGCCTCGAATATTTTATTAGGGGGACAGGCGAAGGAATCTTGGCCCCTAGGAATTAGCTCCAGTCCACCACACTGTTTGTGGCAGCAAATTTGCCCAAGTTAGTGACGTGTTGTGAGAAACGGCGCTGCCTTTCATGCGTCAATCAGCTCCCTTACACAGGTTTTTGTTATGATCAGGAACGGATTAAGACTCAACGTGAGTTAGCAACCAATCCCTCTTCACATGGAACTCTGGGAAACCGTAGTTCTGTGAAATAGGGGTCTCCTAACAATTCTCAGCACCCTTAACAAACTGCAGCTCCCATGATTCTTTGGAGGAAACCATGGCTTGCTCAAAGTGGTATCACTGAAGCTTTCAGGGCATGGTGTGAATTTGGCCTATAATTCATCAGGCCCAACCAGGGTGGCCAGAAGTCAGGCATGATGGGAACCAGAGTCCACAACTTCTGATGAGCACCAGGTGGACTAACACAAGTGTAGACAATCCTTGCTTGTTGTTGTTTAGTAGTTTAGTCACGTCCGACTCTTCGTGACCCCATGGACCATAGCACTTGTCGTGCTATGCCTTGTCGTAGCGAAGGGGCTTGAATAACTCAGAGAAGCTATGAGCTATGCCATGCAGGGCCACCCAAGATGGACAGGTCATAGTGGAGAGTTTTGACTAAACGTGATCCACCTGGAGAAGGAACTGGCAAGCCACTCCAGTATCCCTGCCAAGAAAACTCCATGGACAAAGACAACAGGCATATAAAATCCTTGCTAATGTGCGCCAAAGACCTGATGGACGAGAAGGCAGTACCCACCCAACCTTGCCAAGTTCCAAAGTTGGGGGAATGCAGAAACCGTTGGGCAGCAACCACAACAGAGCCATTTGCAAATATTAAAAACCCATTCATAAAAATATAAAAAGAAGCTGCTACATCCCCCACCAAACGTTGGTATGAAAGGTCTGGCTTGATGGTGCTCTGTGAAAAAGGCGAGAGAGGAAAGCAAGCACACACAGCAACCATTTGCAAACAAATTGGGCGGGGGCGGGAGGAGGAGCAGGTTCGATGCTGTTCCTTTGCCATACAATAAATAGACCTTTACAACTTTGATATATCCTCCCCCTAATGACTTTTAAGGGCAGCCCAATAAAGCTGAGAAAGAACAGGGAAGAAACCAACAAATGCTTAATATTCAATAAATGTGTCAATTTTACATACAGAGGCAAATGGGCCTTTATTGAGGAATTGGTAAATTTCCTTGGAGAAAAGTAAGTGCGTTTTAGCCTTCAAGGGGTCCCCGGTGAATGGAAATGGAATGTGATTTGTGATAAAACTCAGCTGCTCCATAAAAGACGTTAAATAAATGTTGCTGTTTCACTTGGGATATACAGAATTGATTGCATTATAGACCTGTTCTAAGATGCACAATTCTCCCCGCAAGGTATCTTGCGAGTTTCTGTGCATTTTTGAAGCCGGGGAGCAGAGACGATTTAGATTACATCTTAACTCGCTGGCTAATGGCAGCCAAGAATTTGCCAGGGGACCGGGTGCGGGGCTGGGGACATAACACGTGGTAGCAGCTCCCCCCCCCCCCCCCCGCGCTCGCCCTTTTATTCGGAGCTGACATGATGGGCATGTCTGGCTTTGCCAACATGGGAAAAGGGTCAGGCAAACTCATCAGAGGAGGGGGGCAGAAGTGGGGGCTGCACTTGAAATACCGTGTGCTGTTCTGTACCACACCGTGGAAAGGATACTGTGGAATTGGTCATTCTGGCTGTGCCTTTTCCAAGGAGCCAGAGTGGAGTCCCTTAAAAGAAAACCTTAGAACAAAAGCGGCTTTTTAAGTTTAGGGGGGAAAGGTGAGTAAAAGAGGGGCATGGTAGAGGTGTTGAAGATTTTGCATGATATAGAGAAAAAGGAGAGAGCACCTTTCCCCCTCTTTCTCATCACACTCAGTGCCGGATTTACCTATAAGCTAAACAAGCTATAGCTTAGGGCAGGAATAGGCAACCTAAGGCCCAGGGGCTGGATGCGGCCAAATCGGCTTCTCAATCCGGCCCACAGACGGTCCGGGAATCAGCGTGTTTTTACATGAGTAGAATGTGTGCTTTTATTTAAAATGCATCTCTGGGTTATTTGTGGGGCATAGGAATTCATTCATATGTATTTTTCAAAATATAGTCTGGCACAACACATGGTCTGAGGGACGGCCACGGCTGAAAAAGGTTGCTGACCCCTGGCTTAGGGCCCCCCAAAAAATTTAAAGGGAAAAAAACCCTGGATGTACATTTCCAAAAAAATAAGATAAAAAACAAATAAAATAAAACCTACATACAGCAATCAATTTAAGTTAGAGCTTAATAATTATTTCACTCTTAATATACTTCTTCTTAATTGTATTTCACTATTATTGTATTTCAGTTCAACAATTACTTTGATAAAATACATATTTTGTTACGTGCAAATGGCTTTAGTTACCTATTAGGCCCATAAATTAGCATATATTCAACACAAAATAACAGTGACAATTTGTTGCTGACAAAGGACAGCTGGACATATAAAGGGCCCCATTACCTTCAGTAGCTTAGGGCAGTGTTTCTCAACCTTTTTTGGGCCACGGCACACTTGTTCCGTGAAAAAAATCACGAGGCACACCACCATTAAAAAAGTTAAAAAAATTTAACTCTGTGCCGCCCTATATTATAATTATGACTGTAAGAAACACTTGCCAAATATTGCTTTCCGGCGGGTCAGTGTTGTGTATTGGCGGCCGCCAGGCTCGTTTGCACTGAGCATTGGGAAAGAGGAGGAGAAATATTGCTTTCCGGTGGGTTAGTGTTGTACATTGGCGGCCGCCAGGCACGTGACAATGCAAATCGCCCTTCTCGTCGCCGCACGTCGCGGCACACCAGCCAGCGTCTCGCGGCACACTAGTGTGCCGCGGAACAGCGGTTGAGAAACGCTGGCTTAGGGCGTCATCATACCTAAATCCGGCCCTGATCATACTAGAAGCCAAAGGGGTTCTTCGATGAAGCTAGACCTTGGAAGGTTAGAGACAAACAAAAAAGAAGGACTTCTTCACACAGCACATGGCTAAACAATGAAATTCGCACTCCCATTAGATGCAGTGATTGCCAAACAACACTGAGAACAGACCAATTCGGAGAGGGTCAGGTTGCCAGACGCTGCGGCTGAGGATGACTCTGAGTTGCCTCCAGTACCGTTGGGGAGCATGAATGAGGAGACGTCTGCCGTTGTGCTCACGCCCAGCTTGCGGGCTTCCCACTGGGGCCTCTGGTTGGCCGTTGTGGCTAACAGGCTGCTGGACTAGGTAGCCCTGTGGCCCCGATCTGGCAGCCAGGTTCGTGGGTTCACAGGGTGCCAAGGCCAAAGATAAGCAGGCATGGCGTAGCATCAATCATTTTGATCCATCATGGCTGCCCTGCTTTGTGCATGGGAGATACTGTAAGTGCTCAATGTGACACACATGCAGGACAAGCAGGACCCAGATTGATGTGGGGATCGTTAGTTTAGCCTTGACAGTAGCCCAGAGGTATACTTCACCACAAAAATGGATCCGGTCTCTTTTGAGTGATGCTGCTATCCCATAGACACCAGCCTCAGTCTCCAAGTGCTCACCTGCCCCACCTCAGCCAGAGTTTATGTGCAATGTCAGAGGTCTGCCCACACATGAGGTTGGGTGGCAAATCTGCGCACACATACCCAGTTTCCGCCTTCCCATCATCTCCTGCTGAGTGGGCACACTCTCCTCAGGGCCCAAAGCTGCAAGGGTTTTAACACAACACCACAACTTCTCAGGCAACCTCTGGAGCAGGGGTCAGCAACCTTTTTCATCTGTGGGCCGGTCCACCATCCCTCAGACCATGTGGGGAGCCGGACTATATATATATTTTTTTTGGGGGGGGGGGAATGAACAAATTCCTATACCCCACAAATAACCCAGAGATGCATTTTAAATAAAAGGACGCATTCTACTCATGTAAAAAACACGCTGATTCCCGGACTGCCCATGGGCCGGATTGAGAAGGCGATTGGGCCGGATCCAGCCCCCGGGCCCTAGTTTGCCTACCCCTGCTCTGGAGTCTAGAGACTGGGGAGAGGTGGGCGAGGAGATCTGAAGGCAATAAATCACTCCTGGATAAATCACAAATAGCAAGAAACCCTGGCAAGAAACATCAAATGAAACCCAGCACAGCAATGTAAGCAAAGCAATCTTCATACAAATGGGGAGGTTGGGGGGGGGGATGAGCAGCCCCGCCATGGTGACGCAGTTGTGCTGCTGCTGCTCCAGGTTCCCCTCCAATCAATCACAACCTGGGGTTGCCACTGCCTGGGCTCAGCCTGGATCCCAGGCTTTGCCAAGAAGCAGCGTGGTGCTAAACAGTCCAATAGTTCTCCACAAGCTAATAGGTGGCTTGTTCCTCCAACCCTGCTGGTATTTCAAACAAACCTAAACTCCCGTAATTGTTTAATGCTTATTTTTCTTCAGTTCCAGTTCACAAGCTATGCCTCTTTGAGACGGAAATTGATATTTTTCTATGCTTCTTCTTTTTCTAAAGGGTAAAAACACACCTGTAATTTCAAGCATGTGTTTGTACAGAAGAGGCCAAGTCCATCAGTTGACACTCACTCTCCTCCACTGGGCAATGGACAGACGAACTCTCCCCCAGTCCCCACCAGCTGTTCCTCCGCACTAATAATGAGCACTAGAAATTTGGTCTTGTGTATTTAAAAAGAACAGAGGGGCCATGTTCTGTGCTGGAAAGCCAAATGAAAAAGCCCGCTTTTGAAAACCCAAACCTCCACCCACTCTTCCCTAGAATTTCATGCACTGTGGTGGAACAGCCCAAGAGCATTGACCAAATTCAACATCCATGCCTAAGAATTTAAGAAAAGTCCTGCAGGATCAGACCAATGACCCATCTAGTCCAGCATCCTGTTCTCACAGTGGCCAACCAGGAGCCTGTGTTGACGACACATGCCAGGACCATGCCGTATCATTAGACCTGGCAACCAGTGTCGAAGCAATGATTCTTCAACATCAACTTTGTTGGATTGGTCATGCTGTTCGGATGCCTGATGGTCGTCTTCCAAAGCAACTATTCCGAACTTAAAAATGGAAAGCGTAATGCTGTTGTTGTTGTTTAGTCATTTAGTCGTGTCCGACTCTTCGTGACCCCATGGACCATAGCACGTCAGGCACTCCTGTCTTGCACTGCCTCCCGCACTTTGGTCAACAAAAGAGGTTCAAATGCAAGTGGTCAACAAAAGAGGTTCAAAGACTCTCTCAAGGCAAATCTCAAAAAATGTAGTATAAAAACTGACAACTGGGAAACACTGGCCTGCGAGCGCTCCAGTTGGAGAACAGCCTTTAACAAAGGTATCATGGACTTTGAAGATGCTCAAACTCAGGACGCAAGGGAGAAAAGTGCTAAGAGGAAGGCACATTTGGCAAACCCTCACTGTGATCATCTCCCGCCCGAAAACCTATGTCCCCACTGTGGAAGGATGTGTGGATCCAGGATTGGCCTTCAAAGTCACTTAAGAACTCACTGTTAAAACTGTGTTTATGGCAGACAATCTTACTTGGCTACGAGTGAAGGCCAACGCAGAAGAGACTTGGCAAGCAGAAATTGCAACCCAAACTCACGAGACCTGTGGAAATGTCTTGGTGGGAGCGGTAAGGCGGGGAGGAGGAGGAATAGAACTGAACTCAGATTCAGCTGCCAGTCTGGTACATGGCATGAGGGGCGCCATCTTGTCTTCCTCCTCTGGCAACAAGATCATCCTGAGACAACCCATCTCCAGATGTTGCAGGACTCCAACTCCCATTAGTCCCATCCAGGGTGGCCAATGGGCAGCGATGGTGCAAGATGTGGCAACCAAACAAAGGAGGGCTGTGCAATGGCTCCCACACAAGGGACTGAAGGCAACTTTACCACAAAGGCCCAACTTTACACACTGTCCTCTGCTGAGCCTCTTGCCTTTGAACCTCAGTTGAAGGTACTCTCGCAAAAGTACAGGACAACGAGGAGCCGTCTCTCTCCAGGAGATCCATCACGTCACATTAGCGACTCGGCTTCTTATTAGCAATTTTCCATCCTATCGAATTAATATTTGTTTTCACTGATACAATGCAGAAGTCTTGTCGGATTAGCAACTTTCGGATCACATTAGTGCCGACAAAAACTAATACGATGCAGGACTAATATGACGTGCCCTGACAGGGGACGGCTAATGCGAGATGACTCGCTCTTTGCCATCTTGGGAGAGAGTCACTGCAAAACCCAAGTGGGCGAAGGTCGTGCCTTGCTAAAAATACCTGAGCGCTTCCCAAGAGGGAGGTGAACACATTGGTGTCTACCCCTGCCCCCCCCCCCCCGGGAGGGAGGGTCTCTCAGGCTGGGGCCTAACTTGCTAAGTCAGTCCTCAGAAAGTCACTATTTTTTGTATGTTTCATTCATTCATTTATTTTTTTAAATGAAATATTATGAAGAATGCTCAACTTCATATTTATAAGAGTTATTAAGATTAAAAGACTGTATATTGCAGTTCCCAGTTACGCTATTACAGCAAATATTATAGAATTATCTAATCCTAAAACTGATAAAAGATATCATCACCCTATCATCACCTGACCCTACTGTTCTACTTAGGTTTTCTTTTGGGTTGGCGGAGCCCCACAAATTAAATTTGGTTTTATCCCTGCGTACTGTTCCAACAAGTAAATGAATGAACTCCAGTTCTTTGCAAGTCTGTTACGCTTCTGATCTCTTAATTTCAGTCTTATGTCGTTTGTAAGCTCAGTCATTGCAGCATGTTCACAGAATACACAATCTGTGAATGAATAGAATGAAAACCTTTTCAAGAACTGGACCAAAAACCTTCTAAAGACAATGCCAGAGAATTTTTGATTAGTACACCCCACCGCTTCCGGGTGCCTTGACCACCAAATCCTGGAGCCGGCACCACATCCCTCCCTTACAGAATGGGAACCTCAGGACAACCCTGCTGGATCAGGCCCAAGGGCCTCCTGTCCATCACCTCGCTTCCTACAGTGGCCAGGTGCCCCCAGAAAGCCTGCAGGGAGGGCATGAGAGTCCACTGTCCTCTCATGCTGCTGTTCCCTAGTGACCATAGCTGCCAAGTTATCCCTTTTTTAAAGGGAAATTCCCTTATGCTGAATAGGCTTCCTCGTGAGAAAAGGGAAAACTTGGCAGCTATGCTAGTGACTGGTATTCAGAGGCAGGCTGCTCCAAGAATGGAGGTTCCATTAAGTCACCATAAGCCATTATAGACCTACCATCCTCCATGAGTAATCTCCCTTTTGAAGCTACCTGAGCCAGATTCCACCACCACATCTTGTGTTAAATTATGTGCTGGGTGAAAAAAGAGAAAATGACAAAGCTGAATAGAGATCAGATAGATCAGGCACGTCCAACAGGTAGTTCGTGATCCACCGGTAGATCACTGGACGTCTGCCGTAGATCACTGGCTCCCCCTAAAAAAAGCTCAACAACTTTGACCTGAACCCCCAAAAAGAGGGAGGGTAGATCACTGCCAGTCTTTAACTCTGTGAGTAGATCACAGTCTCTGGGGAGTTGGCCACCCCTGAGATAGATCATAATCAACAGTTTTGGACCAGCTCCTTTCTGTACCCCTTTCCCTCCTATCTCTACTTTTAGAGACACATCTACCGTGTTTCCCCCTTTTTAATACATAGTCAGAAAGTAAGCCATAGCAGGCTTTTTAAGCATTTGTGCAGATTAAACACCCCCTGAAAATAAGCCATACCTCCGCACAGCAGCGCCGCTCGCCTTGAGGCAGCGGGACCCAGCAGCAGCGCCGTCCTTGTCCTCCCGCTGCTGTTGCTGCTGCTGCTGCTGCTGGGCCAGGCAGAGGTGAGGCCGCTGCTCGCCCCTGTGGGCTGCACCACTGGAGTGATGGACGGCGGCGGGAGCGCTGCTGGCCCCTTCTGCGATGCCGGAGTGTCATGGGCTGCATGGCCCAAGGCAGAGTGGTGACGGGAGGCCCGCAGGCCCTTCCGCACCACCGGGGCGACACACGGCGGGAGCGCTGCTGGCCCCTTCTGCGCCGCCAGAGCGCCCGGCGAAGAGGTCTGCCGCCCCGGCGCCCAGAACCAGCAGCGGCAGAGAGGAGCGCTCCGCAGCGCCAATCGCTCGGAGCGCTCCGCAGCGCCGATCGGGCGGAGCGCTCCGCAGCGCCGATCGGGCGGAGCACCGAGCCAGCGGCCTGGCCTCTTCCTGCCTGCCGCCCGCCGCCCAGAACCGGCAAGGAGGAGGGGAAAGGGGCGCCTGGGAAGGAGTCGGGAGGGCCCTTGCTGCATGAGCCGTGGGCGCGCGGCTCCTTCCAAGTGCAGTGAGCGCCTCGTTTTGAGCGAGAGGCTTGAAAGGAACACAGCAACAAGGGCGATGGCTGCGCGGCCGTGGGGGCTCTCGGTGCCACCTTGCCCGGGCCCCACATTCCCCGGAGGGCTTCCGCCTCGCCAAGCTCGGCTGGCCAAGCTCGGAAGGCGCGCGGGTGGCCTGTCTAAGGCCGGGCGGGATCCCTCAGCCCTGCTCATCCTCATGCGAAACACCCCACCCCACCCAAATAAAGTAGCAGGAACCTTGGAGCGGTTGGCAGGGGGGAAATAGAAGAAAGAATTAAAAAACCGGGACAAAGGCATCGCCGGGCGGAGCGCCTAGCCAGCGGCCTGGCCTCTTCATGGCCCGGCTGAGGAGGCCTGCCGCCCCACCGCCCGGAACCATAGATACCATAAAAACATAATAACAATAAGACATCCCCTGAAAATAAGACACCGTGTGTTTTTTTGAGGGAAAAAAGTTATAAGACGGTGTCTTAAAAAAGGGGAAACACGGTAGCAGTAATAAATGCTTTGATAAGCAAACTATGTGCATGCCCCACTTTACAAAAGGAAGCTTGTAATTCTGCACCAAAGTGACCAAAAACCTGTACTACCAACAGCTGGTATACATTCTGCAACCTGTACAAATTGGCATCAGCGTACATTGATAACTGAATTCTGAAGCCTGCGCAAACTGACAGCTGATTTCTGCAACCTGTGGTTGCAGAATTAGTGGCTGTATAAATCGAGTGCTGAATTCTGCAACCTGTAGAAATGTTGTGCATTTGCATGCTCCACCTAACTTAGGCAACCGAAAATATTATTGGAATCCTCAAATCCTCGAGTTGGAAGGGACAAAAGGGCCATCTAGTCCAACCCCCTGAAATGCATATTTTTTTTTGCCTACCATGAGGCATGAACCTATGACCATGAGATTAAGAGTCTCCTGCTCTACCGACTGATTTTAGGTACATAGGAAGCTGCCTTATACTGAGCCAGACAGTTGGTCAGTTGAAGAGAAATTCAGATTAATTGCTCAAAGGAATATCAAGGCTGGGGAGGCTACGCAGCAGATTGTAGCCAATATTAGCCCTACTAAAAATAGACAACATTGAAATGAATGAAAATGACTAGCTTGGGGGTCTATTAATTCCAGTGGGTCTACTTCTGCTTCCAAAAGTTCTTCTTTTGAGTTGGGGCTGCCACAGAAAAACAGAAAGTAATCCACAGTTATGTATTTATTTCATGCTACGAATTTAGGAGATGGACATTAAGTAGTTTTCTGTTCTCAGCAAAAAAAAAGGAAAGGGGGCAGAGTTTTGTTCTACTGAATTAGGGTTTTGTAGGTTAAACCACTGAGCCTAGGGCTTGCTGATCAGAAGGTCAGTGGTTCGAATCCCTGTGACGGGGTGAGCTCCCGTTGCTCGGTCCCAGCTCCTGCCAACCTAGCAGTTCGAAAGCACGTCAAAATGCAAGTAGATAAATAGGAACCGCTACAGCGGGAAGGTAAACGGCGTTTCCATGTGCTGCTCTGGTTCGCCAGAAGTGGCTTTGTCATGCTGGCCACATGACCTGGAAGCTCCCTCAGCCAATTGGCTCCCTCAGCCAATAATGCGAAATGAGCGCGCAACCCCAGAGTCGGTCACGACTGGACCTAATGGTCAGGGGTCCCTTTACCTTTTACCTTTACTGAATTGGTATTCATGTTCCCTAACATGATACAAAAGCATAGTCTCAGTAGCAACTCTGAAGTCACATTAAGCAGAATAATGGGGATCTTTCCGCAGGGCTTGCAAGACGGAGCTGCTCCGCCAGGCTTTTGGGCAGGATGCAGTTTGACTTACGATACTTTCCTTTGTATAAAACAAGCCCAAAGGAGGACCCCAACCCGCTCACAGGTCCTTGTATGACCAGTGGAAACAGTTGGTCCTGCAAGTATTAAGGTAAAGGTAAAGGGACCCCTGACCATTAGGTCCAGTCGTGACCGACTCTGGGGTTGCGCGCTCATCTTGCATTATTGGCCAAGGGGGCCGGCGTACAGCTTCCGGGTCATGTGGCCAGCATGACAAAGCTGCTTCTGGCAAACCAGAGCAGCACACGGAAACACCATTTACCTTCCTGCTGTAGCGGTTCCTATTTATCTACTTGCACTTTGATGTGCTTTTGAACTGCTAGGTTGGCAGGAGCTGGGACTGAGCAACGGGAGCTCATCCCGTCACAGGGATTCGAACTGCCGACCTTCTGATCAGCAAGCCCTAGGCTAAGTGGTTTAACCACAGTGCCACCTGGGTCCCTCCCTGCAAGTATTAGTGTTATGTACTGAGCTGAATCCTAGAACAATAGGATTCAGAATCAGCGGGAGCTACCTAATCCAACTCCAGGTGGAAGTGAATCCGCAACCTGATTGGCCTGCTGGAGCAGCCAATCAGGCGGCTGGCAGAAGTGAATCTGCTACCTGATTGGCCTGTAGGAGCAGCCAATCAGGCTGCAGGCAGAAGTCAATCCACAATATAATTGGCCCACAGGTGTAGCCCTGAAGTAGCCAATCACACAAGGCCCATTGTGTAAATAATGCATATAAGCAGATGGTTTTGGGAAAAGAGCCATTCGTCTTCTCTTCTTCTCCTTGATGAATATGAGCTGAATAAAGAGCATGAAATTCACTCTCGACTCCGAGTATATTTCACTGGCGACGAAGGTGGGATCCTGATGAGCTGACCGCCACCACGCACTGCACCGCAGCACCGCCACCTGCTGCACCGCTGCATCGCACCGTGCATCCAGGCTTCAGCTCCAGGACCCAAGGAACCCAGAATGGCAACCGACAGCAGCTTCTTGCCATTCAAACCAGCATCAGGAGACTGGGAAGGGTACGCCGCCCATTTCAACTTCCTCCTGCAAGCGAAAGAAGTCACCAACGATGCCATGAAGAGGGCGACATTCTTCAGCGTCTGTGGAGAGGAGACGTTTGAAATCGCCCGGGCTCTCCTTGCACCTAGAGATGTCGCTACCGTCTCTTACAAAACAATAATGGAACGGCTGAAGGAGCACTTTTCACCACAGCCCTCGGTGGTAGCTTGCCGAAATGCCTTCTACGCAAAGCGGCAAGCCCCGGGGGAAACCATAACTGGGTTTGTGACCTCCCTCCGCCAAGCCGCCCGGTTATGCAACTTCTCAGAGTTGGAGAACATGCTTCGTGACCGCCTCGTCGGTGGCCTGAGGGACGAGATGTTGCAACGACGCCTCTACGCCAAAAAAGACCTCACGTTCCAGATTGCTCTGGAGGAAGCCCTGGCAACCGAAGCCGCCGAGAGGTCAACGCAAGAGGCACGACCGGCCCCGCCATCCCAACCGAGGGTCTACCACGAAGACCTCACCGACGAATCCGAATCTGACAGGGAGGAAGTACACCGAGTACAGCGGCGCACTCAAGCAGCACACACACCACAGCAGCCTCGACGAGAAGGAGGGAACTGTGCAAGCTGCGGGGAGAACCACGAGAGGAGGACCTGTCGTTTCCGCAACGCAGAGTGCAGGCAGTGCAGAAAATTGGGACACATCGCCCGGGTGTGTCGGGCTCGACTCACCCGTCGACAAGCATCAGATGACCGACCCAGGAGCCCCAGGTCACACGGCACCATGCACCAAGGCAACTCGACGGAGATCACGGACTACCAGGTATTCCAGTTGCCCCATCCCAGCACAGAGAAAATTTATATAGAGGTACAGATAGAGGGAGCCCCATGCCGCATGGAGCTGGACACGGGTTCAACTCTATCCATAATCTCGGCCCGAACATTAAGGGAACTGTGCCCTAATGGGGGTCCCAAACTAAGGCCGGCCCCATTCACCCTCCGGGACTTCCAGAAACGTAAGGTCCCTACAATGGGGGTGGGGACCTTCAGGGTGCAATATCGAGGGCGAAAGCAACAATTGGACTTGCTGGTAGTTAAGGGCCCCTACGTTAGCTTACTGGGACTGGCATGGTTTGGACCTCTGGGGCTAGCCGTTACCGGGGTGAACCGCACTAGCTTACAAGTGGACGTGGACGCCATATGCAAAGAGTTTCCAGGGGTTTTCGATGGGGCATTGGGACGATATACAGGACCCCCCATTGCCCTACAGCTAGACCCCGCTGTACGACCCATCAGGCACAAGGCCCGCCGGGTCCCGTTCGCCCTGAAACCCCGCATAGACGAGGAATTGGACCGGCTCGTGGAGCAAGGAGTGCTGGAGCCGGTGCCCAACGCCCCCTGGGAAACTCCAATTGTCACACCCGTCAAGCCTAACGGTTCGGTCCGCATCTGTGCAGACTACAAATGCACCATAAACAAGGCTCTCACGGCCCATGCATACCCAGTGCCAGTGGTCAGCCATGTCCTCGCCACCCTGGCTGGGTCAAAAATCTTTGGCAAACTGGACTTGGCCCAAGCATATCAACAGTTGCCTGTGGACGAAGCCACAGCAGAGGCTCAGACGATTGTGACGCACAGAGGGGCATTCAGAGTAAAGCGGCTGCAATTTGGCGTTAGCGTGGCACCAGGCATATTCCAGAATCTAATGGACTCTCTCCTTAAAGGGATTCCTGGCGTCACCCCCTTCTTCGATGATGTACTGATCGCCGGGCCCACACCAGAGGAATTTGAGGACCGCCTCCGCTCCGTCCTGCACCGTTTCCAGACGGCGGGCCTCAAGGTGAAGCGGGAAAAGTGTTTACTGGGAGTGCCGCAGGTGGACTTTCTGGGATTTAAGGTGGACGCAGAAGGGGTCCATCCAACCGGTGACAAGGTACGGGCCATTTGTGAGGCCCCAGCGCCCAAGAGCAAGCCCGAACTTCAGTCATTCTTGGGACTATTGAACTTTTACCATGCCTTCCTTCCCCATAAGGCAGCGGTAGCGGAGCCCCTACACAGACTCCTAGATAAAAGGGCCCCTTGGGTGTGGGGCCAGCGACAAAGGGCCGCATTCCAGGCAGTCAAGGACTTGCTCGTCTCGAACTCGGTCTTGGCACACTTCGACGAGAGGCTGCCAGTGGTGCTGGCATGCGACGCCTCTCCCTATGGCATCGGCGCTGTCCTGGGACACCAACTCCCGGATGGAAGAGAGGTGCCGGTGGCATACTTCTCCCAGACGCTTGCTGCAGCCGAACGAAACTACTCACAGATTGACAAGGAGGGTCTGGCAATCGTGAAGGGCGTAAAAAAATTCCATGATTTCTTGTACGGGCGGCCCTTTACCATAGTGACTGACCACAAGCCGTTGCTTGGCCTGTTTGCCCCCGAGAAGCAGACCCCCCAAGTGTTGTCTCCACGTGTCCTCAGGTGGTCAATTTTCCTTGCCGGCTACCAGTATGCACTAATCCACCGCCCTGGGAAGGCGATGGGCCACGCAGACGCACTCAGCAGGCTACCACTACCAGAAACAGGCCCCGACCCAGCGCCTGCGCAAGAGGTTATGACCCTGGAGCTGCTTCCCGACCGACCCATTCAGGCACAAGAAGTTGCGCACCATTCCACAAAAGATAGGGTCATCTCCCGGGTCCTGGACTGGGTGTGGCGAGGATGGCCCAGCAGCAGCCCCGGGCCAGAATTCGCTGGCTACACAAACCGCAAACATGAACTGTCGGCCCACAAGGGGTGCCTGTTATGGGGAAGCAGGGTTGTTGTTCCCCAGCCCCTCCGCAAAAGGGTCCTCACAGCCCTACACGAGACACACCCAGGGGTAGTGAGGATGAAGGCCCTTGCCAGGAGTTATGTGTGGTGGCCGGGGATTGACAGAGAGATAGAGGCCTGGGTCCAACACTGCCAGACCTGCCAAGAATCCCGCCCGGATCCCCCAAGGGCCCCAGTCCAGCCCTGGGAGTCCGCCCGACATCCATGGTCACGCTTGCACGTGGACTTCGCTGGCCCCTTCCAGGGAAAAACATTCTTCATAGTGGTGGATTCCTACACCAAATGGCTGGAGGTCGCACTGGTACCGTCCACTTCTACGGCGGCAGCCATCCGGGTACTACGTAAGCTGTTTGCAACCCACGGGCTCCCTGACACCCTCGTCTCGGACAATGGAACCGCATTCACGTCAGAGGAGTTCCAGACCTTCACAGCGCAGAACGCCATCCGCCACATCCGCTCAGCACCATTCCACCCTGCCACCAATGGCCAAGCGGAGCGCATGGTGCGGACCACCAAGGACAGCCTCCGCCGCATAACACAAGGGGACTGGGAATACCGCCTTGCCGCATTTCTTCTAGCACAGCACAGCACCCCAAGCACAACGACGGGCCGGAGCCCAGCTGAACTACTCATGGGCCGGCGCCTTGCAACTAGACTGGACCGACTTCACCCCGACAGAGCTCAGGATGAGGTAGTGGTGGGGAAAGGCAGGAACCCCCGGACATTTGTGGCCCAGGACCCAGTGTATGCAAAGAATTTTGGGGCAGGCCCAGCATGGGTACCCGCCACAGTCACCAAGGTGACCGGTCCCGTGTCGTACGAGGTACTAACGGAAGGGGGGCAATGTTGGCGCCGCCACTGCGACCAGCTACGGCGACGATTCCCAGGAGGAACCCGGGAGGAGAGCGGGACAGAGGGGTCCCAAGGGGACAGCAGGGCAGTGAGGCCTGTAGAGCGAGAGGGGTGGGCAGGGGAAGCAGAAGCAGTAGGCACAGAGGGGCGCCCCGAGGCAGGAAGGACACCGGAACCAGAGTCACAACCTAGTGGTTCAGTGGCGCCAGACCAGACAGCCCCGGCACAGCCAGCAGCCTCGGAACACGAGCCAGAACCAGAACCCCTGACCAAGGAACACCCCAGGCCACAACGCACACGGAGGCGGCCAGCAGACCTTGGGGACTACGAATGCAACTTCCCGGGCAGGACTGGAACTTAGAGGGGAGGGGTGTTATGTACTGAGCTGAATCCTAGAACAATAGGATTCAGAATCAGCGGGAGCTACCTAATCCAACTCCAGGTGGAAGTGAATCCGCAACCTGATTGGCCTGCTGGAGCAGCCAATCAGGCGGCTGGCAGAAGTGAATCTGCTACCTGATTGGCCTGTAGGAGCAGCCAATCAGGCTGCAGGCAGAAGTCAATCCACAATATAATTGGCCCACAGGTGTAGCCCTGAAGTAGCCAATCACACAAGGCCCATTGTGTAAATAATGCATATAAGCAGATGGTTTTGGGAAAAGAGCCATTCGTCTTCTCTTCTTCTCCTTGATGAATATGAGCTGAATAAAGAGCATGAAATTCACTCTCGACTCCGAGTATATTTCAATTAGCCACTCTCAATTCCAACCTGATAATTGCCACCTGCCCAAATTTTAATTTGCCTGAATTAACTTTAAGATGTATTTTAATTAATTCATGTCTGTTTTTATGCATATTGTGTTTTTTTTATGATGTTAGCCGCTCTGAGCCTGGCCTCGACCAGGGAGGGTGGGATGCAAATAATTTTTTATTATGATTATTATTATTATTAACCCACCTCACTCGCCTGCAGGTTCGGTGCTTAGAGACTGCTAACCAATGGGACTATCCAAACAATGGGTTGATGAGCAGGCTTTCCTGGGAACACACCTCTCTCTTGGTAACCCAACGGGACTGATTTCTGAGCAACAGCCACAGGGAACATGGTTAGTAGCATTCTCTTTGCTCCATATCACTAGGTAAACAAACTGGGCTCAGTCACAGAGGCAACATCTTGGCTCATGGGTTAGGGGCAAGGGTTGGAGGGACCCCAGGAACCAAATGAAAAGCGCGTGCAAATTAAACATAAATATTTCCAGCACAAGCCCCCCACCCCGCACCGAAAAATGAGCAATGGTTTGCACGGCTTGCCAGCAATAATTTATTAATTCGTTTAAAAGGCTGGTACCCTTCCTTATCAATCACGAGCATTCTCAAGATGACTAGTAGTTAAACAAATTAGGCCATTGCTACAAAACAAACAGATGAAAGCAGCTGTCAGGTCTATTTGAACGGCGCTTGTCAAATGCCACTGAAAGCATTGGGGTTAGGTAGGAAGCAGCGTTTTGTAATTTTTTTAAAAAAAAGTTGTTCCCTAAATATCGCCAGAGAGGGAAGCTGATGGGCGGTTAAAGGGATGGAGTTCCAGAAATGAGGTGCCACAACCCCAAAGACCCTGTCTCATCTTACCAACTGCCTCATCTCAGGAGAAGGAAACTCTCTGAGCAGGGACCCTGAAAAAGGTGGGAGGAGTTGATATCTAATATTGGCAGCTCACTGGAAGGATAGATCCTGAAGCTGAGGCTCCAATACTTTGGCCACCTCATGAGAAGAGAAGACTCCCTGGAAAAGACCCTGATGTTGGGAAAGATTGAGGGCACAAGGAGAAGGGGACGACAGAGGACGAGATGGCTGGACAGTGTTCTTGAAGCTACTAACATGAGTTTGAGCAAACTGCGGGAGGCAGTGGAAGACAGGAGTGCCTGGCGTGCTCTGGTCCATGGGGTTACAAAGAGTCGGACATGGCTAAACGACAACAACAATTGGAAGCTTGGGACCTGAGAGAGCTGGGTTCAAAACCTGGCTCAGCTATGAAGATCCCCGGGTGACCTTGGGTCAGTCACTATCTCTCAGCTGTGCTTACCTCGCAGGCTTGTGGTGAGGATAAAATTGGGAGAGGCAGGAACAATGCACCACCTCAAGCTCCTGGAGCTCTATTGATTACTTATTTACATTTCATCCATCCATCCATCCATTCATTCATTCATTCATTCATTCATCCATCCTTTCCCCTTATATTTATATCCCAATATTCTTCCAAAGCAACACACATCTGGTTCCCAAGGCGGTTATTCACTGACCAGACCCAGAGCTCTTTAACTTCTAGAAAGTAGTGGTCTCATCATGTACCATATCATGGGTTTATATAATCAATCAAACAAAACCAATGGAAGACACTGCTTAGTTTCATATTGAAAAGCCCCTTCCAATGCCAAAAAATTGGGGGCACACGCTGCGAACCATTAGTCCCCTGTTCCCTACTGTCCTCAGCCTCCCTTGCGCTCACTGACTTACCCTCCTTTGCCCACACTCCCCATTAATCATAGCAGCCGCATCACCATTTTGCCCTCAAAATCACGAAGCTGCACACAACACGCCGACGTCATGGGTGCTTGGAAAGTCAGACAGGGTGCCACAGCCAAATCGGATTAAAAATGACAAGTGTGGGCGAACAAAGCCAAGGACGGAGAGGACAGAGAAGATGATGGAAAAAACAGATCCATGGAGCAGGAGGGAAGGAGAAATAAAAGGGCATGCTCAGCTGAATATTTCTCTGGTCATCCGCTGAATGTGCTACTTTTGAAGCGAACATCAAAATTGGAGGAGGTTTGGCACAGTCCTACCCACAAACCATTCCATGGTCAATGGGGGCAAGACTGCATCATTCAGACCCAGCTCTGGGTTCCACATAAGATGAACTATAGTTAAACTTTAGTTTATTAAACTATGGCTTAGTGTTAAGTGTGAACCACAGTCTGTCCCTTGTCGTATTGCACCACTATGTGCGCATTTCAGGCTGGTGCCGTTTCACAGCAAACAATTATGTACACTGAGAACCCTGTGTTCCTTTTGTAGTAAAAGCGAGCTTCTACTCCTTATTGCTGGAATAAACAAATAGCATTGAGTGTGGACCACAAGCTAGAGATTGGCGGGGTGTGTGTGAGTGGCCATCTTCAAATATCTCAAGGGCTGTCACATGGAAGATGGAGCAAGCTTGTTTTTCCAGCTCTAAAGGGTGGGACTCTAACCAATGGCTTCAATAAAAATTTTTTTAAAAAAACCTGTCCAGTAGCACGTTAGAGACCAACTTAGTTGGTCTCCAAGGTGCTACTGGACAATTTTTTAAATTTTATTTATTTATTTCAACTGCGTCAGACCAACACGGCTACCTACCTGAATCTAGAACAATGGCTTTAAGATACAAGAAAGGAGATTCTAACTAAACACCAGGAAGAACTTTATGACGGTAAGAGCTGTTGGACAGTGGAACCCTAGGGAGGTTGTAAACTCTTCTTTCTTGGAGTTTTTTAAGCACAGGTTGGATGGCCATCACTCACTCCCTGGAGGGTCAATCACTTCTCCTACCTAGGCAGTTATCTTTCCAAAAGGGCCAACATTGATGCAGAAATCTAGCATCACCTGAGCTCTGCGAGTGCAGCTTTCTCCCAACTGAAGTGCAGAGCATTTGAGAACCAGGACATTTGCAGGGAAAGCAAAATGCTTGTTTACAAAGCTATTGTAGAACCAACCTTACTGTAAGCTTGTGAAACACTGACCACTTATAAACACCATCTCCAAGTCCTCGAAATATTCCATCAAAGGTGTCTCCGAAAATTTTTACATACCCCTTGGGAAGACAGACGAACTAATGCCAGTGTTCTGGAAGAAGCAAAAATCACCAGTGTCAAGGTGCTGTTGTGGCTACTCTTGAGTAACAACGTCCAAGTCTGCTTAGTCTTTAAAAGTTTTATTGTGCATAGTATTTACAGTGCAAAGATGGCAAAGAACATGACCTCTCAGTCACTCGCAGAATCCAGGAGTGGACGCTTCCTGTTGCACGTCCAGCATAAGAGCTTGGGAACCCCAAAACGCTGCCCCCCAACCTTACGTTTAGGTGCGCGCCTTAATTCAGGCGACGGAAGTGGCTGCTGCTCCCCTCCACCTGTTGGTCAGGGCGGTGCAAGCACTCTCCTACATCTCTGAGCCTTAACTGCTCCATCCCGCTAACTTCCTCAATTCCCCCACCTGACCCGCTGCTGCTGCTCTCACTGGTCGAGTTGCTGGTGTGGAGGATGGGCAGAGGCTCCCTGTACTGAGGTCCCCTGACAACCAGCTTTGAAGCAATGATTCTTCAACATCAACTTCGTTGGACTGGTCATGTTGTGCAGATGCCTGATTATCGTCTTCCAAAGCAACTACTCTATTCCGAACTTAAAAATGGAAAGTGTAATACTGGTGGTCAACAAAAGAAGTTTAAAGACTCTCTCAAGGCAATTCTAAAAAAATGTAGTATAAACACTGACAAATGGGAAACACTGGCCTGAGAACAGTTGTGGGCTTTGAAGATGCCCGAACTCAGGACGAAAGGGAGAAACACGCTAAGAGGAAGGTATGTTTGGTAAACCCTCACCATAATCAACTCCCACCCAGAAACCTATGTCCCCACTGTGGAAGGACATGTGGATCCAGAATTGGCCTCCACAGTCACCTATGGACACACCATTAAGACCATGTTCACGGAAGACAATCTTACTTGGCTACGACTGATCACCAAAGAAGATGAAAGATGGCCATCTGTCATGGATGCTTTAGTTAAGATTCCTTTATTGCCCTATTCCCTTTTCTGCCTTCAGGCCGACCAAGAGCACCTCTGTTTTGTCTAGATTAAGTTTCAGTTTGTTCACCCTCATCCAGTCCATTACTGATGACAGACACTGGTTTAGAACCAAGACAGCTTCCTTGGGTGGTAAGGAGAAATAGAGCAGGCTGTCATCGGCATATTGGTAACACCGAACTTGGGACAACCTCTCCCAACAGTTTCACGGAGGAAAGAACAGAACCCTGAAGGACCCCAAGCCCCTCCTTCTGGGTTTACCCCTCAAGGAAGGAACAGAATCACTGTAGCAGAATGCCTCCCAGTCCCATCCTGGCACGGTGGCCCAGGAGGATATCATAGTCGATGGTATCAAAAGCTGGCAAGACAGCGGCGGAGGAAGCCGCTGTGTCACCCGGGGCGGCAAATTGCTGTGCCCGGGGGCGGGGCATTGCTACGTAATGACGTATGCGTCGCTAGGTAACGAAGCTGCACATGCGTACAACGTAGAAGGGGATCGTGCGCCCCCCCCCGGCGACTTCAAAACGGAGCCTCCAGGTAGAAAGCCTCACTTGGCACAGCGGGTGGGTGCCACCCTGGAGCTGGAGGGGGGTGATAGTCGGCACCCGAGCCTCCAGCCTCCAGGTGAAAAGCCTGCTTGGCACTGCGCGCCGCGCAGGCTTTCTACCAGAAGACTGGAGGGGCTCAGCTTGGGAGTTGCGGGGTGGGGCGTCGACTGTCACCCCCCCCCCGAGTGGAACCCGGGGTGGACCGCCCCTATCGCCCCTCCTTGCTACGCCACTGTGCCAAGAGGTCCACTGTGCCAAGAGCTCCCCCTGACCAGTTCCTGGTATAAGTCATCTACCAAGGTGACCGAATCCATTTCTGGCCTGAAACCAAATTGAAATGGATTTAGATAAGCTGTCTCCTCCAGAAACCCCTGGAGCTGAGATGCCACCGAAGCTCTGGAATGGGATATTGGAACTGGCCGATTAATATCAAATATGGTGGGATTCGGGGGGGGGGGCTTTTTTCATAGAGGTCTTATAACTGGCTCCTTTAGGCCTCTTGGAATCCTGTCTTCTTGCAAAGAGGCACTGAACACTCCACCCACCCATTCAGCCCAGTCCCCCACTGGACTTTTTGGTGAGCCAGGAAGAGCAAGGATGTAGCACATATGCGGTAGCTGTCACATGTCCAAAGATCCTGTCCACATCTTTCAGGCTGTACAAATTGAAAAGTATCCATTAACACTGGACAAGCAGAGGGCAAAAAATCTACCAGACCTGTAGCAGCTGTAGCATCCAAGTCAGAATGGATATGAGCGATTTTGTCAGCAAAGGGCTGAGCAAATTATTCACAGTGGGTTGTCGAGTGGTCTAAATTCTCTCCACGTGGGCCAGAGTGTAAAAGACCCTTGACCACTCAAAACAACTCTGTTGGACTGCTCCTTGCTGAGGCAGAGAAAAAAAATAGCTTTTTGCTGCCCACACTGTCACAGAATAGGACTTCAAAAAGACTCTAGACCAGGGGTCCCCAGACTTACCGGTGTTCGGGCCGGTTCCCACCGCGCCGATCGCGTGGCGGGCCGGAGGACGGGGGAGCGCGCGCCTGTGTGGGCCGGCGGGCGGGGTAGTGCGCGCCTGTGCGCATGCGCACGGGCGCTTACTGGCGCAGCGGTGCGCTTCCAGGGTGGAAAAAGCGCCGAAAATCCGTTGTGCGCATGCGTATGGGCCTCCCCCGACCCGGAAGTGCACCAGAAATGACCTCTTCCGGGTCGGGAGAGGCCCATACGCATGCGCACAAAGGATTTTCGGCGCTTTTTTCCCGACCCGGAAGAGTGCTGCCGCGCTGTGCGCCGTAAGAGCGAGCGGCGGCGGCGGGCGGCAGGTGTCGTCGCGGGCCGGATTGGCAGGCCAATTGGGCCGCATCCGGCCCCCGGGCCGTAGTTTGGGGACCCCTGCTCTAGACTCTGTTCAGTCTGACTCCCAAGTTTTCTGCCAATATCTCTCTAGTCACTGTTCTAAGGTGTTCCATCATCACTAGCTCCCCAGAGAACCAGGGGGCTGATCTGGCTCTACTTTGTGCGAGGGGACGCTCAGGAGTGATCGAGTCCACCGTCCATTCCAGAGATCCACCAGGGCTTCAACAGAATCGCAAGTTGAGGTAACAAGAAACTCTCCAAGTGCCTCCTGGGGTGGAGCATCTTAATCGGTTCTAGGATCACACCATCCAATCGAGCACAGAAAACCAAGTCCAAAATGTGCCTTCCAGCATGGGTAGGGCCAGAAATTACTTGGGACAGAAATCTTGAGCCACTCTTGACAAAGGAAGGCTCAGCGTTAATGTTAAAGTCCCCCAGCACAACAAGCCAGGAACGATGATGCCAACCCCAAACCAGAGACCACCCTGGCTAGTCAAGTAAACAGGGTAAAATTTCTCAACCTCAAGATTTTGCATGAAATATGTGGATAGTAATGCTATAGTCTGCCTCACATGGCTTTTGTAACGCTGACTGAGAAACTGACTACTTAGTACTAAAGTACTTAAGTGGACCATAAAGAAGGCTGATCGCCGAAGAATTGATGCTTTTGAATTATGGCGCTGGAGGAGACTCTTGAGAATCCCATGGACTGCAAGAAGATCAAATCTATCCATTCTTAAGGAAATCAGCCCTGAGCGCTCACTGGAAGGACAGATCGTGAAGCTGAGGCTCCAATACTTTGGCCACCTCATGAGAAGAGAAGAATCCTTGGAAAAGACCCTGATGTTGGGAAAGATTGAGGGCACTAGGAGAAGGGGACGACAGAGGACGAGATGGTTGGACAGTGTTCTCGAAGCTACGAACATGAGTTTGACCAAACTGCGGGAGGCAGTGCAAGACAGGAGTGCCTGGCGTGCTCTGGTCCATGGGGTCACGAAGAGTCGGACACGACTAAACGACTAAACAACAACAACAACAACTTAAGTGCTAAAGTACTTACTCAAGTGCTTGGAAACCCTCTTATAATTAATGCTGAGAATTTTTAAAGATGTAGGCTCCAAAGGCGAAAGCAGCTTCAATTCTGCTCTGTACAAAGGTTCGGTACACCCACGGTTTCTGAAACTTGGGTCTCCAGCTGTTTTGGGACCACAACTCCCATCATCCCTAGCTAGCAGGACCAGTGGTCAGCAATGATGGGAACTGTAGTCCAAAAAACAGCTGGAGACCCAAGTTTGGGAAACTGTGGGTGTGCCCATCCTTAAAATCCACACTCCCAGTAATACTCCTACTCTGGGACAGGGTGGAAGTGGAGAGAAGAGAGATGGGGGCTGTAGCCCAATACATCTGGAGGGCACCCCACTGGGGAAGGCTGGCACATGTGATTTGCACGCCCAGTGTCTATGACATTCCCCTCCTGTATACCTATGATCTGTACAGAACCTCGAGCCTGTGAGTTGCAGCCACGGGCCACCCCTGTCCAGGCGCCAGAATCCCAAGGAAATTCTGAATTTCCTCTGCCGGTGCTGTATATCACTTTGAGATATATACCATATTAGCCAAAAGAACTGAATTATATTGCATTCATGATGCAATTAAACACTTCGCTAGGAATCAATGTAAAACCGATGAGGCCTGAAAGTACTGCATATGGCTTAGAACATTATAAAACATTACCTTCACTCAAATCCTTTTCAGTAGCAATTTAAATCTTCTTACAGTTACCGCTGCCAATGGTAAACCATCTACTGATTCATAACAGCGCACAGGAACGGATGAATATATATATATATATATATATATATATATATATATATATATATATATATATATATGATTATTCAACTACTAAATTACCCATGAAACCGGAATGGCTGACAGTAGTAATCTGAATTATTATTAGCCTCGGCAAGTCGCCTGCATTAACCAATTTAAAACCACGGCTCATGGGTAGAAGCCAGTTAATACAGGCAGGGTGTTAAATGACAACCATAGTTCTTCATTTTACTGCTGCTTATGTTTAAAAGGTCAAGAGATAAAAATTACAGATGACTGCAAACACGGAGAGGGTGTTTATCTTTTACTCCCTCTCCTCCGCACACTTGCTCTCTGCCCCTCCTGCATTCCTGCCCCCCTCACAGCCCCCACTTGCGTTAGCCATGAGCTTAAGAGTGGGAATTAAAAGAATCGCATGTCTCTTTCAAGAGGGGAGGGGGAAACCAAAACACATCTGTGCCCCGAGTTTCTTAATGCACCCAAAGGGGCACAATCACTTTTGGTTAAAACTGCCAAGTATCACAGTTCCGTTATGCAAATCTATGGTGTGGTTGCATTTGGAACACACTGCATAAAGTATTCTGGTCGCCTCACCTCAAAAAGGATATCGCAGAGTTGGAAAAGATTCAGAAAAGGCAACCAAACCAGCCAGCCTCCTGTGCTCGGGTCCTGCTTGCCTGTTTCCTACAGGCAACTGGTTGGCCAAAGTGAGAACAGGATGCTGGCCTGGACGAGCCACTGGCCTGATCCAGTAGGCTCTGCTTATGTTCTTACAAAGGAACATAGCTTGGGAAAGTTGTCAAGGCATCAGGCTGGCTAGTTTCAAAACCTGAATTTGAGCTGGGTAGTTGGGTGGGATAGATATCATATCTTCCTGCCCAAGGCATATTTTTTGTTTCTCTGGTACGACCATGACTTTGCACTTAACTGACATTAAATTTCATCAGGACAACAAAATTACATTCACCCAGTTTGAAGAGTCTGGATCTCACCACCCTGAACTGTTGGGCACCCTCTGCAAACTTGACTGCTCCTGTTCTCACCAGGGCTGGGTGATATCTGCTTTTCAACATCGTGATATATCAGCTAAACATCTCAATACAGTCGTACCTTGGATCTCAAATGCCTTGGCTCCCAAACAAATTGGCCTGTGAATGATCAAAACCTGGAAGTGAGTGTTCTGGGTTTCGAACGATTTCCAGAAGCCGAACATCCGGCACAGCTTCTGCGGCTTCTGGACTCTCCTGCAGCCAATTGGAAGCCGCACCTTGGTTTTTGAACATTTCCGGGAGTCAAATACCCATATACAGTGGTACCTCGGTTTAAGTACACAATTGGTACCTGAACCGTACTTAACCTGAAGCGAACTTTCCCATTGAAAGTAATGGAAAGTGGATTAATCCGTTCCAGACAGCTCCGCAGAGTACTTAAACTGAAAGTACTCAAACCGAAACGTACTTAAACCGAGGTATGACTGTATCATGATGCCAGAAATAAGGATGGAGCTGCGTAGGGGCATTGGCTGGCTTCACAGTTTTTCCCACATGGTGATTTTTGCATAGCACAAATATATTCGCAATATACTGCCAGGTCAAAAACTATGAAACTAATATCCACAATGTGGACTTCAAACTGGTTTGGGGCGATATATTGCCCAGTCCTACTGCTCAATTCAGTGACTCCAGATCTTGAAGAATAACAGTCGGCTCCAGTTCCAGGGAAACCCTCAACGCTAATTTCCCTCCATTGGGTCCTGCTCTCTTCTTCCTGTCCTTTAACCAGTTGCCTATCCGGCCCGCCTATCGGCCTATTGCCTGATTGCCTATCGACGATCAGCCTTCTTTATGAGAGCTGGACCATAAAGAAGGCTGATCGCCGAAGAATTGATGCTTTTGAATTATGGTGCTGGAGGAGACTCTTGAGAGTCCCATGGACTGCAAGAAAGATCAAATCTATCCATTCTGAAGGAAATCAGCCCTGAGTGCTCACTGGAAGGACAGATCGTGAAGCTGAGGCTCCAATACTTTGGCCACCTCATGAGAAGAGAAGACTCCCTGGAAAAGACCCTGATGTTGGGAAAGATGGAGGGCACTAGGAGAAGGGGAAGACAGAGGACGAGATGGTTGGACAGTGTTCTCGAAGCTACGAACATGAGTTTGACCAAACTGCGGGAGGCAGTGGAAGACAGGAGTGCCTGGCGTGCTATGGTCCATGGGGTCACGAAGAGTCGGACACGACTAAACAACTAAACAACAACAACAACAATCCGGCCCACCTACCCCCAATCTCAAAAACAGCCCTAGGATAAAGATTCCATGAATTAAAAGAACGACACGCATCGGGAAGGGCTGTTTACTCAGTGGTAGAGTATCCATCTTGCCTGAAACCCAAGTACAACCCCTTGCCTGAAAGACACCTGGAGAGGCAATGCTACCGGTCAGTGGGCTGACCAACAGTCTAGACTCGGTATTAAGTAAGGCAGCTCCCCACATTCCTATGTTGATTCTCAACAGCCAAGGAGGACACACCAACGGTGTTTCCTTCAAAAGGAGCAAGGCCGTCCTGGAACAATGGGTGAAAGTCGAAGGAACAATTCCACCGCCATAAATAATGGCATAGGAAAGCAGCAGGGAATCTCATCACATTAATATAACGAGGAACGAACAATAAACCGGCAGTCAATCAAGGCACCATAAATCTGTGGGTTTCATGAAGCTGTCTTGCTGGCATTTTCAACACACACACACACACACACACACACACACACACACACACACACACATGTGAGACACCAACAGTGCTTTATCTATTTAAGCCTAAACTCAGCCACTAACCATACATTTCTGGTTGTTGCAAGGAGGAGCTACTAAATTAATTCATCCTGCCCTCCCTCATCTGCAACCTTTGGGCAGGGCTGGACGTAACAGATCCATTGGTTGTATGTTTTAGAGCAGGGTCTCCCAAACTTGGGCCTCCGGCTGTTTTTGGACTACAACTCCCATCATCCCTAGCTAGCAGGAGTAGTGGTCAGGGATGATGGGAATTGTAGTCCCAAAACAGCTGGAAGCCCAAGTTTGGGAAACCCTGTTTAAGAGGGTGCTGTCATCAGTTTCCGGGAGCCTTCCTCTTGGTGAGATTTTTGTGGGAGAGCCCTGGCTGAGAGAGGGGTGGTGTGCTGGAAGGGAAAGGAACTGAGGCCGGTGCATATGTTGTAACGATTCTGTATTTTAAAAACATTCTTATATGTAACTGCTTATTTTTGTAAAAATCGATTGTTGCTTAAGTTGCTTGTTGTTGCTTTAGTGTTTTGTACATCACTTGGATTTTTTAAAATATATTAAGCGGTATAGGAATGGAATTAGCATTGTCATTAAGAATAGTACAAAACACAAAAAAGCTGAGGGGCCTCAGGCTGCACAACTGATGGGTTGGAAACCAAATAAAGCTGGATTGGGCCATGCTAAGACGGCCACAGGAGCATTCATCAATATTTATTCATTTTTTTAAAGAAACTTATAAAACTGCCCTTCATCTAAAAATGGATTTCAAGATGGTACCAAAAAACAAAACAAAACCCCACCCTTAAATTACAAATACAAATCACTAAAGAACAAATCACTCACCCAGCTCAAAAGTACCAAACTGAAATGCCTAGGAAAATAAAAAGGTTTTAACACTGAGCTGGAATGAATGCAGTGTCATAGCAGTCATACTTCCACAGTCAGAGGGGCCACCACAGAAAAGGCCTCTTCTTTTGTACACACATAAGGTACTTCTCATGAAAATGGAAGCTGTAGAAGGGCATTCTCTGACAATCCAGGTGCCCGAGAGTGGCTGAGGCAACCCAGTCAGGTGGGGGCATAAAGGTAAAGGTAAAGGGGCCCCTGACCATCAGGTCCAGTCGTGTCCGACTCTGGGGTTGCGGCGCTCATCTCGCTCTATAGGCCGAGGGAACCGGCTTCCAGGTCATGTGGCCAGCATGACAAAGCTGCTTCTGGCGAACCAGAGCAGCACACGGAAACGCTGTTTACCTTCCTGCCGGAGCGGTCCCTATTTATCTGCTTGCACTTTGATGTGCTTTTGAACTGCTAGGTTGGCAGGAGCTGGGACCGAGCAATGGGAGCTCACCCCGTTGCAGGGATTCGAACCGCCGACCTTCTGATCAGCAAGCCCTAGACTCTGTGACCCACAGCGCCACCTGGGTCCCTCAGGTGGGGCATATAAATTATTATTTGCTATTGTTACTGTTATTTTGTCTTTCTTTGCCTGTGCCACCTAAGCTCAGGAGGTGGGTGAGGCAAGCAGTACAGAGCCCCAGTTCAAGGTATGCTAAGTATCACAGCTGCAAAATTAGCTTATGAGCCAAAACTGGACCAAACAGCTTCCTGGCACCACATTATGGCTGCAAGATGGTATATGGAAAGCATTTTTTTTTAATTATTGGCTGTCAAACAGCCACAGAGGCCTCTGAATAGAATCCCATGCCCAAGGGGGCACTGACCATGCAATGCACTTTTGCCAGAGCAAGGGAACTTTATTTCGATACAATGCACTGGATTTGCTTTAAATGTGCTTTTATTGTGTCAACGCTTGCTGTTGGTCGCCCTGGGCAACTCTGGGAGGGAGGGCGGGATATTAATGTAATATACCTGAAGGAGTGTCTTCATCCCCATCATTCAACCCGGACGCTGAGGTCCAGCTCTGAGGGCCTTCTGGCAGTTCCCTCCCTGCAAGAAGTGAAGTTACAGGGAAACAGGCAGAGGGCCTTCTCGGTAGTGGCACCTGCCTTGTGGAACGCCCTCCCCTCAGATGTCAAGGAAATAAGCAACTACGGTGGTTCCTTGACTTACGAACGACTTGACAACTGAATTTTTCGACTTACGAATGGGGATAATGGCCGCGCGCTTACGAATGTCTCGACATCTGACTTTTAGAAGACATCTGAAGGCAACCCTGTTTAGGGAAGCTTTTAATGTTTGATGTTTTATCATGTTTTTAATATTCTATTGGGAGCTTCTCTCTCTCTCTTTTTTTTATAATTTCTTTATTGTTTTAAAAGTTAGAAATTCAAATAATACACACATACAGACATATCGACCATCCATAACTATCAAAAATACAAAAATGTAAAAGACAAAAGCAGAGAAAAAACCAAAACAAAAAAACCCAAAAAAAACCCAAAAACAAAAAGAGAACCTACACAAAAGAAAAAGAAGAATACACACACACACACACACACACACATATAGAGCAAAAACATTAAAAATTGTCTTCCAATTGTTCCGTTTGTAATTTATATTACTCTTAAGTTGTCGCACATTAATGAATATAATATTTGCTTGAATTTTTCTTATATTTTAAGCCTCTCAGAGTGGCTGGGGAAACCCAGCCAGATGGGTGAGGTATAAATAATAAATTTATTATTGTTCTTCTTCTTCTTCTTCTTCTTCTTCTTCTTCTTCTTCTTCTTCTTCTTCTTCTTCTTCTTCTTGTTATTATTATTATTATTATTAAACTAAAGCTGCATAGAAATGAGACGGAGGGATGGCACATACGATGCCGGACACCAGGAGCCCCCCTCTTGTTCTCGGGTGATCAGCGCCGAAGCCCAGGCCTGGCTTCAAACAGGCACCTCACAAAATGGCCTCATGTTTCACCTCATCAATAAAAACGATGGGGTTTTCAGAAAGAAGGAGCGAGCCCGAAACAGAAATAAGCATTGTCTCTTTAAGTGAATGTAACTGTGCATCACCCTCTGTCTTTCCCATCCTGGGTTTTATTAGCAAAGCAGCCCAATGTTTATACTGGTGGGTATTACATTTGCCACAACAATTACAGTATGACAAATGGCGCATCAATGTAATCCATCAACTCAGCCCAGACAGGAATCCTTTAGACGGGGCTGCCATTAATTCCAAGGCTCTGATCTCAGGGGTCCCATGCTTCAGTATCCATGACAACGCCGAAGACGCCTAGCGAAAATGGCAGGCCGCCATGAAAGATGGGCACCTGATTGGCGCGCTGAAACTTAACCTTTTGACACCTGCACATTTAGTTTGCTGCAAGGAAGAAATTATAGGTCCAGGGGCTGTAAATATGCAAGGGGGCCTCCTTAAGTCCCATTCGCCATCAAACATTATTTCAAAATAACTATGGAAGGCTGCAGTTGTGGGAGGGGTTGTGGGAGAGCTAAGCAGGCCTCGAGGGTGGGATGCAGCCAGGAGTTCAAATTCCTTCTCCTTAGCTTTAATTTCAACCTAGGAATCTGACTTTGCACTTATCATACTGATGATGTGTTTACAACAACATTTTACGTACCGCCTCAAGTGCACTGGCAGAAAAGTGGCTATGTACAGTATAATGTCACTGTAAATATAACGCAAACGAATGCATTAGTTTTTATTAAGCCACTTTTATTTTTTAAAAAAATTGTCGTTTGCAATTCAGCAGACATGAAAACAGACAAGAATGGGGATGCAACTGGAAGGGGAGAGGGAAAACAAAAAAATTCAGGGACCACAGCTCAGCAGCTCAGCAGGGCTAGTGTCAAAAGTGAGCACATCCGGGCATTTGCCTGAGGAACTTGATTGTTCCACTGCCTCTCACAATGGCCCAGTCAATGGTGGTGATGGTGAGAAGGAGCGGAAGATACCGCTCACTAGCTCTCAGCTTGGCAAGCAAGCAGGGGGTAGCCACAGGCAGTGGTGTAGCATGGGTTGCCAGCGCCCGGGGCTGCGAGGAAGGGTGGCAGGGAAACGGACAGAGCATGCCTGCGCATTCCACTGCCTAACAGCGTCCGTTTCACCCAGGAGATCACAGCCACAGAGAGAAGAAGAGGCGTTCCATTGTCTGGAGAGGTCACTTCCTGGTTTACATGGAGAAGCCATTTTCAACAGAGTCCAGTGTCCAGAACCCTTAATGCAGGCATGTCAAACCTGCGGCCCTCCAGATGTTTTGGACTACAATTCCCCAACCACTGGTCCTGCTAGCTAGGGATCATGGGAGTTGTAGGCCAAAACATCTGGAGGGCCGCAGGTTTGACATGCCTGCCTTAATGGTTTTGGCCCCCAATACCTGAAAGACCCCCCTCTCTCCTTCCCACTCACCCAGGAGCTAAGACAGGCACCCCCAAACTTCGGCCCTCCAGATGTTTTGGACTACAATTCCCATCTTCCCCGACCACTGATCCTGTTAGCTAGGGATCATGGGAGTTGTAGGCCAAAACATCTGGAGGGCCGCAGTTTGGGGATGCCTGAGCTAAGATCTGCAGAGGGGGCCCTCTTGGCTGTTCCACCTCCTTCAGAAGAGAGGGGGGCTCTTTGGCAGGGTGGGGGGCTCTTTGGCAGGGTGGGTGTGGCACATGAGAAGGCATCCTTTGAAGCAGCCCCTAAGCTGAGGACTTAGTAATAGTAATAATAATAATAATAATATCATCTTGCCTGAGGGTCCTCCAGAACCTGGAACAAACACTGGTGACTGAGCAGGTGCTAGGCCGTTCAGAAGGTTGCAGGTTCAATCCCCGGCAACTCTTGTCAATTCAGGTGACACCTCTCTGTGCAACATGAGGAAGTTAGGGCTAGGTCCACCTAGACAGACCATGTGTGGGCAGTAGCAGGGCAGGCTGAGCACAGGAAAGGGGAATCTGTGGCCTTCCTGATGCTGGGCTGCACCTGCCATCAGCACCCCTCGTCTCCCACCCCACTCTGGTCATTGGTCAGGCTGGCTGGAGCTGATGGGAGTGGGAGTCTAGCAACAACTGGAGGAGGGGGGGGGGTCACACAAGGCTCCCCATCACTGCGGTAGGCAGCTCTTGAGAAGTCCAGTGCTCATAGAAAGGAAGAGGTCGATGGAGCCTGTCTCTTGCGAAAAGGGGGGGGGAGCCAAAAAGGAAAAAATAAAAGCCATAGCCTTCTAAATAAGAGATGCTTTCCCCCAAGTCTGAAGACCTGGAGAGGTGGGGGCTCTGTCTCCCCTCCCAACCCCCCCCTCCTGATAAATCAATCTGGCCCCAACCCAAGTATGTAAGCAGACAGAGACAGAGCTCACCTGCTTTATTAAGCCATTACCAGAATCATTTTATTCCCATTTATAATGTTCAATACATGCTCTGAAGCCTTTTCTAATGTAGTAATTAGATGGAACACTAGATAGATGGATTAAATTGGAAGAGTGTTTTATGCAACTGCACTGTAACTTTATAGCTTGATTTAAAACCCAGAAAAGGTGCCTTTTCTTTCTTTTCTTTCTTTTTTACTATGTCTAGAATGCAAAACCAATCCCACCTTCTCTCCGTCTTTTTTATTTGTCCCCTTCTTTTAGAAAGCAGGTTGTCACTTAGAGAAATGATAGGGATTCTTCCCATTTGGACTTCCGTTAAATAATATATACAAACATTGCACTGAGAGCATTAGACTTTGCCATTTTCTGACTTTGGACAGCTGAACCACCCCCAAAAAGTTTACTTTTAGGGCAAGAAAGATAGCCTAATTAACTTTCCTCACACCAGTTTAAACAGTCATGGCTTCCCCCAAAAGAATTATGGGAGCTGTAGTTTGTTAAGGATGCTGGTAGGTGTCAGGAAACTCCCCATTCCCTCACAGAGCTACAATTCCCAGAGTTCCCTGGGAAAGAAGGACTGATTGTTAAACCACTCTGGGAATTGATGCCATCACACAATTCTAGCCCTGCCAGCTCGTCGTTCCAGTATATGACCCAAAGAAAAGATCACACCAAGCACACACCCCCATTACAAGATGTTTACACTACAGCAGGGGTCCCCAAAATGCCGCGCCGATTGTGCGGTGGGCTGGAGGGCGGGAGAGCATGCAGGAGCGCGCGCCCAAACGCATGCACACATGATATTTCCGGCGCACTTCCGGGTTGGAGGAGCGCCGGAAATAGCTTGTGCGCATGCGCACGGGCCTTCTCTGACCTGGAACTGCGTCGGAAATTATGCTTGTGCATACGCGCAAGCTATTTCCGGTGCTCCTCCAACCCGGAAGTGTGCCGGAAATGACGCTTGCGCATGCGCACAAGCTGTTTCCGACGCTCCAGCAACCTGGAAGTGGGCAGCCACGTCATGCCATTAAGAGCAGGAGGTGGCGGGGGTTGTCGGGGGCCGCATAAAAGAGCCTCGCAGGCCTTAGTTTGGGGAAGCCTGCACTATAGTTTCAAGGACTGGCCAAGTTCACACAGCTCCAAAACTTGGGAAGCCCAGAAATGGTAGCCCTGTGAAGAAGCAATGCTGGGGTGTGCGTGTGTGTGTTTGTGTGTGTGTGTGTGTGTGTTGAGTGAAATATTCCCAGCCCTCTTACAGAAAACGCACAAGCCCCAAGGAAATGCTTCATGGGAAGTGCAGAAAGTTAAGACTGCTTTGGAAACATTTAAATTTAGAGTGCGTAGGTGCTCCCTAGATCTCGCTTAAAATGTGTGAAGGCTCCTTTCTCCTTTTGCAGATGGAAGGAGCAGTAACCAGTCAGACCCTCCGCAAAGGACTCCTTCAAAACCATCTGCAGCATTTTGGTAGTTCAGCAGCCCTATCTGACACCAGCTGACATTAAAGGAAAGGCCCAAGGCATGCCAAAGGGGTCAACCAGGAAGCCGAGTGAGGCACTATACCCAGAGCCCCAGGGGTAACACACTTTCAGCACAGACTTGCTAGAAACAGTGTTGACTTCATGCCACACACCAGGCAGAAGCAGGCCCAGCTGAACACACAAGACATGTCACCTTTTGCAAGGAGGAAGCAAATAAAAGCAAAAGGAAGGGGGAAGTTGGTTGTGTTCAAGGGCTGGATTTGGCTAGGGGTCAATAGTTGGTGATCTTTATTTGAAACCCACCTACATTAAAAATAATAATAAGAGTTTATTGGGTCAAACAAAAGAAGCTTTAGACTGAATAGAGTAATTGTGCCCCTGAAGGACCAGGTGTGCAGCCTGGGAGTCATTTTGGACTCACAACTGTCCATGGAGGCGCAGGTCAGTTCTGTGTCCAGGGCAGCTGTCTATCAGCTCCATCTGGTACACAGGCTGAGACCCTACCTGCCCACAGAGTGCCTCTCCAGAGTGGTGCATGCTCTAGTTATCTCCTGCTTGGACTACTGCAATGCGCTCTACGTGGGGCTACCTTTGAAGGTGACTAGGAAACTGCAATTAATCCAGAATTAATCCAGAATGCAGCAGCTAGACTGGGTGACTGGGAGTGGCTGACGGGACCATATAACACCGGTCCTAAGAGACCTACATTGGCTCCCAGTACGTTTCCAAGCACAACTCAAAGTGTTGGTGCTGAACTTTAAAGCCCTAAACGGCTTCGGTCCTGTATACCTGAACAGGCTTGCTTGCTCTGCAGAAGTGGTGCCCTCCCCATTCCCACCTAACCGGATCGACATCTTCGCTTGCTTAGCTATACAGAGCACCTGCCATGCCTCTGATCCCTAAAAGGTAAAGGTAAAGGGACCCCTGACCATTAGGTCCAGTCGTGACCGACTCTGGGGTTGCGCGCTCATCTCGCATTATTGGCCGAGGGAGCCGGCGTATAGCTTCCAGGTCATGTGGCCAGCATGACAAAGCCGTTTCTGGCAAACCAGAGCAGCACATGGAAACGCCGTTTACCTTCCCGCTGTAGCGTTTCCTATTTATCTACTTGCATTTTGACGTGCTTTCAAACTGCTAGGTTGGCAAGAGCTGGGACCAAGCAACGGGAGCTCACCCCGTCACAGGGATTCGAACCACCGACCTGCTGATCAGCAAGCCCTAGGCTCACATCTTTGCTTGCTTAGCTATACAGAGCACCTGCCATGCCTCTGATCCCTATTTTGCCCCTATTGCTGCACTGATTTGAGCATTACAGATTTTGACGGAAACCGTACTCGTGAGTTCTTCATCCTCCGGTGAGAGCTACCGTAGGGCAGCAGGTTCCCCGTGCCTCCTCTACAGAAGCCCCTGTACCTTGCTGTGGAAGACAGCCATGGAGAATTGCACTCGGTTAAGAGATCAAAGCCAAGCCAAGCCCCAATAGCAAGACGGGTTCTCATACACCTCTCATCTGTCAGGACTCCCTAAATCACTCCAAAGCAGCCCACAGCATTTATTGGCGGGACATTAAACATTATGGCCAATGACTATATCAAATTGCACCATGAAAGATTAAGTTTAGTAGGAAAATGAATTTTTTAAAGTGCCATCAAATTAAAAGCTAACCAGAATGAAATTAGGGGTTTCTAAACCAAAATGGCTTTTTAATGCTTTCACACACAGAGAGCTGGAGAAAGAGGGGCGCGGGGGGGGGAGAGAGAGAGAATGGTTTTGTTTTGTTTTTCTTTTTAAAAAGAGTGCTGCGCAAGAGTTCTCACCCCCTTGTGTTGGTGCTGGTTCTTCACATCAAATCAGAGCATTTGTCCAGTTGCTTAGCCCAATGTGGTCACCTCCGATGGGCAGCTGCTCTCAAGGATCTCAGGAGAGAGAGAGAGAGAGAGAGAGAGAGAGAGAGAGAGAGAGAGAGAGAGAGAGAGAGAGAAGGAGGGTGGGAAGTGGCAGGGTGTGTGGATGTCTTTCCCATCATTTATTTATTTAATCGGTGTCTGGACTGCTTTTCGGGCAGAGCCATCTCCCAAACACCGTTTACAACCATATACAAATAGAGAGATATAAATTCCAATAATAAAACCATTTAAACAGTTAACAGATATCCAATTCCATCCTGAAAAGATATTGGACCAGCATACTAAACAGAAAAAACAACCCACCTGGATTGGACCTCCAAACCCAAGAGAACAAAGTCAGTCTTTAAGGCGCATTAAAATATGTATCTATAGAATAGGCGGGGCTTGCTCAATCTCACTTCGAATAAAGTTCTCAAACTGGGAAGGGGGCACGCCACTGAAAGGGCCCCCTCTTCTGTTCCCAAATCCTTCGACGCAATTCTTACCGAAAGGTCTGCAAATGATGTGCAACATTATGTTTACAACACAGATACACTGTGCCATTTAAAAAATCATCACCACCACACAAAACACCGACCATTCATTAAAAGGTATGCACACATGCACACAGGAAGTTTTGGCAGCAGACTAGTACAAACAGCATTGTCTCAGTCGATCGAAAGCTGAGGGGAAAGGCAGATCTTGGCATCAAAAATATGTCAGCAAAGGCTCCAGGCGGCCCTCAAAGGAAAGAGCATCCCACAGATGAGGAGCCACAACTAAAAAGGCCCTACTCTCCCCCAGCGGTGGAGGAAGCCTCTGGAGTCTGCCTGCCTCCTCCCACTCAGCCGCCCTAGAGCTGGGGGGGAGGCAGCGGGGGGACCGTTTGGGCAGCATGGAGCTTGCTCGCACCTAAGCCACCCCGTCTCTCGGGCGCGCTGCATGCCCCATGTTGAATGCTGCCCAGCATTTTGTCACCCGCCCTCAGTGGGGACACCTGGGGCAGCCCACACATACCGCACCCCCCTTCCTCCTCCCCTGCTCTCCCCTGTCACAACCTTCCAAGCTTCTCTCAGAGGGAGGACCGGGAAAGGGGCCTCAAAGGAAGCCCTAAGGGTCCATATATGTTCCTATCAGGAGAAGCATTCTCAAAGACATTGGGGCCCTGGGCTGTAAACAGCCTTGACTGACTCCAGCTGCAAAAGCTGAGGCTGCTGAACAGACTCATTTAGGGGGCATCATTTAGGGGTTTTTGTTGCTGTTATTGCTATTATTTTTTATATCTCTATTTTTGTATCTTTTTATGATTCATGGTTTACGTGGAAATGGTTCAATTTGGCTGTGTGCTTTCTGGTGGGCTTTATTTGTTGTGTGTGACTACTTTTGTTATAATTACGCACATCTTTTCATGTTGTAAGCTGCCTGGCACATGGCTTTAACTATGGAAAAGTGGCATACAAATAAATTGATGATGATGATCATGATAAACATGGAGGTGCCAGGGATTGAAGCGGGACTTTCAACGCACAAAGCACAAGTCTCAGCAGCTGACATGGTCCAGAGTAGCAGTGGACAGAAGCTAGATCTGGATCTACTAGTAGATCCGAGAATCAGTTGCAGTAGATCCGCAGGGATGTCTCACTTCTGTTTTTAAAAGCAAGAAGCAACAAGATGACCACCTCTCTCTCACCCTAAATTATTGTGCTGAAACAAAGACAGCTTGCAGTAAATAGCATGGAAGGACCGTGAGCTCTGTTCTTTTCCAGTACTCAAAACAATTTCCCGGGTTCAGAATTCTTCAAAACTATATGGCTTTTCCACCTGACAGATCTCAAAGATCTAGTAAACACCAGTGCACATGCTGCAAACCTGAAGTCCACGCACCCCTGTTTTCCCACTGGGACCCCTATTTGGTACCACGGTCAGTCCTTCACCTACTTGAGCATTTCCTCCGATGGCTGAAATCCTAGTCATTATTTCATCCCAGTTTTTAAACCCGCGTTCAGCCTATTGGCCTTATCCGCTCACATCTTGATTCCCTGCTGCCTGTGCATTGATAAAAGAGTTGCATAAACAGCTCGGGCAACGGCATACATCTATCGATTATTAACGCAGACAGATTTAAACACACACACACGCACACACACGTATGAATAATGGGCACCTCCCAATCAGCGGGAAGAGGCCAGGGCAGATCAAGAATGCAGAACACATCTCTTAAAAACAGCCTCATTAGAAAGCTCGGGTCGCGCTTAATTATTCACAGATATACTGCTCTTGCAGAAGATTAATGCAGAGGCAGCGAACCAAAATCCAGGCAGCACTGGGACCCTGCAAAATGGCAAGATGGCCAGGGCTTCTGAGGCTCTTCTCTCAGGTGCTCCTGATGATCCGGTGCCTCTTCCAGACTTCCTGAGCCCCGACACAGACCCTTTCTCACCTCAGGTGGTTTCCTTCTCTCACCTCACCTCACCTCACCCTGCCCAACCTTCTTGGAAACCCGAAGGTAACTGGGAGTTTCCAAGAGTTCCCAGGACAATATATCAGGGGAGCTAGTTAGGGTTGGAACGGTAAATAGCACGTGGACAGTTAAGTACAGAAGAGCAGCTTCCTGGATCCAGGGCCATGGCCCATCTCGTCCAGCATCTAGTTCTCACGGTGGCCAACCAGATGACTGTCCTGCAATCAGGATTCAAGCACAAAAGCCCCTCCCTTCCTGCGGCTTCCAGCAACTGGGGCTCAGAAGCATGGAGAAAGAGCACAGCCATCGTGGGTAGGAGCCATTGATGCTCCCCAAGGAAGAGTCTAGAGCAGTGGTCCTCAACCTTGGGCCTCCAGATGTTTTGAGACTACAATTCCCATCATTGCTGACCACTGGTCCTGCTAGCTAGGGATCATGGGAGTTGTAGGCCATAAACATCTGGAGGCCCAAGGTTGAGGACCACTGGTCTAGAGAACATCAGGTTGGCAAAAGCATGGGGCACATGGAGAAGGCTGAACATGGGGGGTGATGGGGTGGGGAGGAATGAGATGTACCACACACTCCTTCCAGTTTTCTGAAAGGGATCTTTAGAAAGCAGGATGTTTGCCACAGCTATCCAAGGGAGAGATCAGGCTTTTCCTCCAAAATACCTGCAAAACCAACATCAATGGAGAAATGAAGGTGTTGGCTATGCATCTCCCTCCCCTTGCCACACTGCCTCGTTTCCTGTTCTCTGTCCCAGTTTTCTAGCCCTGTTTTACCTCATTTTTCTGTCTGCAACCCAATAATCTAGGCCCAGCTGGTCTTGTAAACACTGTGAACCAGGGGCGGAGGAAGGGGAGTGGGGTGGGTGCTGGGCGCCCCAGGTGTTACCAGTGAGGGGGGGTGTGACAAAATGCCGGGCGCCAAACGGCCCGCCCGCTGCCTCACCCCACAAGCTGTAGGGCTCCTCCCAACCGCGATTAAAATGTTGCAACCTCCCCAAATAAAAGATATGCTCCCTGTTGTTGTTGTTGTTGTTGCTGCTGTTGTTAATTAAATTAGTATGCTGTCCTTCATCCAAGGATCCCAGGACGGTTCACAACATGGCATTTCCATAGCACAAATGTGAACCTGAGACTCTGTAAGCAGGTCAAGAATTTTCCTTACGTTACAGGCAAAGGTGGCGGGAGGGGAGGGGGCAGAAGAGTGATGAAAACTATAGACATAGTTTATGGGGCTCTGTTTACAAGGAAGTAGTGTTGGGTTTTTTTGGGGGGGGGCAAAATTTCACTGCAGAACAGTCTGTCTGCACTAGACCAGTTGCTATCAGATAACAGCAACATTGATGTCTGCCTGACTTTCTTTCTTCCTTTTTTTAATGCTCTCTTTATCTGTGGATATTATTTATTGCTCTGTTCAATTGGAAGCTCCCTCCATTCTCAGTGGTCACACCCCCCCCCAAAAAAATTCCCCAGCTTGTTTCTTTTCCAGAAGAGCGCAGACGCGGGACCTAGCCTCCCAGACGCCAACGGAATCATCTTCTTTCAACAACATTAATTATCTCTGGCTTTCCATAACTTTGAGAGGGGGGGGCACGCAAGGCTGAGGAGGGAGAGCGCTGTGACCCCGCTTGCTTGCCAACAGTTAAAGGGAGCCTGAACAGGAGGCGCCTTTTATCTCTGCATCGCGGAGAAGTGCCTTTGATCCACCTCTTTATCCCGATCTCCCCCCCCCCAAGTCCATGCCCTCTTTGTCAGGAGCGCACAAACGTTTCATTTTCAAAGCTTGATGTGGAAGTACTGGGAGGGCAGGCTGTGCTCGTCCTTGTTCAACCCCCACCCCGACTGACTTGTGCGCACACACGCATGTGCACTCTCTCATACCTTCCAACATTTCTCCGGTGAAAATAGGTACGTCCTATTCATCATCATAATTTTATTATTTATACCCTGCCCATGTGATTCGGTTGCCCCAGCTCCTATGGGCGGCTTCCAACATACAGTGGAACCTCGGCGGTTTACAAATTTTCGGTTTACGAACGCCGCGGACCCATCTGGAACAGATTAATTCACTTTCCATTACTTTCAATGGGAAAGTTCGCTTCAGTTTATGAACGCTTCAGTTTATGAACCGACTTCCGGAACAAATTACACCCATGCTTCGGGTTAAGTACGCTTCAGCTTGAGTACTCCACGGACCCGTCTGGAACGGATTAATCCACTTTCCATTACTTTCAATGGGAAAGTTTGCTTCAGTTTATGAACGCTTCAGTTTATGAACAGACTTCCGGAACCAATTGTGTTCATAAACCGAGGTACCACTATACATAAAAACATAATAAAACATTTAAACATTAAAAAAAATACCCTTCCCTATATAGGGCTGCCTTTAGATGTCTTCTAAAGGTTGTATAGTTCTTACTTCAGGGGTTGCATAACTCCATCTCCCCCAACATTTCTCTGATGAAAATAGGGACGTCCCAAGGAAGAGTGGGACATTTTGGGATCAAATCAGAAATTGGGATGGTTTCTGTAAATCTGGGTTATAAGAAAAATATTGCTCCTTCTCCCTTATGGGTTATCCAGGAGCCTGTATAGAGTCCTTAAGTAGGTCCCATATTGGAAGGAGAAAATAACAGAGGTCAACCAGAGAATACTGAGAAGCAAAGCAGCTAGTAAGCCGGATTTTTATTCAACTGTTGCAACAGGGTCCCCCGCTCACCCCACGCAGGGAGGGAGGAGAGAAACCCAGAACATTGGTGTGCAAGCTCTTATATAGACTTTTGAAATTGCCCACCCTGTAGCTCAAGACCACCCCCCAAAACATCATACATACATCACAGAAGGAGGCAGTCTCCAACAAATTTTTTGTTTGTCAGGATACCTGATAATGGTCACTGATTCCTCAGCCCGGCCATTCCTTTTGAGATGCTAACTCCTTAGTTCCTGAATCCAGCTCACAGGCTCACCCTACTCATGCACAAACGCGCCCTTAAGACAGGATTTGAGCAAAGAGACGATGGGGAGGCTTTTCCCATTTCCTTCCTCACTGCAAAGAATATTTGAGGTCACTGGAAGAGTCAAAATGGCTTCAGGATTGCTCTCCTGTACTATTTCAGACACGTGGTTTATATACTTACGTATGTATTTGCCTTGCATATTTATGAACATATGATTTACACATGGTCTCTCACACTCACACATGCCCTCTCTTACCCAGACACACTCATGTAAACAGTCTCTCTCACACACACAACCTGTCTGTCACACACTCCCTTTCTTTCTTGCATGCGGTCTCTCTCCCCCGTCCCTCACACACACTCCTACTTTCTTTAAGGCAATGTTTACTGTCCACCACTCATCCCTCAGCGCCCACAGGCCAGATCCCACCTGCGGGCTGCCAGTTCCCGACCCTGACATAACAGAAAGTTGGTGGGGCTGTGAGTTGCCGAGAGGAGGGCAACGTAGATGGGACAACCCCCTCTCCGGTCCAATTTTGAAGAAGGGGCATGCAGCAGCTTTTAAAGAAGACATTAAAAACAGCAAATGTCGCCCCCCCCCATCTAGTTTGGCCCTAATGAAGCAAGAGGAGATGGCCCCAGTCCCTCAAAGTGTCCCTATTTGCCAAGAAGAACTCCTATTTTCTGACGTGTGCCATGGGTTATTTAAAAAAACAAAACACTTTTCCTATTTGCTCTTATTTTTCCTTTGGGAGAATGCTTTTTAGCTCTGCTTTGGCAACGGCTATTCATTGAGATGTTGCCTCCATTCAGCCCTTGAGGCTAACAGCCAGATAGACCTTCTCTCCCTTCCATGGATCTGTTGCCATCACCTTTTTAGCTCAAAGTCATTACGAAGAACTACTTTCCAACCGCCAAATCACTTTCAACAGGTGACTCAAGTTGTAGTATGATGGGCATGAGAAGGAGGCAAGCATACCAGTATCCACTTTTTCTGTGGCTTTTGTGATTTTATTGTCCCTCCGGCACCTTTCCTTTTCTAAGAGAAATGTGTTTCTGAAACAGTCTACCAGTCGTTTAGTCGTGTCCGACTCTTCGTGACCCCATGGACCATAACACGCCAGGCACTCCTGTCTTCCACTGCCTCCCGCAGTTTGGTCAAACTCATGTTCGTAGCTTCGAGAACACTGTCCAACCATCTCATCCTCTGTCGTCCCCTTCTCCTAGTGCCCTCAATCTTTCCCAACATCAGTCTTTTCCAAGGATTCTTCTCTTCTCATGAGGTGGCCAAAGTATTGGAGCCTCAGCTTCACGATCTGTCCTTCCAGTGAGCACCCAGGGCTGATTTCCTTAAGAATGGATAGGTTTGATCTTCTTGCAGTCCATGGGACTCTCAAGAGTCTCCTCCACCACCATAATTCAAAAGCATCAATTCTTTGGCGATCAGCCTTCTTTATCGTCCAGCTCTCACTTCCATACATCACTACTGGGAAAACCATAGCTTTAACTATACGGACCTTTGTCGGCAAGGTGATGTCTCTGCTTTTTAAGATGCTGTCTAGGTTTGTCATTGCTTTTCTCCCAAGAAGCAGGCGTCTTTTAATTTCGCGACTGCTGTCACCATCTGCAGTGATCAAGGAGCCCAAGAAAGTAAAATCTCTCACTGCCTCCATTTCTTCCCCTTCTATTTGCCAGGAGGTGATGGGACCAGTGGCCATGATCTTAGTTTTTTTGATGTTGAGCTTCAGACCATATTTTGCGCTCTCCTCCAGGTGCATAGGAACATTCAAACAGCAGCACATATTACCAGTAGAAGAAGATAAATCTGACCCTTGCTTCTTTCAGAATCCTGGGTACCAGAACCATTCTTTGTTTTGGTGGCAGGGGCTACTGGGCAATGGGAATTCCTTGCACCCCTTCTCCATTTTTATTTAACATTTCAAACTTTTCACACTTCCCCTCAAAATCCCCACCGCCACCACTCCCACAAACTGCTGCTGCTTCATCTCTACACCCCTCAGGCACCCATTGGATTCTCCTTCCCATTCAATAAATATATTATCTTCATAAGAAATTTAAATGGCTTAGCGCATCTTTTGCCCTGTAAGCAATTGTAAAATATTTAAAAAAAAAAAAAAAAGCTTCATTCTCGTGGAAAAAATGCAAGAGCGAAGAGGGAAAGAACGCCAAGTTGAAAAGATTTCTTTAATTTTAAATTAAAGTTCAGGATTAAAGGCACTGGAGCTTTCGCTTGTTATTGTAAAAAGCTTTTTTAAGAAAAAGTCCCAAGTGAGTAGCCTGTAATCTTCTTTTAAACTGCTAAAATTAGAACTCAAGCACATCACGCACATTCTGCAAACTGCAGGCCCCAAAGTCTTATATAAGCCCATGGGGAAAACAAAGAGGGTTCGACACCACCTTGTGTGCAACTGGATGGCAACTTTTTTGTTGCCCTGAAATCATATTCGGAATTGACCATGTTATTTGCAACCCCTCTGAACAGGCTAACCAGATCTGGTTAAATAAAAAAAATTCTTCAGTAGCACCTTTGAAGAAGTGTGCATGCACACGAAAGCTCATACCAAAATAAAAACTTAGTTGGTCTTAAAGGTGCTACTGAAGAAATTTTTTTATTTTGCTTCGACTCAGAGCAACACGGCTACCTACCTGTAACCAGATCTGGTTAGTTTGCAGCCTGTAGCCTTGCGCCTTTTTACATAACCAGGAACCTACCCAGCTAAGCAGCTGCCACCTCACTCATGGCATTTTTGCTGATTTTGTTGTCGGCTGTGAAAAGCACTTTCCTTTTTAAACCTGTGTGTGTGTGTGTGTGTGTGTGTGTGTGTGTGTGTGTTAGTGCTACAGAAAGGGGACAAAGTGCTTGCCCTCACTCTGCACTGACAATGCATTGGCAGCACATTCATGAGCAAGGATGGGGAATCTGTTGCCCTCTAGACATTGCTCCCTGACCAGAACCGCACTTAATCCATCTCAAGACGCAGCGCATGAACACCATTTGAATGGCAATGCCCATCAACTCTGGCGTTGCCCTGGGACCTACACAGCCTAAAGAAATGTTCTCGTGGGCTGGTCCACAGCTATGGAACTCATTTCCCTTGGAGACTCGCCCAAGTTTGCAAATGCTATAAAAGTTTCGTTCCTTTTCACACTGAGCTGGCCCTGGGTCGTCAGAATAAAAACTTTTTAATGGGGGTGAGGCCTCCATGTCCAGCTATGATTTAATTAGATTGCTCTCTCTCTGTGTGTGTTGTTTTTATAAACCCTCACCTCCCCAGAGCTTTGAGGATGTGTAGGTTTAGAAATCCAGATACAGAACGCCATCATTGCATCTAATAAATAAAAAAAATTGACTAAGTTCATAGCTATTTCAGATGATGAATGCTTGCAGATTTATAACCACTGTTCATGCAAGTACTACATTACATGTAAATCGATACCATAAAGAACAATTTGCTAAAAATATCCACACCCTGTTTACTTTCAGACTGTATTAATAACATCTTGATCCTTACAGCCTGTAACTAAAATCCCCTGGCCAGAATAGGACCAAAGTTGTACTGAAATTAATTAAACATGAAATTGGGGTATTATGGCTGTGACGTTCAGCGTATCTACTTGGAAGTGATTTCATGCGAAATCAATGAAACTTGCTCCCAAGTAAACTTCTTTGCTTGGCAGGCTTTCGTGGACATTCAGACAACTGGGCCCTTGCATACAAACCGAGTCAGGATTTAGCATTTTGACCAGGGCGCTTTCCACATGCTATATATGGCAACAAACCCAGGTTTGCAACAGAGTTCACACATGGCACTGAGATCTCCAGCCAACTTGGGGTTTCCGATCGAGTGTTCCTATATGAAATACCAGCTTCTGGACAAGGGTTTGTCTCACCCACACATTACGTTACACATCAATGAATCAGCCCCAGCAGCACAGATTTCATGGTCTGCTTGTAGCAGGCGAAAGAGAAAAAGTAAATGCAGTAAACCACTCGTACGAGGGCTCTTGCACTAGCACAATATCACAGAACCCTGAAATACAGTAGTGTGTTCTGAGAGCAGCAGATTCTGAGTGCAACACACCCAGGGCACCTCCCTAGTGCTCCATGCCAGGTCCTGCATCAATGTGGGCAGAGATGGGGCAATGCCAACACACCCAACCATCAACCGGAAGAAGGAAGTATATTTCTTCCATTAGACTGATACCACTTAAAACAAGGGATGGGGAACATCTCCATACGTTGTGGAACTCCCATCTTTATTCCCATGTTTAGGGAAGTTTATAATGTTGATGTTTTGTCACATTTTTAATATTCTGTTGGGAACTACTGCCCAGTGTGGCTGGGGAAACCCAGCCAGATGGGCGAAGTATAAATAATAAATTATTATTATTATTATCTGCCCCAGCCAGGTTGTCCATTAGGCAGGGATGACAGAAGTCCAGGAACATCCTGGAGAGCCCTCTGGCTCAACAACAGGGGGATTAATTTAAAAGACATAGGAAAATACCTTGTTATCAAGTCAAGCCACCGGTCCATCTTGCTTGGTATGGTCTACTTTATGGGTGACCAATGTAATAATAATAATAATAATAATAATAATAATGATGATGATGATGCCCCTTCCATCTGGCTGGGTTTCCCCAGCCACTTCAGATGGCAGCCTTCAAATGCTGTTGGACTCACAACTCCCATCAGCCCCAGCAAACATGGCCAAGGGTCAAAGGTGATGGCAGTTGGGAGTCCAATAACATCTGAAGGGCACCAGGTTGGCAAAGGCTGTTACAGAATGAAAAGTCTATGGAATTTTCTAATTCAATATTATTCTGCAAGTTTCCTTTCCTTTCTTTTTTTTCCACTGCAAGTTTTCAACACATCCAGGAGGCCTGTGAAGAGAACGTCTTCTTAATAAAGTAAGCATCTATATACTAATTATTTGTTGTAAAGGTCTCCTGAGATCCGTGAGTTCAGCTTGACAATCGTGATTTAAATGCAGCACTGCAGAAAAACAAAACCACATCGTTCATTGCCCATTTCCTTATTCCAATTTGGCCACACAGCCTGACTGGTGTCCATGAATTACTGCTGAAACAAAACAATGGAAGGACGTAGAAATCTACCCACTTTGAAGCAGGAGGATCTGAGGACAGACTGCCACAGGGCTTCCTGACATTGGGGCAAAGCTTTGTCCAAAACACTAAACCTTGTGGGTTTCGCAAGCCATTGAACAGTCCCCGTGAATGCAATCCCTGAGATACTGTAAAAGGGAAAGACTACAGTTCAGTGGTACAGCATATCATTGGACCATGAAAAACCCCAGATTCAGCCTACAGTATCTCCTATTAAATAGCTATCACCCCATCAGAATGGTATTGCATCCTTCCTCCAAACAGTTGGGACGGAGTTTTATTCTGCTATCACCATAACAACTCTGAAAGGTAGGCAAGAGGGAGTGCCCCTTCTATCACTGGGCACTACTAACAGCTGCCCTTAGCAGGAGCAATGCTATCTTCTCAACTCTACAGACCCCTTGGAGGATCAGGAGAGCCCCGAGGAGATCCTCCCTCAACTTTAAACCCTTGGAAAGAGCTAACTACGGCAGACGAAGACAGATTTTCACTAGCCAGATGCTGCATTCAGTGGCCAGGCCCTTAGCCAATTAATAACTACTTCAGGCTATGAAGACCTGGCGGCAGCTGGTTGCTCTAAGGCCCTGCTGAAACAACGTGAATGCTCTGCCTCAGCTACTGGGTAACTGTCCATGGTCCTGAAACCCACATTCTATTTCCTCTCCAATGTTCTGATCCTGCCTTACCTTCCTTCCCGCCTGGGACCTTTTGCTTGGGCATCACCTGTCGTAAGATGAAGGGGAAACCTCATGGTTCAGGACAGGAGGGAAATGAAATGCAGGAAGTACAAGGACAATGATAATTACGTAATTAAGAGCGGTCACTGATGAAATAGACATTCTGGCATGGATAAGTCAATGAAGCCTTTTGTGGGTGCCTCCAAAATTGTGTATGTGCGTACAGAGTTGGGCGTCAGTTCCCAGAAGTTCAGTAACCACGGCACCAGGAGAAAAAAACCCCTCCTCTAGACTTCCCCACCCCCCGAGGAGACCAAGAGCTGAGCGGTTTAAAGAGACGTCTCCTGTTGTAACTACATAACTCAAAATAAAAAGACAAAGCTTCGACATGGCGCAATTAAAGCAGGAGGCATTGATTTCTGCACCGGCCCGGCTCATTAATTCCAGATGCTCCGACGAAACCCATCCCTGCGCAGCCTCTCTCTGCAAGAGGAGGCGGCAGACCAGGAGGATATTGGATTCTGATGTCCCTGTCGGCAGCCACCCTTTATCACTAGCCAGCAGCGAGGAGGAGGAGGACAGAGGCTGCCTTGATCCTTCCCAAAGGCATGCAGGACTGCTGCCTGCCTGGGATGTTCAAAAGTGTCCTGGGATACACCTCCTGTGGCGTTCTGTCATGCCAAAAGCAGCACAACCCCTGAAGCTTTGCAAATCGGGAATCTCAGGAAATGTTAAGATTGTTCTTTGTCCAGGGCTTTGCAGCGAAGTACAACTGACCAGGTGCCTCTGGGAGGCTCACAAACAGGGCATGCAAGATACTGGCTTTTTTGCCTGTTGCAGTAACTAGGAATCACAGCTAGACTGCCTCTGAATAGGGAGGCTCAACTAACAATTGTGGCTAATGCCCTTGGCTAAAGGTAAAGGTAAAGGGGCCCCTGACCATCAGGTCCAGTCGTGTCCGACTCTGGGGTTGCGGCGCTCATCTTGCTCAATAGGCCGAGGGAGCCGGCGTTTGTCCGCAGACAGCTTCCGGGTCATGTGGCCAGCATGACAAAGCTGCTTCTGGCGAACCAGAGCAGCACAAGGAAACACTGTTTACCTTCCCGCCGGAGCAGTCCCTATTTATCTACTTGCACTTTGATGTGCTTTCGAACTGCTAGGTGGGCAGGAACTGGGACCGAACAACAGGAGCTCACCCCGTTGCAGGGATTCGAACCGCCGACCTTCTGATCAGCAAGCCCTAGACTCTCTGGTTTAACCCACAGCGCCACCTGGGTCCCTACAATGGCCTTGGCTAGTCCATACAAAAAAATAAATAAATAACAATTAAACATTGGTAGAATTAAATTTATGTACATATATAAAATCTATTAAAACCATACCAATACCGTAATTACAATGTAAACAGCACAGCACCAGCCCTTTTATTAAAAGCAGTTCCCAAACCCCTGTTGCAACACTTCACTTGCTGGCAAAAGGAGGGAGCCAGTCTAGCTTCTCTAGGGGGGGGGAGTTCCAATGCCGCCCAGCATGCCTGAGTGGGAGGTGGGACCGAGAGAAGGGCCTTCCCTGAAGATCTCAAAACCTGGGCAGGTTCATATGAGGGAATACAGTATTTCAGATAGTCTTGATCTAAGTGATGTAGGGCTTTATAAGCAGTACTTTTGACTTGTGCCTGGAACCAGACCGGTAGCTGGTGGAGTTATTGTAGCAAGGGAGTCATCTGCTCCCTCGGTCAACAATCTGGGTGCAGCTTTTTGAGCCAGTTGATGTTTCTGGTCACTTTTCAAAGGCAGCCCCACATAGAGCGCGTAATCCAGTAATCCAAATGTAGTGAACGATTAAATTGGCCACAATTAAATTGGTTATAACATTTCAAAAGGAATCCAGGGGCATTCCTGGAAACTAGAGACAGGCCATCTTAACAAGTCTATCGCAGGAAAACTGGTTGGAAAGTACAGTCAAAGCGGAAACAACCAAGCATGTAGGAGGGAAAGCTTTGCTGGAGCGGAGACAGCATGGCTTCTGCAAGGACAAGCCCCGTCTCACAAAGAACTATTAAGAGTTCTTTGAGAATATAATTGCCCAAGAGAGTGCTGTTGCCTAAGAACATAAGAATATCCCTGCAGCATCAGGCCAGAGGCCCATCTAGCCCAGTAAGGTAAAAAGGTAGAGGACCCCTGGACGGTTAAGTCCAGTCAAAGGCGACTATGGGGTTGCGGCACTCGTCTCGCCAAGGGAGCCGCCATTTGCCCACAGACATCTTTCCGGGTCATATGTGGCCAGCAGGACTAAACTGCTTCTGGTGCAACAGAACACCGTGACGGAAGCCAGAGCGCATGGAAACGCCATTTACCTTCCCACCGCAGTGGTACCTATTTATCTACTTGCACTGCTGTACTTTTGAACTGCTAGGTTGGCAGGAGCTGGGACAGAGCAACAGGAGCTCGCTTCATTGCACAGATTCAAACCACTGACCTTCTGACCGGTAAACCGCCAAGACCACATACCACCGGTCCTGAAAGACCTACATTGTCTCCCAGTACATTTCCGGGCACAATTCAAAGTGTTGGTGCTGACCTTTAAAGCCCTAAACAGCCTCGGCCCAGTATACCGGAAGGAGCATCTCTGACTCCATCGTTCAGCCTGGACACTGAGGTCCAGCTCCGAGGGCCTTCTGGCGGTTCACTCATTGCGAGAAGCGAAGTTACAGGGGACCAGGCAGAGGCCCTTCTCAGTAGTGGCGCGCGCCCTTTGGAACGCCTTCTCACCAGATGTCAAAGAAATAAACAACTATCTAATTTTTAGAAGACATCTGAAGGCCGCCCTGTTTAGGGAAGTTTTCCATGTTTGATGTTTTGTTCTGTTTTTAATGCTCTGTTGAAAGCCGTCCAAAGTGGCTGGGGAAACCCAGCCAGATGGGCAAGGTATAAATAATAAAAAATTATTATTATTATTATTATTATTATTATTATTATTATTATTAGCAGTAGTAGTAGTAGCCCAAGAGTCTCTGGTTTAGACCACAGCGCCACCCGTGTCCCAGTACGGGTACAGCAGCCAACCAGAGGTCTAAGGGGAGCTTGCAAACAGGACATGAAGGTAACACTTCCCTTCCCACTTTGAACACCAGCTGCTCCTAACAACAACTGGAAAGAACACCGCCTCTAATGGAGAAGGGCCATAGCTATCGTTGCTAGAAACCAGCTTTTAAAACTATTCAGCTACAGGGCAGTGACTACCCCGCTTGGAGTTATTTCCACGGTTTCAACTATGTGCTGTGTCAGTGCCTATTGACTTTTGCCTGTCTTGAATCTTCCAACAGGGACCCTGCTGAGTCCTAATATTTTGAGAGGGGTGAGAAACTTTTGACACCCCCCCCCCCCAAATATTGAAAACCACAGAAGCACAGCCACAGAACCACTGCTTATTGTTCCTAGAATATTCCCGAAGATTATACTCATTTCGGCCACAAAGATTTCAATGAATGAAGCAAAACTGAGTGTCCCTTCTCCAAAATAAGGGTTTTCTTTGTCTAGATACTGTGAATGAATGAATGCTGCTATTTGGCCAATTATTAGGGGGTGGGGCTCCACTGTATGGTACATAAAACACCTACCCTTTGAACTGGCAGATCAGATTCCCACCCTACCCCCCCAGTCCACTCCTCAGTTTTCTCAGCTATCATGGCAAACTGAACAAAGATCATTTCATGCGCCAAATACCATGTAGTTTTCAATTGTCATGATAGAATTCTCTGTTTTAATGAATGCCAAAGCGTCCCCAACGAGGAAGGAGGGGGAAACAGAATCTCGGTTTTCAGCAAAGGTTAATAAACAGCGAAAGCACCAAGTCTTCTCCAATTAAGCAAGCTGAAAGACGCCACTGTCACGTGCAAGGTGAAATCGTTACAGGATTTAATTGCGCCATATGAAAACAAAGCGGGGATGTTGGGAGATTCAGCATCCAAGTCCTTCTTCACGCATTGCGGAGTTAAACTATGGAACTTGCTCCCACAGGAGGAAGAAAGGGCCACCAACTTGGATGGCTTTGAAAGGGGATTGGGTAAATTCATGGTGGAGGAGAGGGCTATTGAGGGCTGCTAGCCGGGGTGGCGATGCTCTGCCTCCACAGTCAGAAGCAGCAATGTTTCTGAGCATCAGTTGGTGGAAGCCACAGGTAGGGGGAGTGTCTACCTTTTTAAAACTTTTATGCCCCTGATCTTGCCTGGCCTTCTGCTTCAGCCCCTGATCTAGCTAGCCCACCCCATATAACAGGGGGAAGGGCCGTCACTTAGTGGCAGAGCAGTTGCCTTGAATGTTGAAGGTCCCAGGTTCAAATCCCAGCATCTCCACCTAGGGCTGGGAATGTCCCCTTCCTGGAACCCTGGAGAGCTGCTGCCAGTCTGTGTAGACAGCACTGAGCTGGATGGCCCCATGTTCTCACTTGGTGCAAAGCAGCTCCCTATGTCACCTGGTCCCATCATCCTTGGCCAGGCTGGTTGGGGCTGATGGGAGTCCAAAAGCCTGGAAAGCCACAGGTTCCCTACTCTTTACTTTTCAGGGGAAATTCATGGAGAATAGACAGGTCAATCAGCGGCTCTCAGCAGTAATGGCTAAGTGGAACTTCCATGTTCAGGGCCAGTATATCTGAGTACTGGAGGCTGTAGGACAGGAATGGGGAACCTGTAGCCCTGCAGATGTTGCTGGACTACAACTCCCACCATCCCTGGCCATTGGCCATGCAGGCTGGGGCTCATGGGATTGGGAGTCCAACAATTTCCTGAGGGTCAAAAGTTCCCCGTTCCTGCCTTAACTTGCAATCTTCAAGAAGTGTGTTTCTTCAAGAAGTTGCACCTTGGGCTACCCCAACTGCCAGAACTTCCCCACAAAAATCCCAAACGTGCCCGTTTCTGTGCTTGGAAAAACTGCACAGATTATGGAAATAATCTTGCTTTGCATGGTTGTTTAGGCAATTGTGACATATTTCAAATCACATGTTTCTGTGGGGAAGGAGAACAAGCAAGCCCTGTTACAGGTGCCACATAAAACTCATTCCGCACTTGTAAAATAATCAATCTATTTTATTTTGGAACTCCCTTTCTATAGAGATCAGACAGGCCTGCGCAAAACATTTCTGTTTAGGCAAGCCAACATAAATGTATGTGGAATGTTTATAGGTGTTTTAATCTGGTTTTAGCTCATAGCTGATTTTAATTCTTTTCTTATTATTTCAAATACTTGTTTTTGTTTTTACTGCTAATTTCATTCTGTTTGTAAACCCCCTTGGATTGTGTGTGTTGTTTTTTGTGATCAAGCGGTAATGTATATAAATTTTATGAAATAAATAATACAAACTCGAGATGCTCTGAAATTTCATCAAACATTGCCTGGACAGATTTGAACCTCCTTTCATGTGGTTCATAAACTTGCTTTTGGAAAGCTGAGATTCTCATGAGTTTGGCATTGAACCCCAACGCTCTCCGCTCCAGCAGAATTGCACCAAACCTGCACACGCAACACCCCTTTAAATGCAGCTTTCAAAAAATGGAGGAACAAGCTGCTTCTCCTGTTCTTTGAACCCTTCAAAGTTTTCAGAAGGGGAGTAGACCAGGGGTGGGCAAACTAAGGCCCGTGGGCCAGATGCGGCCCAATCGCCTTCTCAATCCGGCCCACAGACGGTCTGGGAATCAGCACGTTTTTACATGAGTAGAATGTGTCCTTTTACAGTGGTACCTCGGTTTATGAACACAATTGGTTCCGGAAGTCTGTTCATAAACTGAAGCGAACTTTCCCATTGAAAGTACAGTGGTACCTCGGTTTATGAACACAATTGGTTCCGGAAGTCTGTTCATAAACTGAAGCGTTCATAAACTGAAGCAAACTTTCCCATTGAAAGTAATGGAAAGTGGATTAATCCGTTCCAGACAGTCCACGGAGTACTTAAACTGAAGCGTTCATAAACTGAAGCGAACTTTCCCATTGAAAGTAATGGAAAGTGGATTAATCCGTTCCAGACGGGTCCGTGGAGTACTTAAACTGAAGCGTTCATAAACTGAAGCATGGGTGTAATTGGTTCCGGAAGTCTGTTCATAAACTGAAGCATTCATAAACTGAAGCGAACTTTCCCATTGAAAGTAATGTAAAATGAATTAATCCGTTCCAGATGGGTCCGCGGTGTTCATAAACCGAAAATTCATAAACCGAGGTGTTCATAAACCGAGGTTCCACTGTAATGGAAAGTGGATTAATCCATTCCAGACGGGTCCACGGAGTACTCAAACTGAAACGTACTTAACCCAAAGCATGGGTGTAATTGGTTCCGGAAGTCTGTTCATAAACTGAAGTGATCTTTCGCATTGAAAGTAATGGAAAGTGAATTAATCCGTTCCAGATGGGTCCGCGGCGTTCGTACACCGAAAATTCGTAAACCGAGGTGTTCATAAACCGAGGTTCCACTGTATTTAAAATGCATCTCTGGGTTATTTGTGGGGCATAGGAATTCGTTCATTTCCCCCCCCCCTTCAAAATAATCCGGCCCACCACATGGTCTGAGGGACGGTGGACCAGCCCACGGTTGAAAAAGGTTGCTGACCCCTGGAGTAGACAGACTGCCCCATTGCAATATTGGGGGGGGAATCCATGGAAGGGGTTAATCCACACACAAACTTTTCAGGCTCCGAAAGGGCGTGGAGCCATTCTATCTGGCTGCAAAGAGATTAAGGCTGGTGCCAGGTTCTCTCGTGCTTGTTGAGAGACCAGACGATGATTTATGAGATTTTATTTCCACGTCCCTTTAAACTATAATGCAGCGATAAAACACACAGGCACATCCATTTCATCGCAGTCACGTTAGCCCCTCGTCCTTTCTTTCTCTCTCCTTCCTCCCCCCCCACAAGCCTCTTCCCAGCATTCTATAGACAGCCACCTTCCGACTTTCTAACACAAAAATAGCCATTTAAAAAATCAAAGAGAATCAAATACCACTCAGTGTAAACATGTTAAGGCCCCACATTTTACCTATTTGCAAGGAGCAAACGAAAACTCTCCCCTTCCTGTGGCTTCCAGCGACTGGCATTCAGAAGCATTGCTGCCTCCAGTTATCATGGCTAGTAGCCACTGATCAGCCTCCATTAGTTTGTCCTATCCTTTTTTAAAGGCTTCACTGCCTCCTGTAGGTGGGAGTTCCATAGTTCCACACTTCTTTGGCGATCCCTCGTAGCCCAGTAAGATTGTCTTCCATAAACACAATTTTAACAATGAGTCCGTGACTGGGGAGGCCAATTCTGGATCCACACGTCCTCCCACAGTGGGGACATTGGTTTCTGGGCGGGAGTTGGTCACGGTGTGGATTTGCCAAGCGTGCCTTCCTCTTAGCACATTTCTCCCCTTCGTCCTGAATTCGAGCGTCTTCAAAGCACATGACACCTTTGTTCTCCAATTGGAGCGCTCGCAGGCAACTGTTGTGCTCCCAATTGTTGGTGTCTATGCAACATTTTTAAAAATTTGCCTTAAGACAGTCTTTAAACCTCTTTTGTTGACCACCAGTATTACATTTTTAAGTTCAGAATAGAATAGTTGCTTTGGAAGATGATAATCAGGCATCCGCACAAAATGACCAGTCCAACGAAGTTGATGTTGAAGAATCATTGCTTCAACGCTGGTGATCTTTGCTTCTTCCAGTACACTGGTTTTAGTTCGCCTGTCTTCCCAAATGACGTGTAAAATTTATCAGAGACACCCTTGATGGAATCTTTCGAGGAGTTGGAGATGGCATTTGTAAGTTGTCCACGTTTCACAAGCATACAGTAAGGTTGGTAGTACAATAGCTTTGAAAAAAAAAGCATTTTGGTTTCCCTGTGAATGTCCTGGTCCTCAAACACTCTGCACTTCAATCGGGAGAAAGCCAGACTCGCAGAGCTCAGGCGATGCTGGATTTCGGCAACAACGTCGGCCCTTGTGGAAAGATAACTGCCCAGGTAGGAGAGGTGATAAACATTTTCCAATGTTATCCCATTGAGTTGGATTTGTGGCGCTGCAGAGGGGTTGTTTTGTACTTCTTGGTGCAGCACTTTGGGGTTTTTGGATGTTGAGTGATAGGCCAAGATTTTCGTAAGCTTCTGCGAAGATATTTAGGATGGTTTTTCATGCGCTGCATGAAAAGTACTTTCTTTTATGTGTCCTGAACAGAAGGAAGCCGTATTTGGAACTCCTTCCACTTAGTTATCTGGCTTTTTTTTAAAAAAAAAAAATTGTGGCGAATTATCCTAAATGTACAGTGGTGCCTCGCTAGACGAATTTAATTCGTTCCACGGGTCTTTTCTTATAACGAAAAATTCGTCTAGCGAATCCCATAGGAATGCACTGATTTTTTTTTGCCCATAGGTACGCATTAATTGAATTTCAATGCATTCCTATGGGAAACCGCGATTCGCCAGACGAATTTTTCGTAAAACGAATTCGTCTAGTGAGGCAACCTCCACTAGAAAAAACCTTTCGTTAAGTGGAAATTTCGTTAAGCAGGGCATTCGTTAAGCGAGGCACCACTGTACTTCAAATTCAGCACAAGGACACCTCTATATTTCAAGGGTTTGACTACATGACTCTTGGGGTCCCCTCTAACAGTCTACGATCCTATTCTTGGACCCTTACACCAAGTCAAACCCCGGGTCTATCTAGCACAGTGGTTTCCAAACTTTTTTCCTCTGGGTCACACTTTCAGAATAAAAATTTGCTCTCGACACACCAATTTTTTTCATTGATAAGAAATACACTGGAAAACAAAAAGATAAAAACTCCTAGCAGTGCTTGATTTCTAACACAGAACACAACTACTTTATAATATGTTCATGGGACATCCAGGAAGTATAAAACAGAGCAGCTGCATAAGAACATGAATCACTCCGAAAATATAATTAGAAATGAGCCTCTTATATATATGTACCTTAAGTATGTATACAAACTCAATGAGAGGCGTGAACTTACTTTTGCCGGGAAATCTCATTCATATTGGGTCTGATTTAGGAGGCAAACAAACTCTCATCTCCTTATCAATGCAAAATCTTCCTCTCATTTTGAAAAGATATCTGTCTATATTCTGCAATATAAATACGATACTACACTACACTGAAATGTTTCTTTGATTGTCCTTGCCGTCCTCTCCTGCCACACCCTTTGAGAGCCACTGGTCTAGGCCATGCAGCCTACACTGACTGGCAGTGGCTTCAGGTGGCACTGGATTCAGGCAATAAATTGTACCCAGCAATTTATGGGTACAATTTATGGGGATTGAACTGGGGATCTTCTGCATACAAGCAGATGCTCTACCACTGAGCTACCCTCTTCCCCATTTTTATTTTTATTTTGCAATATGTCAGTTTATTTCAATTTAAAATCTATCCATCCATTAAAAGGCCGAAAGCCAATCCGCCTAAAAATTCTTTAAACTGGTTAACAGTCTAAACATATTTAAATCAACAGTACAAGAACATTGGCCCAAATAAAGGTAACGATAAGAAGAGGTTGCAAAACGAGACATATATTTTTTTAGCAGTTAAAACACACACCAAGTTGTACAGTTTTCAAAGTCTGCAACTTTTGGCATATGGCTGAAACAATATTTCCTTCAAATAAACCCAATTACTTCATTAACCTAATCTGCTCAGTTTGCCATTGCGACACCGCTGCAGCTGCTCAGATGGAATTTGCAAGTGATCTCAGCACCCAAAATAGAAAGGGGGGGGGAAGTAATGTGACTTTCCTTTTCCTTTTTAAATCTTTTTTAAATTTAATGTATTTGCCACCAATTAAACTCTCCTCAAGGCAACACAACCACAGAAAACATGAATTTAAACACTAATGAAATATAACCCATTCCAAGCCAGAGGATCTTTAGTAAAGTTGTCCTGGAGTTCTCTCTGTTTTGTATTGAACCTAGGAATGAGACCGCGCCCCTAGGAACGAGATGGGGCACACAGCACCCATAGGGACAGCTGGGAGGAGGCAGCGGGAAGACTATGATGTTAAAAACCTTCCAGCCCCCCCCAGCCCCCGCACTGCCCTATTCAGCAATTACAATGACTGCAGCTCACAACTTAAAAGGCGAATAAAAAGGATGGCCAAAGAAGGAGCATAGTAGGGGCCAGGAGAGTCTTTCTGGGGAAGGAGCTCCAGAAATGGGCCACCACCCCCGAGAAGGCCCTGCCTCCCATTACCATCTGCCTTTGCCCCTCGGACAACCATGGGGACACCTGGAAGAAGGCCCTGCTTGCTTCAGGACTCTGCACAACCCCCCCCCCAATGTGGCTTCTTTCTGTGGGGCACTTAGAAAAGACAGGGAGACACAAAGATGCAGAACACCGAACTGGTACTTGCCAGTTTGGGAATGCTTGGGAACTGCCAGGCCACATTCACCTCAGCCCTGCAACGCTCCAAGGAAAGGGAGAGGAGACCGTCGCAGCTCCCCTCGCCCTGAAACATTTGAGCTTCTTCATTTGTCGTATTTTTCCCCTCTCCTTCCCCTGGGGATGCAATCCAACTGAACAACAAGATAAGATAGTAGAAGACTCATGTAAAAATCGTAAATAAACAGCAATGCATTCCAGCAAGCAAAGTCCCAATCACCCCCTCCCTAAAGGGGAGTTTTTAGCTGTTGGGAAAAATATGTCAATGCACCTCCATGGGGAGGGAGATCCAGAGGGACCTCACCATAGGGTGGGTGTGGCTGCCACAAAATAGGATCTAGCCTGCATCCCTGCGAAACAGGTGGTGCCCATTGGTGGGATCATGAATGAACCCCTCTCCCTTGCAGATCTTAAAATGCTGAGCTAATGGTCTTAGAACCAAAACTGAAAGGGCAAAAAGCCTTTTCACGCCCCCCCCCCCACAGAAGGCCAGGGTGGGGAGTCCATAGTTTCCCGGACAACAAAATCCCTCTCAATGACTTTCCCAGCCATCCAAGCTTTCTCCTCTTTGTTCAGATCAAAGACCTATCCTATAGGCGGACAATTTGATTCATTGGCTTATTGACTAACACTCCTCAATTACTAAGCCGCAATTAGCCTCCGGCCAGGGCCTCGTCCTCAACCAAAGGTCACGGACCATTTTCTGGGGTCGCTGTACATCAGCAGACAGACACCCGGTGCGTGGACGAAGTTCATGCTGCAAGATCAAGATGATGCATGCAGGGGAAAGGGCCAGGCCAAGCCATACCTCATTTGCCCCAGGTACGACTGATGTTTGTATGGATACCAGGAACGAGGTGCCCTTGAAGCAGGGGGAGGGGGTCATCAATCCATCCGTAGGCACTTCCTCCAGCTTACTGGCCTGACATTTCGCTTCCTCTCCCCTAAGAAATTGTAAGTCCATTGTTTGTGTACAGGAGCACCCCAGTTAAACCGCAGAATCTCTAGTTAAAAGGAGCTGGTGTCTGAGGACTGGGAAAAGACCTTCTCTGCCTGAGATTCTGAAGGCCTTCTTCTGGATCAGAGATGGACCACAGGAAAGAGCCCTCTAATAAGGGCTACCAGGATCTGGGCTTTTAAAACTTGTTCATAAATTATCTGTTTTTAGGAGCATGAAGGCTCCCAAGTTTGCCAGTGACACAGAGATTTAAAAATGAAATAAAAACCAACCGGGAATTGTGGGAGCTCCAAAATGTTTTTCCTCTCCAGTGGCATTAAATGTCGTTAAATGTAGGCAAGTGGAAAGTGATACATGTTGGGGCAAAAATTCCTGACTATATTCCTACCCATGTATACCATTTTGGCAAGTAAGTGGTTATGCATAGATAAATGAATAGCTGCCAATCAGAGTAGGCAGTATTGAGCTAGGAAGAGCATGGATTTGAACTGTGTCTCTCTCTCTTCCCCTTGCCTTGCCAATCCAAAGTCTCCCAGTGAAAGAATCATAGAATCATAGAGTTGGAAGAGACCACAAGGGCCATCCAGTCCAACCCCCTGCCAAGCAGGAAACACCATCAAAGCATTCCTGACAGATGGCTGTCAAGCCTCTGCTTAAAGATCTCCAAAGAAGAAGACTCCACCACACTCCTTGGCAGCAAATTCCACTGCCGAACAGCTCTTACTGTCAGGAACATTATAGTGGTACCTCTACTTACGAACAACTCTACTTACGAATGTTTCTACTTACGAATAGAGCTCTGTCCGCCATCTTGGATGCGGTTTAGATTTTTTTCTACTTACGAATTTTTAGATAGGGTTGCTTCTACTTACGAATTTTTTCCCCAATGCATTCCTATGGGATTTGACTTACAATTTTTTTCTACTTACAAATGTGCGTTCGGAACGCATTAAATTCGCAAGTAGAGGTTCCACTGTAATATGTTAACACCCCATGCTGCCAACTTCTGACCCACATCTCATATTCTCAGCTGCACACGGGAAGCAATTTTGCAGGCAGAGGCGTCCATAAATGCATTTTGGAAGCGGCAGAACCCAATCCGCCACCTGGGAACTCCTCCCCACAAGCAGAGCAGGGTGAAGCCCCGTGGCATCCAGCACAAACAATGCTCATGCAGCGCACGTGGGCAGGACGCTTGGATTCCCTGTGAGGAGAACCAGCGCCCAGGAGGGTCAAAAGTCATCCACGCACAGCATTAAACACAGGCTGCCTTTGCCCTCCGAAGTGTCTTACCAGAGGCAAATTGAATCAGTGTTTACCGCTTCCTTGAAAAATCTCGTTTTTGAAAAGGAAGAGATTATTTTGAGGAAAACACACAGTCTTAGCCCACCGAGATGCCACCACGTAAACGGACCTTCCTTGATCCCAAATGACAGCACCCCTTTGCGGACTTGTCAAAAGATGACTGGCAGCTGCCAGTAAGGATCATAAAGTGTAATTAAAAGGTTGCTCTCACGGCACAGAGAGACATGCTGGTGGAGGGGGCAGGAGTGGAGTGGCTTCCGAGGGGGGGGGACAAGCAAGGCCAAGAGCTATTGAGTTGAAGGCCAAGGTCAGAGGTCAGGTCCACAAAAAGGATTGGTCACGAATTGGAGCCGATAAGCCAGTTCCAACACAGTCAGAAGGCTGCCGCAAGACCCCAAAGACTTCAGACGTTGTGAATACGAGTGAGATTAGGTGAGTGATTGTACGGATGTGTTGGTTGCAATTTTGAATAAAATTCCCTTGTCGTGCTCTCTTATTTAATTTTGTTTGTTTGTTCATGGATACCATTAAGCAGAGGTTGGATAGCCATCTGCCATTCCTGCAATACAGGGGGTTGGACTAGATGACCCCTGGGGGACCCTTCCAACTCTACGATTCTATGTATTATTGTTTCTCTGTTTTCGTATATGAATCATTTGACATGGTTTTAATTACTGGGCACATATGCTAATGTATTTATCCACTGTAAACTGTTCTGAAATATTTCAGATAGTAAGGGCTCTATAAATGAAAAAATAAGGAGGAGGAGGAGGAGACGGGAAGAAGGGGGCCAACATTGCTCCTTTGTCTAGCTAGTCACAGGGCTTTCTTCCAGCAGCCACCATTTTATTTCCTTAGAAGTCCACTGTGAAACGACGCTGTCTTGTCATAAAGCATTGCTTCCAGGTGGATTGTGGGGAAAGATTGCTGCTGTTTATTAAATTTGCATACCGCCATTCATCTGAAGATCCTGGGGCAGTTCACAAAATGGCAGGTAACGACTCCATAGCCACCAGAAAGAGATAAGTTTGCTGCAAGGCCCTTTTCACTGCACTTTGCCTCTCTCCCTGCAGAAACGCTTTGCCCAAATGCTCCCCATTTTGCCTTCTGTGACCGTATAGACAAAAAGGATGCCCATCCGTATTGGAGAAGTGGGAATTGGGGGCAGGCAAGGAGAGCACACAGGCTTCCCTTCCAAACGGGATTGTTCTCACTGCTCCCGTAACAACAGTGCCTCAGCAATCTCAAAATTTCCAGTGATCAGCACTTTCAGAGCAAATTGCTCTGGAGGGTTGGCAATTTATTGATTTCCCCCAGAACGTGTTCTCTGGAATCACGTTGGGCTTTTTCCTCACCACAACAACCCCTTTATAGAGTTTCCACTTTGCTTAAGAAGAGCACCTGCAGGATCAGGCCAAAGGGGGCCCATCTAGTCCAGCATGCTGTTGTCATGATGGCCAACCAGATGCCCCAATGGGAAGCTTGCAAGCAGAATCCAAGCACAGGAGCAACTCTCCCAGCCTGTGGCTTCTGGAAACTGGAATTCAGAAGCATTGCTGCCTCCAGCTGTGGAGGCAGAGTCTAGCCATCATGCCTAATAGCTCTCTCCTCGATGAAACTACCCAGTTCCATGGTTCTTTGAGCTGTCCTGAATCTTCCAATGTTCGGCTTCACTGGATGTGCGTAAGAGAGGGAGGAAATCTTTTTTCTATCCACTTCCTCCATACCAGGGGTCAGCAACCTTTTTCAGCCGTGGGCCGGTCCACCGTCCCTCAGACCATGTGGTGGGCTGGACTATATTTTGAAAGGGGGGGGGGAGAGAATGAACGAATTCCTATGCCCCACAAATAACCCAGAGATGCATTTTAAATAAAAGCACACATTCTACTCCTGTAAAAACGCGCTGATTCCCGGACCGACCGTGGGCCGGATTGAGAAGGCGATTGGGCCGCATCTGGTCCACGGGCCTTAGGTTGCCTACCCCTGCTCCATACCCTGTGGTATATACAGTGGTACCTCGGTTTATGAACACAATTGGTTCCGGAAGTCTGTTCATAAACTGAAGCGTTCATAAACTGAAGCGAACTTTCCCATTGAAAGTAATGGAAAGTGGATTAATCCATTCCAGACGGTCCGCGGAGTAACCGTTCATAAACTGAAGTGAACTTTTCCATTGAAAGTAATGGAAAGTGGATTAATCCGTTCCAGACCGGTCCGTGAAGTACTTAAACTGAAGTGTTCATAAACTGAAACATGGGTGTAATTGGTTCCGGAAGTCTGTTCATAAACTGAAGCGTTCATAAACTGAAGCGAACTTTCCCATTAAAAGTAATGGAAAGTGAATTAATCTGTTCCAGATGGGTCCGCGGCATTCATAAACCGAAAATTCATAAACCGAGGTGTTCATAAACCGAGGTTCCACTGTACTGTATTTCTTTTCTGCTGGGAGCAGAGACTATTCCCCCGGCCGCAGACCAGCTGCAACCACACACATCAAACCAAGGCAAGAAATCCAGCCTGCCTCAATGCTGTGGTTTCCATGCCAATTTTCTTCCCTCTTAGGCCAGCTTTTCCCCAATCTGGTGCCCTCTAACATTTTGAACTACAGCTCCCTTCTGCGCCAGCCAGCACACAGCCCAGCTGCTTGGGGCTGCTGGAAGTTGTGGTCCAAAAACATAGGGAGGGCACAAGGAGCACATACGTAGGCTACCTTAGACCTTCTCTATTTCCTTGGCCAAGCACCTTGGCACCTCCTCTCCTCCTTCTTTCTCCACCTTGTTTTCTCATCTCCTCCTCTCCTCCTTCTTTCTCCACCTTGTTTTCTTTAAAGTTCTTCTACCACTTTGTAGAAGATGCTCAGCAAACAACAGACAGAAACCTTTCTGCCTTCCCCTTCCTTCTCGAACTTGGTGCTTGTTAAGCAGAGGTTGGGTGGCCGTCTGTCATGGAAGATTCCTGCATTACAGGACTAGATGGCCCTGGGGGTCCCTTCCAACTCGATGATACTATGAATCTATGGCTCTAGCTCCCATTGGCCCCAGGTGTGGGTCCCAGGTGTTGTCGGCTAGGGCACCAGGCTGAAGAAAGTGGCACTAGAGCACCCCGGCCCTTCACTGCCACCAGCTTGTCATCGTGCTACACAGGTACGTCGGAATCCCTATGCATGTTCCCCACATGCAGGTATGACCCCTCCAACATGTTCACTTGGACTCAGATATATAAGCTATGTGCCAAATGGCTCTTTAAGCCAGGATTAAAGGTAAAGGTACCCCTGACTGTTAGGTCCAGTCGCGGACAACTCTGGGGTTGCAGTGCTCATCTCGCTCTATAGGCCGAGGGAGCCGGCGTTTGTCCGCAGACAGCTTCCGGGTCATGTGGCCAGCACGACTAAGCTGCTTCTGGCGAACCAGAGCGGCGCACAGAAACGCCGTTTACCTTCCCGCCAGAGCGGTACCTATTTATCTTCTTGCACTTTGAGGTGCTTTCGAACTGCTAGGTGGGCAGGAGCTGGGACGAAACAACAGGAGCTCACCCCGTCACGGGGATTCAAACCGCCGACCTTTTGATCAGCAAGCCCTAGGCTCTGTGGTTTAGACCACAGCACCACCTGCGTCCTTTAAGCCAGGATTACAGTCGCCTAAATGGAATGCCTAGTTGCCATTTGGGGGCCAGACAGCTCGAAAGTCATATTTTTCATTACAACTTTTTGGTTCCTGAAATTCATTCTGATTGGTCAGGTGAAATATAATGGATAGATCTACAGAACATGTTGCTAGTGTGTGAAAACATTCCAGATCCGAGGATTCCCAGGCAGGCACCTCCAGTTCCACCCTGGCGCCCGGGCATCTTCACTTGGTCACAAAATGCGCCTGGCACCTAGCTAATTTTGAATGCTGGGGAGGAAGGATATTTTGCATGGAGACAGCACTGCTGGGCTCATGGCAGCGGCTCCATCTGGCATCTGGAAGGCAACCTGGAGGCTAGGGAGAAGAAATTCCACGCGGAGGGAGCTACAACTGGGAGAAGAGAACTTCCAAAGGGAATCTTTTCAGAGGGGAAAAATTAGGCAAAACCGAAACAACAAATCAATGAAGCAGAGAACACGGGGTCTGGGTCTGCGGCCACCACGACTTGCCACTGCCCTGGTCTCACTCAGCTAGTCAACCACCCCTTAATCCTTTGCACTAATTGCAATCAATGGATGGAAGCTGGGAGGGGGGCTCTTAACTTTGCCACCATCACAGCATGCAAACTGAGGAGCTAATGCATTGAAGTTTAGAGGAAAGGAGAGTGTTCTGTGCCTTGATGGCCTCTCTCTCGGGTACACACTCAGAGCTATGCCCTCCCCACAACAGACATTTGCATTTTGCAAACATGTTATAGCTCCTTTGGAGGGGGGAGCAAAAGGGGGGGGGAAACCTCCTCTCTCTCCCCACCTGCCTCCCCTCCCAACCCCAAACGCCAACCCTCGAAACCAGCCTAACTAAACAACTTGCTTGTTTTAAGGTCTCCGCTGATAATGTGAACTTTGCAGCACCTACGTTGCGGTAATTTCTTTTGACACTCAAGAGCCGGAATGAAAGTCATTGGGGAGCAAGGCGGGCGGGGTGGGGAGAAAAAGAGCACAACGCTAGCAATAAAAGAAAGGAAAACACAGCAGCCTCAGAAGTCGCTGAAGCTCAACATCCAGAGCTTCTGTTTTTCCAAGCAGGTGGTTTGCGCATCCCCAAAATAAAAACCAAGGCGCGTTGGGGGGGGGGGCTCCAAGCTGTTTCAACCTATTCAGGGAAACCCAGGATGACAGAGCAGTTGGACTCTCAGGCTAGGAAACACAGGTTTGAATCCCTCATGAGCCTCGGAACTCAGTGTATTGCATGTGTAACCGTAGGTCAGCGGCTCTCTCCCCCAGACTAGCCCACCTTGCAAACTAACCCACCTGTGCATATAAAATTTGGGGCGGGGAAGCCCACCTTTCTTCTCTTCAGTTCCACAAGACCCACTCCCCAAAGGATGACAAGTGTGGGGGAAATGCCATCATTCCTACATTTGCACAGGGCACCAAACTCCTTCATGTTTTGCCCCACTTCATTATGGGGAGTTCCACTATGGGTCGCCCAAGGCTCCCCCCCCCCCACAACTCCAGAGGGCAGCATTCCTAGAGTTAGCCCATATTATCCAGGTGTGTGTGTGTGTGTGTGTGTGTGTGTGTGCGTGCACCCATACTGTTTCAATTTTTTAAAAAAAATGCTTTTCATACTTTTACGTTAAGGCATGTATCAGAGTGCACTTGCACATTTCAGATGATTCAATTACTGTTTCAATTCTCATGCACGACGTGATTCTACGGAGGCATAGGGAGAAAATCACAGAGCTTTGCATCTGTCAGGTAATTCACCCTACCCCCCCAAAAAAAGCAAACTATTCCTCACAGAGTCAAATTTTGTACAAAAAACGCCCGAAAGGAGAGGGTTTGCAAAAGCTACACTCACACACTATCCAGGCGAGATTTCCAGCGGAAACAGAGTTACGGTGAATGAGGCAAATACAAGTTCATTTCCCGAATGTGCAAAACGCACACCAGGGCAAGGAATCCATCTCTTCCCTGGTAACGAATCTGGACTATTAACACACAACCCGCCCCCGCCCCCGCAAAGGACTCCCAGCTTTGGCGAGGGGCAAAGCGGATGCGATGTTCCATCCCTCCTCAGGACTGAGGCTGGGGGCTCTGCCACCACAGAGCAAAGGGCCCTGCGAGGACTCCAATTCAGGATCCTTTCTTCCCTTTTCCTTTCTGCAGCTTGAGGAGCCCCTGGGGTGAGACTAATGAAAGACAAGGCTGATTTTGCATCTTAAAAGCGAATTCTCCAAGACCCCCCAAAGGCGCCCTGGGATTCACAACAAGGCTGGGGAAATCCACTTCCTCGCTAACCTATTTAGGACCCGTTGACATGCACAAGACGGTTGGGAGAGCAAAGTGAGGGGGGCTGTGGCCGTTTTAGCAAGCCCCTCGTTTGCTTCAACTGTTTATCGGCACCCCCTCCCAACTTTGGGGATGTTGGGGGGGGGGGAAGGAGCCTTTCTTCCTGTCTCAGATTATATGAGGAGCAAGGAAAGCTTGAGAAAAAAGTGGCCCAAGAACCATTTTTCCATCCAGCCCAGCAAACAGAGGAGCCCACAGCAAGCAGTGGGCCTTTGTGAAGAAAAGGGAATTCCACCTCAGCCCATCAGCAGCTCAGACTTTCCTCCCAGCCTCCAGCACAGGCTGCCGTTCTGGGGCCAAATCCTGCCCTCTGACCCAGAAGGAGGCAGCAGCGCCCGGCTCAAAATCAATGGAGCTAGCGGAAAACGCAGGCCTGGACCGGCCTCTTGTCTCCAAGGGATCTAGAGGCTTCTTGGAAAATTCAACAGGCCGCTGCTTGGTTCTGCAACTGAGGAGACTGCAGAGCTGGAAAAGGTCCAGGAAAAAAAAGGGTGACCAAAATTATCAAAGGGGTGAAGTGACTCCCTCTGAAGAAAGGATACAGCAACACGATAGCAGTTTATAAAAATATGCCTGACATGGAGAAAGTGGATAGAGAACCGTTTTTGTCCCTCTCTCATAATGCTTGTGGATGCCCAGTGAGCTGAATGTTGAAAGATTCAGGGCAGTTAAAAGAGAATGCTTATTCATGCAGTGCATAGATGAACTGTGGAACTCCCAATTTTTCGACTTACGAATTTTTTGACTTACGAAGGTGCCTCCGGAACGGATTAAATTCGTAAGTCGAGGCACCACTGTACAGTATCTGATTTTTAGAAGACATCTGAAGGCAGCCCTGTTTAGGGAAGCTTTTAATACAAACTTAATTTTATCACGGACTTAATCCGTTCCAGAGGTCCATTCTTAACCTGAAACCGTTGTTAACCTGAGGTACCACTTTAGCTAATGGGGCTTCCCGCTGCCACCCTGCCACCCCCACACGATTTCTGTTCTCATCCTGAGATAAAGTTCTTAACCTGAGGTACTACTTCCAGGTTAGCGAAGTCTGTAACACAAAGTGTTTGTAACCCAAAGTACTACTGTATTTGATGAATTATTGTATTTTTATATTTTGCTGGAAACCCAACCAGATGGGTGGCATATAAATAATAATAATAATAATAATAATAATAATAATAATAATAATTATTATTATTAGGCATCATGGGGTGGGGAGTCTTTTTCCGCCCCAGCGCTACGTGCCTCTCTAGGCAGGGCCGGAGGCAGACCTGGGCAGAGCAAGCATTTCCTCTTGTACTAGTTTCTACACACATACAGCTTTCCATCCTCCATTCAGGTGGGCAAGAGGCATTTGCAGAGTTCAGGGACACATTCCAGCCAAGGAAAAATACACAGGATGCAATTCAAGGCAGGTGAGGGAGTGGTGTGGCCTGAGGGGACTTCTGGGGGCCAGACCATTTTGCCTTGGGTCCTGGGGGCCCTCACCCCTCCGGTAGGATAAAGCAGCTCCATAAGTATTCCATATCTAACAGATAAATCAGCATCCTGAGAAGGCCAGCTTTCAGTTACAAAAATAAAGCTTCTAGTCCTTAAGATCAGCAGAAAGGCTTCTATGCCTCCACTCAATTCCTTGTGCCTCATCCTGTGGCTAAAGGAGAGGGCTGTGGCATCTGGGTGGCCACAGCTGGAATCCAGGTACAGTCGTACCTCAGAAGTCAAACACCTCGTGAGTCGAACATTTTGGCTGTTGATCGCCGCAAACCCAGAAGTGAGTGTTCCGGTTTGTAAACGTCCTTTGGAACCCGAATGTCCGACGCAGGTTCCATGGGTTCCGATTGGCTGCAGGAGCTTTCTGCAGCCAATCAGAGGCTGCAGCTTTTTTTCCGAACATTTTGGAAGTCGAACGAACTTCTGTTCAACTTCCGAGGTACAGTGGAACCTCGGTTTATGAACACCTCAGTTTACGAATTTTCGGTTTACGAACGCCGCGGACCCATCTGGAACAGATTAATTCACTTTCCATTACTTTCAATGGGAAATTTCGCTTCAGTTTATGAACGCTTCAGTTTATGAACAGACTTCCGGAACCAATTACACCCATGCTTCAGGTTAAGTACGCTTCAGTTTGAGTACTCCGCGGACCCGTCTGGAACGGATTAATCCACTTTCCATTACTTTCAATGGGAAAGTTCACTTCAGTTTATGAACGCTTCAGTTTATGAACAGACTTCCGGAACCAATTGTGTTCATAAACCGAGGTACCACTGTACGGCTGTACAGGAATAGATGGGACCACTCTGCTTACGGTCTCTGAGCAAATCATGCAAAGGCAAGGAAAGAGCACACATTGCACACATTCGCATGTCAACAGGAAGCCTTTCCTTCCTGATGCACGTTTTGTGGTCCTTGACACGGAATTATTTGATATTATTATTATTATTATTAAAAAACCTAGACTCAGTGGGACTCAGTGCCGTGCCCTGGGTCTGGTCGGAGACCTTGCCCTCTAGGAAGAAGCTGAGTTGCTTCTTTTGACCAGCTCAATTCTGAGCTGCGGCTGCACAGATGGGACCCGCTCCGTGTCAGGAGGTGAGCTGGAAAAGAGCCGTTCAAGAGCCACGTGTGCTTCCCAGTATTATCGACCGAGGAGCGGTAACAGCCGGTATAATTTTGCTTAGCTTCAAATACTTGGTGGGTCCAGGACGCACCAGCCGTAAAGACAGAAAGCATCCTCTGAAAATCCGAGGAAAAGATGAAGTGAGCTTATGGCTAATAATATCTCCGTGTGCTGTCTATCAAGCCAGCCGCTCGGCCATCGCAGAGGCTACTATTAGGCGCTTATTTAAAAGGCCTCTCAAGGGGTTGGGAGAGAGAGAGAAATGCACTGCTCCCCGCTTTCCTCTCCTCCTCCCCCCCCTCTGCTTTCTCCCTGGCAAGAACTACTGGAGATAAACATCAATTCACTCCTGCAGATCACAGTAGCAGTAAATAAATTTTTCAGGAACCTAAGTTCCACACAAAAGGCTCTCACTGCACACAGCATCAATGCTTTTCAGCCGCAAAGAAATAAAAGCCTCCGGAACAGGGCATGCTCCAGAAGCTGGAATTAACAGTTGCTGTCACATGGCAGAAAAGGGGGAATACAGGCAGGCAGTGGGCCGTTTCGGTGAGGAACAGGGGGGGTGATCTCAAGGGCCCTTTTGAGCTGAGGGCGGGCAGGAAAAGGGAAAACTTCTCCCCACCCTGCACCAAACATTCACTCCCTTTCCAACTTTTGTCCTCCGCCCAGGATGCATAAGGAAATGTTTCACCAACCAGTAATCTCCCAGAATATACACAGCGAGTAGGGTCAGGCCTCACATCCACGCAAGTATCTGTGGGAGGTCGACTCGGGAACCTCACTGGTTTGGGACCCAGGGTCCTTGAAGAACTGCAGCAAACTCCCCTATACTCTTGATCTGGTCCTGGACGTGCAACAGGGGAAAAGAATTTAGGAATCTCGGTGGAAGCGTGCAAATGAAGCCAACACGCAGCTGAACTTTCTTACGATTATTTAAAGCTTCAAACTTCGAGAAATGTAATTGCGTGTGCAACTGCATAATTGCAAGGAATACCAAGCTGGATGAGGTATGTTCCACTCCACTTTGATTTTCAGGGAGTGGATTTTCTCGCAGAAAGAAACTGCAATCCCATACTTTGTACAACATCACAAGCCCATTCCTCTCCCCACTAGGGATGGAATCCGACTCTGTTCACATCTGAAGACAATTCTATCCATTTTGCATCCAGAACAATACAGTGGTACCTCTACTTACGAATTTAATGCGTTCTGAACGCACATTTGTAAGTCGAAAAAATTTGTATGTCGAATCCCATAGGAATGCATTGGGAGAAAAAAATTATAAGTCGAAGCAACCCTATCTAAAAATTCGTAAGTAGAAAAAATCCTATCTAAACCGCATCCAAGATGGCGGACAGAGCTCCATTCGTAAGTAGAAACATTTGTAAGTAGAGTTATTTGTAAGTACAGTGGTACCTCGGTTTATGAACACAATTGGTTCCGGAAGTCTGTTTATAAACTGAAGCGTTCATAAACTGAAGCGAACTTTCCCATTGAAAGTAATGGAAAGTGGATTAATCTGTTCCAGACGGTCCGCGGAGTACTTAAACTGAAGCGTTCATAAACTGAAGCGAACTTTCCCATTGAAAGTAATGGAAAGTGGATTAATCCGTTCCAGACGGGTCCGCGGAGTACTCAACCTGAAGCATACTTAACCCGAAGCATGGGTGTAATTGGTTCCGGAAGTCTGTTCATAAACTGAAGCGTTCATAAACTGAAGCGAACTTTCCCATTGAAAGTAATGGAAAGTGAATTAATCCGTTCCAGATGGGTCCGCGGAATTCCTAAACCGAAAATTCATAAACCGAGGTGTTCATAAACCGAGGTTCCACTGTAGAGGTACCACTGTACACACCCCAAAATGCAGCTATCCTTCGCAAGTCACACTTACCTGAATTTTGCAATGTGGTTTCTCCAAACAAATGTTTGCAGAAATGCATACATTCTGGGGAAGTGTGCATTGAAATGAAAACGTTAGCGAACATAACGTTTAAAAAGCATAGTATTAGGGGGAAATGTGTACATTAGTAAGGACCACATATAAAAATGTGGTTTTTAGGAAAAACTTTGCACTAAAATGCTGGTGAATTTTCAGGAGGATTTAAAATAAATAAATCACAAACTGCTGGAAAATGAACGAAATTTAAGGTTGGGAAAATGTGAAGCTGAGGAAACCAAGACTGGTAGATATTTCCATCCCCACTGAGCACCTGGTGGTTGGGGGCGGGGGAGGCAACCCAGAGGGTTGATATCTAGCCCCAGGCCCACATTCTGGGGGTGGGGAGTGTTCCCCAACTTTGCCTGTTCAAGCCTCATAATCCCAGTCAGACAGCTACCTTCAAACAGCTAACTCAACATTTCAATTACACAGATGCTCAATCACTTGAATCAAAACAAGCACTTACTTTCAAAATTATATGTTGCAAGAAATTATTTTGCCATTTTGAACCAGTACCCCTATTGCCGAGACGCGCTCTCTTTTAATCTCGGGCTCTCCATTGCTCTGGAGAAAATAAAAAATGCCAGGGATGATATAATATGCATATTTAACCTCCTGAAGTCACTAATGTTTTTAATCAGGAGCTGATATATCTTGCATTCCCGCTGACACGAGGGAGAGTGGATAATAAGCCATTACGGCGGTCATTACTTGAGTACTTCTGTCTTGCAGGAGGTTTCTTAAAACTCTGCATTGATGCTGCTATAATAGCACCAGGCTCTGAATTAACTCCGGGCAGGAGTTCATTTGTTACCACAAGGGGGAAAGGTCGGTGGGGAGAAGAGGAGACTCCAGCCCCATCTATCCAATTCTGCAAACATATGTCCGACATGTACATAGCATGGATTGCAAATTCTGGCCAGGCCAGCCATTCTCCATGTTAATGGTGACTAAATGCACGGAGTATCAAGGGGTTTATAGCAAGTGCATAATCCCCATGAGGGAACCAGCTCACATCCAGTTTTAAAATGTCAAATTATTTTGGAAGGAGGGCCAATGGGTAACAGTAATCCAGGCATCCCCAAACTTCGGCCCTCCAGATGTTTTGGACTACAATTCCCATCTTCCCCGACCACTCGTCCTGTTAGCTAGGGATCATGGGAGTTGTAGGCCAAAACGTTTGGGGGGTGCCTGCAGTAATCATACAAGTGAAACTATCACATATTCCTTACTCTAGCCTGATGCCCTTTCTTTTGCTGTCCCCACACCCTGGGTCCAATTTTACATTGCAAGCCTCTCGGGGAGAGATCTGTCCTTCTGTATACATACAGTGGTACCTCGAGTTACAAACGCCTCAGGTTACAAACGCTTCAGGTTACAAACTCTGCTAACCTGGAAGAGTTACCTTGAGTTGAGAACTTTGCCCCAGGATGAGAACAGAAATTGTGTGCCGGTGGTGCAATGGCAGCAAGAGGCCGTGTTAGCAAAAGCACGCCTCTAGTTAAGAACAGTTTCAGGTTAAGAACGGACCTCCGGAAAGATTTAAGTCAGGCATCCCCAAACTAAGGCCCGGGGGCCGGATGCGGCCCAATCGCCTTCTCAATCTGGCCCACGGATGGTCCGGGAATCAGCGTGTTTTTACATGAGTAGCATGTGTCCTTTTATTTAAAATGCATCTCTGGGTTATTTGTGGGGCACAGGAATTCGTTCATATTTTATTTCAAAATATAGTCCGGCCCCCCACAAGGTCTGAGGGACAGTGGACCGGCCCCCTGCTGAAAAAGTTTGCTGACCCCTGAATTAAGTTCATAACTAGAGGTACCACTGTACTGTATAAAGCAGGGGTCAGCAACCTTTTTCAGCCGTGGGCACGGTCCACCATCCCTCAGACCATGTGGTGGGCCGGACTATATTTTGAAGGGGGGGAAATGAACAAATTCCTATGCCCCACAAATAACCCAGAGATGCACTTTAAATAAAAGCACACATTCTACTCATGTAAAAACATGCTGATTCCCGGACCGGCCGTGGGCCGGATTGAGAAGGCGATTGGGTCGCATCTGGCCCCTGGGCCTTCGGTTGCCTACCCCGGTATAAAGTGTCACACACATGACTGCAGAAATAATATCAGCATTGCTTTTTGGAGTAGGTCTGAGGCTGTATTTGCAGACAACACCAACCCATGGTTTAGTGCCACGTGGACGAGCCTCTCAGCCAGCTTCTCCCTGAGTCTCACATGCTCTTCTCTCTCTCCGCCCTGCATGGCCAGGAGAAGATCCTGCCAACTTTCCATTTCCTCATATCTCCACTTACTGTTACACATCAGCTGAGAACCCTGGTCCAATGCACACCCTGGTCAATTTAAAAACAAGACAGAGTCAAACCACAGTTTACGAAGCTGGCTATTAAACCAGCCAGAGTTTGTTTAAAACCAGGATTCCCTGGTGTGTACAGAATGCTGAGCAGGGTTTCTTTGAAACTGGAGCAATCTCAGCAAATCTCCTCCTCCTCCTCCTGGCCAGAGAGGGAAGGGGCAGGTGAGCTTGGTCCTTCAGTCAGACTTGCTGAGGTTCATCCATAAACCAGGGGCAGCTAACCATTTCTGGGCTGAGGACCACATGGATCTGTGGTCGTCCCACAAGGGGTCAAAATATAAAAGTTCTCGAGGCTGCCTTCCAAAAGTCTTTCCCCTCAATCAGCTATGCCACGCTATTTTAAATCATTTCTCATTCATTGTTAATTAAAAATGAAATAATATTTTTATTTTATTTTTAAACATATGCAAGTTTAATTATTTAATTAAATTTTGTAATAGCATCACAGTTGCACTCTATTATTCAATATAGAAAAAATATAGCTGGCTCGCCTTCAGTGAGGTGTTTAAACAGAGACTGGATGGGTCATCTGTCAGGAATGCTATGATTGCATCTCACACCCCAGATTCTGCATTGGGAAAGGGGGTTGCCCTAGATCAGGCATCCCCAAACTTCGGCCCTCCAGATGTTTTGGACTACAATTCCCATCTTCCCCGACCACTGGTCCTGTTAGCTAGGGATCATGGGAGTTGTAGGCCAAAACATCTGGAGGGCCGCAGTTTGGGGATGCTTGCCCTAGATGACCTCCAGGCTTCCTTACAACTCTATGATATATGCTTTGACAAAACAGCTTGGCTTCATCAGCATGATTTCTCTACAGCTGTTTCAGGGCTACAGAAGTTTTGCCTTTGTCTAAGCAGAAGCAACAACAAAAAAAACACCTTGTGTCTTTGGAAAGCAAAGCAAAGAGGCAGCGGCCCCAAATGTTTGCAGGTGGAGAAAATGCTAGATAATCACATCACCCCAAATCTGTAAGCATTAAAATACATCTAATTGCCAATTTAATTAGACCGCCTGTTTCCTTGGAGCCTCCATATTTTCCACAAAAGGCAAAAAGTCAGTTCCATTCAACTGCCCAACTCTCTCTCTCTCTCTCTCTCTCTCTCTCTGTGTGTGTGTGTGTGTGTGAGAGAGAGAGAGAGAGAGAGAGAGCGCTAAAAGCATCTTGAATAGGACCACTCCATAATTAAATAACTGTGGAATCAATTAATAACATGGGGTTTAGTTGGTTCACCGACCAGCTCCTTGCTTAAATTTACACAGGAATGGAAAACACATTCTTTGTTCCTAAGACACTTGTTTCTAAAACACTGCAGGCATCTGCATTGGCATCATCTTAAGAGAGGCACAAGAAGAAGGGGAGATGCCCGTAAAAATGGGGAATGTCTCCATTCAGAGGTTTGAAACCAGCAGTAGGAAAGGCCACATGTACAACACTCAGGCTTCCTCCCTGCCTCCCTGCCAGTTGCAAGCGCCTCAATATGTTATATATAACTACGTAAGAGTCTGCTATTGGAGGTAGGATACAGCCATCAGGACTAGTGGTTGCATCCTCCAAGAACGTGTCCAATTGGGTGTTCTTGGACTTTGGATCCCCAGGGCTTGCTGGACTCCCATTCCCATCATTCCTGGCCCCTAGCCCTGCTGGGAGTCCATGTCTATGCAAAGGTAGTAGATGTCAGGGTTGGGGTCGGGTAAGCAATAACTCAACAAGGTTAACTCCTTATTCAAAGAAACAAACAGCTCAGGAGGCCAAACCTAGTGAGCACAGCACGTCTTCCCAGTAGGTCTTGCCTCAATGAGCCAGGTGCAAGAATTGATGGTCCCTGACCTTCCCACTGCCCTCTCAGTCTCCTCCTCCCCTGGATTCTTCCCAAGCAACCGGAGGCTCCTTCATCTTGCCGGTCTTTGCTCCATCCCTCTTTGGGTTCTTGAAGGCCAGGGCAGAGGGGAGCTGGTCACAGCAGGAGGGGAAAACACCCTTGCATCCTCAGCAGCCTGACTCATCTCTGCCTCTTGGCCCCCCTCCTCTCCAGCCTCTGCTTCTGGTTCTGATTCTGGACTGCTCTCTGCCACAGCCTCTTTCTGCTCACTAAACCCTGTTACATCTTCTGCTTCCTCTTCCTCCTCCCAGTCTGCTCCTCCTTCTCCCCCTGACCACTAAATAATAATAATAATAATAAATTATTTTTATTTATACCCCGCCCTCCCTGGCCAGGGCCAGGCTCAGGGCAGCTAACACCAAATATAAATTACAATAAAATGTAATAGGGGAAAAACAAAAAACAAAAAAAACCCAGTTAATTAAAATATGGCTTAAAATACAGCTTAAAATGCAGCCTCATTTTAGTAAAGGTAAAGGTAAAGGGACCCCTGACCATTAGGTCCAGTCGTGACCGACTCTGGGGTTGCAGCGCTCATCTTGCGTTGTTGGACGAGGGAGCCGGCGTATAGCTTCCAGGTCATGTGGCCAGCATGACAAAGCCGCTTCTGGTGAACCAGAGCAGCACACGGAAACGCCGTTTACCTTCCCGCTGTAGTGGTACCTATTTATCTACTTGCACTTTGACGTGCTTTCGAACTGCTAGGTTGGCAGGAGCTGGGACCGAGCAACGGGAGCTCACCCCATCACAGGGATTCGAACCGCCGACCTTCTGATCGGCAAGCCCTAGGCTCTGTGGTTTAACCCACAGCGCCCATAAATCAAGACCATAAAGGAAGATGTTCACCCGAGCCAGCTATCCATACTGGTCCTACATGAGCCAGCAAAAAAAAAAACCCCAAGGGAAAATATATATACCAAATCCCATATAAGGGGTCAGAGTAGTCTAAGCCAAAGGCCTGGCGGAACAGCTCCGTCTTGCAGGCCCTGCGGAAAGATGTCAAATCCCACAGGGCCCTGGTCTCTTGTGACAGAGCGTTCCACCACGTCGGGGCCAGTGCTGAAAAGGCCCTGGCCCTAGTTGAGACCAATCTAACCTCCTTGAGCATACATCGGCAACCTCCAGCCCACGAAGGCCATTTATCCGGCCCACGAGCCGCCCGGTCACCGAGCCGCCCGCTTGGCAAGTCCCCCCCGCGCTGCGCTAAATCGGCACAACGTGGGGACTCACTGAGCGGCACCAGAAATGGCGCCTGCGCAGACGCTGGAAATCGTGTCTGCGCAGCCGCAGAAGCCATTTCCAGTGCTGCAGACATGCGCAGAAGCCATTTTTGGCGCCCTGGACATGGGCAGCGTGGCACCGGAAATCGCTTCTGGCTCGGGACCTCCAAAGTGTTGTTATTTATGGAACTTAAGGTCCTCCGCGGGGCATACCAGGAGAGGGGGTCCTGTAGGTACGAGGGTCCTAGGCCACATAGGGGTTTAAAGGTCAAAACCAGCACCTTAAACCTGACCCTGTGCACCACCGGGAGCCAGTGCAGCTGGTAAAGCACTGGATGAATGTGATCCCGTGGCAAGGACCCCATAAGGAGCCACCACTGTACCACCACTACTCCCCTGGGGGTTCCCTTGGGGGTTCCCCAGCCAGTGCCTCCCGCCATTCATCTGCTTCCGTCAACTTAAGACCTGCAGCTCAGTGGCAGAGCATCTGGAGGCAGGGCCTTTTCAGTGGTGGCAGCCCACTGAGGGAGCTACTTCCCCAGAAAGACTCACCTGGCCCTTACTTTGCTACCTCTTTGGCCTTCCTTTTTATTCTTCCAGACCTTTAAAGTTTTGGGCTGTAGTCGTTTTAATCTGCTACTTTAATCACTGGGGGGTGGGGGGAGTTTTCTGGCATAATGGCATGCACCCCCCTCATGCTTAATCCCCCCTTCCACTCCAGAATATTTATTATAAGCTGTTGGGGCACACGCCAGTCCCCCCTTCTCTCTCTGCACCCCATATTTTCCTCAACTCTCCTCAGCTGTTATGCTCTTCTCTGTAGTCTGCCCAATTTCCTGTTCCTTTAGACTAGGGGCTGGACTCCAAACCCCACCAGGCCCAGCTGGGATGGCCAATAGCAAGGGATGATGGGAGCTGGAATCCTGTGACACCTGAAGGCCACACAGGGGAAGGGCACTGCCTGGCATGCAGAAGGACCCAGGTTCAAAACCCAATAGCTCCCCCAGTTAGGGCTGGGAGAGGCTTCCTGCCCCAAACCCTGGTAAGCTGCTGCCAGTCAGTGTGAACAATACTGAGGTAGATGGACCCCAGCATCCAACTCCATATAAGGCAGCTTCCTCTGCTCTTATGTCTCTCCCCCCCCCCTTCCTTCTGACAAAACCAGGGGAGGGCATTTCTGCAAAGGGGCTGCAGCAAACCTCAAAAGCACGGCCATTCCCGGCGAGCCTTCAAAGTTGGAGCCGTGGGTATCTTTTCAGCTCAGAGCATATCTTGAAGCTGGGATTGATCGCTGCTAATGCTCTCCCCGAGTGCCCCACGCCCTCCGACACTCTCTCCACTCGAGGCCCCCATCACTGCACACATTCAAAGTGCATCTCCAAATTGCTCCTCCCCCCACCCCACCCCCGTTCTCATGACCCTCGGAGCAGGACCGGATCGGACCCAAGAGGCTCCTTTCTGCCCCGTACGCGAGCAGCTGTAGGCTTTCAAGTGCTGGGAAAAGGTTTTGCAGGGGTGGGATAAATACCCTCCCAAAAGCAGAGCAGGGCTGCTAAAACCTACACCCTGTGGGTGCCGGGGGGGCACCTTCCAACCCAACCTCTGAGTGTTCCTCGAAGCAGGCTGCTCACCTAGAAGCACTGAATGGGTTCATGTCTGAAACATACTGGCCCACAGAAGCTGTTTTACTGGTACCGGTATTATTTTCTAGAGGAAGTGTTTCCCACACTGAGAATTCTTTTACTGCCTTGGCTCCAGAGTGGAGAAAGAGGATTCGGCTGGATACCTGCTTTGTGACTCCCAGACTCCAGCTCAGATTTAGCCATTCCTGCCCTGCCATTGGAAGTGGCTCCCCCTAACCTGCTCCCCCCTTCCAGATGTTTGTATTATTTATTTTATTCCATCCATATCTTGCCTTTCCACCAAGGAGCTCAAGGTAGCCGACAGACTTCTTCTCCCCATTTCATCCTCACAAGGTTGGGCTGAGAGTGAACGTCCCTAAACAGGGCTGCCTTCAGATGTCTTCTAAAAGCCAGATAGTTGTTCATTTCCTTGACATCTGATGGGAGGGCATTCCACAGGGCGGGTGCTACTACCGAGAAGCCCCTCTGCCTGGTTCCCTCTAACCTCGCAGTGAGGGAACCACCAGAAGGGCCTCGGCGCTGGACCTCAGTGACCGGGCAGAACAATGGGGGTGGACACACTCCTTCAGGTATATTGGGCCGAGGCCGTTGAGGGCTCTAAACGTCAGCACCAACACTTTGAATTGTGCTCGGAAATGTACTGGGAGCCAATGTTTTTAATATTTGGTTGGGAGCTGCCCAGAGTGGTTGGGGCAACCCAGTCAGATGGGGAAGAGGAAGAGGAAGAGGAAGAGGAAGAGGAAGAGGAAGAGGAAGAGGAAGAAGAAGAAGAAGAAGAAGAAGAAGAAGAAGAAGAAGAAGAAGAAGAAGAAGAAGAAGAAGAAGAAGAAGAAGCTGCTAGGCCAAACTCTTCTGCTCATGGATTAAAGTTACCAGACGTCCCCTTTCCTGGAGACAGTCCCCAGATTTAGAAATCAGTCTCCATACAAAATCCATTGAAGTTGAAAAGTGTCTGGTAACCTTATCATGGATCTCTAGGCTCCAATACCAGCTGGACTAAGGAGTCCACCAGCTGATGGCCAGTCCCTGCCTGCCAGGCCACTTTTGGCTCAGCCTTAGGGCTCACTCACCATGCCAACCAATTGGCCTCTGGTATGAGGCGCTGCCTGAGCACCCATCCCTATCGGATCCTTGACCCTTGCCTGTTTGAGATCACACACATGCTTCTGGACCCCCTCAAGCCCACAGCCCCCAAGTCCTGCCTGCATGAACCCTCATCCTTCACACCAATGGGTCCAGGCACTTTTCGGCACATCTGAAGCACAAAAGAAAACCAGGGAGAGGGACGTCTATGCAGGAATCTTCATCCAACACCCCACCGCCGTGCCTCCAGTTGCTTCCAGCAAATCCGTCAACCCTGTCTCCCGATTCCTCAAAACATGTCATTCTCCTGCTGGCTCTGGCTCTGCGCATGTCCCCCCCCCCTCCTGCTGCTTCCTGGATGTGCTTTTCCTAGGCTAGTGCCCCCCACCCACTGCCAAAGGCGGCTCAAAAATTCACAAAGAGGCTGGGCAGAGCGTCTCTGAAAGTGCAAATCCAGGGATCTCAAAAGTGGGAGATCCCTTGAAGGTTTTGCTACCATCACAGTCAACCAGCAAGAGGTAAACAGCAGTGCCACCCCAAAATTCTCCCCCTCTCTCTTTTTGCTGTCAAAACAAGGAACACCATATTGCTGATGAATGCATATTGCTGCAATATTCCTCTTTAACTGAATTCAAGGGTGCCGGCGGACTGACAGGCTGGGTGAGGAGAACGTTGAAGAGCGAGCAGATGGGACTAAGTTATGCTAGGATTAGGTTAATAATTTATGCCAGAAATAAGAACAACACCGTCCCCCAACCCTACCCCCACTGGCCGCTGGCCCACCTCAGGAGAATTGGATATTGGAAGCAGGATTCGGGAATTCAGGGCCCTGAAGGGATCCAGCCGGGATCCACACACGAGTCATCCCTAATGACATGTGGTATTGTTTCACTGCCAGAAGCAAGCCTCTGAATCTTCAGTGTTCGATTTTTTTTAAAAAAAAAAATCTCAAGGTTCTAGACCAGGGGTAGGCAACCTAAGGCCCAGGGGCCGGATGCGGCCCAATCGCCTTCTCAATCCGGTCCACGGATGGTCTGGGAATCAGCATGTTTCTACATGAGTAGAATGTGTCCTTTTATTTAAAATGCATCTCTGAAATGCATGGCTGAAAAAGGTTGCTGACCCTTGTTCTATCTAGACCTTATGTTTGAGATCGGAGGCAGACCAAACCATGTCTGGGAAACTTAACAACAAAAAGACCCGGCAAGGGTTGCACAGATCCGATCCAGGCTCAATCTTCAGGGTGCTAATGCCAAGGTGAGCCCTGCTGGTGGCTTGCCCCATTAGCTAGATGACATCTTAGGGGCACCCCTCCCTCCCTCCCTCACACCCCTCCCTTCATCCATTAAGCAGCCTTTCCCAATTGGCGAGTCAATAAGAATGGATAACTGGACTCAAACATTTAGCTGGCGCTCTTATCTCTTAAGCAGCACCGATGGATTTTCTAACAGATGGATCAAATGCGGACGATTGGGGAGTCAGGAATTTGTTGTTGTTGTTTTTTAAAGCCCTGCAGTCAATTTTATTTCCAGGGTGGGGTCTGGTTCCGGCTCCGAACATTTGCCTCTACTGCAGAGGAAGGAACGCACCGCTCTGTAAATAAGCCAAAAATCCTCTTCCCCCCCCCCCAGCCCCGCCACCGGTCTCTGTCGTCCACCCCCCCACCCTTCCGCCACCATGCTACACTCTTATTGAGTGGGTCAGATGTTCTGCTGATTAAAAATTGATCCATTTCAAAATCTAATCAAGAGAATAGGATTCTTTCATATGTTATCAAGCCAGCTGCTGACAGCCAACACACACACACACACACACACACACACACACACACACACCACCAGAGGAAGAAGGGGGGGGAATCACACCCTGTTATTAACCCATGAACTTCGATGACCCAGTCCAGCCCGAGAGTGGCAAGTGTAAATTATTCAGTGGTCCAAGAGCAACATCGGAAGCCTGATGAATTTGCACGCCAACCAGAGACTTCGTGGGTTAAAGCCAATATCACAGGCCCATCGGTCCCCGGGGAAAGAGGTTCATGACATGCTGCCATGTTGTGTCATGACTGGGAATACATTACTGGCGTCAGCAGACTCACAAGCTGCCTCCTTTGCCGTCGCCACTGTTCTCGGCTCCGGAGAATGTCAGAAGAAGCTGGCGGGTGGACCGGGCCCAAGGGGTCTAGCCAGCCCAGCATCCCGGTGCCTCTGGAAAGTGCAGGATCAGGGCAGTGGAGCGGGGATGATAAGCAACCAGGTGTGATCCCCAGGAACTGGTGCATTCAGAGGCAAACTCTGGCACACAGAGAAGCCGGAGAGAGAAAAGTTTCTTTTCCCTCTGTCGTAACACTAGAACTCGGACATCTGACAAAGCTGAGCGCTGGAAGGCAAAAGGAAGGGCTTGTCATGCAGAGCATAAACTACGGGACTCGCTCCCAACAAGAGGCAGTGAGGGCCACCAACTTGGGCAGCTTTAAGAGGATCAGATAAATTCTGGAAGGAGGAGAAGGCTACCAGCAGCCACGATGGCTGTTCTCTGTCAGAGACAGTGACGCTTCAAAATACCAGTTGCTGGAAATTGCAGCAGAGGGAGGAGAGCTCTTAACCTGGTTGCCAAGAGAAGGCATCTTGGACCTAGCATCTAACCCAGGGATGTGGAACCTGCAGCCCTCCAGATGAGTCTGGACTCCATCAGTCCCAGTCAGCGACAATAGAAGCTAGAGCCCCAAACTATCTGGAGAGCCCAAGATTTGCCATCCTTGATAGAGCCCCTCACCTCCCTTGGCTTGGTGCTGGGGTGCTGCGCAATGCCAGGGCACAAATCCAGCCCCGTGTAGCAACTTGCAAGTCAACAACCCAGGTATTGGGTACATCTAGTTCAATACTGTCTAAACCATGGGTAGGCAAACTAAGGCCCGGGGGCTGGATCCGGCCCAATCACCTTCTAAATCCAGCCCCCGGATGGTCCGGGAATCAGCGTGTTTTCACATGAGTAGAATGTGTCCTTTTATTTAAAATGCATCTCTGTGTTATTTGTGGGGCATAGGAATTTGTTCATATTTTTTCCCCAAAATATAGTGTTGCCCCCTCACAAGGTCTGAGGGACAGTGGACCGGCCCCCTGCTGAAAAAGTTTGCTGACCCCTGGTCTAAACTGACCGGCAGCATCTCTGGCAGTCTTCTTTCCTGGCCCTCCCTGGAGATGCCACTGGGGCCAGATGCTCTACCACTGAGCTAGGAATCTTCCCCTACCGAAGGGGGGGGGCAACTTCCATGACAGGCACCGAAGCTCCACTAGACTGGGATTGTAAAAAGGAAGCGGAGCCCCACTTCGAATCCTTCTCTGACGCCCAGCAATTGTTATCCTTTGCTGGAAGATTACAGGTGGCCAAGGGGCCTCAAGCACTGAAGAGAGGTGAGGGAGTTGTAGACTCTGGTTCCTTGTTTCAAGTGCAGAGCAGAGGTTGCCATCTGGGTGGCCTGCCACCAGCTCTCCTTCGGACTATTTGGCTTGTTACTGAACCTGGCCATGCTGAGTCCAGGCAAAGCCAAATCCTAGGTGCCAAGGTCCCCCATAAAATATTTGAGGAGCCTGGCGCCCCCCCCCCCCAAGTTGATGGGCATTGCCATTCAAATGGTGCGCATGCCCTGGGTCTTACAATTGGTTATGTGGGGCGGGATTTACCTGCTCCCCTATGTCATTCAAGTTGGGACTCCTCCACCCAACTGCATTTTGCTGCTAAGCAGGACCAGAAGTTTTCCGCCAGCCTTCCTCCAGGAGTTCTGGACTACAGATCTCAGCATCCTCCAAAGTGCAGGTTGGGACAGCTAAGAATTGTAGCCCAAACCCCCTGGAAAGGGAAGCGGGGACCATGCAAGCCTGAGGACAGCGCCAACTCTACAACCGATCTGTGTTTGTTGCCACACCCCAAAGCAGCCTTTGCAAACAGGAAGCCGCCTTATGCTGTTGGTTCATCTAGCTCAGTGCTGTCCAGGGTTTCAAGTAGGGAGTGTCTCCCAACCCAGCCTGGAGATGCTGCTGGGGAACGAACCTGGGACCTTCTGCATGCAAAGCAGAGGCTCTAACCACTGAGCCAAGGTCCCTCCCCTACTGAGTTGCACACCCATCTTCCTCCTCATCTGCAAGGTTCATCCTCGGCACAATTTGGTTACGCTGACCCAGAGAGATCTGATTTGCTTTCAAAGGGGAAAGCCACTTTGGAAGAAAGGCTTGGAGGGCTGTAGCCTCAGGAGCAGCTAGAGAAACAGCAACACCTTCACACCTGTTAGGCCCCAGGCCCGCGAGCCGAGCAAAGAGTTTGCTACCCGCCAGCCAGTCAGATACAATTTCATCAGCTCAGTCCAGCATGATCTCCTGTAAGCTCCTTTTGCCTGCTAACATGCATTTTCACTTTTTCCCTCCAGAAGACCTAAGGTAAAAATAATATTTCAAAGACAGGAAGCAGCAATACTTGCACAGCCTTAACAGCGGTGAGGACCTTGCAATACAAAATTTTTGTGGGTTGTACTAGGCTGCAATCCGAGGCATACTGAACACACTGAAGGGGAGATTACTTCTAAGCAAACATGCCAAAGAAGAAGAGTTTGGATTTGATATCCCGCTTTATCACTACCCTAAGGAGTCTCAAAGCGGCTAACATTCTCCTTTCCCCTCCTCCCCCACAACAAACACTCTGTGAGGTGAGTGGGGCTGAGAGACTTCAGAGAAGTGTGACTAGCCCAAGGTCACCCAGCAGCTGCATGTGGAGGAGCGGAGACACGAACCCGGTTCCCCAGTTTACGAGTCTACCCCTCTTAACCACTACACCACACTGGCTCCCAAATGCACACCAGCACACTGGCATCCCAAATGTTGTGTTGTGCCCGGTCTCTCTCTCTCTCTCTCTCTCTCTCTCTCTCTCTCTCTCTCTCTCTCTCTCTCTCTCTCTGTGTGTGTGTGTTTAAGATGCAGCCCCACAGCTTACAGTACTGAGCTAGTGTTGTGAGTGAGCCCTGGGGTACCATTCTCAGGACTATGTGGATGCCACCATTCAGAATCCGAAACAAAATTTAGGATCCTAAAAGCCTCATTTTCCCCTTAAATGAAACTTTGGGGTCCTGTGGCCCTTATGGCATTTGGGCCCTGTATGGCGAAATCTCCCTGGTGGCATGGGTTCAAGAGGATCAACTTACTCTTTTTTCAAAAGAACAGGGTGCTAGCCTCCTGGCTGCGAAGAATGGTTTTTAGCATGTGTTGGCACTCCCAGAAGCAGGGAGGAAGGCTGGAGAGCGGGAAGAAGAAGAAATCTATCCTCTACTCCAAAGTAGACCACTCTGCCCCATCCTCCAGTTCAGGTGACCCCCTTCTCCAGAACAATGTAGAAGCCCCAGATGACATCCCTCCTCATAGCTGCCAAGTTCTCCCTTTTTTAAAGGGATTTTCCCTTATGCTGAATAGGCTTCCTCGCGAGAAAAGGGAAAACTTGGCAGCTATGTCCCTCCTCCACCCTCTTAAGCAGAGCAACTATTCCAGCCCTACTGGAGAACACACTTACACAACAGAATGTTGCCCAGCTGTGTTAGAAACTCAGATATGTAAGCTAGGCGCCAAATGTCTCCTTAAACCAGGGCTACAGTTGCCAAAACGGAACACCTAGTTGCCATTTTGGGGGCAAACGGCTCAAAAGTTGTATTCTTCAATGCAACTTTTTGGTTCCTGGAATTCAGTCTGATTGTGCAGATAAAATATAACGTAATGGGTAGAATTCTGCAGGATGTGTTGCTCATGTGTGAAAACATTCCAGATCCGAGGATCCCCAGGCCAGGTGTCATCTTGGCACCTGGGCATCTTGACCTGGACACAAGTGGTCAATAACCAGGCGCAAAATGTGCCTGTTGCCTAGCTGCTTTCGAACGCTGTTGCCCACCCAAGTCTGAGCAGCCTCTTCCCGCCCCCCCCCCCATGAAATAAATGGCACTTTTTACTATACTTTTATTATGTTTCTATCATTGGTATTTCACAATGTGTTCTACTGGCAAATAGAAGGGGAAGAAATGGAGGCAGTGAGAGATTTTACTTTCTTGGGCTCCTTGATCACTGCAGATGGTGACAGCACTCATGAAATTAAAAGAGGCCTGCTTCTTGGGAGAAAAGCAATGACAAACCTAGACAGCATCTTAAAAAGCAGAGACATCACCTTGCCTACAAAGGTCTGTATAGTTAAAGCTATGGTTTTCCCAGTAGTGATGTATGGAAGTGAGAGCTGGACCATAAAGAAGGCTGATCGCCGAAGAATTGATGCTTTTGAATTATGGTGCTGGAGGAGACTCTTGAGAGTCCCATGGACTGCAAGAAGATCAAACCTATCCATTCTTAAGGAAATCAGCCCTGAGCGCTCACTGGAAGGACAGATCGTGAAGCTGAGGCTCCAATACTTTGGCCACCTCATGACAAGAGAAGAATCCTTGGAAAAGACCCTGATGTTGGGAAAGATTGAGGGCACTAGGAGAAGGGGACGACAGAGGACGAGATGGTTGGACAGTGTTCTCGAAGCTACGAACATGAGTTTGACCAAACTGCGGGAGGCAGTGCAAGACAGGAGTGCCTGGCGTGCTATGGTCCATGGGGTCACGAAGAGTCGGACACGACTAAACAACAACAACTGTTGTCACCACCCTGAGATCTTTCGATAAAGGGTGATATATAAATTGAATTAACAACAACCCTCTCTTCAGTGCTATGTAAAACTCTCCATAGGATCCGGACCAGTACCAGATCAGCTTGTCACTGTGGCGGCCCCTTTTCTTCTCTGGGAGTCACAATTCCCAGAGTGGTTTAGCAATCAATCCCTCTCCACAGGGAACTTTATAAACTGCAGGTCTGGGAGGAGAATTGGGGGGTGGGGGTGGGGAACGTGACTCCTAACAACTCTCGGCACGCTTAAGAAACTACAGCTCCCAGAATTCTTTGGGGGAAGCCATGGCAATTTAAAGCGGTACCTACCATGCTGCTTTAAATGGTGAAGGTGGTTGGTGGAATCTTTCAAAAAAGAAAAAAACTTTTTCTTTCCTAACCGAATCCCAGCAGACAACTAAATCTTGCAGCTATTTGGGTTAATTCAGCAAGAGTGGCAGCCATAAAATACAACTGCGCGGAATGCTGGCGCCATGCAAAGAAGAAGAAAAAATAAAAAGACAAAAGACGGAGTCTGGAGTCTGGGCTGAATCCCCTCTCAAATAATAATATATTTATAAGTGCATATGCATCACTCCAACCTCTTCTGAAAAAAACAAAACAATCCCCTCCAGGGGGCTTTGCAGACCTGATCATATTGATCTCGTCTGGACTGCCATTTCAAAGCATCGTGTGTGTGTGTGTGTGTGTGTGTCCAATTTCTAGATGCTCTGGAAGAGCCTATGGAGCATAAACACTAAAAAAAGCTGCCATTGAATCAGAGCAAAGGTCCGCCAGGGTAACCAGAGGCTTTTGGATCAATTTTTCAGAAAGTGCCATCTCCAAAATCACATTAGATCCTTTCCCTACATTTAAACTCTTTGCTTCTTCTTTCCAGTTTCTGGCTATCAATATTCTAATGTCCAAGCTTCTAGTCCTTAGGACTGATGAAGCTTCCCACCTACCGGTAGCAGCCTGCATGTTGTGCGTATCACACAAACAACCTTTTGTTCAGGAGCTGCTGCTGAAAATATGTTTGCAGCAGGAAAAACCCAGCAATCTAAAAAGTCTATGAAGCTTGAAGCAAAACAACAGAAATTATCCTATACAGTATGAGTCCACAGTGTTCCTCTAATCAACAGCAGCACACAAAAAAATCATAATTTTAAAAGTCCAGCAGAATACAAGAAAATCAGCCATCAATGTATTTACCTCGTGCTGAGAAGTTAACAGTGTTGGTGCCAGGTAGGCCTTGCTGGGGAGAGTATTCCTTAAATGGTGGGGCCACAATGGAAAAGGCTCTCTCTCTGGTGGTTATGCCCTGAGATATCCCCTCTTAGAGGGGTAAGTTGGAGGACAAGCCTCCAATGATTGCCCAGGTTGACTGTTGTTGGAAAAAGCATCCCACAAGGTTTTTACTTCTGTCTCTCTGCTCTTGGCAAGCAAGCCACAAGACATGTTTGCCAAGGAGAGGCCCTGGAAATGGGCATGACCCTGCTCAGCCCATCTCAACTGAAAAATGAAAAGTTGATCCAAATTTATTGGGAGAGGGAGAACAAGTGATGTGGTAAGTTCACACAATGCCAAACAACAACACACCCTTTGCACAATTTTCTCTGTTCCACCAAAGCTCTTTCTGCTCAGCCGCCTGAAATCTCAGATTGCCCACTGTATCGAAACTATCTTTGCATCCATAAGAGCTAGAAACTTGGGGATGGGGCCAGGTTCTGGCAACTGCTTTGAATGAGACTTGATTCTCAGGATGTTGAATCTGGTGCCCAATGTACTTCTCTGTGTTTGTGCGATCATAGACCTGTGGAGTTCAAAGGGACCCAAAGGGCTGTCTAGTCTAGTCCAACTCCCTGGAGCCACAGCTAATAAAATCATGAAAGACACAGCCGCGAATTCACTCCTCATGGATTTGTCCAGAATTAGGACTATTTGATGGGTGCTTTTATTTAAGCGGCCAATGTGCTAGAGGGCAGGATTAGGCCACTTAATGCTTCCTGCTGGAGAGTGGTCAGGGTGGGTCACTGTTTGTTCATGCATATCTAGCCCATGCTGTTTTGCTCAGCATCAAGAAAAAGGAAACAGAGAAAGAGTCGGTTATTATCTAGCAGTATTTGCCAATATCAAGTTACAAATGCAATTGTAAGAGCAACAGAATCCTGAGGACCTTGGCTGCCTGTGCTGTGGGAACGTGGCACACAGCTGCTACCAGCACAGCACTGATGCTTCTAAGACCTTATTGATGCTGTTAAAATACCTTGTGCTTCTTCTCTTCTCTGCTAAGCCTACTGGTAGGTCTGCAGGGGAGCCAGGAGCCAAAATCAGAACAGTCAACAGACAGCACGGCATAGCAGTTAGTGTTAAGCCAGGGCCTGGGAGTCCATGGTTCAAATCCCCCATTCAGAAGGGAAGCTCTCTAGGTGAGCTTGGACCATAGCTGCCAAGTTATCCCTTTTTTAAAGGGATTTTCCATTATGCTGAATAGGCTTCCTCGCGAGAAAAGGGAAAACTTGGCAGCTATGGCTTGGACCAATCACTTTCTCTCTCAGCCTAACCTACCTCACAGGGTTGTTGTAAGGACAAACTGGAGAGGGGAAGAGTTGGGGGTACCCCTTGAGCTCCTTGGGAGGAAAGGTGGACCCTCAGAACATGAGAAGAGCCGTTGCTGGATCAAGCCAATGCCCCAACTAGTCCAAAATGTTGTTCGCACGGTGGCCAACCAGATGCCCGTGGGAAACCTGCAAGCAGGATCCGAGCACAAGAGCAACTCTCCCCTCCTTTGGCTTCCAGCAATTGGTATTCCGAAGCAGTTCAAACAAAAAACAATCAAACTGATGGAACAACCAATTGAGATCAGGACCATAGAGACCACCTGAGAATCTGAAAGGTATAAACCCCCTTCTCACTTTCCCAACCCTATTTTTGAAGCCCCATCTCCTTTCTATACAGCGTGGTGTAGTGGTTAAGAGTGGTAGACTCGTAATCTGGGGAGCCGGGTTCGCGTCTCCGCTCCTCCACATGCAGCTGCTGGGTGACCTTGGGCTAGTCACACTTCTTTGAAGTCTCTCAGCCCCACTCACCTCACAGAGTGTTTGTTGTGGGGGAGGAAGGGAAAGGAGAATGTTAGCCGCTTTGAGACTCCTTTGGGTAGTGATAAAGTGGGATATCAAATCCAAACTCTTCTTCTTCTGCAAACCCGATTTGCATCCCAGTTTTCACCTTCACCCCCATGCCTCCTCTTCCTCCCACCTCCATTTGTGCAAACCCCTCTCTGCACACAAGCCACGCCCCCCAATATAATCTCCAGCACCTCCCTCTTCCCATCACATTGCAACTCCTCAGCACCCTTGTCACCTTCTGCTTAATTATGGACCCATCATGCAAATCCAAGACTGCAATGAGGCGCTGCAAGTCCTCCAATCAGGGCCGTGTTGATGACAGCCTTAAGTTTTTGTGTGTATAGGAAGACATACCAGAACATCACAAGCTTCATGGGGAGCTGAAAAAGCCAATGCAATTCTGGGCTGCATCAATAGGAGTATAACATCTAGATCAAGGGAAGTAATAGTACCACTGTATTCCGCTCTGGTCAGACCTCACCTGGAATACTGTGTCCAGTTCTGGGCACCACGGTTCAAGAAGGATACTGACAAGCTGGAACGTGTCCAGAGGAGGGCAACCAAAATGGTCAAAGGCCTGGAAACAATGCCTTATGAGGAACGGCTTAGGGAGCTGGGTATGTTTAGCCTGGAGAAGAGAAGGTTAAGGGGTGATATGATAGCCATGTTCAAATATATAAAAGGATGTCATATAGAAGAGGGTGAAAGGTTGTTTTCTGCTGCTCCAGAGAAGCGGACACGGAGCAATGGATTCAAGCTACAAGAAAGAAGATTCCACCTAAACATTAGGAAGAACTTCCTGACAGTAAGAGGTGTTCGACAGTGGAATTTGCTGCCAAGGAGTGTGGTGGAGTCTCCTTCTTTGGAGGTCTTTAAGTGGAGGCTCGACAGCCACCTGTCAGGAATGCTTTGGTGGTGTTTCCTGCTTGGCAGGGGGTTGGACTGGATGGCCCTTGTGGTCTCTTCCAACTCTATGATTCTATGATTCATGGCTGGAAGGCAGGGGATCTGGACCCCAGTCTCCCCAGTCCCAGTCTTACCCTCTAACCCAGCGTTTCTCAACCGGTGTTCCGCGGCACAGTAGTGTGCCGCGAGACACCGGCTGGTGTGCCGCGACGTGCGGCGAGGAAAAGGGCGCTTTGCATTGCTGACGGACTTCCGGCGAGGCAAGATGGCGCGCGGCTCGGCAGCGCGAAGCTCCTGAGAGCGACCAGCGTGGCCGGTACGTGGGCGCCAAGTGAGCCCGGTGGATCGACCGGGGAGCTGCTGGAGCCCCCCCCCCCCGCGACCCCACCGGAGCGACACCGAAAGCGCCCGGCTGGAGGATCGACGGACCCCTGGGCTCCGCGGCAGCCGCGTGGGCATCGGAATCGCCCGGCGGATCAAGCGGGGAGCCGCTAAAGCCCCCCAGCGAGCCCGCCTGCGGCCGGGAAGAGCTCCGAAGCCCAGGACCTCCCACCACAAGACGGCCCTGCCTCGTCGCCGCAGCCGTCGCCACCCCAGCCGCCCCAGGAGAAGAGGAAAAGGAGGGAGCCCCCCCCAGGTGAGGGAAAAAGGGAAAGATAGGGAGGAGAGGGCCCCTCGCCACCCCCCAACCCAGGTGTGAGCGCCTGGTGGGTCCGCCTGGCTACCGCGCAGCAGTTCTTCAGTGGCATGCTTTACGTCTCCCCTCCAAACTAAACTAAATTTAGGGCGGCACAGAGTTGGTGTGCCGCGGGATTTTTTTTCATAGAACAAGTGTGCCGTGGCCCAAAAAAGGTTGAGAAACACTGCTCTAACCACTACTGGATTCACTTCCCGGGCCACCCAAATCCTGAAAGCCAAGTGGGATTTCAACACAGTCTGCCCTGCTTTTGCCTCCTGTGCGCAGGGAGGGCAGGAATCCCAGCGTGGCCCCTTCCCCAACATGCCAATAACCCAATTTGATGGTTTAATATTGTTACCAGCAAATGTCAATGGCCCATTTCTCCTGTCACCGTCTAATGAAAATATTACACCGATTCGGACACAGAAGAAGAACCAGCAGTTTCTGCTGCTGGATAAAATCAGATATGCTGCATGATTTCGTTAGGCGACAAGGTAGATTATCGGTAACCTGATCAAGGGAAAGGACATGTAGCTCAAAAAGGAAATTTTGGGAATTACTTAAAAGGTGGGAAACACAGATGCATACGCTTACACAAAGTTCTCTGTCGCGTTAAAGGACTGATGAAATCAGAGGGTCTAAATGGGGTTTGTGTGTGTGGAAATCTATTCTCTGCATGGTTACGCCAGGCTAACCCTGCACCCAGATTACCAGCCCAAATAGACCACTGTCAATCAAGCTGAGTACAACCCCAAACCATAGTCAAAACAAGCCATAATTCATCAGCCAACAACAAACCATGGCTTCGCACTGTGGTTTGTAACAAACCATGGCTAAGCCTCCTGGACTTGGTTCAAACAAATCATAGCTCAGCATTCTGTGCATATCAAGCCAGTATCTTAGTTAAATGAGGCATTCCTTCCACCATGAGAAAGATAGAGGGGTTTTCTTTTTTCTTTTTTCTTGCATTAAAAGCAAATTAGGGGGTGGGGGTGGAATCTGCTGCCCAAATTAATAAGGGACACCCTCTTAATTGATCAAAGGGATTGCTTAGTTCATTGACGCAAATCACTCCAGGAAAGAAATCACTGCAACCCTGATTATTTGGAAAGCCGTGCAAAAACAAAGACGCTGTCATTTCCCCCAAGCACCTGCTACGTATAGAACCATAGGCTTCTATAGGGACTCCCAAGGGGCATCCAGCCCATGCAGTGCAGGAATCACAAACCCATGGCGAGGGGAGCTATTTCCACAATCTGTTAGGAGAACCCTAGTCCGACCACAGAGCTGCTAGACAGTGGCCGCTCCTTGTCCCCTCTGCTAAAATCCTTCCTCCTTGCTCTCCAACCCACACTTGAAAAAGGCCCATTTAGAATGAAGACGGCATCTGCAGAGAACCCAGCAATTTTTTTGGGGGGGGGGATTTAGCTCGTGGAGCATTAAAAGCCTTCCTCTGAAGGGTTTGCTAATCAAACAGCCAAATCTTCCATGAGCAACTGATCCCAGCAGAGCAATTAAATCTTTCCCCTTTTAAAACACTCTGGGGATGTACACACACCTCCCCCCGCCGCCGCCCCCCCCGCCATTTTCCCCTTCTTTTTGCAAAATTCATTTGATAAATTAACCAGGGGGGAGGAAAACGACCGGGAGTAGTAGGGGTGGTGGTGGTGGTGGGGGTTCTTTAAATTATCTTTGTTCTCTCTTCTCTTCTTTTCTTTTTCTTTTTTTTAATTACAGAATCCACAACGCCTGAATAATGTTTAATAAGAACTATGAAAAATTCCTAACAGCATTACAACACAGCACAAAAGAATTAACCTGCTTACCGTGAAAAAAAATGCATATTTAATTAAGAACAGAGAGTTCAAAACTACCCAGAGACTTCCAAAGTACTCTTGCCTGAGGGGGTGAATTACATGCTGGCGGGCTGCTAACAGCGCTCCGAACGCACCATCATTACCCAGGAGCCCCCATTAAGTGACAATGGACAGATGACATCAAATTCATTTCAACAGGCAACAGGAACTGAAGCGTACACAAGGGTAGCTGCAGAGAGAGCGAGACTAGCCTGCTGGTAGAATCAGACCCCTTGTTGATAGAGGCAATAATTAAAGAATAATGTTAATTAGCTGCTTTTATTGGAAAGAAAAGTTCAGTAGCGGGAGACTCTGGAGCAGGCTCCGATCTTCCGGGAGAGGGGGGGGCAGGGGGGAGGGAAGGAACGGCTCCAAAGGATAACAAGGGAATGTTCCATCTCCCCATCACCTCTCCTTTTATAAAAAGCAGTTGACACAGTGCGGTTTTTGCTAATCAGATATTTACTGCAGCAATACTCCAAAGGCTGGATTACAATAAAGAGGAATCAAATTATGAGAGGGTGTGTGTGTGTGTGTGAGAGAGAGAGAACGAGACAGGGTCTAGAATGCGAGAAACTCCACAAACCCAGGAGCCTTTCCAAGCTCTGCCTGCTAAGAGGTCGGGCATGGGAGTGGGCCCGATCCCCCGTTGCTACCATTGTGGGATGTGAAATTGCAAGACCCTTGGGGCACAGGCCTTTGCTTAGGTTGCACTGCTGGGGGTTGCACTAAATGACCCTTGGTGTCCCATTCAAGCTCCACAATTCTATGATTCTAGGTCAGGAGGTCTCAGTGGAAAGTTGTCCAGGCAGCAAAAGATCTGGGAATTTTTATATGACCCTTTGGCGGCTGATTGGCCTTGTTGGAGTCACCTGACTCCCCAAGCCAAGAGGATTTTGGGCTGGGCTGAGACTGCCCAGATGCAACCCAGAGGTTCGGGGAGCTTATGCCCTCTTTGCAGAACTTCCAGTTCTTGTGGGTTCGAGCCCCACATTGGGCAAAATATTCCTGGCACTGCAGGGGTTTGGGGAGGATGACCCTCGAAGTCTTTTCCAAGTCTACATTTCTAGGATTCTAGGGTCCTGCAGGGCAGGAAAACGACTTAGGACATCAGGCAGGAATTTAGCTTGCATGCCCTTATTGCACTGGGAACCAACTACAAAACTGCCAAAAGGTGACAGGGGGGGTCGTGGGACATGGGACAAACCAAGGGACCTCTTGACGAATTTCTTGGCCAACTTCTGTTTGGGCAAAAAAAGGGGGGAGGCATGGCCTCATGCTCTGACCTGCTGCTCCGACCGCTGCCTCCTCCAGACCCTATGAAAGGGCTGCCCCCTGTGCCCAGGGAAGGTGGCCAGGGAAGATTGACAAGTCAAGTGTTAGCCCATTAGGGTCAGGGGGCAGTATTGCTCTGAATACCCACTGCTGGGGGGCAGGGCGTGCTCCATAGAATCATAGAAATATAGAGTTGGAGGGAACCTCAAACTCATCTAGTCCAACCCCCTGCAATGCAGGAACTGCAACTAATCACAGCTTGACTGGGTGCAAGCCCAAAGCCAGAACACAGAGCAAAGTGAGAGCAAAAAGGCCACACTGATACCTTCAAGCAGAATGCCTTTCTCAAGACCCCACCAGTCCAACACTGCAAGGAGCATGATGGGCAAGGCATCTCAGAAGACTTTTCCCTTTTGAGGACAGAGGGCTGGGCCTTTAAGAGCCTTTTGCTGGAGACACAGGCTGGAACGGGCTGAGGTCATTCCCAGGCTCCGCTGCGAACTGACCCAACTCCAGCGGCTCTTGTGGGGGACCAGAGCAGATCGCTTCAATTTTTAAGAACCTTCACACTTCGGCAATCCAAAAAAATTATGCACCGCAAAAAATCCAAACTCCACATTCCACATCCAAGAATCCTGTATCCCTCACGCATTTCCCCCCTTAATTCTTACTTTGTTTATTCTGAAAGTTTTTACTACTGTATTTGCTAAATATCCTAGTCCCACCAGGGGGGAGGGGGAGAAGCAGCTACAAAAGTCGCTGAACTTGCCTCACGCCGTATATGCCCACTCATCCACTTCAATCTGCGAACGTGGCCCTGTTAAAGCTGCCACATAATACTTATTCAGCATTTGTAAGAAATTGATCTTCTAGTGCTGCAGTACCTACACTTTGGAACTCCCTGCCGATTGATAGCAGACTTCACTGTCCTCTTTTTGGCACCTGCTCAAAGCTTTTTGTTTAGACAAGTGTAACCAGTTATGCAGCATGTTAATAAATGTTTTAAGCTGATTTTAGCTTACTGCTGATTTTAATTATTATTATTATTATTTGAATATTTTAAACAGCTACTTCAACTGCTGTGGCTGATATAATTTTACTGTTTTATTCTTTTTATAAACCTCTTGGAGGATTCCCCCCCCCCTTCTTCTTACAATCAAGCAGTGTGTAATTTTTTTATGAAATAAATAATAACAAATCACTCACTCCCAAACGAATGGCTGCTAAAGGTTTTCAAGTGCGTCTTGGCTGCCATAAACACCAGACACACTTGTCTTGTGTATGCATTTAAAAAATAAAATAAAATGACGTTCCAAGGAAAGGAAGTTCCATGCACATCCTCACATTCTGCACTCCGTAGAATTATGGGGTGCATGCACGCCCCCCCCCACTTCACCCTGGAAGTGGGTCTCCAGATCTCAAGAAGAAAAGCACCCCCTTCTCTGGGTTGTGCAAAGAAACTTTCCATTTCTTGAGTTGCATCCCTGCAACAATGAGAGGTCCTAAGTGCAACTCTGATTCACTTGGTGGTGCAAATTGACGCACAGCCCTGCTCCCACTAGGGCAATATTTACATGGGCCTGTGCTTGGTTATTTACTCTCTTTCTTCTTCTTCTTTTTTGGAATCCATGTCGCAGAACTGCCGGCGAGCGCACGGCACGCCGAGCAATTAATATTAAAGCAGCCTCTGCGTTGGCTGTGAGTCACTTAAAACTGCAGCTAGATCAATACTCCAGGGTCCTCTCGAAGCTTTGGGGAAATCAGTAAACGTTACACTGAACTAGTAAAAAAAAAACACACACGCATACACACACACACACACACACCAAAATCCAATAATTACACAGCAAGGCAGTACAAAATGGCATGGCTTTGTCAACAAAGAAACAATGAGATTATCATCGAAATGGTGTTGTGTGCATAATCATTGAACTTCAAAAAAGCAACCAAAAAGAAATCCATGCACGCATGCATGCACACACACAAACAACACACCTGTCTTGGGGCATCGCGTGCCGCTAGGAAAATTTCTGTGCAGCAGCCAAAAGAAAATAGAATTTGTACAGATAAGGTTAAAACAACCTTTGGGTTACAATCAAACCCTTCCAACCAGATTTCTTTTTTGATCCTGTTGCCTCTTACATTAATCCTCCAAAGCAGCTGGGATGAAGCCAACCTTGCCAACTATTAAATCTTAAAAAGGGAAACAGCCTTCCCCATACAAGCAAACACCAAGACCATTTCCAAAAACATCTATCTGAAGTACAGGTCACGTTTTGGATGGGACGGCAATAAACCAAACCTATCTCTCAAGATGGGATGCGGGTGGCGCTGTGGGTTAAACCACAGAGCCTAGGGCTTGCCGATCAGAAGCTCAGCAGTTCGAATCCCTGCGACGGGGTGAGCTCCCGTTGCTCAGTCCCAGCTCCTACCAACCTAGCAGTTCAAAAGCACGTCAAAGTGCAAGTAGATAAATAGGTACCGCTACAGCGGGAAGGTAAACAGCGTTTCTGTGCGCTGCTCTGGTTTGCCAGAAGCGGCTTTGTCATGCTGGCCACATGACCTGGAAGCTGTATGCCGGCTTCCTCGGCCAATAATGCGAAATGAGCACCGCAACCCCAAAGTCGGTCACGACTGTACCTAATGGTCAGGGGTCCCTTTACCTTTATCTTTCAAGATCTTACCGGATGTCCTGGCCAAATGCTTTCCAGTTGACCATTTACAGCCTTGAGGACTAGGAGCTTGGCTGTGAAAAAAACAAAAGACAAGAGGAGCTGTAATTCTCAGGGTGGCGTTTTTCAGCCACAGCAACATTCCAGACTCACAATGTGCAGCTCGCAGCTCGAGAAGGCAAAAGCTGGGGAGCAGGAGGTGGAGAGGAAGGAAGCCAGAGCGACAAATTTGATCAGCATGCAATAACAGATCTCCAGCGGGCAAGATAAACATTCTCCATCCTTTCCACTTATTTTCCAACAAGCAAAAAATCGCTCCAAGACAACAGGAGTGTGGAAGCAAGATATCAAAATATTTGTATCCAGCAAGGAGGCGGGGGTGGGGAGAACGCACAAGGATGGTATTCATCTAGGTCCTACTCAGAGTAGGTCCTCTGACAGCAGTGGTCTGCATTTAGTCATGACTAACTTAACCCCATAGGGTCTGTGCACGACTTAACACCAAATCCAGACAGCAGGTCATAGAACAAAGAAAGGGCCCAAAACGAAGTTCAAGCAGATTTGATAAAGGAAGAATTTGCAACCCCACAAGAAGGGATAGAGATTGGATAAATATTGGTAACAATCTCAGCAGAAGCCTAAAAGGCCTACCATGAAGGAGGACATCTTTTGTAAGAGGCTGGAGGGGCAAATAACTCATCCGGGGCCCGTTTTGGAAGGAGTGCAGCCCCTGTTTCAAAGAGAATCGTTTCTTATTTTCTTCATTTGTGAAGGACAACCACAAAGCAAGCCTGTCTCAACAAGCAACTTGCTCTCTTTGTAAATAAATATCCCCCAGCTTGGTGTGTGTGTGTGTGTGTGTGTGTGTGTGTGTGTGTGTGTGTGTGTGTCCCCAATGTTTTAAGCCCGCAATGCCCCCCCCAATCGGGTTCCGTACTCCAAAGACATCTGGAGGAGGTGGCAGGGCAAGGCGTCTTACTGCCTGACGACAAGACGGCACCCCTCTCCAATGCCACACACAGACGCCGACGGGCACAGGAGCCAATTCCGAGGGGCTGAGGTAGCAAAAACCCAGGCACATTCGGGGCACCCCGCCACCACCACCCAACCCGCATCTCCGTAAGTAAATAAATAACCCCCCCCCCAAAAAAACCTGGACACTTCATGTAAAATGCAAACATCCTTCTGGATGAGCATTCTGGCCCCCCAAAAGAGGATATGCCTGGGGAAACCCGGACGCATGGCAATCCTAGGCTGAAGGGTCTTCGACCCCCCCCCAATAAAATATTTGAGAGGGCCGCCCCCCTCCAAGTTGATATAGGTTTACCAGACATCTCCAGTTCCCAGAGACAGTCCCCGGATTTGCAAATCTGTCCCCGGACAAATTCCGTCCCCGGAATGTCCCCAGATTTGCAAAACTGTCCCCGGAAAACATGGCAGCCTCAGCAGCCTTCAGGAGCTGCTCGCTGCCGTGACGCCCGCCATTTTTCCTCATTGGAAGTCCCTATATGATGTGTATTGTGCTCAACACATCATATGGGGACTTCCGGAGAGGAAAAATGGTAGGCGCCACAGCAGTGGGCAACGAGCAGCACTTGAAGGCAGCCGGAGCCAACTGCACTACCAGGCTGGCTCCGGGCTGCCGCTGCCACTACCAAAGGGGAACCGGGGACGTCTGGCAGTACAGATCTCCTGCCCCCTTCGTTTTGACTGATCGGGGGAGGCTTGGGGGTCGCGGCCAGCCATTGCCCATTTTTTTAAAAAAACTGTGCATTTATTTATCACAGGGTGCGAAGGAAGGGCTTTGCACCTTGCCTGGCAGAGAAACCGTGCGCCTTGCGCCCCTCCTGGGCAACAGCCGCCCACCCGTGACTCCCGAGCCTCCCCCAAACAAAGGGGGAAGGGGTCAGGAGATCGGGGAAGGCTCGGGAGTCATTTATGTTTCACAGGGTGCTAAAGAAGGGCTTTGCACCTTTATACAATATGCATGTGTGCTTGGGCCCAGGGTCTTTTGCCTCGCCATCCCCACTACTGACTCCCTGTTGCTACTCAGTTTCAAAAAAAAAGTGTCCCCGGATTCATTGAAAAAAAATCTGGTAACTATAAGTTGATAGGCATGGTCATTTAAATAGTGTGTGCGCACCGCTTCATGTGATTATGCAGGGCGGGGCTTAACTGCAAGCCCCCCCCCAATATTTTATTTAAGTTGTCACCCGTGCAGACTGAACTGGGTTGACTCTGAGGCCACATTAATATACATTCAAAGCACTATGATAGCACTGCACATGGTAATTGTTGTTGTTGTTGTTGTTGTTGTTGTTGTTGTTTATTAAATTTGAATACCGCTCTATACTCGCAGGTCTCAGGTTGGCTACAACATAAAATCATGATACAAAAACACAAAATACGTACTATTGCACTGGGGCGGTTGTGATCTGACGTTATCTCCCTCGCCAAGTAAAAAATGAAATGAACTCAGGCAAAAAACATTAGAGGGGTTTCTTCGGAGACCAAAAACTTCTCGCTTGAACTAGCAAGATTTTGTGGGCAACTTTTGCACACTCCTTAAAACCCATGTTCCCTTCATAATCTTTATAAATATTAATAGTGACGCTTCCCCCCCCCCCTCTGGAGCCTCCCAACCCTCTTTTTCCTGTCAATGTTATGATTAGAGATGAAAAGCGAGAGAGGGCACGTAGATTAATCAGTTAATATTTATTTTCCCGCCCAGATCTTCCACCCACCCTGGAGACCCTGGACAGCTAGCAATAAGAACCACAACAAAGCAGAAAGCCAGAAATTTGCACAAACGTTCCTTAGGCTATGACTACAGTGGTACCTCGGTTTAAGTACACAATTGGTTCCGGAAGTCCGTACTTAACCTGAAGCGAACTTTCCCATTGAAAGTAATGGAAAGTGGATTAATCCGTTCCAGAAGGGTCCGCGGAGTACTTAAACTGAAAGTACTCAAACCGAAGTGTACTTAAACCGAGGTATGACTGTATGTCGATTCTCATAACTGTTTGGTTTCTTTTGCGGGGGTGGGGGGCAGTTGGTACTCAGGTGCAGATATTTATTTCGTAAAAATTACACGCCGCTTGAGTCAAGAAATAGATGAAATGGTAAAATCATCTCGAGGCAAAAATTACAGCAATAATTTAAAACATACGCAAAGTTAAAGCAACAATGGCGGAACGTTCTGGTCTGAATGCTGCTGCCCCTTGAGGCCATGGGGGGAACTGCAGGGAGGCAAGGTGGCCTCTTAACAGGTGTTAAGAGCCTGTCACATGATTCTGCCTCCTGTCTTTTGAGTTAGTTCAGGCATCCCCAAACTGCGGCCCTCCAGATGTTTTGGCCTACAACTCCCATGATCCCTAGCTAACAGGACCAGTGGTCAGGGAAGATGGGAATTGTAGTCCAAAACATCTGGAGGGCTGAAGTTTGGGGATGCCTGAGTTAGTTCATGTCTGTTCACAATGAACATAAAAACACATAAATTAAATGTATTTACAGTGGAACCTCGGTTTATGAACACCTCGGTTTACGAATTTTCGGTTTACGAATGCCACGGACCCATCTGGAACAAATTAATCCACTTTCCGTTACTTTCAGTGGGAAAGTTCGCTTCAGTTTATGAACGCTTCAGTTTATGAACAGACTTCCGGAACTAATTTTGTTCATAAACCGAGGTACCACTGTATTTAATCCATTTGTATACTACCTTTCCTCAAGATGGCTCTCCTTGGTTTATCCTCAAAACAAAACTGTGAGGTAGCCTAGGCTGAGTGTAACAAGCAGAGGGTCACCCAGTGAGCTTCGTGGCCAAGTGGAGAGATTCGAACTCTGGTCTCCCAGCTCTTAGTCTGGCACTCTAACCACTGTGCCATAGTGGCTCTCTAAATGAATTCAACAACTTTCTGGCCACTTTAGGAAAGTGTGCATTGCTATCGTACATAATATATGTTCCTTTTTCCTTTTAATCTTACTGTAAGGTTTTTATATTCTGCAATTATATTGCTTAAACTGAGCATGCCTTTCTATCAAGTAAAAAAAAGCAGTATGCATTTTCATTACATGTGTATATAGAACATCCCAGTCGTCCTTAAAGTCCTTAAACTGAAATTGTTACTTGCCACACCCCACACGTCCCTGAAACCCATGCGCAGCGCAGTGAGCATGGAAACATGTTTTCCTTAAACAACTAAGGATCTTGCGCTAAAAAAAGCAAGGAATTTAAACCTTTTTAAAATAGCAATAATAATAATAATAATAATAAAATAATCACAATTTGTTTGCTGACGATCAAAAAGCTTTATGCTCCGCAGGGGGAAACAGGATTAGCTCAGGGATCTGAGAATGCATGGATAAGACCTGCATTTTTATTTTATTTTTAAGCCTCTGTGGCTAAGAAGAGGAAGAAGAAAGGACTAAGAGGGCACCCAGCTCATTTAGCAAGCATCTGGGGAGGGACAGTGAGTGAGGTGCAAGCGCTCGGATAAGGTTTCTTGGTTGAGCATCTACCTCTCATAAGGTGCCTGCAGCAGGCCCTCACCATTGGGCCAACGCTTCTCCTCGGAGCACATTTGCCAAAGCAATTAAACATTCAGCGACACCCCCACCCCACCCCCAAGGATCACACAGCAAGATTCAAAATTTGTTTTAACACCTTGTGCTCCTACTTTCCCTCAGTCAAACTCAGATTTTCAAGACTGGGGTTTTGGAGGTGCGTGAATATTCGCTTGCAAACAAGCAGCCCTTGAACTGGTCGCCTTTGGCGAGCAGAAACTCTCTCCGGGTGACCAGGCAGGAAAAAGAGAGTTAGTGGACTGTGTCCCCATGGTGCAGAAATGTCCAACTCTCAACCTGCTCCCCTTTATGGTACATGGGTTGGGCCTACTTCACTTTCCCTCCATAAGGTACCATGGTGAGATTTTGAACCCAGGCATCCAGCAGCTGGGCTGTGGTGCCTTACCCCTTACAAACTGAGCTGACTCTCAAGGACCAAGCACTGTGCACCAGGCCATGGGCGTACCCAGGATCAAAAATAGGGGGGGCAAGGGGAGGGGCCAAGGCACGGAAGGGGAGGGGCCACAAAGTGGGCGGGGAAAGTGCAGTCAGAGGCGCCGGGCTGATCGGCAGAGGCGGAGCACAGCCCGACAGAGCGCACCGTGGCGCGACCTCCCTCCAGCTGGGAGATTGAGAGAGAGATTGAGAGAGAGAGAGATCTGGAACCACGCAGACGCCCCTCTCTCCTTGCGACCCTGTTCTCAGCAACTGCCGACCCCTGCACGGTTTTGCATGCGGGCAGATGACGGAGCCAAGCTCCTCCCGCTGCCTCACGATGGCCCAATCGAAAAGACCCTGGTCAAAGGCAGGCGCCTTTGTCACAGAGAGGAAAGCTGGGGAGGCGCCGGCAATAGTGCAGCCGCCGCTGCACCAGGAAAGGGGGCAGCAAGGCAGGAGTTCGCCAGGGCAGGAAGGCCCCCCTGCCGCGCTCCCTGGTTCCCCGCCGTGCATGGCTTTGCCTGAGGGCGTGACGGGGAGCTGGAGGGAGAGCGCGGCGCGACGGGCGGGAACGGCGAACTCGCGCTCTGCTGGGCTGTGCCCCTCCCTAGAAGCAGGGCTGGTGGGCGGAGACAGAGCCCAGCCCAGCGGAGCGCGAGTTTGGCGTTCCCGCCCACCGCGCCGCGCTCCCTGGTTCCCCGCCGTGCTTGGCCTTGCCTGAGGGTGGGGGCAGCTGGCTTCTAGAGTAGGGCAGCTGCCCTAACTTGCCCCGTGGTGGGTACGCCCTTGCACCAGGCCCTATAAAACACTGTCCTCTGAGCTTGCCTGTCAGTCTGAGTCATCCGTCCCTGGGGCGAGGACACTGTCTAAGCACTTTCTCTCTGTTTCTCTGCTTGCCATATCTTAGATCTTGGCTTTGACCGTGCATGTCATTCTGGTCCTCAGACAGCCTCCGACGAGCAGTGAAGAAAATGCTCCTCTTTCCCCAGAGTGACTCCTTCGCCCCCCCCCTGCTCTGACGCATCATAGGACGAAATCTCCTGGATCTCTCCTCTCCAGATAGCAACAGAAGAGCAGCCTCATTTGGATCAGGCAGAGGAAGGTCCGCGCCAAGACTCCCATTGGTCATTAAGAAGAGCCTGCTGGATCAAGTCAGTAGCCCAGTGAGGCCAGCACCACAGTGGCCACACAAATGCAGGAGCTGAGCAAATTTAGCAGCCTTCTCTCCTGCTGCAGCTTCCCGGGCCCTAAGGAAGACAGACTATCCTCCACAAGGGCCAGGGCCTTTTCAGTGACGGCTCCAACCTGGTGGAATGTTCTGTCCCACAAGACATGGAGCCTGCAGGACTTGATTTCCTTCTGCAGGGCCTGTAAGACAGAGCTATTCCGCCTGGCCTTCAATCTGAATTAGCATGATCCTCTATTCCCTTCTTCCTTTCCTCTTCTATGAAGAAACCCTTTCTGGGACCCCACATTTAAATTCTTCCCTGGTCTCCTTGCTGGCCCTAGTAGGACCAACTTGGCCAGTTAGCCCTGGTGATCAGTTGATGCCTACTGACTGGGTTCCCCCCCCCTCTTTCCTTTCCTTTCCTTTTTCAAAATGACCCCTGAATTTTTGAATTTTATTGATATTGATCAGGCATCCCCAAACTACGGCCCTCCAGATGTTTTGGCCTACAACTCCCATGATCCCTAGCTAACAGGACCAGTGGTCAGGGATGATGGGAATTGTAGTCCAAAACATCTGGAGGGCTGAAGTTTGGGGGTGCCTGATATTGATGCTGCATTTTATGTTGTGTTTTATGCTGTTTTTAATCAATGTTTTACATTTCTTGTTAGCCGCCTTGAGTTTTTAAACCGGGAAGGGTGGGGTATAAATTATTATTATTATTATTATTATTATTATTATTATTATTATTATTATATCAGCACCTGGTATTCAGAAGCATTCTCTGCATTGCATAGCCATTGTGGCTAATGGGGAGCAGAATTAAAAGCTGCATCCTCTATGAAACTGTGGCAGTGAGGTTTATGACGCAGGACCACACAGCTCAGTGGCAAGGCAGAGGCTCTGAACACAGGGGGTCCCAGGTTCAGTTGCCAGCAACTCAGGTAGCAGGAGATTGGAAAGACCCTCTAGATGAGACTTGGGAGAGTCCTTATGCATCAGCCGAGGCAACTCTAGGGGTCCCGCCGTCTGATTCAACCTCAAGCAGCTTCCTTTGGACACCCCTCCATGGCTGCACCCCCCTTTCCTCTGCTGGACTGCAGAAAGAATCCACTAACCTCGAACCAGCCCCCATCTCTTAATGGGCTGTGGCGTGCACACAATTAATTAATGGGCTTATTAATTAGGAAAGAAGTCCCTCTTCGGGCTGCAATTGGGGTCATCCGTTTCTAAAGTAAGAACAGCCTGTACTAAAGATAAAATTGCGGGAGGAAACCCTCGTAGTCTTCTACAGGGATCTGATCTGGCGGAGTCTCAATTATGCAAACCACAGGAAACAGGAGAAATAAAGGGGGAGGTGGAATGGGTTGAAACCTTCACTGTCCCAATTTCTTTCCCAGCAGCGAAAGAGAGATAGGAAGCCGGCCCAGCTACTACCCCTTGATCAAATTATGGTGATGCAGCAGAACCCACCTACCATTCTGCAACCAGGAACCCTCCTCCCTCCAGGTGTTCCTGGACTCCAACTCCCATCATCTCTTGGGCTGATGGGAGTTAGAGTCCAGCAACACCTGGAGAGTCAAGGATTCCCCACCCCTGCTCTGTATAAACCAACTCTGCTGGGACACAGGGGGACACTCAAAACGGATCCAGCATGATGTAACATCATTCTGCCCGGACACTGAGGTCCAGCACCGAGGGCCTTCTGGCGGTTCCCTCGTTGCGAGAAGCCAAGTTGCAGGGAACTAGGCAGAGGGCCTTCTCAGTGGTGGCGCCTGCCCTGTGGAACGCCCTCCTAACAGATGTCAAAAAGGAAAACAACTACCAGACTTTTAGGACACATCTGAAGGCAGCCCTGTTCAGGGAGGCTTTTAATGTTTAATAGATTACTGTGTTTTATTTTTCTGTTGGAAGCCGCCCAGAGTGGCTGGGGAAACCCAGCCAGATGGGCGGGGTATAAATAATAATAATAATAATAATAATAATAATAATAATAATAATAATATATTATTATTATTATTATTATTATTATTATTATTACAGATTTAGAGTTTGGGACGTGGTTTCGGAAACCTGGGTTCAAATAAGCACATTTGCTGCAATGTCTACATTTATTCTCCGCATTTATATTGCCACCCCTGTAACAAGAGTTCTCCGGGAGGCTCCCAAAACCAAAAACAAGGTAATACAATATGAACTATAACAAATTCATTAAATGGAAAGAATTAGAAGCCCAGTTTAAAAGCGAGAGGTCCAGACTGTAGAATGTAAGTTGTTTAAAAGGCCTGGGCGAATCAAAAGGTTTCCACCTGGTACCGAAAAGACCACCAAGATGGTACCAGGTAGAAGTCTGTGGGAAGCTTATTCCACAAAGACTCTAGGAGAGTCACTCCTGAAAAGGGGGACCCAACCAGTCCTTTTGACTGTGACTCTTCTATCTCAGTCTTCCCAACCTAGCACTTTCCAGGAGTTGTAGACTACAATTCCCATCAGCCCTGGCTGGAGCTGATGGGAATTGTAGTCCCAAACATCTGGAGGGCACCAGGCTGGCAAAGGTTGCTCTCTCTCTCTCTCTCTCTCTCTCTCTCTCTCTCTCTCTCTCTCTCTCTCTCTCTCGTTTCCCATTTTAAGGACAAACCCCCCAACTTTCCCAAAGTTAATGGAAGCGATAGCTTATTTACCACTGTCATCTAGGATAAAGAATTTTGACACATCGTTAAATGATAGCACGTTTAGATAAGTCGAACTGTCACGCCATTTAATGGATGTCTCAACTAGCTGATATGTATGTAAAATTTATGCACTCTGGTATATCACGCAGAGATAATGTTTTAATCAACATCCTACTTTTTTCAAGGCATAAGATTCCGAACAATGAAAACATTCCATCAGGCGCTTCCAGACTCCTCCAAGACACAGAGGAAGAAACACAGCTAAGCCCTTCAACCTTTGGCGCACACACACCCCTCCCAAAAGGGGCAGGGGAGACGCACATGACTTGAAGTACGTTAAAATGGACCCTCTGCAGAGAGAGAGGCACTAGACCTAATCTAGCCAAGGGCAGGCAATACATCATCCTCCAGGTGTTGCTGGTCCACAGCTCCCACAATCTCTGCCCATTGGTTTCTTGCCTACATAACCAGCTTTGGGCTTCCCAGAAACATCTGCCTGGGTAGACTGAACTAGGCAGGCCTTGGGGTGAGACAGAACTCCCAACGGGGAACAATCCATCCCTCTTCACCAGCGTTTGAAATTTTGCAACTGCGTATCGGCCACTTGCGACCAAGTGAAGATGTGCAGGACGGAGGTGCATGCCTTGGAGATCCTTGGATCTGGACTGTTTTCACACACGAGCAACCCATCCTGTAGATTTCTATCCATTATATATAATCTGCACAATCAGACTGAATTTCAGGAACCAAAAAGTAGTATTGGAAAACACGACTTTCGAGTCGTCTGGCCCCCAAATGGCAATTAAAGGTAAAGGGACCCCTGACCATCAGGTCCAGTCGTGACCGACTCTGGGGCTGCGCACTCATCTCGCATTATTGGCCGAGGGAGCCAGCGTATAGCTTCCAGGTCATGTGGCCAGCATAAGAAAGCCGCTTCTGGCGAACCAGAGCAGCACACGGAAACGCCGTTTACCTTCCCGCCAGAGCGGTACCTATTTGTCTACTTGCATTTTGACGTGCTTTCAAACTGCTAGGTTGGCAGGAGCTGGGACCAAGCAACGGGAGCTCACCCCGTCACAGGGATTCGAACCGCCGACCTTCTGATCAGCAAGCCCTAGGCTCAGTGGTTTAACCACAGCGCCACCTGGGTCCCCAAATGGCAATTAGGCATTCCCTTTTGACGACTGTAAGGAGCCATTTGGCACCTAGCTTATATAAATGAGTTTCTAACACTTATTTTTTTCACAGAGAACTCTGGAAGTTGCAGGTCTGCAAGGGGGACAGGTGTTTCCTAACAGCTCTCAGCACCTGTAACAAACTGCACTTTGCAGTTGGTAGAGCATGACACTCTTAATCTGAAGGCCGTGCGTTCAAGGCCCATGTCGGGTGAAAGAGTTGGACTACAACTGATGGGAGTTGTAGTCCAAAGCGTCGGGTGGGCACCATGTTGCAGAAGACTGAATCTAGTTCAACATTCTGCTCTGAAAAACAACTTGCTTCCGTGGATACTTGCAAGCAGATCATTAAGGGCTGGTTCCCAGCATCCGATATTCAGGAGATATATGGAGATATACTGCCTCGCATCAGGAGGTTCCACTGACCTGTCACGGTTAGTAACTTCCACACAGAATGGCTGCTGTAAAATGAGGGACATTGCAACCTAAGGAGTCCATTGCCAGGAACCAGACACTTATTTATTGTTTTAGTTATACCCCACCATCCCCCCCCCCGACTCCACCCGGGCGTTCAAGGTGGCATACTTGTTAGAAACGGAGATAGAAAAGCTAGGAGCCAAAAGGCTTCTGGGACCTGGTTCATGAGCACCAAAACAGAATGTCTACTCCCCATTGGCGGGGTCGGCAACACTTTTTATTTATTATTTTGATAAGCATGAACTAATAAGCAATTCACAGAAGTGACACATTGTTAATATCACAATTTTAGCAGAAATTGTTAATGCATGTTTAATTTGCTGTTTACAATAAAAATATTGGTACTGTACAAAACACTCTACTTTTTATTGTTAAACTCCTTAACATATGGCCTGTCCTTAACATATACTTTGAGGCTTCAAAGCACATACATTTCAGTAATCCTTGAGTGCTAGCCAGGCGCAAAAATAAAGCACCCAGACTTTTTGAGGTGCTCGCGAATGGAGACTCTTTTAGGCACAAAATGTGCCCGGTGCCCTGCTAGTTTCCAAACCCTGCACGGTCCTCCCCATCCTCTTTTCAACCCCACAACAATCCTGCGAGGTAGGTTAGGCTGAGAGAGGCGGTGGGGATATGAACCCTGATCTCCCAGGTCCTAGTTGTCTGATGCTCTAACCACTATACCACCCTGCCCCAGAATGCAAACCGCTGCTTATCCTTACCAACCCTCAATCCATTAGCAAAAGCAGAATAAACTACACAAAACAATAAAACCTTGCAGAACGATCACTGCAGATCATAAAGCAGTGTACACCCAAAAAGCAGCAAGGAGGGGGCGGAGAGAAGAGGAATTACAAAAGGCATAAATCTGGTTATGTGCCTATTAGGAAACAGTGCAAGAAACCCTACCTCAGGAATATTACACTATTAAGACCATTTCCGGAGCCTAATGAAATATGCCCAGCGTCATCTCAGAGAGAATTATTTATCTGTCCTCATTTCCGCGAGCTCTCGCTGTACCGACGACCAACGCCACGATCAAAGCATTTGGGGGGCTATCGTGCTATCAGCATGTATTACATGCGGCCCCCGTTTGTCCATGTTGTCCAAACACCATTGTCCTCGGATCCCGTTTACAAATAAAGCGCCTTTTCTAGGGAGTAACCTGAGCCTTCTGGTTCAGGTTGCCCTGGAAACAGGGTCAAGCAGGTCCGCGTGTTCATTGAGATTCTGCAGGACCCACAACAACGGGGAATTAACGAAGTGGCTGGGGGCAAGCAAGTATCTAGTCCTTATTGACTGTGCTGGGCAATCTGAGCGGCTGACAACATGCACCTGAGCATTTCCTGTACAGAAGGAAGCCTCATCCACTGGGCAACAGCGTCTGGGGTACCAGACGGTGATCACTCTTCCTGCCATATCGCCCACTTGGTTTGCTACTATGGGATTTACTCCCAGGTAAGGATGCGTGCTAGGGACCCAGGTGGCGCTGTGGTTAAACCACTGAGCCTAGGGCTTGCTGATCAGAAGGTCGGCGGTTCGAATCCCTGTGACGGGGTGAGCTCCTGTTGCTTGGTCCCAGCTCCTGCCAACCTAGCAGTTCGAAAGCACGTCAAAATGCAAGTAGATAAATAGGAACCGCTACAGCGGGAAGGTAAACGGCGTTTCCATGTGCTGCTCTGGTTTGCCAGAAGCGGCTTTGTCATGCTGGCCACATGACCTGGAAGCTATACGCCGGCTCCCTCGGCCAATAACGCGAGATGAGCGCGCAACCCCAGAGTCAGTCACAACTAGACCTAATGGTCAGGGGTCCCTTTACCTTTACCTTTAAGGATGCGTGCTATGGTCCATGGGGTCACGAAGAGTCGGACACGACTAAATGACTAAACAACAACAAGGATGCAGAGAGTTGCTTGCTTTGGCTGAATTTGTTATCTAGTAAACGGAAGCCTCAAAACCCTTGCAACAGCTCTCATCTGCCCCTCCCATGTTTCTCTCTCTCTATATATATGTAGAAAATGAAAAATTATGCAAAGTAGCAAACATTGCAAAATAAATTAAGATACATACTTCTAGGCAGAATTCAGATTGCCAGTGGTGTGTGTGTGTGTGTGTGTCCGAGTTTTATTTTCTTCAGTGTGGAACACACACAGGTGGTCTATGAAGGGTGCCAGAGTGTGCCCTCCATTGCAGCTCATCCAATCCACTGGTCAGTCTGTCCATGCTTGAGCTCTGGGCTGGCATGCCCAAGGGGGGCTGTAATGGAGCCTGATGGAAGGAATCACTTGCAGGGCAGGGGCTGATGGGAAATGTACTCCAGAACACCTGGGGTTCTGCTTGGGAAGCCCTGTTCTCTCTGGCAAATACTGTATAAGCAATGATGTCAAGGCTGGGGGTGTGTTTTAAAGGGGAATGACCCCATATCTCCTGGGCCTAGCAGCAATTCTCTTTCCTACATTGCGCGAAGCATGGTTACATGATTATCTACACACACACACACACCCAAAAAAGAACCCACCCACATCACTCCACTTTGTAGTTGCCCCAGTTTCTGATCCTATTTTAGAGTTGAGGCTGGGAGTATGAATGAAGTAGTAACAACAGAGGTTTGGGTATCTCACTAGCATATCTCACTGGTCAGGAGATAGCCGAATCCAGACCCAAATCCAGACATATGTGGGGCATGGAAAGGTATGGCAGCCCCAAGTGCTCCCTAGCTCCAACTAGGAAGCATAGAACCATAGAATTGTAGAGCTGGAAGGTACCCCAAGGGTCATCTAGTCCAACCCCCCTGCAGGAATCCCAACACTGCATTGGTCCTGTGCGCCAGGTGCCAATTCCCTACACCATCACCTGCTGGGGGAAGAGTGGGCAAGCAGGAGGGTCAAGAGTATGGAGAAACTGCCCTGTGCAGTGTTAGAAACGAGGTATAAAAGCTAGAAGCCCAACAGCACCTTAAACCTAGGCTTAAGTCGCCACAACGGAATGCCTAGGTGCCCCACAGATCAGCTGATTTGCACAGCGGTGTGGCACCAAGAGACGAAGCATTTCTTTTGGTGCCGTGCTGCCCCGGAAGCCAGCTGACTGGTACGGCATGGCAGCCGCGCCAGCCAGCCAGATGGAGATGTTAGTCACCAAACCTGCCGCCCAGACATCTCCAATTCCTCGCAAAAAGCCGATTGCTTGTCACGAAATACGGCTGGTGCCCAGTTAGTTTTGAATGCTGCTCCTGCGAGGAAAGGATTGGAGTTTTTTTTCCCTGCTTACAGAAAAGAAGAGACATGACCAGAGACGTTTGTCTCCGTCTCTCATTATGCTAGAACTTGTGGGCATCCAAGGAAGCTGAATGATGGAAGATTCAGGCCAGTGAAAAGGAAGTTAATTGATAGGGAATGCTCCCGCAAGGAACGCCCATGAACACCAAACCTAACCAATGGCCATTCCGCCTGGAACACCAGTTGCTGGGAAATACAGGTTGGGCAGAAGAGAGTTGTGTTCAGGTCCTGCTTTCAGTCACTGGGGGCAACAAGGACACTGGACTAGGTCTCCCTCCTCTGGACGGCTTCAGGGCTCTCCTGGCGTTCTTTATTTACAACTCAGCCAAACACACAGGCAGCGCCGGTGCTAGGGCTTTTTGCGCCCTAGGCTATATCACCTTCTGACGCCTCCCCCCGGCACATGCGTCATGACGCGTGCACAATGCCGCTGCGTCCCCTCCATAGGCAGGAGGTCGCTGAGCTCTCATTTTGGCTCGCGCGCCTCCCGCCTATGGAGGGGATGCTGTGAGCTCTTCAGCGGCCGCGGCAGCGAGTGAGCGGCCGCGGCGGCAGCAACAGCGCCCATAGCTGAAGGCTTCAGCTACGGGTGCTGCTGCCACCACCGCCACTGCTCACTCGTTGCTCCCGGCGCTGGCGGCAGCGCGGGCGGGCGGCGGGCAGGTTCGACAGCGCCCCCTCCATTTCGGCGCCCTAGGCCAAGGCCTAGTTTGCCTAAATGGAGGCGCCGGCCCTGCACACAGGAGTGTTTAAAAAAGGCAGAAGCCAGTTGACACATCCCTTTAGGATTGGCATCTTCATTGCCAATGCAGCAGCAACGCCACTTCACAAACCTTCACAAACACCAGGAAGCTACCCAGCCTCTTGCCAATTCTCCCAACCCCCTAACCCCAGCTCAAAAGACACACACAACCGCCTCCGTAGCACCAGGGGGCCAACAAAATGCCCCAGATAGTTATCACAAACCCTGAGAGAGAAAAGGGTATAATCCCCTTTCATCGACCAGCAATGAACCACCATCCAAATCCAACAGATTCTACCACCTGTGATCCATTTAGGCCTGGGAATTGCAGCTGCACCACGTAATCTCCTTAAAAGCTAAACTGCATTAAATTCTCAAACTGCCGATATGTTACTGAAGCATCAGGAAAGTGTGCTTAAATTCACTTCCCCCGCCCCGGTAGAGCATACTGCATTTTTAAGCCCATTTTAATGCCCATAGAAAAACCAAGTGCTCATTTGTAGCCACAGAAAGCGGTGGATTTCAGCTTAGACACCTCGATCCAGTTACGCAGTTTGTGCACAGAGAACTTTTGTTGGTGATTCAAACCTGAACGAGAACAAACTGTGTGGGGGGTCCACATTTTGAAGGGCTTCTCCTCTCAGATCTACCCACCACCTCCAGCCCACATGAGCAGAGCCTGAGGGCTACATGTTTTTCAGGATGGCTTGCTGGGGATCCCATTTACCAACTCACCAATGCACTGGGGCAGGATACCAAGAAGCCGGGTAGGATATAGCCGTAAGATAGCCACCCACCCCACACAATCATGGCACAAGTTGCATCTGTTTCCACCTGCAGGTTTCAGAGGAATGGTAGTCTGAGGTTGGACTAGAGCCTTCGAAGCAGCCAGCAATCTAATCTTGTGGTGCCACAATTACATACCATTCAGCTTCTAACCAGCCAGGACCTGCAGCTTCTGAATTTAACACAGCCTTGTATTTAAGGACTTGCCCGGTGGTCACAGGAACTTGCCTCTTGATTTCAGTGCAGAAACACCCTCCTTTCTTCCTCTGCCAGCTCCCAACAGGCTAGCATAAAATATTGTGCACGGTAGGAACTTTTGTGGGCTTATTGACAAGACTGAATAGCAACCTGTGTGCCTGGGGCGTGCAAACACGATATAACAATTTGGGTTAAAAGAAGAAGCAGCAGCAGCAAACGTTTAAAAACTCCCGCACATTCAAGTCTTCACCCACAAAGGAGGTTGTCCACTGCATCTCTGCATGATCCACTGCTACGCTGGCCCCAGCTCATTCCAGCCCACCTCTGCTGGGGGTAGGTGATCCTAGGATGCTGCCTTCATTCCTAATGCAACAGGTTTGCCTGCCCTCAGTGAAGTGTGCCTTGTGTGCCCCTGCACGAGTCGCTGCTCTGCACCATAGCTCATGCAAAAACAACAAGGAGGCTGATTCTTCTGAGAGCCGGCCAATTTTGCTTACTGAATCTAAGGAGGAGGAAGTGTTTTTTCCAGGCATTTGCGCGAAGGGCACTTCAGGTTTCCTTTTCACGAATGAAAGCATGGCAAGCAAAGATGCTATTACGCTGTCAATGGCACAGCCCCACAGCGCCTTGGGCAATTGGGGAAGCTCCTCCAGGTTATAATTGTTGCAAGGGACACAATAGTTATACGGACGTTTTCCCCACAATATAAAAAACGGCTCTCGCGAGTGCGTATTTCGCTAGTCCACACACAAATGTGTCCTACACTCCAACTCCTCATGCATTAAGTCCGTGCTGCGTGCAATTCCTACGGGAAACACCGGTGATTCCTATGCAACCATAACGTGCAGGGCTGCCCTGATTTGGGCAGTAAGGACGCCTGGCATCAGTGGAGCCCAGCATGCCCAAAGAAAGATCTGCCCGGCTCAATTTTAAAGCTGAAGTTTCCAAACACCTCCACACAGAGAGACACAGAAGGGGCCCGGAGACAGCAAGGAACAGACCCAATTCCTCCTCTTACTTCTGACTTCTCCCTTTGCCATGCTCCTGTCATTCTCCATGCCACAGAGCATCAATCATAACTAAAGAGCAAGTGCCCTCCATGCGCCACAGATGTCTGCTTTGCAAAATGCTGTCGGGGAAGGGAAGGCACTTCTGAAGGAACACAAGAATGTTTAAAACATGGAGATTTGTGGCGCCGGGTGGGGGGGGGAGGAGACAATAGTGGGCTGTACTCTCAAGTCAGCCCCACTGATATAAGGATTGCAGCCTTCTCCTCCCTCTCCCTAATATCCCGACAGTTTAAAAGAGAGAGAAAAGAAAACAAGCATAATTTCTCTGCCACTGATGTACATTCCTGTCCACTAAATACAAACCAGGAAGCCTTTAAACAACTCTCTTACCTGCTTTTGGGGAGGGGGGGAGAGGAGACGTGGGATGCAGGGGGGGGTGCAAATGTGCGCAGAGGGGAGAACACGTCTGAGCAGTTCCACCTTATTTTGCAGAGGAGGAGATGCAAAGGGGATGGTCAGGTTTTTGGGGGGGGGGATACATCCAAGCAGATCTACCTGACATTACTGAAATACATTTAGAGTCCAGTTTTTTAAAAAATAAACCTGAAACCATCCCATTTAAAGACAAGCAGCGAAAATTGCACTGAAATGGGAGGGGGTGAGAGTGAGGGAGGACTGGTCAAGGGGGCGTGCGAAGACACCTATTTTCAAAAACCACAAAACCTGCGCCTAGGCCTGGCATGCGGACTTGACGATGTGAAATGGGTACCAATCCCAGTGCTTGGCAATGGTGGGGCCGGAAGATGCCATCAGGGGCCATCCCTGGGCGGAGCAGCACCTCTTTCTCACGCCCCCCCTCCCATTCCTCATCCCCGAAATATTACAAACCGCCCAATGCATGCCAGGAGCCGGTTCAGCCCAGGACTTGGGACAACAGGATGAGGTCCTCCATCCCCACTTTGCAAGCCACATTAAACAACTCCTCTATAAAAAACTATTAACAATTACTATTATTAACACAATGAGTTGACACCCCCCCCCCAAACAAAAACCATTCTAAGGAGAAAGTTCCAGCGATTCACTTGGCACTTTGGGGGAGCCCGTTTTGTGGGGGGGGGTGGGGAGAGCAGAGAGGCAGGAGAGCCCGGAGGCGGAGCCGGTTCTGGGGCGCATGTCCTCCCCCCACGGCACTCCCTCCCTACGGCTCCCGGGACGCCTGGAGAGGCGCCTTAGTTAGGGAACGCACAAAGCACACATACACACAGCCACCCCTTTCCCCCCCCCCCACCCAAAAATAGAGCTTGGGGGGGGCAGTAGGAAGCTAACTGCGGGAGAAGGGGAGAGGGTGGGGGAGAAGGCGAGAGAAGTCCGCGCGTCACCTTTGCAGCCCGGAGAAGTTGCGCGCCGGCGGCGGGGGAGGCGGCCGAAGAGGCGGAGGAAGCGCGCCAAGGGGCGGAGGAGGAGGATGAAGCGGCGGCGGCGGCGGGGAGAGTCCGCTCCGGTTCCGGCGGCGCGTCCATCCAGCCCGGCGAGCCGGCTGCGCTGTGGGGTGCGCGGGCAGCGGCGGAGGCGGCGGCTGCCTCGGTCGCTACCCGGGCTCGCTCTCTCGCGCTGCTGCCGGCCGCCGCGGGATCAAGGAGCGAACCGAACAAAGAGCAGCGGCGCCGGCGCCGGGGAATCAATTTCTAATACCTATCGATGGGGAGGGGAGGAGGGGAGGGAGGGAGGGAGGCAGAGGCAGCCAACCGCCCCGTCCTCCCCCTCGCTCTCCCCCCTCCCGTTCCTCCTCCTCCTCCTCCCGCTGCGCCCCGAAAGGCCCCGCGCCCAGCGCCGCGCGCGCTCCGGCCACGAACCTGGCGCCGCCGGAGAGCCCCGCCGGGCTCCCGATATCGAGCCATCGATCCCGCATCGGCGGCCATCTTGGGGGAGGGAAGGCAGCCGGCTGGCCGGCCGGTGCGGACTTCGGGGGCGGCGGGGGGGTGGGGTGCCCGGCCGCCTCTCGGGGGCTTCGCTGCGGCTGGACTCGCACCCCTCCCCTCCCGCCTTCCTCTCTCGAGCGGGATGGGAAAAGAAGCTGCAAGCGAGGCAGCAAAACGAAACGGGGATCCATATATTGGAATCGGGGGGAGGGGAGTGGGGGCTGAAAACGAGGGAGGGGGTAGCAAAAAGAGAGGCCGGCGAATTCGCTTGCAATACAACCCCCACCCAAAAGGAACCAAAGTATTTCATCCCCGCACCCCCAGTCCAGGCGTGCTTACTCGGAAGTAAGTCCAACCGACTTTGCTGGACGAACGTAATAAATAATAATAATGATGATGATGATGATGATGTGCCGCGAGTCATTCCCGCCGAGGTCGCTAGACCATACTCGCGAGGATGCCCACCTATAGGATCGGTCTGATTCCGCGCAGGTAGCTGGGGAAGGAGCAAGGAGGTCCTGTTGACTTCGGCGGAGCTTTTTCCTCAAAAGTGGGGGAGGGGGGGCCACAGGCGGGCTTTGGAGCAGGATCGTGTTTACTCGGGAGTAAGCCGCGCCGACTTTCCAGGAGCTTCGAAAGTTCGCAGGGTGTAGGATCGCGGCCGTCACTGGTGCGATGGATGGGCGATTTGGTTTGGCGCTCGGAAATGGGATTAATTCGCACCTCAGAGTCTATCCAATGGGGTTGGATGGCAGCGAAGAAGGTCTTCTTTCTGGGGAGGGGGCTCAGCTAGGATATGGGGAGCAACAGCCGGATGCATTTGCTAGAAATGAAATGGCCCTCTGCTGAATTAGAAAGGGAGGGGAACCTATGAAGTCATTGGGATTCGCCTCAACCTGTGCCCAAAATGCGATTGGAGTGACCCACATTGCCCACCCACAAAGGAGCTGGCTGAAGAAATTAGGGCAACAGCCCCCCACCTTGAGAGCTTGTAAAAGTCTCAGACTTGTGTGTGATCCCCTCCTTCTGTAGGCCTTGCGTCTCCCAACCCCCCCCAACCCCCCCCTTTTGAGACCTCAAGACATTTGCTTGCCTGCTGCAGGATAGCAAATGATGCCTGCCTCCCCAAACGTTCAGGCCTCAAAGACCCAAGCGCGGTGTATTGGTACTAGAGACAGAATATCTTACAGGCACTGCTCCCTGGCAGTAGAAGTGCAGGCGTAATAAGTTAGTAACCATTTCATGTCCTTTCAGGACACGCAAAACCAGCCACCCGAGGCACCTGCTTCAGCTCGCCTAATGGTAGCGCCGGCCCTGCAAGGGCCAATCCACAGGTGCACTCTGGGATCTGAAGATTTCCAACACAGCAACATTGATGTGTTTGGAGTATAATGGGCCTGATAGGACCTTTAAAAAAAACTGCAGTAAGCCCCCTTCCATTCCAGCTGATTATTTTAAGAGCACCTAAGTTTGCTTGCCTTCCTCTCCCCTCCCCATCCCTTCTTCCTTTGGGAGGAAATAAATGAGACAGCCCTGAGTGCTCACTGGAAGGACAGATCGTGAAGCTGAGGCTCCAATACTTTGGCCACCTCATGAGAAGAGAAGACTCCCTGGAAAAGACCCTGATGTTGGGAAAGATGGAGGGCACAAGGAGAAGGGGACGACAGAGGACGAGATGGTTGGACAGTGTTCTCAAAGCTACGAACATGAGTTTGACCAAACTGCGGGAGGCAGTGCAAGACAGGGAGTGCCTGGCGTGTTATGGTCCATGGGGTCATGAAGAGTCGGACACGACTAAACAACAAAATGAGACGGTCCCCTGCCCCAAGGCGCTTGCCCTCCCGACACTGACACAGAGGAGGGGAGAGTCAGCAGTTCCAGGACGTGTTCTTCAGCTTCCCTCCTGCAGGAGGAGCTAACGGATTGTGCCTTCACAATCACAGACAAGGTGGCTTTAGAACTGGTAGGCAGGGTCGGGCTGGGAATGTCTCCCATCTGAAACCCCAGAGAGCCCCCCCCCTCCTGCAAGTGAGAGTAAATAATACAGAGTTAAATGTACTCAGAGGTCTGCCTCGATATAACTTCCTGCTTCCCTGCTCCTATAGCCCTTGTGGAAGGTGCCACTGGGTGACCTTTATTTCATTCCAATGTTTTCATTATCACTACAACACTTTTCCAGCTATTTCCCCTCACCCCCAAATGTTAGAAAGGCACAGTTCTCTAATGCCACTCTGAGTGCTGTTAACACTGTTTTGTAAGACGGCACGATGGTGTTATATAGCATGATACCTCTCTACCATTTTTTAATACAGTGTATATATATAGCCAGAAATTTTAGTGCTAATTAAAAGATTGTTAACACACACAAAAATGGGGTCATAAAATGATGCTCACCACAAAACAGAAGGGGGAATCTTCCTCTGCGGATAATGAAGTACACCTCCCTTTTTCTGGGCAGAAAATGGGCTTTTTGGAGTCTGAGAAAAAATGGAAGAACCTCACGTACAATGCAATATGGGAAGGTCCGATTGATGCTGTTGTGTGTATGTTGCATAGAGAGTGAGTGGACGTATCGTGTCGATGTTGCACTAAACATCTAGTTTAGCTTCATGGCTGAGTCATGCGGTCCTAGCCCGAGACTCTTAACTGTGACCTCCCCCAAATGTACACTAGCCTCCATTGACAAGCAGGTAAACACATGATCTGAGTGTTTGAGGCAATTTGGGAGATCTTTTGTGGGACAGTGACGCTGAAGCACAAACTTAAAGAAAATACGGCTCCATTCCACTCAGAATGTATGTATGGAAGTGACAGCTGTCCTTCATATATGTAAGTCATCAAGGGGTGAACATATATATTCAGGGGATGAGGGAAAGCAGCCAAAATTCTCATTTATTTCAGGCCATTCTTGGCTGAAGATCTCAGAACTGGTAGCAAGCATGCTTAAAAGTAAAAATCAATTCCAACTTTCTACCATTTTTCTTCCAAGACGAACCTGAGTTGATAACCATTTTGTACTAGTCTTCCTTGACACACTGCCTTCTTCAGTTTTATCCTGAATATCGACAGGCTTTCACCATCTTATGTACAGTACCTTGACCTTCCTACTGAAATTGCTACACTCAGACGCACACATTAAAATTTCTCCCTGGTTTTAGGATAAGAAAAGTTATTTACGTTCCTCTTTTTTAAAACCAAGAGAGCTGGTAAACAGATCATGCCAGCAGACAAATCATCTCTCTGTGCTTTATAGAGGCACATCCACAATGCTTTTCCTGTAGGGATAAATCCCTTCAGAGTTCATTTGGGGTTTAGGTAACCAGAGCTAACAGAGAAGTTATGACGAGGAACACTTCTTGCTTTTATATTTATTTATTTATTTATTTGTTGTTGTTTTTATATTTAAGACTTATTTATTATATTGCAAAGTAAATACATCAAAAGAAAACCATACATAAAGAATAATATCCAATAAAACAGAAAAAAGGAAAGAAAAAAATGCAAAAAGTAGACAAGGAATAAAAAAATATTTCAATAATAATTAATAATAATAGACTTCCATCACTCTCACAACACTTCCTTTCACCTTTCATATTTCATCTGTATTTCAGTATTCCTTTCAACTTACAGGTAGGTAGCCGTGTTGGTCTGAATCGAAACAAAATAAAGAAATTCCTTCCAGCAGCACCTTAAAGACCAACTACGTTTTATTTTGGTATGAGCTTTCGTGTGCATGCACACTTCATCAGATACACTGAAACAGAATCCACCAGACCCTTATGTATATTCAGAGGGTGGGTGGGGGTGATGGGCTGATAAGAGTGGTAAACCTGTTGATGACTGTTAATGACTGCAATTGGTCTTGGGGGGGGGAACAAGGGCTGAGGTGCTAAGGAAAGCTTGATCATGTATAATGAGATAAGAATCCTATGTCTTTGTTCATTCCAGGTGGCTCCATGGTTTTAAGCTTGCTAATGAGTTGCAATTCAGCAACTTCTCTTTCCAGTCTGTTTCTGAAATTTTTCTGTAATAAAACAGCTGCTTTGAGATCTTGCATAGAATGTCCTGGGAGATTGAAGTGTTCTCCTACTGGTTTCTCTGTCTTGTGGTTCCTGATGTCAGATTTGTGTCCATTTATCCTTTGGCATAGGGTTTGGCCTGTTTGTCCAATATAGACAAATTACCATGGATAGTGTGCAAAGCTGCACACTGCCAGCCATTTTGGGGGGGGGGAGACTCTCCCCCATGCCGCTGCGGGAGAGCAATCCCCGCAGAGGCTTGGGAGGGAAGCTGCACGCCCGCCAGCTTTATGGTTGGTGTGGCATGGCTGGGGGCATGCAGGGAAAGCGGAGGCCGCTGGCAAAGCCGCACAGCTCCCCCACTCACTGGGGCACCCCTGAGAGGCCGGTGCTCTGGCGCGATGCACCACTAAGCCCTATGGAAAAGATGGCTCTGTCTATATCAGCTCCTTCCCCAGTCAGCCTTACATTTTCCCCAAGGAAGGGGCTGCAGCACCTGCTTTGCATGCATGCAGAAGGTCCCCGGACATCTCCAGGGACGGATGGGGAAGACCCCCTCGCCCGAATCCCTGCAGGGTCGCTGCCGGCCAGTGCAATGCCAAGTTCTCTAGGCCAAGGGTCTGACTCAGTAGAAAGCAGACCCTTTGGCATCTGATAGCTTTAGAGGGTGGGGGATCAGTTTTGCTATTTCCCCCACCCCCAAATAGCAGACAGGCTGGACTCCAGCAGAATGAGTCCCCCCTGGACTCTGAGAGACCCATTATCTCAAGGAGCTTTTTTTTAAAAAAATCCCTCCCTCTAAGGGTTATTAAATGATTTAAACGGGTTTAGCTTTGTTTCTGCTTTTGCATCCTCATGAATAATGGAAGCTGTTGCTTGTTAACGTCCAAACCTATTACGGCAGGTGATTTACTCTGCATCAGTCTTCGGGCTCTGCTCACCTCGGCAAGGTTTGCATCCCCCATAAATTTGTAACTTCCACTAATAATTTAATAGATTCCCTGACATGGATTATGGATATGACAAACTCCGGCGCGTTGGCCAAAATCGCCATCTGGTGGCGGCAGGGCAGCACTGCAGCAATACGGGGACTGCATGGACACAGCGCGGCCTCCCGGACCTCTATTTTGACCGCAAGATGCACAAACTGTCCAGAGTTCAGGCCCACGATCCTGACTCCCCACTCATGAGATTTCGCTGGGTCGGCCACAATCTTGCGAAATGTTGTGAGAGGCTCCCAGAGCCCGGAAAGCAAGGGAAATAGCTTAAGCTCTTTCCTGGCGGGCTGTGCAAAAGGAGCTTTTCAATTCTCTGCCTTCCGTGTGTTTAATTTGTGTGATTTCAACAGGCCAGCCTTCAACCGCTTGAAGTTTAAATTGTGAAAGTTAAATGCATATATATAATTTGAATTGCCACAAAGCTTGCATGTGTGCTGAAATTAAAATAGCTTCCTAAATTTTCTGCTTACAAAATTCTGGGTAACTTCACTTAACTGACCCGGCGAAGCACACATGCTTCCTTAAGCAGCAGGGAAAGGGAATCAAAGCTGTCCTGGTGACGCATTGTTGCTCTCTGAGGGTTTTAAAATATTTTTTCCCCGCTGAGAAAAAGAACAAAAAATAAAAAAAAAACATTCCTTCCAGTAGCACCTTAGAGACCAACTAAGTTTGACATAGGTATGAGCTTTCATGTGCATGCACACTTCTTCAGATACACTGAAACAGAAGTCACCAGACCCTTATGTATAGTCAGAAGGTGGGGAGGGGTATTACTCAGAAGGGTGGTCGGAATGGGTGATTGGCTGATAGGAGTGGTATACCTGTTGACGACTGTTAACGACTGCAATTGGTCTTGCAGGAAAAAAGCAAGGGGTGAGATGGCTAAAGAAAGCTTTATCATGTATAATGAGATAAGAATCCAATGTCCTTATTCAGACCAGGTCTCTCCATGGTTTTAAGCTTGGTAATGAGTTGCAATTCAGCAACTTCTCTTTCCAGTCTGTTTCTGAATTTTTTATGTAATAAGACAGCTACTTTGAGATCTTGTATAGAATGCCCTGGGAGATTGAAGAATGTCCTGGGAGATTGAAGTGTTCTCCTACTGGTTTCTCTGTCTTGTGATTCCTGATGTCAGATTTATGTCCATTTATCCTTTGGCGTAGGGTTTGGCCTGTTTTCCAATATAGAGAGCTGAAGGGCACTGTTGGCATTTGATGGCATACACAATGTTAGAAGATGAGCAATTAAATAGTCCTGAGATGGTACCGGTATGTTTGATGTTGTTGGGGCCAGTAATGGTGTTGTCCGGCTGTATGTGGCAGCAAAGTTGGCATCTGGGTTTATTGCAGGCTCTGGTACCAGTGTCCATGTTAAGTCTGGTGGTGGTATTATTGTGGGTGAGAAGTTGTTTAAGATTGGGTGGGTGTTTGTAGACAATGAAAGGTCTTCCTCCCAAAGCTTGAGAAAGAGAGCTGTCATTGTCTAGGAGAGGTTGTAGATCTATGATGATGCGTTGTACTGTTTTAACTTGGGAGCTGTATGTGATTACTAGTGGTGTTCTAAAAATTTCCTTCAGTAGCACCTTAAAGACCAACTAAGTTTTTATTTTGGTATGAGCTTTCATGTGCATGCGTGTGCATGCACACGAAAGCTCATACCAAAATAAAAACTTAGTTGGTCTTTAAGGTGCTACTGAAGGATTTTTTATTTATTTTTTTGCTTCGACTCAGACCAACACGGCTACCTACCTGTAACTAGTGGTGTTCTGTTATTTTCTTTTTTGGGTCTGTCTTGCAGCAAGTTCTCTCTCAGTCTGACTCTGTTGATCTGTTGTTTAACTTCATCGGGTGGATATTTTAGTTCTAAAAAGGTTTGCTGTAGATCTCTTAGGTGAGAGTTGGAACAGATGCAAAAAAGAACAGTTAGCAATCATCAACGTTAGCAAAATACATCGCACCATCATCTCTGCAGTTAGAAATGTGCACTCTGTTCTGTCCTTTACTGTTACATCACAAAGATCAATGTGGCTGAATTTCATTTTTCCTGTTTTGTCAAACTTTATGCACCTATTATAGCGAAACTGCTGTAGTTCTCCACATGTTCAAGTCAACATAGAATTGGTCAACTAGTTTTTGGGAACCATGTGTTAGGTTTCTATTCCTCTCACTCTGCAGGTCACATGCCTGTGTTATGCATTCCAGCAAAGACTGTTGGAATCACGGGAGTGGATGTTTGCTGTATTCTGTTTCCATTTGTTTTGTTTTGTTCTTCGGACTTCTCTCAGCAAGAGGAGACATGTTTTCCTTTTGTTCTGCCTTACGCTTAATAAAGTAGCTTTTAGTACACAACCTCAGCCTGGCTCCGTCTGCGTCTTATCTCTGCTGGACTCTGAATATGTACTCAGTGTCTCCAAGACATGGGTCATAATAAATCGTCGGGAAAGGGCTGTCAGAACTCTCTAGAGCTGCACACTGAACGCTGATGGGAGAGACGGGCTGGATTTGTTCCTGCATTCTGCCTGGGAATCGTTCTTGCCCCCAGCTGACCCGACACCATGGGGGTATTCTCGATAAACTTAGGTTGCTCTGTACCATGTCAGACCAATGGGTGATCAACACCATCTTCAGTCCTCGTATGGGGCAGCTGCATATTCCTACATTAGACTAGATGATCCTTGGTGTCCTTTCTATGATTCTCTGGGAGTGGCATATCTTAGTATAAAGGGTAAAGGTAAAGGGACCCCTGACCATTAGGTCCAGTCGTGACCAACTCTGGGGATGCGCGCTCATCTCGCATTATTGGCCGAGGGAGCCGGCGTATAGCTTCCAGATCATGTGGCCAGCATGACAAAGCTGCTTCTGGCAAACCAGAGCAGCACATGGAAACGCCATTTACCTTCCCGCTATAGCGGTTCCTATTTATCTACTTGCACTTTGACATGCTTTCGAACTGCTAGGTTGGCAGGAGCTGGGACCAAGCAACGGGAGCTCACCCCGTCACAGGGATTCGAACCACCGACCTTCTGATCAGCAAGCCCTAGGCTCAGTGGTTTAGCCCACAGCGCCACCAGGGACCCTATATTCTGGGTCCCAGAATATCTCAGTATAGGGTTGCCATATTTCAAAAAGTGCAAATACGGACACAAAAGTTGTGGAGCTTTTTTTTTTTTTGCACAATCTCCCGACCAAAAAATGCAGTTTTTGAGCTACTTTTAAGGAAATTCACAAAGCAACCCAATAATTCTTCCAACATGAATTGCCATGTTTCCCCGGACATTTTAGCAGCTTTCAGAAATTATGCCCAGGCGCTAATTTTTTACGGACAACACCCAGATATGTCTGGCAAAACCTGGGCATGTGGCAGCCCTATCTCAGTAGCAAGTCAGAAACTAGCGCAGACCCCAGAATCCCTCACACTCAGGGCAGGGGAGCTTTCCCTGAAAGTTTCCGCATCACACATGACTAAACCACCAGGCTCATTCTTCCACTGCAGCCCAGAAGCAGAGCCCCTGCTTGGCATGCAGAAGGGCGCAGGTCGAATCTTTGGCTTCCCTCCAATTAAACAAGGACTGGGGTGGGGACCTTTCTCTGCCTATGACCCTGGCCAGCCTCTCCTGGTCAGAGAAGATCATTCTGGGGGAGATGGAACCATCCCTCCCCAGGTGCCTTCTGCTTTATGCAGTTGGAGTGGGGAGAAAGCCCCTTTTGGTTTTGTGCTCATAGGCAAATCTGTCTCATTCATAGAATCATAGAGTTGGAAGAGACCACAAGGGCCATCCAGTCCAACCCCCTGCCAAGCAGGAAACACCATCAAAGCATTCTTGACACATGCCTCTCAATCCTCTGCTTAAAGACCTCCAAAGAAGGAGACTCCACCACACTCCTTGGCAGCAAATTCCACTGCCGAACAGCTCTTACTGTCAGGAAGTTCTTCCTAATGTTTAGGTGGAATCTTCTTTCTTGAAGTTTGAATCCATTGCTCCGTGTCCGCTTCTCTGGAGCAGCAGAAAACAATCTTTCTCCCTCCTCCATGTGCAACCATGTGCTGCATCAGGGGAATATTTCAGGCGGAGATGGGCAGACAAGGAGAAATTCACACTACAATGCTGGTGGATTTTCACAAGGGCTTTGAAAGAAAGAAAGAATTGCCCGCTGACTTGGAGAATGTGGAGAACTGGACTTGAGATTGGGAAAAAAATTAGGAAGGGAAAAGAACTGAAACTGGTGGATTTTGTCCTGTTCTTGGGATCCTTTTCTTCCACAGACCAGACTTTCTGTTCCCGGCCACCTGTTCAAGGGTGCTGCTCCTCCCTCCCTAAAATCCACACATTTCTTCCCATCTTTATTACCATTTGGCAGATGTCAAATGATGCATCTTCTCCCAGCTGCCTCGCCTTATTTCGGCAGCCTTCCCTGCAACAATTAGCGCATGATCTTTAATTAGTTTTACCATTTCGCTGTTTTGACGCTGCGATCTGAACCACAGATCTGTCAGATAGGACACTTTTTCATTAAAAAAAGAAAAGAAAAAGGCCTGGCTAATTATTTGCAAAATTATACACAGATGTAGAATACATATTTAGAGTCAATATATTAGAGAGTTAATAAATTTCTGTACCATGTTTCAAATTAATTCATGCACATTTTTCTACAGTTATATATGCATTTTTGAGTGCATCTGCCTGTGTACTGCTTACTTTGGGAAACCTGAACGGTATATGCATATAGTATGAGTATTATGCATATAATTATGCAAGAGTTCATCATATTTTTAATGGAATTGGGGGAGGGAGAGGGGTAGAAAACTCGCTTCTTGCTGAGATTAATGAGAGAGTTGGAAATTAGAAAATAATTCCGTGCTGATAAGCTTGACTTCGAGATTATCAGAAAATCCCATTCCTATTAATAACTGTAGCCCTGCCTTTTCGGTGCTAGCATTGGAGTCAAAAGCAGCACTATATTTTCAAAATCTTCAAAATCTTCGACCCAGCTGCTGAGATGGAACCCTTTAACTGGTGTTTTTTAAGGAGAAAAATTAGTAAACTACATGACTGAGATACTATAAAAACCACAGTCCCAGGACCAGAGATTTTTCAGTTTCACTGATGATCAGGAACCCAGTAGGGAAGAGATGAGGAATGGGATTCATCCTGTCATGGACAAGGACAGAGTTAGCAAGGGGCAGAGGAATAGGTGTGACTCCTTATCTCGTCCCCTCCAAAACTTCTCCAATGAAAATAGGGACGCCCCTATTCCATAATGATAATTTTACCATTTATACTTGACACATTCTTACTGGGTTGCCCCAGCCAGGGGCGTACGAAGTGGGGGGGCAGAGGGGGCGGTCCACCCCGGGTGCCACTCGGGGAAGGGGGTGACAAGATGGCCCCTGCCTTCCCCCAAGCTGTAGGCATCCATACGGGCTCCCATACAGGCTGCCTCTCGCATGGCGACCATACGGGATGCCGCACATGCGCAGTCCATATGGGATGCCGCCTGCGTGTACGGTCGCCGTGCAAGCGCAGCCTGTATGGACGCATGCGTGAGAGGCAGCCCATACGGCCGCCACGCACGAGCAGCAGCCCGTACGGAGTGCGCATGTGCGGTATCCCGTATGGACTGTGCATGTGGGGGCATCCCATACGGAGTGCACACACATGGCAGCCTGTACAGCCGCTGCACGTGCACACTCCATATGGGATTGCACATACGGGCATTGCACGTGCATCACCGGGCGGTTTGCTCCGCCCCTCAGCATCCCGCCCCGGGTGCCAGAGAAGGTTCCTCCGCCACTGGCCCCAGCTACTCTAGACAGCTTCCAACATACATAAACAGATAATAAAACATTAAACATTTTAAAAACTCCCCTATACAGGATTGCCTTCAGATGGCTCAGAGGTCAGATAACTCCATACCCTCCAACATTTCTCCAATGAAAACAGAGATATCCTAAGGAAAAGTAGGACATTCCAGGATCAAATCAGAACAGGACGGCTTCTCTAAATCAGGGATGTCCCAGGAAAATAGGGACACTTGGAGGGCTTGCAAGAGGTTTCTCTACATACAGTGGTACCTCGGTTTGCAAACGCAATCCGTTCCGCGGAGGCGTTCGCTCGCCGAGGCATTCACTCGCCGAAGGCACGCTTCTGCACGTGCACAAAGTACTGATAGACACTTCCGGGTCCGCGGCGTTCGAAAACAAAGGTTTTCGTAAACGGAGGTAGTCGTAAACTGAGGTTCCACTGTCCATTTTCCCATCCAAGCAAGCCAGAGGCGGACTCGGGGCTCAAGGACTGACTACATTCCAGCCAGGCATTTTAAAAGAAGCACACAAAGAGGGTGCCAGGGAAGGGGCGAAGCCTGGGGAGAGTCCCAGGGGCCTGATGGAGAGGTTGCAGGGCCACCTGAGGTAGGGGTACCCTCGATTCTTCCCCCACTTTTTTACAGACCCCACCCGATAGCACTTTGCAATACAGGGTGCGAAACATGGGCGGTTCAGCTTCACGTTCTCCGTTCCTTCCACATCCCAAACTCCTAAGATCAAATCCTATTGGGAGCAACATTAGCATGACCCCTCCCCTCCCCTCCCCTCCCCTCCCCATGAGTTACACAGCCTCTTCCCCCTCCCCATCTTTCCTCAGGCATTTCAGAATAGGAGTTTCATCTCTACAGGCAAAGCCACGTCTGCCTTCATTACTTCACCCAGCTGTTCACATATTCCCGCCGCTCTAGAGAGGCACCTTTCTTTCTCCCACCCTAAAAATCCATTTTTAGAGAGGGGAGGGTTTTATTTGCAGGTCACAAAGGAGGATATGCAAATAAAGTCTTCTTCATTTGTTTATTGCAAGAGGCGTTGTGCTCCTTTGCTTGGAAATGGAGTTCAATCAGGCATAGCTGTTAAATTAAGTCTGCCTTTACCCCTCAGGTAAACAAACAAACAAAAAACCATAACTCTACTCCCCTCCCCCCCCAAAAAAATCTAATTGAAAACCCTACAAGAACAATTGCATAGAAGAACAAAAGGCAAGGTGGGGTATCAGAGGAGGAAAATATCCTCCAACATTTCTCCAAGGAAAATAAGGGTGTCCTTTTCCACAATGATGGTGATGATTTTAATATTTATGCCCCACCCATCTGACTCTAGGCGGCTTCCAACATATATAAAAAACATAATAAAACATTAAACATGAAAGAAACTTTCCTATACAGGGCTGCTGTCAATTGTCTCAGGGGTCGGATGACTCCAAAGCCTCCAACATTTCTACAATGAAAATATGCAGAGATGTCCTAAAGAAAAAGTGAGACATTCCAGGAAGGATCAAATTAGAAACCGGGACAGCTTCTCTGAATCCAGAACTGTCCCTGGAAAATAGGGACATTTGGAGGGTCTGGGAGGAGGGTGGCAATGGAGATGAGAGACTAAGTAGTTCAAACCTTTTGGCTTAGGTAGCAGGAAAAAAAGATTCAAAGTGACCCTGATGTCCAAGAAGCACTTTCTTGGGGCTCTATAGCTGGAAGAGCACTGAGGATTTGACACTGGTGGCCGGAATGATACTGTCGTGGACTCTATTGGTACTGCACAATAGCACCTGTGCACTCACTCCCTGACTTTCCTTGGGGGGGGGGGAAATCCCACAGAGCTTACTCTGTAGTAAATGTGTGTAGGATTTCAACCCTAAATACCTGTGTGACATTTTGGAAAATATGCAGGTAATTGTGAACAAATAATACACTGCTTAAATTATTATTATGATTTATATACCACCCTTTTCTCTGACAAGAATTCTCTTCCCCCAACCAAAACAGACACAGGGTAGATGATCTCACCTTGCGTTCTCCTCTACACAGGCCCTTCTGCTGGATCTGGTCCGGTATACCTGAAGGAGCGTCTCCGCCCCCATCATTCTGCTCGGACACAGAGGTCCAGCTCCGAGGGCCTTCTGGCGGTTCCCTCACTACGAGAAGCCAAGTTACAGGGAACCAGGCAGAGGGCCTTCTCGGTAGTGGCACCCACCCTGTGGAACGCCCTCCCACTAGAGGTCAAAGAGAACAACAATTACCAGACCTTTAGAAGGCATCTCAAGGCAGCCCTGTTTAGGGAAGCTTTTAATGTGTGGTGGATTTCTGTATTTTTATGTTTGATGGATTTCTGTATTTTAGAATTTCTGTTTTGTTGGAAGCCGCCCAGAGTGGCTGGGGCAACCCGGCCAGATGGGCGGGGTATAAATAATAAATTATTATTATTATTATTATTATTATTATTATTATTATTATTATTATTTGAGTGGGTTATGCATGTTATTATTATCTGAGTGGGTTATGCATTTCTGAACGGATCTGGAACCAACTGTGATTGATAATAATAATAATAATAATAATAATAATAATAATAATAATATATTTATACCCCACCCATCTGGCTGGGTTTCCCCAGCCACTCTGGGCGGCTTCCAACAGAAATATTAAAATACACTAATTTCTTAAAGATTAAAAGCTTCCCTAAACAGGGCTGCCTTCAGATGTCCTCTAAAAGTCTGGTAGTTGGTTTTCTTTTTGACATCTGGTGGGAGGGCGTTCCACAGGGCGGGTGCCACTACCGAGAAGGCGATGGAGAGTCACATCTCAAAAGGGATATTGCAAGGTTTGAAAAGGTTCCAGAAAAAGGGCAAACCAACATGACTGGGGATTAAGAAAGGCTGCAGCGTTTGGGGCTTTTACATTTAGAGAAAAAGTGAATAAGAGATGACATGATAGACAATTATAAAATGATGTTTGACTTGGAGAAAGCAGATAGAGAAAAGTTGCCCCCCCCTCTCATGACACTAGAAATTGTGGAAAGCCAAAGAAGTTGAATGTTGGAAGATTCAGGACAGATAAAAGAAAGTACAGAGTGCTTGGATCCTGCTTGCTGGTTTCCCATCTGGTGGGCCACTGTGAAAATAGGATGCCTTTCTACCTGATCTTCTTATGTTCAGACAGACGACCGTAATATCCTTCATTTTAGTTTATTGGTTAACCAGAAGGGGTTTTAACATTCCAGGCAATGCACCCCAAAGTCAAGATGTGGTACAAAAGCCACAATAAGTCCACGCTTTACATGGGGCTACCTTTGAAGGTGAACCGGAAACTGCAACTAATCCAGAATGCGGCAGCCGGACTGGCGACTGGAAGTGGCCGCGGAGACCACATAACACTGGTCCTGAAAGACCTACATTGGCTCCCAGTACGTTTCCGAGCACAATTCAAAGTGTTGGTGCTGACCTTTAAAGCCCTAAACGGCCTCGGTCCAGTATACTTGAAGGAGCATCTCCATCCCCATCGTTCAGCCCAGACACTGAGGTCCAATGCCTTCTGGCGGTTCCCTCCCTGCGAGAAGTGAGGTTACAGGCATAGCTGCCAAGTTTTCCCTTTTCTCGCGAGGAAGCCTATTCAGCATAATGGAAAATCCCTTTAAAAAAGGGATAACTTGGCAGCTATGGTTACAGGGGACCAGGCTGAGGGCCTTCTTGGTAGTGGCACCCGCCCTGTGGAATACCCTCCCGCCAGAGGTCAAAGAGAAAAACAACTATCTGGCTTTTAGAAGACATCTGAAGGCAGCCCTGTTTAGGGAAGTTTTTAATGTTTTATGTTGCTTTTTTATTATTGTTGGTGGTGGTGGTGTTCTGTTGATAGCTGCCCAGAGTGGCTGGGTAAACCCAGGCAGATGGGCAAGGTATAAATAATATTATATATTATTGTTATTGTTATTGCCAGAGCTTGTGGCCTATCCAACTTCAGTATGCAATTCCACGAAACAGCAGTCCATCCTTTTCTGTTTTAATAACTATTTTTTCCCCAAACAGAATAATCATTACCAGTAAACAAGCCTACTGGCTAATGTACATAAGCAGCAAATTAAGAAGCTTCGTGGATTTGTCATACCCCTCTGAGCCTCGCTCAGTGTAAACTCGGCTGCTTGCAGTTGGAGGGGGGGCACTATCGATTTCTGCAAACGTATATTATTTTGCACTGTAAGTACCAGTGGTCTGTTGTCGTTAATATATGACAGATAAATTTAAAATGCATTAGTTTAATAAAAATGCATAAAGTAGAGTCAGACTGCATTAGTTGCCCTGCAAAATTCAATTTCATAAATATTAGCTCATGTTAAAATGCATTGATTTCCTGGGAAATTGGATTGGTCAAAGGGAATTTATATTTGGCTGGAATGGGAATGTACCCATTTTCTCTCCCCCCCCCCAACACAACCCCCCCCAAAACATATGTATTAGCTTCGTGAACTGCATTAACCCATAATACTCCCACGTACCTGTAGTATAAATATATACTGGAGAATGAAGAATGTGTTCCTGAGTAGTTAAGATGACAGGGGATTGAGCAAACAATCTCAGATACATTGGCTTCATTGAGACCTTTGTAAACCAAATTTGGGCTTACAAGAAGAGAAGAAGCTGTCATAAAACAAGATACATGCCCACACAACAGCTTAGAGAAAGGCGGTTTTTCCCAGTAGATATCTTCTCCAGCAGAGTGTTCTCCAAGACCCCCATGACATATCTTGAAATGAATCCATCCTAAATATTGTGAATCCCTCCTAGATATTGTTACCAAAATGACTTCTCAGCAGTCAGGTTGTACAAGTTGAGAGCAAAATAAAATTAGGAATGCAAGAGCCATACAGAACTGGTTTGTGGCATTCATATCCAGAAGCGTCATCAGCCCAGTCCCGTGGAACTCTCTGCCACTAGAGACTCAGCAGGAGGCATCACCTGTGGCAGCTTTTAAATGCCTGCTGAAAACATCCCTATTCTGTCGGGCCCATGCAGGCAATTAAGAACACATTCTTCCGCAATGATGAATGGATGCTTATTTTTAACTTTCCTGCTTTATTGTATGTTTTTTTGAAAAATATTTTGAATGTCATAAACCTCTTTGATATATTTTTATGATTTAGCGGTACAGTATAGAAATGTTTTCCAAATCAATCAATCAATCAATCAATAAGCAAGCTGCAGTTATGGCAACCGGGTTAGGAGATTTAAAGGGGGCGATGAGACAAATTCATGAAAATGATTTACAGATGGTATTTAACTCTGAGTAGACTTGCTAAGATGTATAAGACTGAATCAGATGTTCTGGAGAGGCAATGAGGTTGAGGGTACATTCCATCATATGTGGTGGACTTGTAAAAGGGTAAAAGAGTACAGTAATATCTCGGGTTACGAACGCGATCCGTTCCGGAACGCAGTTCGTAACCTGAATAGTTCGCAAACCGAACGCAATGGGCGCCGCCATTTTGCGCATGCGCAAAGCACGATTTTCGCGATTTTCGCGATTTTCGCGATTTTCGCGCTTTGCGCATGCGCAGATCGCGCGATCGCACGCGCGCGCGCCGAAAACACTTCCGGGGTTGCGCAGTTCGTAACCCGAACTGTTCGCAAACCGAGGTGGTCGTAACCCGAGGTACGACTGTATTGGGAAATGATCCATAATGAATTGGGGAAAAAAATGTTTAAAAGTACTTTTACACACACAAAAACAGAGTCCTTTTTGTTGGGGATAATTCAGAGGGAAATTCTCAGGTGTCAAAAAAGGTTATTTATGTATGCTACTACTGTGGCTCGTGTTTTGTTAGCCCCCAAATGGAAAACGAGCGAAGTCCCAAAGAAAGAAGAATGGCAACTTAAACTGATGGAGTGTGTGCAGCTCGCAGACTTAAGAAGAACATACGTTTAAAGAAGATTGGGAAATGTTTATTGAATGTATGGGGGGCGGGGAATTGTGTACACTTGAAAACGTTGGCAGCATTAAGATAAATTCAGCAGTGTAAATAAGTTTTGATGGCTGTAATAATGGAATACTGAATGGTTTAGTTTATGCAAAATATGCAGGGATTTATGATATGCAAAACGAACCACGGAAAGAGAAGCTGGGGAGTCACTGATATTTTACGGTTGTTTAAATGAATACTGTATTCTAAAATTTGGAATGTAAAATTGTAATAAAAAATGATACAAAAAGGGAAAAAATCCATGAAGGAGGGGTGACCCCATCAATCAATTTCCTCTTGCTTAGTCTCAGTGTCTCTCTTGTAAAACTCGGTGGAGGGAGGGGGGACTTGACTCCACCTGTCCTTGGCTCTGGCGCCACCTACTGGAAGGCTCCCTCCCTGCCTTTTGCCCCACGAGTTCCAATACCCACCAGCCACCAGACCCACCAGGTCTGGGAAAGCCACCTAGAGAAGCTGCTGCCACTCCATATAGCTCAAGAAGACAACACACCATAGGGCACCAGAAGAGCCTTTACCTGTTTTCCCCTGCCATGCATAATATTATAAACTTCTCTCTTGTCACTACTTACTCACATTTTCTCTAAACTGAAAAGTTCCAAATGCTACAAACAAGCTAGGGGAGTCATCTCATCCCCCTTGATCATTTTTGATGGCCATTTTCTGAACCAGCCTGTAGATGGTCCCAGGTCCAGTACCCCAATATCTCCAGTTAAAGGAGATCAGGTGTCAGGAGTATGGAAGTAGGACGGCCAACAGTTTTGCCTCAGCATGACATATATTTGGGCAGCAGGATACAGCAAGTAGCCCAGCCAGAAGGAGGGCATTGCGCAAAATCCATCCCCGGAATGTCCCTGGATTTCATTTAATGTCCCCAGATTTATATTTTAAGTGTTGTAGATTTATTAGTAGGGAATGAATGTTGCGTGTTAATCTTAACACACAAGTTTTTGTCCCAAGCTGCCTGGGTCTTGGCAAACTTGTGGTGAATGAATTCAGAAAATTTCACAAGAGCCTGCTGAGGCTTTTGCAGGGGATAAAACCACGTATATTTAGATAAGTGGTCAGTTATCAAAAGATAATAATATTTTGGCCTTGCCAAGGGACTTCGACATAGGACCAAATACATCAGCAGGGGGGAAAATCTGGAAACAACGTGTTAGACCTTGCTTGCTTGGGCTTCTCTGCGCCTGCGAAACAATCAACAACATTGAAACATGCATCATTTTTATCAAAAGATAGTCTGAAAAGGTTATCTTTGTCTCTGTGTCCCTCTAAAAGAACTTCTCCATCTTGAGAAATCACGCAGGTGCACCTGTGAAAACACAGCTCAAACCCCTTCTCATCAATTTGAGAAACACTGAGAAGGTTTTGCTTCAGCTCTGGAACAAGATACACATTACTGATACTCAAATCTAGAGATTTCCGAAAATTTAACAGCACAAGACACATCATATGGGGACTTCCGGAAAGGCAAAATGGCGGGCGCCATGGCAGCAAGCAGCTCCTGAAGGCAGACAGAGCCAACTGCGCTACCAGGCTTGCTTCGGGCTGCTGAGACTGCTGCTGCTGCTGTTGCCACTGCTGAGGGGGAACTGGGGACGCCCAGCATGTCAACTGGAGGAACTGCTGACACACACACCCATGCGCCCGGCCACCCGGTTAACTGCCAGCGGCACTCCGGGGCCAGGAAAACCCCTGAGCCGACGCAGGGAGGAGGAGGAGAGGAGAAGGAAGACAGAAAGAGGAAGGAGAAAAAAGAGGGGAGCCTCAACCTTGCTGGGCCACTGCTGCTAAGGAGGAGAGGTAGGAGAGCAAGGACATGTGGCCAAGCCCAGGCCTGACCTGAGCCTACTCCACAGTGGCTAGCGCTCCAAGAGAGCAGGCTGGGGCCCAGAGGAAGGCCGCGCGACAGAGGAGACCACAGAAGAGAAGATATCACTTTTTTTAAAACAAACAAACTTTAAAAAAAACTTTTTCTCTCTCTTTTTTTAAAAAAAGAAAGTGCCCCCGGATTCTTTGAAAAAAATCTAGTAACCTTAATCTACCTGCCCTGCAAACTTTGTGCAAGCAAGTCAGGATAGATGCTCGATAAAGAGGTTGTCTGAAAGCAACCCAAATCTTCTACAGGAAAAGATCTTCCTTCCTGGATTTTACGCACGCTGAAATCAGCATCTGTTTATGCCAAGGTGAAGAAACCAACGGAATTTCAAAACAAATCAGGACACCCAAATCAGGACATGGCTGCCCTGCAGGGGAGGCGTGCAACCCAACAACAGAAACACGCTTGGAACGGTAGGAGAATCAAGTATCTTCTCTCCTTATCTGCAAAGGACGTCATGTTTTACATGAAAAAAGGACTTCTAATTAATAGGGCAGCCCCCTCTTGTGTTTGATAAAAAATAGGAAGGAAGAAAAGATTTGATTAACCTGAATTCTTTTTTTTCTCTCCCCAATTTGGTCTGCTCTGCCTGAGCGAGGTGCAGAAGAAAGAGAGCCAGGCAAGGTTAATTAGCTAGCCTGATTGCGTGTTAATTTAACCCACATGAAAGGTGGTGTCAAAGACGAGGGGGAGTCCATACCCTCCAACATTTCTCCGATGAAAATAAGGATGCCCCATTCCATAATGATAATTTTACTATTTATACCCAACACATCTTACTGGGTTGCCCCAGCCATCTGGGCAGCTTCTAACATATATAGAAACATAATATTAAAAAAAAAAAAAAACAGGATTGCCTTCAGACAGCTCGGGGGTCAGTTTGCAGATGACACCAAATTGGGAGGGGTGGCTAATACCCCAGAGGACAGGATCACACTTCAAAATGACCTTAACAGATTAGACAACTGGGCCAAAGCAAACAAGATGAATTTTAACAGGGAGAAATGTAAAGTACTACACTTGGGCAAAAAAAAATATGAAAGGCACAAATACAGGATGGGTGACACCTGGCTTGAGAGCAGTACATATGAAAAGGATCTAGGAGTCTTGGTAGACCACAAACTTGACATGAGTCAACAGTGTGATGCAGCAGCTAAAAATGCCAATGCAATTCTGGGCTGCATCAATAGAAGTATAGCATCTAGATCAAGGGAAGTAATAGCACCACTAAATTCCGCTCTGGTCAGACCTCACCTGGAATACTGTGTCCAGTTCTGGGCACCACAGTTCAAGAAGGATACTGACAAGCTGGAACGTGTCCAGAGGAGGGGAACCAAAATGGTCAAAGGCCTGGAGACAATGCCTTATGAGGAGTGATATGATAGCCATGTTCAAATATATAAAAGGATGTCATATAGAAGAGGGTGAAAGGTTGTTTTCTGCTGCTCCAGAGAAGTGGACACGGAGTCATGCATTCAAGCTACAAGAAAGAAGATTCCACCTAAACATTAGGAAGAACTTCCTGACAGTAAGAACTGTTCGGCAGTGGAATTTGCTACCAAGGAGTGTGGTGGAGTCTCCTCCTTTGGAGGTCTTTAAGCAGAGGCTTGACAGGCATATGTCAAGAATGCTTTGATGGTGTTTCCTGCTTGGCAGGGGGTTGGACTGGATGACCCTTGTGGTCTCTTCCAACTCTATGATTCTATGATTCTAACCGGAACGGCTTCTCCAAATCAGGGGCATCCCTGGAAAATAGGGACACTTGGAGGATCTGGGAGTCTGGATTTCCCAGGACTTTAAAGCCCCAACCAAACTTGAAGCAGGACGAGTGGAAAGAGCTGGCAGATGCTGATGCAAAAGAATTCTTGCAATGCCAAGCTAAGACTGCAAGCGGCCAGCCTCTGAGATGCTCGGCTGAGAAGCTTTTGCACTCAATCGGGCCAATCTGGATAAATCAGGAGGAAACCCTACTGGCATTTGTTCCAATTCAGTGGTAAACAGCAGGTTTCTTGGGAGAAAGTGGCAGGAGTGTGGATGAGCCCCAAGAGGTAACAGGATAGCCATATTTGAATAGTTGAAGGGCTGCCCCGTGGAAGATGGAACAAGCTTGTTTTCTGCTGCTCCAGAGGGTTAGAGTTAGGGAGAGGGGTTCCTCTACCATCACCTAAAATGTTCTGTACGCCTTAGCAAAGCTTTGGGGTTTTATATACCGTATTGACCCAACTATAAGCCGCACCCACAAATATGCCACACCTTTAAAATTCAAGGCTTATTTGCAGGGAGGCCCGCCTCCTGGCACTACAGCGCTGAACAGGGGATGGGGGGCGGCTGGCGCTCGGCTCCAAATATAAGCCGCACTTTAGCTTTTCACGGACGGAATTTATTTTTTTGGGGGGGGGAGGAGTGCAGCTTATATTCAGGCCAATACGGTAAAAGCTTATTTTAATTTGCAATCTTGTATGTTGGACTAGGGGGTTGGAATAGATGACCTTTGGTCTCTTGCAATTCTGCAATTCTATGATGGTATGTTCCTGTGTTCCTAGCGAGTCTACTGCAACCACCACCACTCCCTTATTTTTTGGATGGCTCCATTTCACTTCCAAACTGACTGGCACGATAAGGAAGGATGTGTTGCATAGTGGTTAAAGGTAAAGGTCCAGTCGTGACAGACTCTGGCATTGCACGCTCATCTTGCATTATTGGCCGAGGGAGCCGGCATACAGCTTCCAGGTCATGTGGCCAGCATGACAAAGCCGCTTCTGGCAAACCAGAGCAGCACACAGAAACACCGTTTACCTTCCCGCCGGAGCGGTCCCTATTTATCTACTTGTGTTTTGATGTGCTTTCGAACTGCTAGGTTGGCAGGAGCTGGGACCGAGCAACGGGAGCTCACCCCATCACGGGGATTTGAACCACCAACCTTCTGATCGGCAAAGCCCTAGGCTCTGTGGTTTAACCCACAGCGCCACCCGCGTCCCTGCATAGTGGTTAGAGTGGGGCAAATCTCCAGCAGACGAGATGGATTTTAAAACTTGTGGAAAGTATCCCAAATCTCTTTAAGGGTGTGTGTCCTCCTGTTTCTATACAGCTGTCATTGTTTTGGCAGGAGGGAGAGGTGTTGGTCACCCAACGCCCTGAAGTATCTCATTCTTTCTTGCTGTTTGTTCTCTTTGGCATTCAGCGACCCATGCAGTTTTGAACGCAAGGCCAAGGGGACCCGGCAGTGGCTGGCATGACAACTCCCATTAGGCAGCCGCATGTTACTTTCTGACATTTATAGATTTTTAGCTAATGCTGGAAATTAAGGTAATTGCACCCAGGGCCAATTAATTTAGCTGAACTTTGGAGGAGAGAGGGTGGGGGAGCAAAACAGCCACCAGAGCTTCATTAAAAGCCTTTGGCGTCGCCTTCCTCTCGGCTTTTCTCATTCATCCCTTCTGCCTCCACGAACCAAGAAGTTACGCCGCAGCATCCTTCTTCTTGCTTCTCGCCTGGATCCGACCCAGAATGCATTGCAACAATCTGCGCCAAGCATGCAAACAACAAATATTCAAATATACCCTTGCTTTGTCACACATAATTCACTCCACTTTCATGAGTCATGTTTTTCAAAAGAGCCAATTTGGGGAGGGGGTAAGCAGGGGCAGGGATGGCAGAAGGGAAGCAAAGGCCATGAGGTCTAGAAACCTATGTATGCATATATGCATATGCATTGCTCTACTAAGCACAGCCTTCTTATACAGTACTGTAGTTGTAATCTGCTACTCGGACCCTCTGGCACCAAGGACAGCTCCCTGGTTTGGTAGTCATTTTGGAGGGATCTGAACGGGGTTAGGTGAGACTGATGTTCACATTACAGCTTGGTCTGCATCTAGGGTAGTTGCAAGAGCATCTTCCACACCCAATGGAAAGTGTCAGTAGGCTCAGAGGAACTCCTAGGTTTGCGTAAGTAAGAGCTGTTCAACAGGGAAACAGACGGTGAACTCTCCTTCCTTGGAGGTTTTTAAGTAGAGGTTGGATCTGCCCTGTATCACAGATTCGTAGAGTTGGAAGGGACCACGTGGGTCATCTAGTCCAACCCCCCTCAATGCGGGAATCTTTTGCCCAACATGGGGCTCGTTGGGCACATTGGGCACAGACCTACCCAATGTGGGGCATGATCTAGCTGAGATTCCTGCATTTCCCGGGGTTGGGTGAGCCTTGGGGCCCCTTCCAACTATACTATTCTATGATGAGAGCAAAACATACATGCAAACCTACAAACCCCTCCAAGAGCAGGAACAGAAAAACAGGTTAATGGGGGCTGAGGATGCTCAGTGGCCAGAGAATGCTGACTGGCTTTTCAGGGGGTGGGGTGGAGAATGGAAAGCCAGAGGGGAAATGGAAGATCCGGGAGGAGGGTGCGGCTGGCTGGAACACTTAACAGAAGCACTTCATGACACAACATTCTGTTGCAGTTCTCATTTGCCAATTGTGATTCATCGTTCTATCAGTTGTGTAAAAAATGACCCTGTGCTATGCACATTCAGTGCAGACTTTTGGAATGAGAGAGATTTGGGGGGGTGGGGGGGAGCAGCTGGGGTGATCCCAGCAGGATCCTCTGGCCATTTGGCTACAGCAGGGGTGGCCAACTTCCAAGAGACTGCGATTTACTCACAGAGTTAAAAACTGGCAGTGATCTACCCCCTTTTTTGGGATTCAGGTCAAAGTTGTGGAGCTTCTTTAGGGAGTAGGAAAGCGACGCTGAGCTTTTTTAAGGAAGGAAAACCCTGTTTTTTGTGGTTCAGGTCAAAGTTATTGAGCTTTTTTTAGTGAGGAAAGCCTCGTTTTTTAGGGGTGCAGGGCTTCTTGGGGGGGGGAGCCAGTGATCTACCAGTGATCTACCACTGGTAGATCATGATCTACCTGTTGGACATGCCTGGGCTACAGTGTAGAAGACTGATTTTGAGGGTCTGTCCACATTGCTGCTTACTCTGAAACCAGTGAGCTCCCACTACCAGTTTCTGAAGCCACATTCACACAATATTAGCCACAATCTGTGTCGTTAAACACTATGGTTTGATGCAGCTTTCACTTTTCTCAAACCAGCTTCAGCCCAGCTAGAAAATGTAAGGCGTTTTCACTTTGTACCTAAGGGTGCTGTGAACATTTGGGGGCAGCTGTAGGAATCCCGGGAGGGGTTCAGGGTCAAGGAAACCAAAAATTTTAAGGGGTGTTAAGTGGAATCATTCCCACCTGCCCCCTCTGTGATTTGGCTTGGAAGAGATCAGAGCGAAAGGGCCTCCCTGCATTTCAAGTCTCTAATGTGAACACACCTTACATTTTTGTATGAGCTCCATACTGAACCCAAAACTATGGCTGGAACCCTAATGGGGAGACAAGTTCTATTGGGGGGCGTTAATGCTGCGAGCCCCTCTATCCTCTGCTCAGGTTGTAGATATGTGTGAACAAAACCTTATACTCTAAAGACACCGTCCGCAGTCTCTTCCTCCTACCACGGAAACCGACCCCTGGGTAAGCTCAGGTACCCTTGGAGTCTCCCACCGCTCAGAGATTGGGGAAGTGTGTGTAACAGTATCTTCCAACAGGCCAGAGAAAACCCAGTTAATGCAAATTGCAGGAGGATCAATGATTCACAAATTGCCCAAGTCAAACATGTGTTAAAGCCAAACACTCAATGTTGGCTCCCAGTACGTTTTCCAAGCACAATTCAAAGTGTTGGTGCTGACTTTGAAAGCCCTGTATACCTGAAGGAGCGTCTCCACCCGCATTGTTCAGCCCGGACACTGAGGTCCAGCACTGAGGGCCTTCTGGCGGTTCCCTCACTGCGAGAAGCGAAGTTACAAGGAACTAGGCAGAGGGCCTTCTCGGTAGTGGTGACCACCCTATGGAATGCCCTCCCATCAGAAGTCAATAGATTAGAAATAAGGGCTATAAGTTAGAATTTTTGTTTTTGTATTTTTTGTATTTCTTGTGTTTTGTATTTTCTTTTTGTGTTTTGTATTTTTGTTGTTTGAAAATCTTTAATAAATACATTTTTTTAAAAAAAGGAATGCCCTCCCATCAGATGTCAAAGAAATAAACAACTATATGACATTTAGAAGACATCTGTTTAGGGAAGTTTTTAATGTCTGATGTTTTAATGTATTTTTCATCTTTTGTTGGAAGCTGCCCAGAGTGGCTGGGGAAACCCAGCCAGATGGGTGAGGTAGAAATATGTTGTTGTTGTTGTTAGCTAGTTATTATTACTACTGTTATTTAGACAGTAGAGGTGAGATGGCAACGAGTCTTCCTTTCCAAAGAGCGTTGGTGCTACTGCAAAGTTTGAACACAAGAGGGCAATGAAAACCCAATTTTGTCTTCTCCTTATTTTTTAACCAGCAGCATAACCTGTATTTACAGGATTGCCTTAAGACACACACAGACGCACATACAGTAGTTCCTTTCTATTTCTACTCGACATAACTCGTCCGGAAGCCCCAGTTGCTGGAGGTTTCGGCAATCTGGACATGAAGCAATATAAAATACTCACACTTTTGCGTGCAATATTGGGATGTGGGTGGGCGTCTTGCATCCCACTCTTCTTGAAAAGAAAACTGCTGCATTTTGCAATTCGGAATAAAGTCACCACCTAATCTAGGGGTAGGCAACCTAAGGCCCGGGGGCCAGATGCACCCTAATCGCCTTCTCAATCCGGCCCGCAGACAATCTGGGAATCAGTGTGTTTTTACATGAGTAGAATGTGTCCTTTTATTTAAAATGCATCTCATGGTTATTTGTGGGGCATAGGAATTTGTTCATATATATTTTTCAAAATATAGTCCAGACCATCACGTGGTCTAAGGCAGTGTTTCCCAACCTTGGGGCTCCAGCTGTTTTTGGACTACAACTCCTATAATCCCTAGCTAGCAGGACCAGTGGTCAGGGATGATGGGAATTGTAGTCCGAGAACAGCTGGAGACTCAAGGTTGGGAAACACTGGTCTAAGGGACAGTGGACCAGCCCACGGCTGAAAAAAATTGCTGAACCCTGACCTAATCCAATAGAAACAGTTAATCAAAGGAACAAACAAACAAAGGGAATCGAGCCGCATAAATCGGCCAAACAGTCGCCTAATCAAAAATCAAAAGTCAAGAGGCTGAGCTATGGACTTGATCCAGGGGAGTCCCTGCAAGGCGTTGTTGATATGCTGTGACCTTTTGCTGCTTGTTAGGGTTATAAATCTAAATAAATTGCAGGGGTATATTGGCAGCAGCGGTGAAGCAGCTATCTTTGGGAGAGCAAGGATGTTTGAACTTCTGCTCTGCGTAGGGAAGGTCCCAGGTTCAGCCCCCCCCCAGCTACCCTCCAGGAACGACTGGGAGGGACGCCCGCCTGAAAGCACAGTCAGTTCTTCAGAAGCATCTGCTGGGGACAGTTCAGGGGTGAGAGTGACTGTATCCGAACCTTCGGTGTTTAACTGAATGTGGGAAGGCCATAACTGGCTGGGGGAACCTGGCCAGATGGGCGGGGTATAAATAAAAAATTATTATTATTATTATTATTATTATTATTATTATTATTACTCAGCAGCATAGCTGCCAAGTTCTCCCTTTTTTTAAAGGGAAATTCCCTTATGCTGAATAGGCTTCCTCGTGAGTAAAGGGAAAACTTGGCAGCTATGCTCAGCAGCCAAGCACCTGCATGCAGAAGGACCCAGCTTCCATTTCCAGCATCTTCAGTTAGGCCTGGGAATTCCCTGGAGAGCTGCTGCTAGTATGTTTGGACAACACTGAGCTCGATGGGCCCAGGGGTCAAACTCAGCCCAAGGCCGCGGACACCAGGATGGGACATTGAGGAACGGCACCCCCCCTCCCTCGAGTCCCCCAGCTGGGGAGCAATTGCAAGGCAAGGCGGCCGAACCAACTGCAAGGTTGAGCTTGAGTCCAGGAGTTTATTCTTATCCCGTCTCTCTTTGTCCAACAGGCTTGGCCTGCCATCTATTTAAATCCCTTTCAAAATGCCTTGGCTCTCGCCCCAGAATAACTCGCATAGTCTCCCTCCCCCTTTTGTTCATGCTCCCTCTTGTTTTTTGCGACTGGGAAGGTGACACTTCCTAGGAGAACATCAGAGGAGCCTTGCTGTGGATCAGGCCACTGGCCCATCTAGTCCACCAGCATCCTTTTCTCACAGTCGACAGCCAGATTTCCATAAAGGGGAACCTGCAAGCAGGGGCACAAGAGCCCTCTCTCCTTCTGTGGTTTCCAGCAACTGGTATTGCTGCCTCTGACAATGGAGGGCAGAGCACCATCAGTTGTGGCTAGTTGCCATCCATAGCCCTCTCCCCCTCCATGAATTTGCCCAAGCCTCTTTTAAAGCCATCCAAGTTGGGAGCCATCACTGCCTCCTACAGTGGCAAGTTTTGTGTTTCCTTTCCCCTGCCCTGAATGTTCCAACATTCGGCTTCATAGGATGCCCAAGAGCTCTATCCTGCAATATCCTATATTCCTATGATCCTCTTTAAATGCACAGTCTAAGGCAGGCATGGCCAAACTCGGCCCTCCAGGTGTTTTGGGACTACAATTCAGGATGGGAGACACCTGGCTTGAGAGCAGTACATGTGAAAAGGATCTAGGAGTCTTGGTAGACCACAAACTTGACATGAGTCAACAGTGTGATGCAGCAGCTAAAAAAGCCAATGCAATTCTGGGCTGCATCAATAGGAGTATAGCATCTAGATCTAGGGAAGTAATAGTACCACTGTATTCTGCTGTAGTCAGACCTCACCTGGAATACTGTGCCCAGTTCTGGGCACCACAGTTCAAGAAGGATACTGACAAGCTGGAACGTGTCCAGATGAGGGCAACCAAAATGGTCAAAGGCCTGGAAACGATGCCCTATGAGGAATGGCTTAGGGAGCTGGGTATGTTTAGCCTGGAGAAGAGAAGGTTAAGGGGTGATATGATAGCCATGTTCAATTATATGAAAGGATGTCATATGGAGGAGGGAGAAAGATTGTTTTCTGCTGCTCCAGAGAAGTGGACACGGAGCAATGGATTCAAACTTCAAGAAAGAAGATTCCACCTAAACATTAGGAAGAACTTCCTGACAGTAAGAGCTGTTTGACAGTGGAATTTGCTGCCAAGGAGTGTGGTGGAGTCTCCTTCTTTGGAGGTCTTTAAGCCATCTGTCAGCAATGCTTTGATGGTGTTTCCTGCTTGGCAGGGGGTTGGACTGGATGGCCCTTGTGGTCTCTTCCAACTCTATGATTCTATGATCATCCCTGACCACTGGTCCTGTTAGCTAGGGGTGATGGGAGTTGTAGTCCCAAAACATCTGGAGGGCCAAGTTTGGCCATGCCTGGTCTAAGGGCTCACCCACACCCAAAAAGCAGGGGTCCAAGTGGTTTTCTCCCTGCCCCACTGCTTCCTGGTACCAAATCAGCAAAGGTCAATCCAGAGAAACACCCAATTGCCGTTTGCTCCACTTGAGTGCTATAGATTGGTTTTCTCCAGGAGGGAGCAGCGGTGTGGATAAGCCCAGTTTGCTGGGATGCAACAGAATCTCACCTGAAAAAGAGCATCAGTGGAAGCAGCCTTGCCCTCTCCACCTGGAGCACCCTGTGGCTTCCTTTCATCTCTTCTGAATTGCTCCTTCCACCCTGGTGTTGAGTGCTTAGTTTAGATCCAGCTCCATCCCAGGATATCTAGGATAGCTTGCTAGGCCTTTAAAGCCCTGCCAATTAACATCCAACTAGGGAGGAATCCAGAACAAAGGCGATGCGAGTGAGAAGCAGCTGCCAGGAAGGATATTCACTGTACTCCAAAAGAGGTCAGATTGAACTTTTATTTCTGTTACAAAAAACCCCCAACCCTGAACATTTGTTTTCTTTCTGAACATGGGGGGGGGGGATTTACACCAGATTTGCCTTCCTCAAAACAGCATTGGCAAATACTCCCTAAAAGTTGTTAACTCATCAGTGCACACACAAGTACTTTGTTTCCTTACAAAAAGGATCATGCAATCTTTGGGTTAGCAAAGATGCAGGCTGTAAGATCTCCCTCTTGGACAGATTCATTGAGTTCACTTGGTTTTTCTTGCAACTGGGAGTCATTGGCCCCATGGCTCCTTGCTTCGCTTGTTTCAGGAAGCAGGAAGAGAAAAGAAAAAGGGGTGGGGCAAAGCCTGCTCACTAGCAACTTGAGCTCAGGGCTCAGGTTAACCCTTTCGTGCATTCAAATGTGAGTCAGTAACTGTATATTACAACGGTGCCCCCTCTCACTGGTCTCCTCAAATGCTTTGGCCTGAATGGAATAGGTAATATTGCTCCACCCACTTTTCCCTTGAACCTCACCCACCACTGGAACTTACACATGGCTTTTCTTAGCCAGAATACTGCAGTCGGAAGCAGCGTCTGGGCAGAAATAGCTGCCACCAAAAATAAGCTCAACAACTTTTGTGTTCAGATTTTCACTTCTTGAAATATGGCAACCCTAGAGTTAGCCAACCACTGGAGATATTACCATTTCACTCGAAAAGGATGGTGGAACAAGGTGGAGCAGTTGACAGTTACAGAAAAAGAGACAGAGCAAAACAGACAACTTGGAGGAGTTAAATTCAACAATCCTCCTCAGTTACTTTGGTTTTTGTTTGTCACTTTTGTTTTGAGACAACAGGGAGCAGTCCTCCCCACCCAAGATATCCACCATCCATTATGGACCGGAACTTTATTCCATTATACCTCAACTTAAAATCTAAACATTACCTTTCATGGCCTTCCATTTTGCTTTTTCTACATCTTCACGATAGTTTGGGTTTTTTCCTTCATGCAGCACCAGAATTAAGTTCATAGTGAAGCTTTGTTATATGTGTCTTGTCTGATATCATGTATTATTTTGCTTATCTGAAAGAATCCCATTTATTTAATTTGTTTGTTTATGTATAGCAGACATGTGGAACTTCCAGCCTTCTAGATGTTGCTGGATTTCAACTCCCATAGGGTTCCCAATGGCCAACGGTCAACTGGTCAGGCATGGGGGAGAGCGGGAATCCCCACGTGCAAAGACAGACTGAGGAAGGGCTGAAGAAATAGGAGGCTCTGTTTTGGGGACTGAGAAGGACTCCCCTTCCTGGAAGACTGGGCTCCAGCTCTCCCATGCAGTTCGGGAGGAGAGGGGGAAAGAGGGTGGTGTCGAAGCACATCCAAAACAGCAGCTGCTGCCACCTTCATCATTCATTTTCATCCTGTGCAACTAAGACAGCTGCAAGCAAGGACAAAGGCAGGGGATTGTGGGTGTCAACTTCAGCCCCCTTCCCCCTTGTCTAAGTATCTCTCTGCTCCTGGCCCCCTGGCAAGGAGATGCTCTGGGGCAGAGTAAAAAGCTAAAAATATAAACACAAAGACTGTCAGGGCGGGGGCAGCTGAAAGGTCTCTCTCCCAAGCAGACAGGGCCCCAGAGGCAAACTGCCCCACAGCGTGGATGTTGAGAAATCTTGCTCTAGCGCAGGGGTTACCAAACTAAGGCCCGGGGGCCGGATGCGGCCCAATCGCCTTCTCAATCCGGCCCGTGGACGTTCCAGGAATCAACATGTTTTTACATGAGTAGAATGTGTCCTTTTATTTAAAATGTATCTCTGGGTTATTTGTGGGGCCTGCCTGGTGTTTTTACATGAGTAGAATGTATCCTTTTATTTAAAATGCATCTCTGGGTTATTTGTGGGGCCTGCCTGGTGTTTTTACATGAGTAGAATGTATCGTTTTATTTAAAATGCATCTCTGGGTTATTTGTGAGGCATAGGAATTTGTTCATATTTTTTTCCAAAATATAGTCCGGCCCACCACATGGTCTGAGGGACAGTGGACCAGCCCCCTGCTGAAAAAGTTTGCTGATCCCTGCTCTAGTGCGTGCCCAACTTGAGGGACCTCCTTACCCCTTGCACATCTATGTGCAGAAAACCCATTTGCTCTGATAGAGTGCTCAAGAGCGGTTAGAGCAGGGCTTTCAACGTGGCCGCCCCTGTTCTGTGTTCTGAGATAACAACAGACACTTTCCAGGAGCAGCTGGAGGCCTTTTTGTCCTGACAGGCTTTTCCAGCTGGTGAAATGGGTCTTCGTCGTGGCTGCCCACTCATCGGGGTTTCCGTCTTGCCTTCAATGTGTGCATGCTGTCATTTTGACTGCTTTTTTATTCTCTTGTGCATAAAACGCCTTGAGATGGTGGCTTAGAAGGAAAGTGACAAAAATGCTAACAACAACCACCACAATGGGAATTGCGTTTTTGTCAGCCTGGTGCCCTCCAGCCATTTTGGACTACAACTCCCATCGTATAGCTGCACCAGGGATTCATAACTGCAAACAGCTAGAGGCCCCCGCGTTTGTTAAAGGCTGAAATGCACACACAGACACAAAATGCATCCCTGCCGGCTGGTTAATTCTGCTTGGTGTGCCATTTAACACATACACACACACTTCTGCTGCCCCTCCAGCCGCACACCCAGGAAGAACTGACACACGCAGGTGTCCAGCTATTATTCAGCCACCGAGCAGGACTTACGTCGACGTCTTAAATGGAGAAACTGTCAGGGCGCCTGGCGCATGCCTCTAACCTTGGAGGCCTCTGTCCGTCTCACATGTCACCGCATGACAATGAGCTGTTATTTAAGAAGAGAGAAAGGAGATTTTTTTGGGGGGGGGGTTGGAGAGAGAAAGGGGGACTAACTCACCTGCCACAGCCAAAAGTGGAGATGGGTTTATTTTTAATCTGGGATGGGCTCTATTTATTGTCTCTGCAGCCGGAGTGCAGGGGGCACCAGCTGAAAGATTCCTCTTGGAACGAGACTGTGGGCTGCACAGTTTGCTCTGAGACATGGTGAGTAAGAGGGTCAGAGAGGGGATATTTGGGGTAGAGGACAGAGGGCAGACGATTGAATGAGAAAAGGTCCCGGAAAATAAGTAGTATTGGGGAAGCAGGCTGATTATTGATCATAGATGAAGAAGAGCTGCTTAACAGGTGAATCTGGGCAATGGATCAGCTTCCCCTTCGCAAGGATGTTCCATTCCTTTACATGACTGCAATGAATTCAGTGGGGCTCACTTCCAGGTAAGTGGGGTAGGGACCGCGCAGCCTACATAAGTCAGTGGGAGCTGATTTGAATCAGAGGAGGCTAGGAAGTTTTACAGCAGCTCCTGTTTGTTCTCTGAGGTTTTGGAAGCATGCGAATTATCCCACAAGTTAGTGGGAATGCAGGTTCTTTAACTGGCACGTTTGTATACTTGAAATATTCCTTGCTCGCCCTTCACCCAAAGATTCCAGGGCAGCGAACCCAAAGTGTGAATATCATTAAACACACATGATGGGTAGATACAATTTAAATCCGGAAAATGATTATAAAGAAAAGACAACCCCTCTTCCCATAAAAGCTTAAAAACAGAAGATCTAAAATGTGTCTCCTATAAAAGGTGTGTCTCCTATGAAAGGTTTCCAGGTGAGCCTGACATCTCCAGGTAATGCTGGGAGACTCCTTGCTTGAAATCCTGGAGAGCTGCTGCCAATCAGTGTAGACAAGATTGGGGGGGGGACCAGCATCTTATATATGCTCCCCACCCAGTTACATCCAATTAAGCTGAATGGTTTGGGGTTCAGGACAGAACAAAAGGGAAGTCCTTCATATAATGCAGAGCGAGGCTGTGGAATTGACTCCATCTGCAAGTTGTGGTTCTGGCAACCAACTTTGAGGACGAAGGCTACCCAGAAAACAGTGCCAGCCTCAGTCCCCAGCATGCCCACGTACACCTGAGAAAGACCCCGGCCTGAGATCTTGGAGACCCCAATCTGAGACTCCTGTCAGTTGATGTAGGCAGCACTGCCCTAGATAGACCCAGGGTCGAATTCTTCACGAGGCAACTCCGTGTTGCTGTGGAGAATACTGGGGTGGACTGACCTCAAAGGCAGATTTATTTATGGGGTGGGGGGGGTCATGCTCCTAAGTCAGAAAAAGGCTTCCAAGGTTGCAAGTTGTAGAAGGTGTATAAGTTGTAGAAGGCTCGTAGTATAAAATGACACAACACAAACGCTAAAGAAGAAAAGAAAATGAGCAACCTTGTGTTCCATATCTTTGCCCTCCGGTGAAGTCCACAGAATAGTGGTTCTAAAAACCTTTACTTAGGAACTTTCCAAGGTTCACACTCACCTGTAAAACCAGCTGAGATGAATCAGGCTCCCGAAAAGCATTGCCCCTCACTCGGCGGACACAGTTAAGCTGTTAGTATATGGTGTGATTTTATATTTAAGTCAAATATTTATGTGTTGCGTTTTAAAAGTTGTTCCTTGGGGCTTATTCACACTTAACTGTGCTTTCGCCTTGAGTTTTCCCTGCAAAAACCCACCATTTAAAGCGGAAGCGGAACAGATGGCAATTCGAGTTTTCTGCAGGTTGCTTCTTGCTCCGATTCAGCAGGAAAGAGTGGGTTTTCAGGGAGAAAGCTCAGTCAGAGAAAGAGCAGTCGGACATGGAGTTTTAAAGTGTGGACAATGGCTGGAAAACACAAAGTTAAGTGGGAATAAGCCCTCCCTCTGGGATTGTGGGAATAATGAAGAGTGGGGTATGAACAATTTAACGGGGCGCTTTAAAAGGCCTCTTGTTTGATGACCTCTTTTAATAGAATCATATAATTCTGGAGCAGGTAGGCACCCCAAGGGTCATCTAGTCCAACCCCCCTGCCACGCAGGAATCACAGCTAAAGAATCCCTTAGAGACCTCTGCTTTAAAAACTCCAATAAAGGAGAGTCCGCCACTTTCATGATATAGGTAAATGTTTATTGGTTAATGTTTTAATAGGATTGGTTTGTTCTGTATTTTCGCTACTTTTTTTTAAAAAAATGTTCTATATTTTAACAGTGTGGTGCAATTGGTTTTTGTGTTTGGCAAATTGCTTAGAAGCCACCTGCGCATCAAGCAGCATCAGCATAAATAATCAATTAATAATAGTAGTAATAATGACCCTGGGAGTCCCTTCCCAACTCTACAAATCTGTAATTCTAATGCAGGGCCGTCTTTAGCAGATGCAGCGCTGGGGTGCAAATATCCACCCAGCGCCCCCAAATTACCACGGATAGTGTTGGGGTGACTGTAGCTGCGCACTGCCAGCCATCGGGGGTGCAACTCTCCCCCACGCCACTGCGGGAGAGCGATCCTCGCAGAGGCTTGGGAGGGAAGCTGCGCGTCAGCCAGCCATATGGTTGCCAGGGCGCAGCTTCCATCCTAAGCCACTTCAGGGATCGCTCTCCTCCCGAGGAGGCTTGGGAGGGAAGCTGCACACCCACCAGCCTTATGGTTGGCGGGGCGCAGCTGGTGGGCGTGCAGGGGAAGGGGAGGCTGCCAGCCGAGCAGTGCAGCTCCCCCACTTGCTGGGGCGCCCCTGAGAGGCTGTGATACACCACGAAGCCCTATGGGAAAGATGGCTCTGATTCTATGGAATGATATAATGATAAAATCTGCTGGCTTTTTAGCTGTGCATACAGAGCACCTTCCTTTCGCTTCCCACCTCCGCTACAGCCCTGATGCAGCTCCGAGGCTTAAGGGGGCACCCGTGAATAACAATTGTCCCCCTTGCATCTCTCAAAGTCTCCCAAGAAAGCCAAGAAGCGATCCGACTCCAATGTCTTTTCCATGTTTGAGCAGGCTCAGATCCAGGAGTTCAAGGAGGTACGTCTAGACAGCCCAAGAAGAAAGGCAGGGGAAGGGGAACGGCCTTGGGGGGGGGAGAGTTGCACCCCAAATCTTCCTAAATCATTCTGAGAAAGCAGCCCAGGCTGTGCCCTGAGCCAGGGAGGCAGCCCCGCATTCAAATCTCACTCTCCACAAACTCCCCTGAAGAGCCGCTGGCTTCTCTCTCTGTCTCCGTTCCACACCTGCAATAAAAGCAGCACCTCTTTGCAGGCGTTCCTTTGCTATGCCAAATCAGCCGGCTGCAGGGAGCCTTGTGTCTTGAGGGCAGGCCAGGCCAATTCTTTTACTTATTTATTTTAAGCACAGAATTGCATGCCAAGTCCTGGGTGAGTCCACATTCTCAGAGACTAAAGGTTCCAGAAACCAATTAAAAGGGGCTTAAATGGGAAGCCCGGTCTCAGCCGTGGAACCTGTTCACAATACCAGAGCTTAATTGCTGGAATAAAAGACTCCTGCCAATTTCAACGCATGGCAAAACACCAGCAGGTGGTAGCATACTCCGGGCTGACTTTTTCGCTGTTGTTTCCCCCCCCCCCTTCTATTTTTGTTCGGTTCTGCAGAGCAGATTTCGGGGTTTGCTCCCAGGTAGAGCCCGGGAGCCTGGGGAGGGGGGAGGCATTGAAGTAGGGGGAGGGACACCCAATTCGAGTGACCACATTCTCGCTGCATTTTGCAATGCGTTTATTTTAAAGCCCTCGTGAAAATTCACCAGCATGTGAATTTCTCCTAATGCACCCATTTGCAGATGTAATTTTTCCTAATAATAATGCCAAGCTTCTCAGGAAAGCAATTTCTGCATCTAGCATGACTTAGCAGTGTGGCCAGATAACACAACTGTGCCCTGATATCCCCCATTTAGGCTTTCACCATCATGGATCAAAACCGTGATGGGTTCATTGACAAATCAGACCTGAGAGATACATTCGCCGCATTAGGTAAGCAAGGAAACCCTATAAAACACCCAAAAGATTGTAAGCGTGACCGGGACAAATCTTACATTTTTATGGTTTTGTATCTAGTCTGTTCTGACTGCTTTTAAAACTGCCTCTAGTGTTTTTATTTATTATGATGATGTTTTATCCATAACTGTATTACAGAGGATTTGTCTGTTTTGCTTTTCGTTACCCACGGGTGGCACTGTGGGTTAAACCACAGAGCCTATGGCTTGCCGATCAGAAGGTCGGCGGTTCGAATCCCTGAGACGGGGTGAGCTCCCGTTGCTCGGTCCCAGCTCCTGCCAACCTAGCAATTCGAAAGCACGTCAAAGTGCAAGTAGATAAATAGGTACTGCTCCGACGGGAAGGTAAATGGCGTTTCCGTGCGCTGCTCTGGTTCGCCAGAAAGTGGCTTCGTCATGCTGGCCACATGACCCGGAAGCTGTACCCCGGTTCCCTCGGCCAGTAAAGGGAGAGGAGCGCCGCAACCCCAGAGTCGTCTGTGACTGGAACTAACAGTCAGGGCTCCCTTTACCTTTACCTACTTTTGTATAGCAACCTGATATCTTTGTAAAAAAAAAAAAGGTGGGGTGGGAAAAGTTGCATTCAACGTTAGTCCTAGACTCACTGAAATGAATGAACCTGAGTTAGGTCCCATCTGCACTGTATACATTTAAAGCAGTATCATACCACTTTAAAGAAACTACAATTCCCAGACAGTGGATTCCTCTTCCTAGGGAACTCTGGGAATTGTAGTTCTGGCAGGGGAATAGGGTGCCCTCCTAACTACTCTCACCACCCTGTTTGAAGTGTTGTGATTCTGCTTTAAATGCATAGAGAAGATGGGGCCTCTTGGGTTCATTAAGTTCATTGGGTCTGCTCTGAATAGGGCTCAAGTTGGATAAAAAAAAAAACTAAAGAGCAGCCTAGAAACATTTTTAATAAATAGACATACATACAGCATGCATGAATTTTTTTCAACGAAAAGGCCTATTTCAATTGCCAACATTTTCTCTCCTCTCACCACCCAGCAAAAATTATGTGCCAGGTCCACCAACTTAAATTCAGAATGTTGATTCCAACAAAGTCTGAAAAACCAAACATGGCAGAAATCTGAATCATTTGCTGTTTAAAGATCTGGCATCTTTCTAAAAGTTCAGCAGGACTTGTGACCTGTCAAGGCCAAACCAGACTGCATTCATTCATCCATTAATATCTCACCTTTTCCTCCAAGGAACTCAGTGTGGTTCTCTTCCTGCTCATTTAACCTCCACAAGAGGCCTGGGAGGGAGGTGAGACTGGGAGGCAGAAACTGGCCCAAGGCCAGTTCCAATGGGCTTCATGGATTTGAACGCTTGTTGGAACCCTAGATCCCAGTCCAACATTCTAACCACTATACCACACTGCCTCTCATGAGCCCTGTGAACTGCAAACCTAATTTTTGCAGTTCCAGGTAGCAAAACAGCCCTCTGGTGGGCCACCGGATACAGTTGGTCGGTTGCCGAAGGTTTGGTGGTGGGCTTCTCAATCTGGTGTGGCCAACACGGTGCTCTCTTTTCGAACTAAAACACCCGTCACCCATGGCTGTCGGCTCTGCTGGCCGGGGCTGGTGGAATTTATAGTGCCCCCAGAAGGCACCAAGCTGCTTGTTCCTGTTGCACAGGATTAACGTGATGATTCCAAGACGCTCGATATTTGAATGGATCATTGACAAATCTCCACTGCAGTTCTTCTACTCTGTCGTGTTTCCCTCCTGCCTCAGGACGCTTGAATGTGAAGAATGAAGAACTGGACGACATGGTCAAGGAAGCTCCTGGGCCTATTAATTTCACAGTGTTCCTGACCATGTTTGGAGAAAAACTTAAAGGTAAGATTGGAGACGGGGGAGTAGGTTCCCCCCCCCCTATGCCCATAGCTGCCAAGTTATCCCTTTTTTAAGGGATTTTCCCTTATGCTGAATAGGCTTCCTCGCGAGAAAAGGGAAAACTTGGCAGCTATGCCTATGCCACAAGCAAGGAGCACCTTCAGGGAAGAGGTTCTTGGGTCGCCTCACTTCCTGCTCCAACCACCTTGCCACACACATAGAATCATCGAGTTGGAAGGTACCCCCAAGGGTCATCTAGTCCAACCCCCACCATTGCAAGAACACCCTCCTCCCCCCCCCAAGTGGTGGAGAGAACAGGGCAGCCTCCCATAAGTACTTCACTTTCCAGGTCTCTTTTCTATGACTTTCAGGTGCGGATCCAGAAGAGACTATTCTGAACGCTTTCAAAGTGTTCGATCCAGACGGCAAAGGCCTGAAGGCAAACTAGTAAGTATCTGTGGAACTCCCTCCCAAAGGAGGCTGGGATGGCCACCAGTTTGGATGGCTTTAAAGGAGGGCCGGGCAATTTCACGAAGGAAACGGCTATTGATGGCTACTAGCCTATGCTCTGTATCCACAGTCAGAGCAGTAAATCTTCTGAATACCAGTTGCTGGAAGCCACAGGAAGGGAGAATTGCTCCCATGCTTGCATCCTGCTTGTGGGTTTTCCCTTTGGGGCATTTGGCTGTCCACTGTGAGAACAGGATGCTGGACAAAATGACGTTGGTGCTGATTTTGGAAGCTTCCCAGTGAATCCTTTGATTACGAGATGCGAGGGGCAGCTGTCTCTCAGGCCCTTCAGTTAAACGGCTGCAGCCTCTGCTCCTCTCAAAGCTTTCCTTGTCGAGGGATGGAAGGAGCCGGGGCTCATTTTGCTCTGGGGTTTTGCTCCCTCGTGGTCCTCCATTGATCCCCTACTTTGTATTGCAGCATTAAGGAGATGCTGATGACGCAAGGAGAACGGTTTTCAAAGGAAGAGGTAAGAGGAGGCCTTGGGGACTGGCAGGCATTGAATGGGGTAAGTGGGAGGGCAGGAGCTCAGAAACAGAAGAGGAACAGCTTGGCGTTCAGTGCCTGGCTTCTGCAGGCAGAGCTGGGGGGAAACTGCTGTCCTGGACCTTGGGCCACTGCTGTCCATCATGATCCGCAATACTGAGACCAACGCTCTGCCTCCTATGCTCCTAGAATCATTGAATTTGTAGAGCTGAAAAGGACCCTGAGGGTCATCTAGTCCAGCGTTTCTCAACCGGTGTTCCGCGGCACACTACTGTGCCGCGAGACGCTGGCTGGTGTGCCGCGACGAGAAGGGCGATTTGCATTGTCACGTCGCTGACCCGCCGGAAAGGAAGCCGGCCGGGTCACGACGTGAGGCGAGCGCCCGCGTCGTGACCCGGCCGGCTTCTTTTCCGGCGGGTCTGTGTTGTGTATCGGAGGCAAATCGGAGACAATGCAAATCGCCCTTCTCGTCGCTGCACGTCGCGGCAAAATTTAGAGTCGGCATCCAGCCGGAGGCTAGAGAGGGTGCTGCCGCCTGGGGAGGAGGAGGCAGGCGGGGAAGGCTGCACAGGGCGGCTGCCTGGGGCGGCTGGGAGGGAGGAGGCGGCAGCTGCGCGCCCGTGTCTGCCCGCCTGGGGTCTGTGCGTGCCGTCTAATGTGTCCCCGCTCGCTCCGCAGGCTCTGCGCCTGGTGGGTCCGCCTGGCCACCGCGCAGCAGTTCTTCAGTGGCATGCTTTACGTCTCCCCTCCAAACTAAACTAAATATAGGGCGGCACAGAGTTGGTGTGCCGCGGGATTTTTTTTCATAGAACAAGTGTGCCGTGGCCCAAAAAAGGTTGAGAAACACTGATCTAGTCAAGCCAGGGGCGTACATAGACTCCCTTGCACCTTTGGTAAGGAGCCGTATCAGTGCCCCTGCCCCTGGTGTTCCTCTGCCAAGGTGCCCAGAGGAGCCTGTGTTCCTTGCCTGGCCACCCAAAGCAGTGCAGGAACGAGCAGGTGGGCTCATATCCACTCCGAGCCAGAGTGAGGTGCAATTTTTTGCACCCCCTTGGGCCAACTAGGCTATTCCCTGCCTAGTCCAACCTCCTGCAATGATTCGAATCTCAACTAGCTTATCTCCTCTCAGCCACCTCTTTTCCAGGCTAAACATCCACAACTCCCTCAATCGTTCCTCATAAGACCCTTGAACATCTTGGTCACCTTCCTCTGCTCACCTTCCATCTTACTTAATTCCACCCTGCGTCAAGAACGTTGAGGACTAGCACCTCCCTTTATTTTTAGGGACAGGCCACATCTGAACAGCAGAGCACATGCTTTGCTAGCAAAGGATCCTAGGATCAAACCCCAGCAACTCCAGGTAGGCCAGGAAAGTCCCCTACCTGAGACCTTGGAGAGTTCCTGCCCGACAGTGTGGATAATCCTTAGCTAAATGGACCAAGGGTTCCCTCTCTGCTTCCCTCCAGGGAACCCTGGGAATTGTAGTATTGTGAGAGCAAGCAAGAAGTCCCTAGCTGACTCTGTGCTCTCTTCTCAGCAGCCTCGTCAGTATGGAACAAGATGCTGGACTAGGTGCAGGCCATTGGCCTGATCCAGCAGGCTCTTCATATATTCATGTGAAATATTTTTGGCTTAGTAATGTTGCTTTTCTGCTGGCAAGGTGCCAGCAGGTATTCAGCAGTATTTTTACAGTAACCCCCCCACCCCACCCCAGGACTAATGATAAGGATAATAAGACTTCCTGTCTAAACACATTGACAACACAAAAGGACTTACTTCCAAGGAAGAAGGCATGAGGTTGCCCTGCTGCTAATCGACTGGCAATGCAGTCCTGTGCATGTCTACTGAGATATAAGGCCCATTTATTTCAGTGCAAGTTATTCCCAGGTGGCGCTGTGGTTAAACCACTGAGCCTAGGGCTTGCTGATCAGAAGGTCGGTGGTTCGAATCCCTGTGACGGGGTGAGCTCCCGTTGCTTGGTCCCAGCTCCTGCCAACCTAGCAGTTTGAAAGCACGTCAAAATGCAAGTAGATAAATAGGAATCGCTTCAGCGGGAAGGTAAACGGCGTTTCCATGTGCTGCTCTGGTTTGCCAGAAGCGGCTTTGTCATGCTGGCCACACGACCTGGAAGCTATACGCTGGCTCCCTCGGCCAATAATGCGAGATGAGTGCGCAACCCCAGAGTCGGTCACGGGGGTCCCTTTACCTTTTTATTCCCATAAGATTTCAGACTAGAGCTTGGGTTGATTAAGAGTGCAATCCTCTATGCACACTTGGTTGGGTGTAAGTCCCGCTTGAGCACCCATCTTAGGGTGCTTGCTTACTTCTAAAGAAATGTGCATAGGATTGTGTTGCTTGAGCATCAGTCGAAGCAATTAGAAGACTGCAATTTCGGGTATAACCGGTGCGACGTTGCATAAAATGTCCATCCAGAAAACTTTTCCCTGCCTGCTTCTTTCCTGCAGATAGACCAAATGTTCGCAGCTTTCCCTCCCGACGTGACCGGCCACCTGGACTATAAGAACATCGTCCATATCATCACTCATGGAGAGGACAAAGACTGAAGGCTGGGAGAGAACTCTACCCATGGTGCCTGGAATGGTACACAGCGGGGCTTCCTTCTCCTCACAGCTCTGGTTGTTCCTCACCGTGCAAACCGGGATGTTCACATGCTTCCTGATAGTTCTCGTCTTCTTGGTGTTCCCAGTCCCTTGTCCGTCCTCTTTGTGTGAAAGAATTCATTCGTGACTTGAGAAACATTTCTAAAATTGTATTTGTGTTGAATTATTCATCGAGTCCGCGTATACCTACGTGAATAACGGTTGGCTTGGCGGAACCTGGGAGGGGAGAATGAACTCATGCGGGAGCCAGCGCCCAAGCTGCAAACAGGCACATATCCCACTTCTGACACCACTGCTCCATCAATGCTGGGGAACCATTCCATGGACCAGCTACAGTTACAGGGACCTGAGTTAGACAAGGTGTTGCATCAGTCCTGGACCTTTTATACTCCCCTCCACCCATGCTGGTCCATCCTTCCCTGGGAGAACTGGGAGGGTTCTGGCCCACAGCACATGTCTTCCTCACCCCAAGGAGGGCTCAGGGAAGGGAGACCTCAAACTGCCACATGGGAATGATAGCTTTAGGTCTGGGCTTTCACCCGTGTCTTGGGGCTTGGGGTGGTTTTGATGGATCTGAAGAGTGGTGGTCAGGGCCGGTGCTAGGGTTTTTTGCACCCTAGGCGAGATCACCTTCTGGCGCCGCCCCCCCCCCCCCCCAGTCGTCTGCCTCCTCCCTGCGGGCCTGGCCCAGCCTTCACCTTCTTCCCTTCCCAGCGCCCCTCCCGCTTACCTGCAACGTCGACGGCTGGGTTGATCTGGCCGCCCTCGAGCTTCAGCCACAGACCCCCGGGTTCAACAGCAGCTGCTCCCACCTGCCCAAGAAGTAGAGTGCGGTGACAGTGCCTGGAGCTGAAGGCCCGGCTCTGGCGCGCGCGTGCTGCGGGAAGGGGCTGCTCTCGCCCCACGTGTCCTCCACACGCTGCTGCCCTCAGCGCTCTGGGCATGCCTGGGCTGCACTGACGCCACTGCTGCTGCCTGCCCTGGACGTGGGTAGGGGTGCAGCGGCAGAGCGAGTCCTGCGAAGCCAGCAGCATTCCCCGTTATGCCAGCACCCCCTCCAATTTGGCACCCTAGGCAACTGCCTAGTTCTCCTTAATGGACGCACCGGCCCTGGTGGTGGTGGTGGGTGGGACCCGACAGAGTATGCTGGGTGTCCTGAATTTGCAGTTCCTCCAGGGGGACATTTTCCCACATGGTAATTCTGCAGGGCTTGGGGGCTGTCTCCCCAATGCAATAGGGCCAGCACTCATGGGAGCAGGCCCCACCTGGTTGGTTATAGGAAGCTGGTAGGATGGGGTGGGAAGCCTCCAGCTTGTGGACCAGTCTGGGCTCACCAGTTGGCTCACGGCATCATTTCTCCCAAACCACACCTGCATGTCCATCAGCTGGTAGCTCCCCATCTGTCAGAGGTGTCCTGAAACTTGTTTTGTTTCTCAGTTGGGCTGAAGTGCCAAGAAAGGCAGAGTACCAACACAGTCCTAGCTGGTTTACAACACTCAGAATCAGATTGTTGGACAGTGCTGCCCTCCGGTGTTCTTACAGGAGCATTTCACTCAAGGATGGGGAAGAAGAAGAGGAGTTGTTTGGATTTGATATCCCGCTTTATCACTACCCGAAGGAGTCTCAAAGCGGCTAACATTCTCCTTTCCCTTCCTCCCCCACAACAAACACTCTGTGAGGTGAGTGGGGCTGAGAGACTTCAGAGAAGCGTGACTAGCCCAAGGTCACCCAGCAGCTGCATGTGGAGGAGCGGGGAAGCGAACCCGGTTCCCCAGATTACAAGTCTACCGCTCTTAACCACTACACCACACTGGCCAGGCTCCTGCCAAAAACACACACACGACAGCAGCAACTCTTAATGGACAGCAAGTGTCAGGGGATTGTTGCGGCTACTCTTGAGTAAAGACGCTCCAGTCTGCTCTGTCTTTGAGAGCTTTATTGTGCATACTATTTACAGTGCAGAGACATCAGAAAACATGACTGCCTAGTCTGATTCAGAACCCGGCAATAGCGCTTGTCTGGTTTTGCGCCAGCATAATAGTCTGGGGACCGCAAAACGCCGCCCCCTTGCCCTACGTCTGGGTGCGTGAACCAATGTGCACGCCGGAAGGGGCTGCGTTCCTTTTCCCGTTCTTTGGCTGGAGCGTTGCAGAGGCTCCGACACCTCGCTGCGCTGTCCTTCCTCCTCTGGCCAGCTGGGTTGGTGCAGGGGCTCTGATGCGTCTTGGATCCCCCTCTCCACCCCGCTCCATTCCTCATTCCCTCCTCCTGACCCGCTGCTTGCGCTGTCACTGGGCGTAGTGCTGGTCAGGATGACTGGGGGAGGGTCCCTGTAGGGAGTCCCCCTGACAGCAAGGAACAGGTCTTTGTTCAAGGTCCAGAAGCCGCGATTCCAAGGTACATGAGGAGCGAGGCAAGAGGCTCGTAACCGAATGGAAACTACGAAGATGTCCAAACGGTTGGCGGCTCCCTCCGGCCAAGCTTTGAAAAGTGAAACAGGGCAAGCTTCTGGGACTCCCCCCCCCCTAAGGCTCCACTCCACACACACACTGCCTGGGTGGGGACGCTCAATGCTCCCTACAAAGGGGTGCCTGGTTCTCGGCAACAAGACTTCATCCTTTCCTCCTGCCCCCAAGGAGCCCCTGACAGGACCCCTCCAGATGTTGCTCCCACCCTACCAACCACTGGCTATGCCCGCTAGGGCTGCTGGAAGCTGTGAGTCCAACAACATCTGAAGGGCCACAGCTGTTCCCCTTGTTTCAGCAAGAGCAGTGCTTCCCAAACATGGGTATCCGGCTGATTTTGGACTACAACTCCCATCATCCCTAGCTGGCAAGACCAGTGGTCAGGGGTGGTGGGAGCTGTAGTCCAAAAACAGCTGGAGTCCCAAGTTTGGGAAACACTGAGATAGAGATTGCTTGGGAGACTTACCCTGCGCCTACACTGCAGGGAGCTCAGGGGGTCCATAACTCCTGTTTCAGAAGGCTTTAGTGTGATGGTATGATTTGGCCCTCCTCCCTCTGTTCATGGGGGCCACCTGCCTGGCTTTCTCGACTTGGTCCCAGACGCTGAGATTGGCTAAGAATCAGGGCAGCCTGGTCTTCAGCCCCACAGTGCTTTGTTGACACATGCCATCTTTGACCCCCTCCAGATCTAGCTATAGTACCTGTGGTCTGGAATCCAGAACCACCTATGGTGATGTAAGGGGGAGAGAGTACAGAGTACCTCCCCCTATCATCAAGAGCAGCCCCTCCCCGAGCAGCGAAGGAAGCACAGGCTCGGGGGGGAGGCTAGTCAGGACACGGAGAGAGAGTGCCAGGGCTCAGGCAGGAGGAAAGAGCCCAGACTCCACAGGCGGGAAGAGACAGAAGGGGAAAGGGGGGAGAGGGAAAACATGGAGTGCAGACCCTTTCCTCCGGTTCCGGAATTACGAAAGAGAAGAAAGGGGAGAAGATTCAGTGTCCCGCGACTTTTATGCCGGATTCTGCATCGGAGTAAGAAGACATGTTTCTACACCTAGCTCACTGTACATAGAGGCACCAATAAACACATTGTGGAAAAGTAACATGAGGAGCGTCGTTACTCTAGAGTAGTCGCAAGAATCCCCTGACAGGTATGATCCCATGAACCCAGCATTTGGAGGGGTGGAGATTCCCCATTGGGAGGGCACCACCTTTCACCTGCATAGGAGTGACAGCAGGTAGATGCTGCAGGCTGCTTTTGTTTTGCAAATGCCCCCAAAATAATGCTCGTGCGGCTTAGTTCTTCCATTGCGGTAAATAAGAAATGGGTAGGGATGCGGTTTATGGGAGGAGCTCAGATTGATAGAGTTAAGGCAGGAAGTAGAGACAGGAGACCTGTGTTCCTCTAGATGTGGTTTGATTACCACTCCCATCACGCCTAACCATTCACCCCATTGGCCTGAACTGTTGGGAGTTGGGGTCCACCAACATTTGGAGGGTCACAGGTTCCCTGTCCCTGCCTAAGGTTACCTGCACATTTCCCCTCTGAGCGCTGCCAGGATCTTCCCTTTGGCTAGCCCAGCCCCATCCTGGTCCTCCTAGCTTTACTACTGTCATTGGAAAGAACAAAGAGACGCTCGGATAGATCCCTGGGTGTTCCCAGCCAATCTCCTGGTTGTGCAAAAGCCAAGCATTAAAAAGAAAAATCAATATGTATTGCAGGCACGTCAAGGTCAAGGTGGACAGCTCTGTTTACGTATTTCTAGAGGGGGAAACTCCCCCTCCCCTCCGGCTGCTGAGTTCACTCAAATGTGCGGCAGCACATCTTTCTCAAAGCAGACTTTGTGTAGAGGATATTTTTTAAAAAAATGCTTTAAAGAAATGTGTGGGTGCATGTCTGGTTCTGCCCCTATGCTGCAAACAGAAGCAGACAGGTGTCCACCACCACACTCAGTCAGTAGATGGAGAGAAATATTGGACAATACATTTTTTTAAAAGTAAAACATTGCAAAGCTTAGAACATTGCAGAGACTGTAGAAATGCAAAAGGCAAATCGTGTCCTTTATTAATAACCTTTTATGTTAGACAAAAGAGAGTCCATTTTGGTACTCCATCCCATTTTGTATTTTTCAAATATATATACACACATATATATACATACACACACACACATATGTAGTCTATGAACTGGGCTGAGAATCCCTGGGCTTCCTGGCCGGGGTGCCTGCCTGCCTTCTCTTAGGGTAAGGTGGAGTACTTCTTCTTTTCTCGGCTGCCGTCCATTCTCTCCACTGAGGTCTTACGCGATTTCTCCCTCTCCAGGATCATTGCCCGCAGGGTGCTGTGGTCCAGAGGACCCTCCACTGTTGGGAAATTCAAGGGGTTGCAGCTTAGGGATGGAATCTGCAATATTAGGCTTGTTTTTTTAAAAAAATTATAGCTTGCAACAAAACAGAATTTGAGCCTGGCCACCTGCTCCTCCCCACCTTCCACCCAGGCTCAAGCTTGCTTCAGAGGACCAGTAAGACTCCCTTGTTCAGCTCATCATAGACTTGGGTCTTCCTTGGGAAATTATTGGGGAAAGATAAGGAAACAATCTGCTGGTTGGGCAACCTCTTACCTTGCATTTCAGTTCGCCCTTTGCTAAACGGGACTGGAGGCAGAGGAGGCCAGCTGGCAACAGATGATGTTCTGGTGTTCAGGAGCATGATTCCCTGTCCATGAAGACTATCCCTACCTTGCCAGACTCTGGGATGGCCGTGCAAGGCTTCTGGAAGGCTGTGGGATGTCACACGAGCCTCCCAGAGGCATTGTGGGGCCTTCCCAGAGCCCAGTAAACAAAGTGGAGGGCTTAAAAACTCTTTCAGTGACAGGAAACCCGAAGGAAAAGGCTTCTTAAGCCCTCCTCCTTGCTCACAGGGTTCTGGGACAGTCACATGAGATCTTGGATGGCCCCTTCCCACTGCCCAGTCTCCCCCACCTGGCTCTGCATTTGTTTGCTTGGTTGTGCTGGTCGATGATCTCCAGCAGGCTAGGGATGAAGGTGAAAGCTGTTTCCTAGTTCTGCTGGATCTCTCAGCGGCCTTTGATACCATCAACCATAACATCCTTCAAGACCAGGCATGTCAAACCTGCGGCCCTCCAGATGTTTTGGCCTACAACTCCCATGATCCCTAGCTAGCAGGACCAGTGGTCGGGGAAGATGGGAATTGTAGTCCAAAACATCTGGAGGGCCGCAGGTTTGACATGCCTGTTCTAGACCATCTAGAGGAGCTGGGAGCTGGGGGCACTGTTAAACAGTGGTTTTGCTCCTTCCTCCTGGGCCGTGTCCAGAAAGTACAGTGATACCTCGGTTTATGAACACAATTGGTTCCGGAAGTCTGTTCATAAACTGAAGTGTTCATAAACTGAAGCGAACTTTCCCATTGAAAGTAATGGAAAGTGAATTAATCCGTTCCAGATGGGTCCGCGGTGTTCATAAACCAAAAATTCGTAAACCGAGGTTCCACTGTAGTGATGGAGGATGAGTGTTCAGACCCCTGGGCTCTCACTTGTGGGGTGCCTCAGGGTTCCGTCCTCTCCCCCATGCTTTTTAACATCTATATGAAGCCACTGTGAGAGATCCTCAGGGGATTTGGGCTGGGTGTTCATCAGTATGCGGATGATACCCAGCTCTACTTCTCTTTCAAATCAGAATCAGTGAAGGCGGTGAAGGTCCTGTGTGAATGTCTGGAGGCAGTTGGAAGATGGATGGCGGCTAACAGATTGAGGTTGAATCCGGACAAGACAAGGGTACTGTTTGGGGGGGGGGACAGGGGGCGGGCAGGTGTGGAGGACTCCCTGGTCCTGAATGGGGTAACTGTGCCCCTGAAGGACCAGGTGTGCAGCCTGGGAGTCATTTTGGACTCACAGCTATTCATGGAGGCGCGGGTTAATTCTGTATCCAGGGCAGCTGTCTACCAGCTCCATCTGGTATGCAGGCTGAGACCCTACCTGCCTGCAGACAGTCTTGCCAGAGTGGTGCATGCTCTAGTTACCTCCCACTTGGACTACTGCAATGTGCTCTACGTGGGGCTACCTTTGAAGGTGACCCGGAAACTGCAACTAATCCAGAATGCATCAGCGAGACTGGTGACTGGGAGTGGCCGCCGAGACCATATCAAATCAGACCTGAATGACCTACATTGGCTCCCAGTACATTTTCCAAGCACAATTCAAAGTGTTGGTGCTGACCTTGAAAGCCCTAAACGGCCTTGGCCCATTATACCTGAAGGAGCGTCTCCTCCACCACTGTTCAGCCTGGACACTGAGGTCCAGCTCCGAGGCCCTTCTGGCAGTTCCCTCACTGTGAGAAGCAAAGTTACAGGGAACCAGGCAGAGGGCCTTCTCGGTAGTGGCACCCGCCCTGTGGAACACCCTCCCATCAGATGTCAAGGAAATAAACAACTACCGGTATCTGACTTTTAGAAGACATCTTAAGGCAGCCTTGTTTAGGGAAGTTTTTAATGTTTGATTCTATTTTTAATATTCTGTTGGGAGCTACCCAGAGTGGCTGGGGAAACCCAGCCAGATGGGTGGGACAACAACAATAATAAATTATTATTGTTGTTGTCCCACCCCACCCCCTGCAGAGCTGCAATTGCACAAGTAAATCACATGTAAGCTGCGGGCAGAGCCGTAGCTATGGAGGGACCTAGCCAGGTTTTTTGCCCCAGGTGAAGCCTCCAGAGGGGCACCATTAAGGTTGCCAGCCTGTGTGTGTGTGTGTGTGTGTGTGTGTGTGTGTGTGTGTGTGTGTACACAAATGTGTGGGGGTGGTGGTACCAAGCCGGGTCTTTGACCCAGGTGAAATTAAGCCTAGTTTCACCCCTGGCTGCAGGCCCACTGCATATATTAAGAGCACCTAGAAGCGTTTTGCCTCACCGTCCTCTGCATCAGAGCCACAGTTACTACTCACAGGGCTCCAGCGTCTCCGCGAAGGGATCGACGCTGAGAGAAGGTGCCGTAATCTTAATGGCCTCCAGTTTCTTCAGGAAGGCGGAGCCGCCCAAAAAGGGGTTCAGCATGGGGACTGAGTCCAGCTCCCCCTCCAGCTCCTTGTAGCGTAGGAAAGATTCAATCAGCAAGAGGTCGTTGCTTTTCTTCTCCACGATGCCTGCAGGGAGGAGACAAGAGGTGCACTTCAGGAGCAGTGGAGGTCGCCGTGGGGGGTGGGTCAAAGACCCCTTCCTGTTTCTGTGGGAATGTTCAGGGTGGCAGGAGAGGATATATTGTTTATTAATATCCTTCCTAACTTGCGCTAGCAAGTTCCATTATGTAGCAGAGTTACATTCCCCCTTTTTACATGCACAGCAGATAACTGGTTGTAGGCTCGTGTGAGCCTCTCACTATTATACAATTCAATCTGTTTCAGATTGAATTGTGCGTTCCTGGTAAGTTCCCTTGAATCCCTCTTTAAAGAATAAAGACAAGACAATCTTATTCAAAGTCAATAAAAGAAGTTTACTCACATCAGTTCACAGCTGGATTCCTGAAGGCAGACTTTAGTTACCGATATGTATGTACATGTGGATCTACCCCATATGGGGGAATAATCCCAGTGCTTCTGCTAGCTGAGAGCTAGCAGAGCAGCCCTAGCTAAAAGCTAGTCAAACGAAGAAGGAAGTGAAAAAGAAGAAAGGGTGCTGCGTGACTCGTCCTTTTGTTACCTGGACAGGTTAGGTCACGCCCACTTTTAGTCACATGCAAAGGAAGGATGCTCCAGCAAGGAGGAACAGGAGGTTTCGACTGGCTGGACCAAACATTCCCTCGCATGTCTTCTCTAGAATTACAAGGAATGTTGTACTTGACTGCCTCTCATGGATCACATCCCACAGTTTCCACAGTCGCCAGTGTCCTGGAGCTACAGAATCTGCATGCAAGGGCACCTTTTTAGCCACTGTCTTTCCCAAAGCTAAGCATGTAGGAGCACTGGAAATCACAAGTTGCTTCAGTTTCAAGAGAATGGCATGCAAGCTCCCTTTTGTACAATGGAACTTCACAGAAAACACACCTTAAGTCGCCCGCAAATCGTTTGCCTGTGCACAGGAAAAAGTAGATCGAGCTGAAAGGCAACACAAGTAGATCTGCATTGCTTCTTGCCATTGCTTCTTGCAATGAATCCACTATTATGATTATACCGTACTGGCCCGAATAGAAGCTGCACCCGAATATAAGCCACACCTTTAAAATAGGGGGGGGGGAGAGACCTGAATATAAGCTGCTCCCTTATTTGCTAGTCCTGGCTGCATACTGGGTGGGGGCGAGGGCGGGGGAACGTTGCCAGTGGCCTTTCCCCTTCCTCGCTCTCTCCGGGCACACTTTGCCGTGCTCCTGGCACTGTTTGCCCCACGCTCCTGGCTGAATACCGTAAGGTCGCAAATATAAGCCGTACTTTAACTTTTCAAGGTCGGAATTTGGGGGGAAAGTGAGGCCAATATGGTAATTGTAAGATTCCTTAACACGCATTTAACCTGTGCCACTTCAACCAGACATGGTTGAAGGCTGCTTGAAGGCAGCAGGCTGAAATCCCACAAGTTAAATGCAAGCAAGGCAGAGAGCTTAAAAGCTCTTTTGGGGATGGGTTTTCCCGGTCCAAAAAAACCCTTTAAGCTCTCCACCTTTCTTGGGAAGCAAGGCCCTCTCTGAGCGCCAGGTCTGGGATGTTCCAGACAGCCCTGCAAGATCTTGCAAGAGCATCCTGGGACCTCCAGAAACAGCATGCGGAGAGCTCCTTGCTCCCCAAGCAAGGCAGAGAGCTTCAAGCATCTTCTAGACTAAAGCTCCCATCATTTCTAGCCACGGGCCATGCTGCCTGCTGAAGCTACTGGGCAATGGATTCCAACAACATGGAATGTTCTTGCCCAGTGGAGATTTCCAGGGATATGGCCATATAGCTCAGTGGCAGAGCACCACCCTTGCAAGCAGACGGTCCCTGGTTCAAATCCTAGTGGTTTGAACACCCTGCAGAGGTGTTGCCAGCCCCACGATGCTTTTGGGTGTCTGATGTGCATCTGGGTCCATTGCAGAAGCAACCCAAGAGATGGGCCCGGTCCAGGGCCCCGTCACTCACTGAAATACTGCATCAGGTTCTGATCTGTGATCTCCCCCGTCTCGCCCAGGTGCTCCCTGATCTTGGTGGCATCGCAGCCAGTTTGCTTGAACAGGAAGTCCACCGCCTGCTTCAGCTGGTCCAGGATCTTGCTGCTCTCTTTCAGCTTGTACTCGTAGAGGTTGGCATCTTCCGTGGTCTTCTGCAGCTTCTCCTGCGGGCCAAAGGAGAGGTGGTCAGGGCTAGCTGCGGTTGGGCGCAGCAGGGGTCACCGACGTGGTGCTCCCCAGAGGTCATGGGTACTCCAGGTCCCATCACCCCTGAGCACCGGCCAAGCAAACTGAGGCTGATGTGAGTGGGGAGTCTAACAGCATCAGAAGAGCCTGCCAGATCAGGCCCATTGAGTCCAACATCCTGTTCTCACAGGGGGGCAGCCAGATGCCTGTAGAAAACCCACAAGCAGGATCTGAATTCAACCACACCCTCCCTGCCCCTGAAGTTGCCAGCAACTGGCATTCAGAAGCATTTCTGCCTCCGATTTTGGAGGCAGAGCAGAGCCATCATAGCTGGTAGCCATTGATAGCCATGAATTTGTCCAATCCCCTTTTAAAGTCATCTGAGTTGATGGTGGCCCTCACTGGCTCCTGTGTAAGAAGTGAGCACCATAATTTAACTATGCACAGCACACAGAAGTGCTTTTTTGTTCAGCTTTATTGGACATCCGCAAGTTCTTTTAAAAAAATAAATTTATTTATTTGGTTTTTCAGATTAAAATTTCACAGCCTTATATTGAACACAGGTCATAAAAACAAGATTCCAGGGAATCTCCTGGACTTCCATCCTCCCCTTTGTGGGTCCTTTTGTTAATCATTTCCTCCTGCATCTTTTATGGTAGTCCAAATCTTTTACATCTCAGTTGTGTCCAGAATTCACCATTAAACCACAAGTGATATTCCAGTCCTACTAACGATTTTAACTGTTTACAATGGTCTTAAAGATAAGTCATAAATCTTCTCTAGGTCATCCACAAGTTCTAGTGTTTATGAGAGAGGGAGAAAATCTTTTCTTCCTGCCATGCAAAATGTTATGAAGTCTGTCATGTGACTCATGTCCCCTCGTAAAGGTAAAGGTAAAGGGACCCCTGACCATTAGGTCCAGTCGTGACCGACTCTGAGGTTGCGCGCTCATCTCACATTATTGGCCGAGGGAGCCGACGTACAGCTTCCAGGTCATGTGGCCAGCATGACAAAGCCGCTTCTGGCAAACCAGAGCAGCACATGGAAACGCCGTTTACCTTCCCGCTGTAGCGGTTCCTATTTATCTACTTGCATTTTGATGTGCTTTCGAACTGCCAGGTTGGCAGGAGCTGGGACCAAGCAACAGGAGCTCACCCCGTCACAGGGATTCGAACCGCCGACCTTCTGATCAGCAAGCCCTAGGCTCAGTGGTTTAACCACAGCGCCACCTTTCCCCTAAACTAGGAACACAAGAAGCTGACTTTAAACTGAGTCAGACTATTGGGTCCATCTAGTTCAGTCTTGCCTGCGCTCAGGGCCGGATTTAGGTTTGATGAGGCTCTAAGCTACTGAAGGTAATGGGGCCCTTTATATGTCCAGCTATCCTTTGTCAACAACAAATTGTCGCTGTGTTTTTCTGTCGAATATATGCTATATGGTAATTTAGGGACCTAATAGGTATCTAAAGCCATTTGCACATGTTGCCATGCAACCAGTCCATGCAGAATGTAGGCACCATATATAGAAAGGAGCAAACCAGTGATATGTTAGGGAGCAGACTAGCAGCCAGGGCCCATTACTCACATCATAGGAGCCTACACAACACAAAACACTGTTGTTGTATTTAGGTTTTATTTAATTTGTTTTTTAACTTATATTTTGGAAATGTACATCCAGATTTTTCCCCTTTAAATTTTTTTGGGGCCCCCAAGAGAGTGGGGCCCTAAGCTATAGCTTGTTTAAAAAGGTAACGGACCCCTGACAGTTAAGTCTAGTTGCCAACAACTCTGGGGCCGCGGCGCTCATCTCGCTTTACTGGCTAAGGGAGCCGGCATTTGTCCGCAGACAGTTTTTCTGGGTCATGTGGCCAGCATGACTAAGCCGCTTCTGGCGAAAACAGAGCAGCGCACGGAAACGCCATTTACCTTCCCACCGGAGCGGTACCTATTTATCTGCTTGCACTTTGATGTGCTTTCGAACTGCTAGGTGAACAGGAGTTGGGACCGAGCAACGGGAGCTCAGCCCGTCGTGGGGATTTGAACCGCCGACCTTCTGATCGGCAAGCCCAAGAGGCTCAGTGGTTTAGACCACAGCACCACCCGCGTCCCAATAATATAAGCTTGTTTAGCTTATACGTAAATCTGGCGCTGCCTGCACTGACTGGCAGCGGCTCTCAACCCCTACCAGGAGGTGCCACTGGGAACTGAACCCAGGACACACTGCCTCTGAGCTATATGGGATTTGAAAGTCCCAAATCTTGCAGCCTTTCCCCACAGCGACAGGACCCCCAGGCCAGCCCCACATGTAGATGTTTCCCATTTACCTCTATTTCTTTCATATTGCTGTGAATGATGTCTTCTGCCTTCTTGTGCTCGGATTTCAGCTTGCTGATTTCATTCTACAGAACACAGAAGTGCACAAAGCGGCTCAGGCAGAGAGTGGGGAACCTTTCCCCCCCAAAATTGCGAGGGCCATATTTTCTCATTTGTAAGTTTCCAGGGGCCCACATGCTGGTGATGGGCGGGGCCAAGGGCAAAAGTGGGTGGAGCAACATATGTAGCTTCTCCTTTTATCCTGTAGGCTATATTAAAAACATTGTGAAAGTGCTTTTTTATAAAAAAAAACATTTTGAAAAAGATATTGAATTTGCCATAGCTCACCATCGCTATCTAGTGTCACATTTGTATAATGCACTTTACAATACACGTTTTATTTGCAGCTGTATAGCTGAGTCCTCAATCTTACTTTGTCTGAAAGATCACATAAAATGTGAAAATTAATAGGTTGGAATTATGTGCCATCTGAGTGCAATGCTAGTCTTGCGAGAAGAAACCTTCTGTCGCCAATAGATATCCACTTATGCATGCAGGGGCCCAAAAGAGTTGGTGCCCTCTGCCTAGAGGCTGTATAATTATTAAGGACTGTAGGTCCATTAATTTCCATGGGTATTAATGATCATATAGCATAGCTGGTGATTAATCAGAATAAAATATTTTACTCCTTTGCATGCTTATAGTTTTATTTTTCCCTTTCATCCTTTGCATGATGAATATGTATAAGCAAATGGCAATAACAAGATAAAATATTTTAATGGATGGATTAATCAGATAATCCTGTTTTTGTTCCTGTAGCTGTCAATGTTGCAGGCTCCTTTTTAGAAGGAACCTGGTATGCATTCCAGGGTTCGTGGGCGGGGATTGGTGAAAGCATTTTCAGAGTGTACATCAATTGGTTTGGTCCAACTCCCAACCAAAAGAGTAGTTGGTGGTGGTAGAGGAGGGGTTTAACTAGCAATCTCCAACATATTAGCCTTCTTGCAGTCTCTTCACTGGCTACATGGTGGCAGCAATGAGACAATTTTAGCTACTGAAATGCTTCTCTCTCTATCACACACATTCTTTATTATTACAGTATTATTATTATTATTATTATTATTATTGCAATTAATTTGTTAATTGTCTCCGAAGCCACCATCTCAAGGCAATTTACACATAACATAGTTAAAAACACCCAAAAAAACCAAGTACATTTAAAACAGTGTTTCCCAAATTTAGGTCTCCAGCTGTTTTTAGACTACAACTCCCATCATCCCTGACCTGCTTCCTAGGGATGATAGGAGTTGTAGTCCAAAAACAGCTGGTGACTCAATCTGGGAAACACTGGCTTAAAGCAAAGCGAAAACCCTAACAACTAGAGACTTGTAGACCCATTTATCCAGCTGGGAAACCCTGTTGGAACAAAAATGTCCTTGACTGCTTCTGGGAAGTACAGTGGAACCTCGGTTTTTATGAACACCTCGGTTTATGAATTTTCAGTTTATGAACGCCGCGGACCCATCTGGAACGGATTAATTCATTTTCCATTACTTTCAATGGGAAAGTTCGCTTCAGTTTATGAACGCTTCAGTTTATGAACAGACTTCTGGAACCAATTACACCCATGCTTCAGTTTATGAATGCTTCAGTTTAAGTACTCCGCGGACCCGTCTGGAACGGATTAATCCACTTTCCATTACTTTCAATGGGAAAGTTTGCTTCAGTTTATGAACGCTTACTCCGCGGACCCGTCTGGAACGGATTAATCCACTTTCCATTACTTTCAATGGGAAAGTTCGCTTCAGTTTATGAACGCTTCAGTTTATGAACAGACTTCCGGAACCAATTGTGTTCATAAACCGAGGTACCACTGTACAAGGATGAAGGCCATCTCTTAAGCGACCTGGTTCTGAGCTGCGCAGGGCCTTAGATGGCAGTACCAACACCTTGAATGTGGCCTGGTAGCAAGCCGGCAGCCGGTGGCAAATCCCCCAAGCAATGTGTTGCATGCTGGCGGGCGTTTGACTGCCACGTTCTGCGCCAGCTGCAGCCTCCAGATCCAGGCCAAGGGCATTGCAGCACTGTATGGTTACCAGGGCATGGACAACTGTGGCCAAGCTATTTCCATCCAGGAGTCATGACTGCTCGATCAAAACACAGCCCACTTGCAGCAGGATCAGCAGCCCAGAGCCCAGCCTGCGGAGCCAGGGCCAGAAGACCAGGGACAAGTGAGGGGCGTAGGAAGAGGGGGGAGGGCGGAGAGGAGACCTGGATGTCTTCGATCCTCTTCTGCAGCCTCTCCATGTCATTGTTCAGCTCAGTGACGTAGCTGAAGTAGGCAAAGTTCTTCTCCTCCTTCTCAATGAATTCCTCCACCAGCAGATCAATGTCCCCGTTTTCCGTCAGCTTCATCAGCCGCATGTAGGCAACCTCGTAACTCTCAAAGCTCTCCCCCTTGGACTTGGCTCGCTTCTTGGCCTTGAGAGCTGGAAGGGATTCAAGGGGGAGGGTTCATAAAATTGTCTCCTGCCCCCTCAATCTCTGAGGGGTGCAAGTCTCCAGGGGGTTCCAGGAACTTACCCAGGGTTCTGTCAGGAGTCCAGGTTCCCAGGTTGATAACACAGTAAGTGCAGATAATTAAAAAGGAGGATTTATTGCCAAGAAAAACAGATAACTGTGGACGGCTCTAACAAAGCCTCCAACATCATTATTCAAGATGACCCTTCTGAAGATTTCTTCCAGGATCTACAGAAGATGTTGAACTTACGACTCTTATGTCTCTTGTTTTGCTTCCTGTCTAACAGCCCTCCCATTCAGCTCCACCCTCTCCCTGGGCTGAGAGGCTGCCTCTGATACTGTTTGCGCCTTTTTGTGCTTCCTGTGAGCTTTGGCTGTGTTCTAGCCTGTTCTCAGCTACTGCCTTATCAGCTCACCCTTGAAGGTCAGAAAGAGAAGGTCTGCAGCTGCCAGCTCTCCCCTGCCTAGCATCTAAGTCTCCCTGTTCCTGGCTGCTTTCTGCAGTTGGCTGCAAACCTTCACTTGGAGCTGGCTCATTCCTGACAGGTTCGTGTTTCCTTGCAGAATGTGGGACAGCAGAGACTATGGTGATATATGGTTTATTTACACGTATATACAATCTGAGCCTATGATAGAGGGGTTCATAGCATTAACACACCAAGAAGGTCTTGCGTCTCCCATAGCCACAGCCCTGGATTCAAACAGAAATCAAGCATGGCTCTCACTCTCTGGCTTCTGCCTTTTCTGGCTCAGATCACACATACTCTTTGTCTTGGTCTTTCTCACCACCAGCCAGGTGAAGGAGGGGCCCAACCTTCGCCCTTAGGCACAAAGCTACTTCCTTTGTTATACAAAGGACCATACTTATGTGGTTCTTATGCCCTTTGCCTGGCTAACTCAACAGTGGAATCCTCCATTCGATTTTGACCATTGTTGGATCCAGGACCCCAACAATTGCAGGAGACTCAGGCATCAAGCCGGCTAACTCACTCCCACAGACTCACAACACTCATGAAAAAACATCAGTTGTTCAACCTACTAAAGGCAACAATAAAGCGCTGAAATTAAAAGTCATGGAAGCTGTGGTGTCAAGCAACCAAACAGGCCGGGATATGAGCCAGTTTCATGACTGCACAGTGACTGAATTCCGCCCACAGGATCCGTCCTCTCGCTTCCAGCAGCAGCAAGTGTGTTCTGCTTCACACATTCAGCTGCCAGCGGCCCAAAGGCTGAGCAACTGGTTAAAATGTACAAAGCAGACCCTAACAGCACAAACTTTTAAATCTATTCTTTTCATAAATACAGGAGTGTCTTCAGCAAGCCTTTAAATCATAACTTTAAAGCATAAATTTTAAGCATACTGTTGTAAGAATTCTAAAGCCCCAGATATAAAATAAATGTTTATAAATGTACAAGGCAAACACATAAACAAGTATATAAACCATGTCTCTGAAATAGTACAGGACAGCAATTCTGAAGCCATTTTGACTCTCCCAAATTGACCTCGATATACCGTGTTTCCCCTTTTTTAAGTCGTAGTCATAATATAAGCCATGGCAGGATTTTTAAGATTTTTAAAATTTAAGACATACCCCGAAAATAAGACATAGGTCTACCTGCAGGCGCACAGCAGCGAAGGTAGGAACGGGGCCCGAGGACGCCTCTGGCCAAAAATTAAGGGGGGGGTGTCAGGGAGTTCAATTTGGGGGGCGGAGTTGGAGGGAGGGAGACGCCGCTGACCGGGCTCGTTGCCTTTTTCTTTTCACGTCGTTTTTTTCCTGTAAAATGCCCGCAAGCCGGCTAAGCAGGAAAGAAAGGGGAGACGACTCGCGCGTTTTCTCTCCCCGCCGACACCTTTTCCCTCTTTCTCCCCCCCCCAACCACCACCCTGGGAAGCTTCCTCGATCCGGTGCTGGGCGCCGACCCGGCAGGCCGCTTCCTTGATCTGGCGACCTGCCGGGTCGGCGCTGATCAGTGCTGCGTGGAGCACCAGATCGAGGAGCTGGTCTGCAGAGTCAGCGCCCAGCAGCGCCGCACGGAGCAGCGCCTCCTCAATCCAGCACGGCGTTGCTGGGCGCTGACTCTGCAGACCGGCTCCGCGATCCGGTGCTCCGCGCAGCGGGGCGATTGGCGGCGGCGGGAGCCGCGTGCGCCGGAACGTTGTGGGCTGCATGGCCCAAGGTGCCAGAGCGGCAACGGGGTGATTGGCGGCGGCGGGAGCCGCGCTGCCGGAACGTTGTGGGCCGCATGGCCCAAGGTGCCAGAGCGGCAATGGCGCGATTGGCAGCGGCGGGAGCCGCGCTGCTGGAACGTTGTGGGCTGCATGGCCCGAGGCAGAGCAGCGGCCGGAGGTGGCGGCCCGCTGCAGCGTAGGTGATGGCCCGCTGTTTCTCTGGGTTAGGCTTAGGGTCCGATCGGGCCAAACGTGGCGCGCAGCGCAGGCGCGGGATAAGGGGCGCGATCCAGCCTCGGCAGCCCTAGCGACGGCGAGGGGGGCGTTGCGAGCTTGCCGCTGGATGAAGCAGCCCCACCCCACCCCCTTCAGAGTCTCCGGAGCCAGATCCCTCGGCACGATCACTTCCCGCCCCCACTGCTTAAGAGCAGCTGCCGGTGGAGCGCAGGGAGCCTGGAGGGGTGGCGAGGAGGGCAACCTGTCCATCTGCCCGCACCCCTCTCTTAACTGTTGTATGGTAACTTGGCAAAGAGGTTTCCCACCTCATCGTCTCTGCAGGCAGGCTGCCACTTTAGAGGGGAAGAGGTTTCCCACCTCATCGTCTCTGCAGGCAGGCTGCCACTTTAGAGGGGAGGAGGGCAAGGGAGGGGGGAGTTCATTAATGTTTGGAGAGTCAGCTCGGGAAGGGGACAAAGGGAAGGCTTTAAAAGCGTTGCGAACGGGGAGATATTCCATTTTTTTCCAGCAAGGTGTCCCAATGCAACGGCTTGAGTATCTCCTCTTTTACGTTGCAATCTGCGCTCCAGCGCCGGCGCCCAGAGCGGATCTATCCCTAGACAGTTCTTCCTTCACAAAACCCAAGTCTTGTAGCGCCGTAAAAAAAAAAAAGACACCCCCTGAAAATAAGACACTGTGTGTATTTTTGAGGGAAAAAAGTTATAAGACGGTGTCTTAAAAAAGGGGAAACACGGTATTTCTCTGCAAGGAGGGAGGAAATGGGGAACGCCTTCCCTTTGACTTTTTGCTTACAAAACCTGTCTGAAAGGCGTATTTGTGTATGAATAGGGTGAGCCCAAAAGAATGCCCAGGCTGCACAGGTAAAGCAATCAGTGACCATTAACAGATATCCTGGCCAACAGGATTTCTGCTGTAGCCTGCCTCCTTCTGTGATGTATGTATGATGTTTTGGGGGGTGGTCTTGAGCTACAGGGTGGGCAATTTCAAAAGTCTATAGAAGAGCTTGCACACCAATGTTTTGGGTTCCTCTCCTCCCTCCCTGCGTGGGGTGAGCAGGGGACCCTGTTGCAACAGTTTAATAAAGATCAGGATTACAAGCTGCTTTCCTTCTCAATATTCTCTGGTTGGCCTCTTTTATTTTCTCCTACCAATAGGGAACCCACTTAAGGACTCTATACGGGTTTTTGGATACCCCATAGGGGGAATGGAGCAGTTTTTTTCTATAACACATATGACCACCCCCAAGGACTCCTAGGAACTGTAGTTTGTTAGGGGTGCTGGGAATTGTAGCTCTGTGGCAAGCACACTACAGTTCATAGGAGTCTTCAGGGGAAGCTATGTGTTCTTAATGTGCTTTAAATATCCGGTGTGTGTCTGCAGCCTCGGAGAAGAAAGGCCCACGCACCTTAAGCTCTACTTTCCTGGTTGCAGAAAAACTGCGAGTGTCAGAAGAGGCTGGCCACTGGACCATCTCGCCCAGCATTTTGTTCTCACAGTAGTTTAGGTGCTACTGAGTGACATCAAAAGTTCTTCCTCTTCCCTTTTTCCCAGTGCAGACTTCAGGGGCGCCCCACCCCATCCAAGAAAGTCCTTCTAACTGGGGGGGGTGTCTTAGAGGGTGTCCCGGGGGAACTGAGCACCTGGCGCTTTTCCACTGCCCCTTCTGCCCTGCTCTTTAAAAAATATTTCGCTTTACAGGACGGCTACCTCTGAATGCCAGTCTGCAGCCATGAGCAAACATAAGAAAGCTCAATTTTTGGGTGGGAATTTGGCTCATGGACTTGTGTCCTCCTGACTCCTGGGTCTTTTAAAGACCTAGAAGAAAGATGCTTCCTTCCGCATGCTGACATGAATGCAAATATCTGCTCAGCGCCCCCAAATTACCACGGATAGTGGGGGGGTTGAAGCTGTGCAGTGCCAGCCATGGGGGGGCGTGTTCTCAACCTTCCCCCCATGCCGCTGCAGGAGAGCCTGCAGAGGCTTGAGAGGGAAGCTGCGTGCTCGACAGCCATATAGTTAGCGGGGCGCAGCTTCCATCCTAAGCCTCTGCAGGGATCGGTCTCCTCCCGCGGAGGACTCCAGCAAAGCAGTGCAGCTCCCCCACTCGCTGGGGTGCCCCTGAGAGGCCGGCGCCCTGGCACAACGAACCACTAAGCTGTATGGGAAAGACGGCTCTGGGTACCTTCTTCCTTTTTGGCCTGCTCCTCAAATTCCGAGCGGTCGACCAGCTTGATGAGCATGAAGGCTTTCAGCTTGGTCTCGTGGTTGTAGATCCGCTCCAGCTCCCGAAACTCAATGTTGAACTGCGCAATGTCCTTGCAGCGCCGCTCCTTCATCGCAGAGATCCTGGCAAGGGCCTCCACCCTAGAAGCGGGCAGCAGTGGTGGTGAAGTGGAAATCATAGAATCATAGAGTTGGAAGGGGACCCCAAGGGTCCTCTAGTCCAGCCCCCTGCATGTTCAGAAATAGGACAAGAACACAGGGGTGCTGCCTTTTACAGTCACACTACTGACCCATCTGGTTCAGAGATGCTACATTGACTGGTAGCATCTCTACAGGGTTTCAGGTGGGGGGGGGGAATCCCAGTCCTTCCCGAAGGGGCTGACGGGATTTGAAACTGGGACCGGCTGCTCTCACCTTTGCTCGTAGGCCTGCGTCGACTGCTCAATAGACAACTCCATTGTCTTCCTCTGCTGCTCTAGCTGTTTGTGAAGCCGGGAGTAGATGGTATCGAAGACAGACTTCCGGCACTGGAGGTTCTCTATCTCCTCGCGGAGTTTGGCATTGGTGGTCAGGATGGTGTCAAAATAAACCGTGACCTGGAAAGAGCAAAATTAGGAAGGGTCCCGCACTGTCCTAAACTGCAAATTCTTCTTCCTACAAAGAGGTGCTGAACCACCTTGGCATAAGTCTGTGCCGTCTAGAGGAATAGTCATGATTTTAGATCGGGTGTTGGTTTTTAATACGTTTACTTTGGCTGGAATTCGAGGGCACATCCCAGGCAGGCAAAAGTACTCCAGGAAGATGTGGACCAGAGATAGCGAGGGTTGTGGCCTACAGAGAGGGGTGTGTGACTTGTGGAGAGACATGAGGGCCAGAGAGGACCCTGGAGGGCCACATTTGGCCCCTGGGTCTGAGGTTCCCCATTCCTCTCACCCAGTTGTCAGTTTTTCTCCCCACTCTCAGCATCCTGTGCCACTCAGATCTTCTGGGGATATTGTGCAACATTTTCTCCTCCTTGGGACCCCCCCTAAAAATAAATAAATGGGTCCTTCTACAAAAGTTGGGATCCCCCAAGTCTGCTGGTCCCCCCCTCTCTCTCTCTCGTGTGTGTGTGTGTGTGTGTGTGTGTGTGTGTGTGTGTGTCTGTGTGTTGCAGGATGCCGCCCTTAAGCTTGGGAGCAGAATATAAATAGTTCCTGCTGCTTTTAACTGGGTCTATAATGTTTGTTTTTCGCAGGGGGTGAGATTATTTCATTGCCACCTCCCCGAGGAGGCAGACTCTGGTTCTCAGCAGAGGCAGAAGGTGTGGGACTCAGGAGGGCGGCTTGGAGGTGGCGGTGGGGGGGGGCACAGCTCACGTGGTTGAGTCGGTTGTCCAAGAGCTGGACCTGCTTCTGCAACCACCTGCCGTCGTACTCCTGCCTCATTTTGATCACAAGCATTTTCTGTTTCTTAATCTTGTTCTCCAGTTCCGTTATCTGAAACAAAAGACATAAAGAGATCCATCAAGACTAGCTCAGGACCAGTTTGCCTGTGAGGTGGCTTCACCCCATAGACACCCACTTTTTGGTGCCCCCCCCAACATTTCTGTTTAGACAAGTCTGTACAGACACGTCAAATGTTGCTGTTGCTGTTCCGATCTGTTTTTAATGGGAGTTAGAGTCCAGCAATGTCTGGACTATGGACTATGCTGACTGACAGCAGCTCTTCAGAGTTTCAGACAAGAGCTTTTCCCAGTCATACCTGGAGATGCATGAAAGCGAACCTGGCACCTTTTGCAATCAATGCATGCCCCTGAGCTACGACCCTTCCCCAACAAATTTAGTAAGGTTCTAGTCCTCATGGTTTTGAATAAAGGCAGGGGCGGGGCCAGGATCAAAATTAGGGGGGCAAGGGGCGGGGCCAAGGCACAGGGGAGGGGCCACAGTGGGACAAGGAAATCCATGGTCATGCAGGGGCGAGGGGGCGCCAGGATCAGCCCGAAATTGGGCTGCTCCGATCCCCTCCTCCCCCTCCGCGATCGCTGGGGCGGGTGGAGGGAAAGCCCCAGAGCCGTGCAAAGCATTTGGCTGGCTTTCCCTCCACCCGCCCCACAGCCAGCCAGGGAGAAGGGAGATGGCACCGGGTGGCGGCGGGCAGTGGGGCAGGCTGGCCAGCGGCCCTGTCTCTAGGGGGGGCAAATGCCCCCTCCTGCCCCCCCTGCCTACGCCCATGAATAAAGGTCTGAATTAAAGAGGCAGACAGGAAATTGCCTTATCCCATCTGAGAGCACTGGTCTTAGTACTGTGTGCACTGACTGGGAGCAGTTTTCTGGGGTTTTGGATAAAGTCTAACTGGGGAGGCCAGGGGTTAAACCTGGGTATTGCCAACACTGACTGGCAACAGCTTTTCAGAGTTCTTGACAGGCGCCTTTCTCTGTCATGCCTGGAGTTTGAACCTTGGCCCTTTTCCAAGCAAAGCATAGGCTCCACCTTCCCCTTGAAAATAAAGTAAGATTCTAGTCCTCATGGTTGGGCATTGGCCTCAACAGTGTGTACACTGACAGGCAGCAGCATTCCTGGGTTTCAGGCAGGTGGGTCTCCCAGCGCTACATAGAGATACCAGGGATCGACCCTGGGATGTTCTGCATGCAAAGCAGATGCTCTTCCACTGAGCTATGACTCTCCCATTGCTTTTTAACTCTACAAAGATATTTTTTGTATCTGCCTAAGGATCTATAGCCAGCAATCCCTGCGTTTATGCACCGTCCATTCTATGCCTGTATCAGCAGCACAAATATCAGAATTAAGCAAACACTTAACAGGGAGGGGTAGCTCAGTTGGTAGAGCATGAGACTCTTGATCTCAGGGCTGCAGGTTCGAGCCCAGCGTTGCGCAAAAGATTCCTGCATTGCAGGGGGTTGGACTAGATGGCCCTCGTGGTCCCCTACAGCTCTACAATCCTATGACTCTATGACTCTAGGCTTTCTGCTTGCAGCAAATTAGAAAGCCAGAAATACAAGCCAACTGCAGGGTGTGTGAACCAGACCTCACATACCCCTCCCGACATTTCCCACAATGCACCTTGTCGTCCAGTTCAGAGATCAAGGCCTTGGTGGCTCTGATGAGGGCGTCGTACTCGTCTTTGGTCTGCAAAAGGAATTTAAGCTCCATGCAGTTGCGGTCGTCGATGAAAAGGTTCCGCGGCGACTTGGTGATACTCAGAAGTAAATTGATCTCGTCGTGCTCTTGTTTCAAGGCATGGATTTGCCTCCTGCGGCAGAGGAGGGAAGGAGGTTAAGAGTGTGCATCCTCACATCAAACACTGCACATGGAGGTGTGCGTTTGGTAATACTTCTCCGCACAATGGAACACATGTGCAAGGGGGGTGGGGTTCACCCACATGGCTTTAAAAGGAGACGGGGTGGATCCATAAAAAGTGGCAGCCAATGGCCAACAGGAACGAAAGCAAAGCCTCCATGTACAGGAACAGTGCGCCTCAAATACTGGACGCTGGAACCAACCCATAGTGGGAGGCTATCATCTTAATGCCAGTGGGCATCTGAAAGAGGAAGTCTGGTCCGGAAAAGGGGTCTGAGGCTGGTCACACTGATCTGAGTCAACGTGGCAATATGTACCACGGACCTTCCTTCAGCCCCAAACAGAATGGGTGCAGAATTAAGGAATGCACACCATGGGGAAGAGGGAGGCTTGAGTTCCAAAGGAGTTGTTGGGGAAATGAGCCGCCACTGTGTTGAGATTGCTTTTTCTTTCTGATTTGTTTTAAACGCCTCCTTAACGTTTCGGTAGTTTTTATATAGGAGAGATTTTTTTGATTTTTTTTTGTCAATAGCGCACCTGCCGTGGTCATTAAAGCTTCTGGAGGAAACCATGATGTAAGTCCATGCCCTTCACCAGATGGGCAAAAAAACGGATTTGGGACCTTTGCCTTTGAAAAGCAAGGGCCTGGCACCTGGGGATAGTTCCGAAGGCCAAACAGGGAGACCCGGGGGCCGCATTTGGCCCCTGTGCCTCAGCTTCCCCACCTCTGGTCCCTGTGGTCGTCCCTTCATGTGGCCACCCCCTTGCAAAACCCTTCTCCACTTACTCCTGCTGGAACAACTGCCGTTGAGTCTTGATCCCAAAAGACTTCCTATTCTCCACCATGATCCGAAACTGTTGCTGCAGCTTCCGCAGTTCGACCTCTGCCATCATCTCTTTCTCCTTCTCAGTGTAGTCAGAGCTCTCGCTCCTGGAGCGGGATTGTTTCCGGCGCTGCGGATCAGGGCAGAGATCAGGAGGGGAGAGAAAAAGAGAGGGGAGTGGTGCCTGTTTTAAGCTCAAAAGGCTCAAACCTCCCTTCTTGTGATTCCTATATATCCCCCACCAGCAAAAGCCATTTGATGGGGCTGAGGCATAGCAAGTGCCCTACCCTTTCGGGAATCCCACAAGCGTCCCGTCCCGTTCCCCCTCAGCTTCCAAAATCCCAACAGAGAAAGAGAGCATCTTCCTGTTTGGGTGGTTTTAAAACAGCAGCAGCAACAGTGGAGATACCAGTGGAGAACTCAGGGTGGGGGGTGGGGGAAGGAAACAAAACCATCTTTTTCTGCTGTCAGAGAGGGAGACCAGCTGACATCCTTTGGAAGAGAGTTTCAGAGAGATCTGGGGCTACGACAAAAAAGGCCCTGCGTCCAATGGCAACCAATCCATTTAAGCGTTGGAACCTGAAGTTGACTGATCTGAAATTGTGTGCAGGGGTGTCAGGCGTGTAACCACAGCCCCGACCAGCAATTATGAGGTTTTTTTTTAAATATATATATATATATATATATATATATATATATATATAAAACACATGTGGAAATGGCCTCAGGGGGGAAAAACTGGTACCAATGTCATCTTTTCAATATAGTGTAAGATGTTGGTGGCAACCTGGGCCCACCAATAAATGTGCCGTGAAATGCCAGCCAAGATGTCTTCAAGAGTCACCCCACGTGGAACAATTTACAGCAGTCTAAGAGTTACCAAGGTGCTTCCGGTAGACATTTTAGACATCGCCTTCATTCTCTCTCCTGTTGATGCCAATCGCCTCCGTCAAGTGAAATGAAGGTAATATATTTCTTGAAGCAAGACCCGTGTCCTGAAAAGAACAGCAAATGTACATTTGCAAGCAAGACCCCATCAGCAATTGCTCCATTGCACTGGCAAATTTGGTCCTCGCCCCCTTTCCTCTGCTTCCCGTAAGGCGAAATCACCCCAGATGGCTCTCCCGGCTTAACAGGAGAACATTTTCCTGATGTCATCACAGAGCTTGTTCTCGTTCTCCTTCTCCTTCTCTAATGAGGGGGTGAAACAGATGGCTCAACCCATTCAGGACTTGGGTTTCCATAGAAATGACAAGAGAGCACGTACTGGTGGGGGCACAAACCTTCTTCTTGCCATTTCTATGGAAACCGACCCATTCCAAGTGGGTCAGTCTAGACATTTTGTTAGGTCTGGGCATGATGGAGTTGCGAGGTTGACGAATGTTTGCCAAGCCCACAATTTGGGAGCGGGTGAGGGCGGGGGAATGTCATTTAGTCTATTTACACCTGAACTCATCAGGTACTGCCCACACACTTCCAAGCACCATTGGAGTCTCATGCCAGTGTGGTGCAGTGGTTAGAGTGTTGGGCTAGGACCTGGGAGAAACCAGGGTTCAAATGCCCCCACTGAGCCATGAAGCTCACTTGATGATCGGGGGGGGGGGGCTGTTTCCAGTCCCTGCCTCTCAGCCTAACCTACCTCACAGAGTTGATGTGGGGATTAAATGGGGAGGGGGGAGAAGAATGGCAGATGAAGTTGATGGATTATTCCGTAAAGGGCTAAAAATGACCGGAAGAACCAGAAATCAGGAAGACCCCAAATTTTAATTATGGGGGAATTTATAATTAATCCTAAAAACCATTGTAAACAGCTAAAATCCACCTGGCCTAGGGGGCGAGGCCCAGATTCACCAGCCCTAATGAAGAGGCTCCTCATGAGGCCGGAGGAACATTGCCCGGCTAATGTTTTATTGATTTAATATGCTGTAAACCGCTTTGGTGGAAGACAGGAGTGCCTGGCATGCTATGGTCCATGGGGTCACGAAGAGTCGGACACGACTAAACGACTAAACGACAACAACAAACCGCTTTGAGATTTTTATTAACAATATAAAGCGGTGTAGAAATAAACAAATAAATAAATAAATATCATTAGTAGGATTGGAATAACACTTGTTAGTTTAATGGTGAATTTTGGACATAATGGAGATGTAAAAGATTTGGATTATCGGAAAAGATGCAGGAGGAAATGATTAACAATAGGACCCACAAAGGGAAGGAGGGAAGTCCAGGAGATTCTTTGGAATCTTGTCTTTATGTTGTATGTTGGATAAGTGATTGTAAAACTTTAATCTGAAAAATGAATTTATTTATTTTTTTAAAATGGGGAGGGGGAGAACCATGTATGCTACCTTGAGCTCCTGGAAGAAAAAAGTGGGATATGAATGCAATAAATTAATAATAATAATAATAATAATAAACACATCTCTCATTTCAACTGCACTGACCCCTTGGATCCACCCTCCCTCTCGCTCTTTCCTTTCCTTTCTTTTTCTGCAGCATAGAAACTGTAAACTTCTCGGGGCAGGGACCTTAGTTATGCTGCTTTTGAAAGAACCGTGAATATCGATCGCATAAATAAATACGGGAAGAATTAGGAAAGGCTTGGTGGGAAAAGAGGACTCAGATGTGATTGACAACCATTATTTGGTCAAGCCACAAGGAGAGAAGGAAGGGGAATAACGGAGCTTGGGCTAAGGAGAAGCCTCACTTTCCTCCGGGCACCAGCCGCAGCGCTGCCTCCCTTCTTCCGCGGGACAGGATCTCGCAAGCGGCGTCTTCTAACCGCCGCGCAACTTGCGCGACGGCGGACTCTTCTACCTTCCTTTCAGAACAGGCCAACGAAAGGGAAACTGCTGATCCTCCAAAGGGCAGAAAATGAGGCCAGGGTCGGCGTCCCCGGCGCTTTGGCCCGCCCCGCCCCTCCGTTTGCAGCAGAGGCGCCTCGCTTACTAGAACGCGGCCCGCGGAGAGTTCCGCGCACAATGTGGAATCCGATTGTGAGCGGGAAGCTTCTGATTGGCTGTGGCGCGGGCGTTCCACGGGGTGGGCGCTCCTCACCAGATTACCCGGTTTCTCATTGCGTTTTTACGGACGAGCTTGATCTGACCAGATCAGCACCTGGTCAGCACCAGAAACTAGGAATTAACCCCAATCCCAGAGAATGCGCAGCTGCGAGGCACTTTAGGCGGATACCCTACCACTGAGCTATGGCCCTTCCCCTCACACACTGCACAAGCACATTTACAATTACCTGGCTGGGTGTTTTTGCACATTTTTGGTTTTGTGAAAAACATGGGGCATTAGTAGCTCTCTGTGTGCATGCCCTGCTGGTATTTTATTGGTGCGATAGAATCGACAGAAAGCAGTGACCCCCCCCCCCCCAAGAGGAATGTCTCTTGGTATGAACAAGAAAAGACAGAGGTTGGTCCCTGAAATATACTCTGAGTCCAGAGTGAATTTCATGCTCTTTATTCAGCTCGTAGTCATCAAAGGAGAAGAAGAAAAGAATGCCCTTTTCCCAAAACCATCTGCTTATATACATTATTTACACAATGGGCTTTGTGTGATTGGCTACTTCAGGGCTACACCTGTGGGCCAATCAGTTTGTGGATTCCTTCTGCCAGCTGCCTGATTGGCTGCTCCTGTAGGCCAATCAGGTTGCAGATTCACTTCCACCTGGAGTTGGATTGGGTGGCTCCTGTGGACCAATCAGACTGCTGATTCTGGATCCTATTGTTCTATGATTCAGCTCAGTACATAACAGTCCCCATACACAAATGAAAGCATGTGCAGGTTGGGTCTGCCCTGCTTCCAACTAATTTAAATGCATGGATGAACAGTCAAATAATGCTCAGATGTGGGCAAGCCCTGGATCAACCTTCCCAAGCGGATGGGCTGTCCCTTGAGGATGAAGGGAACTGCAATGCAAAACACCCAGAAAGCACCATCTAAATCAAAAGAGCCAAGAGACTGAACTATAAACTGGAAAGTCCCCAGTTTGCCAGGCGCCTTTGCTGCAAACTCACTAGGAGGCCTTAGTTGAGCCTCAGTCTTCCCATCTACAATATGGGGCTAATAATAATACCGGTCTGTCATACAGGGCCGTGTTAAGGGCTACACAATAATGTGAATATGTAGGCTAAATTGTTATAGGGGTATAGTACATGTCCCTTGGCGCTGTGGTTTAAACCACTGTGCTGCTTGGACTTGCCAATCGGAAGGTCGGCGGTTCGAATCCCCATGACGGGGTGAGCTCCCATTTTTCTGTCCTGGCTCCTGCCAACCTAACAGTTCGAAAGCACATCAAAGTGCAAGTAGATAAACATGTACCGCTCCGGCAGGAAGGTAAACAGCGTTTCCGTGCGCTGCTCTGGCTTCGCAAGAAGCGGCTTAGTCATGCTGGCCACATGACCTGGAAAAACTGTGCGGAGCAGATAAACGCCGGCTCCCTCAGCCTGTAAAGCAAGATGAGCGACTGGACTTAACTGTCAGGGGTCCCTTTACCTTTACCTTTATTAGGATGAGAGTCAGGTTCATATGAAAGATCTCCCATTTATTGCAATTTACATTTTATTTTGCAATTACAGTGTCTAAGAAGAACCTCCCCCCCCCTTGATATTCTGCATATACTTGCAGTGCACTGTCCATCTCGGGGTGTGCGTGTGCAAAAACAACAGTCCTTTGTGCCACCCTTCTATGGACCCCATTCTCCATTGTTTGCCGGCACTGGACGAAACAGTCAATGGACTTGTCGGGAAAGGAAATGATGCGGTCAAGTGTCTCTTTCTGTTTCTCACTTACAGAAAACATTTGCTTGGGCCACAGAAAAGGGCTTCTCTTTCCTTTCCATCTCAAACAGTGCAGAACTGCCAGGCTTTTCTGGGAAGTGATGTGACTTCATTGCTTCAGCACTGCTCCGTCCTCGGGATGGTTCTCAGTGAAACCACCATCGCTGTGAATGAGCAGTTTGGTGTGTGTGTGTGTGTGTGTGTGTGTGTGTGTGTGTGTGTGTGTGTGAAGCATCTGAATACAAAAGGGCTGGGAGGGGGTTGCCTTGCCTTTTAATGCAAGCAGAGGAGACAGGACAGACGAAAAGAAGCAAATCTTCTGTTCTGGTTGCCTCACCTCAAACAGGGTACTATATTCTGTAATTCGCTGATTTGCTGCAGTGACTGCCCAAAACACATCTAATCGGTATGTGAAAGCCAGAAAGAAAGAGAAAAAGAGAAGCAGCTCCAAATCCACATCAAACCTCAGTGTGGATGAGCCTTGTTGTTGTGAAGATATGCCTGGAAATGGGAGGGCAATGAAGGCTGAGAGGTCCGAGAGGTTAGGGAATCAGAGGCTGTGCAGAGAATTTTAATGTTGCCTGCATTGACATTCCTTCTGTTCCTATTACAACAGCCCTGTAAGTCAGGTCAGTATTATTGTACCCATATTGCAGATGCTGCAGTAAAGGCAAAGAGACTCAGGTTCCCGCAAGACAGTGGGGGCCGCAGTTCTAAAGACACCCACCAGGGCGAGTTCCTATTCAATGGGACTGGGTTGGAGGCAAGAGAAATTGTCTCCCTTTATCCTGTCAGAGACTGGGTGCCAACATCTGCTGGCTTTTGCTCGCAGTTAATTCCTGCACCGATAGCTTTCCCTCTGTTCATGCTTCATTCTAATACAGTGCCCATAGCCCAGTGTTTTCATTTTAGCTCCTGGCTGCAATTGCTTCTGTTCCCTCCGTTTGCAGGGAGCCATTTCAGATGGTGTCTTGTCCCCCCCCCCCCCCGCTTGGTACCAAAGTTCTCTCACTGTTCCAGCTGGCTTGTTCCCTTGTTAATGGGCACAGTTGCTCCCAGTCCCCACGATGGAGGATGCTTGGCTTCCTTTCTACAACTGAATTGCTGCACGGTGCCATTGTGGCTCCAGTCTAGCATAGCTGGCGGTGGCAGGGTAACACAACTGAGAAAGGAATCTCTGCTTTTTATACAACTCCGCTGCAGCCACTGGTCTTGCAAAGAGGCAAGTTGCCTACGCAATGAAACCGGGAGGTGGCTTGCCTCTTCAGCACTTGTTGGGAGCTCAAAAGAAAACCGAAGGTCACCACCATTTCCTCTATTATTTCTACCGCAATCTTGGGGTCCGCCTGCCTCAACCAGTTTGAGGTGCGGAATTGGCACTGCTACATGTGCCACATAATATTTGCTCTACATCTTGAAGAAACTGCAATATTTTTTTTTTAGTTTAGTGGCCTGCACACTTTGGAACTCCCTGCCTATTGACATCAGGCAGGTGGCTTGGCTGTACTCTTTTCAGCACCTGCTAAAATCATTCTTGTAGAACATTGATGTATGTTTTACTCTCTTTTTTTTAATTTACCACTGATTTTACATTTTTTGAATACTTTAAAATAGTCATTTTAACCGTTTTTTTAACCGATATTGTGTTTGTCATATTCTTTTTGCAAAACATTTTGCACTTTTTTTTACAAACAAACAATGTAAGCATACTAAGAAATAAAATAATAAAATAAAATCTCTGGGGACCTGGATTACGGGTTAGCAGCCACTGATTTAGGAGCTACGCTGGTGTAAAGAAGAAAAGGCTCGGGATTAGTATGGTAGATCCATACTCCTTCATCCTGTCAAAAGACAGAAGATGTGTTTTTAAAATGATTAAGTTTGGGGCTTCTTATGCAGGAGGATTAAGTCTTGAGTCACTTGGGCTAAATATGGAACTGTCAAAAAGTTTTTTTCCTTTTTTGAAGGCATCTTTCCTCAAATACATGTCTGCGGCTTGACATAATGCAGGGAGGAAGCTTTGCAAGGGAGAATCACTCCATAGGAGCTGAATGTCAAGCCTTCCAATGCCTGCTGGTTCTCTTCTGCAAATAAAACAGCTTTTGCATGTTTCCCAAAAGCTGTGGGGAAACTGTAGGGAGGGAGGAAAACATGCCACGGTGCCGGGGAGGGTGCATTTGCAAAGGAAAAATAATTGCAGGAGCAAAAAGGGGTGATCAGGATATTTGTGCCACACAGAAGCAGATTTGCTTGCCAAAATCTTATATGGAGGCTAGCTTATCTTCAGTGTCCTGTGGCACAGCTGGTCAGTGGGTCTGCCTGTTAAGGTGGGTGGTTTGAGCCCACCCAGAGAGACAGCTGTGGGCAGGATTCCACCATGGCAGGGGGTTGGACTAGATGACGCCTTGCACTTCTTCATGAGGACCTGGGTCTTATGCAATACTAAGGTCAATTAAAAAGTCAACTAAAACAAATTGTAAATGAGTGCAACTTCAGCATGTGACAAAACCTTACATGGTGAAGGTGCTAGACAGACTTTTTGTGAGAACGTCATTTTCCTAAAAGCTGTCAGTTCAACACACACACACACACACACACACACACACACACGGAGGGGGTGTTAAAAAGAGGAGCAGATGAAAGTCCTTGGGCCTCCATAGCTGAGCCAGCTCAATGCATGGATTTTCATCTTGTTTTCATTTCACAGGAACATGGCACTGGAATTTCAGTGCCAGATAAGAGAAGATAGGGAGTGAAAAAATATCAACATAACATGGTTAGGACAAATTACATGGATACATTAAAAAAAATGCAAACACAGCATTGCAATGGGTAGTACTAGATGACCCTTGGGTCCCTTCCAACTCTAAGTTGGTGGCCTAGTACAGCGCCACGCCATAGGGCGAGGCATCGCATGCCAGCACCACCGGCAACCTCTCGTCAAAGTGTGCCAGGACTGAGTACGAGACGAGCAGATCTTTGACTGCTTGGAACGCGGCCTCCTGGCCAGGGCCGTCTTAAGCACATTCAGCACCATGGGGCAAAGGTCCCTCCAGCGCCTCCTCCCTTTCGCCCTGGCTCAGGTTGCCCGGCACTGACCTCACCGCTTTCCTAAAGGCTTTTCAGCGAGGTAAGACAGGTCTAGGTCCCCCCTACCAGCTGCCTCCCAGAACGGACTTTTGCCTGTTTTGCCGCCTGGCGTCCCAATAGAAAGCTGCGGCCGGTGGCCAGCACGCTGAAACACCAGTTCCTCCCTGGCTCCTGCTGCTTTGCCCGCCTTCCTCTTCTCCCTCAGAAGGCGACGCCGGACTTGCGGCAAATAATAATAATAATAATAATAATAATAATAATAATAATAATAATAATAATTTATTTATACCCCGCCCATCTGGCTGGGTCTCCCCAGTCACTCTGGGCGGCTTCCAACAGAGAAATAGAACACAGTGATCTATTAAACATTTAAAGCCTCCCTGAACAGGGCTGCCTTCAGATGTCTTCTAAAAGTCTGGTAGTTGTTTTCCTCTTTGACATCTGTTGGGAGGGCGTTCCACAGGGCAGGTGCCACCACCGAGAAGGCCCTCTGCCTCGTTCCCTGCAACTTGGCTTCTCGCAACGAGGGAACCGCCAGAAGGCCCTCGGTGCTGGACCTCAGTGTCTGGGCAGAACGATGGAGGTGGAGACGCTCCTTCAGGTATACTGGACCGAGGCCATTTAGGGCTTTAAAGGTCAGCACCAACACTTTGAATTGTGCTCGGAAACGTACTGGGAGCCAATGTAGATCTTTCAAGACCGGTGTTATGTGGTCTCGGCGGCCGCTCCCAGTCACCAGTCTAGCCGCCGCATTCTGGATTAGTTGTAGTTTCCGAGTCACCTTCAAAGGTAGCCCCACGTAGAGCGCATTGCAGTAGTCCAAGCGGGAGATAACTAGAGCATGCACCACTCTGGCGAGACAGTTTGCAGGCAGGTAATCTGCGTACCAGATGGAGCTGATAGACAGCTGCCCTGGACACAGAATTGACCTGCGCCTCCATGGACAGCTGTGAGTCCAAAATGACTCCCAGGCTGCGCACCTGGTCCTTCAGGGGCACAGTTACCCCATTCAGAACCAGGGAATCCTCCACACCTGCCTGCCTCCTGTCCCCCAAGTGCGCTCAATAGCCCACGGCAACTGCAAAGCCTTTCCGTGCGCGCACGCACACACTCTCCCTTTTCCCCGGGGTGTTCCTTACTTGCTTGGGCGTCGCGTCGCCGTTCTCCGCAGTAAGACCATAGCAAGTAACCAAGATTTATTAAAAGATATTAAAGATAGTGCCCATGGGGGAGCTGCTGCAGTGGGCAGCTCTCCCCGCAGCCGAGGGCGAGGAGGAGGCGGGGGAGGAGGAGCTATAGGGCTTAGTGGCATGTTACGCCCCGCCAATGCTGGGGCGCCCCTGAGAGGCCGGTGCCCTGGCGCAACGAGCCACTAACCTCTATGGGAAAGACGCCTCTGCTCCTGGCGCTGCCCCCACACCTACGGGGCCTGCTTGTCTAACAGTCTGTGTAGGGGCTCTGCCACCGCTGCCTTGTAGGGTAAGAAGGCATGGTAAAAGTTCAATAGTCCCAAGAAGGCCTCGAGTTCCACCTTACCCTTAGATGCCGGGGCGTCACAAATAGCCCACACGTTGTCCCCGGTTGAGCTTTTCTTAGGAAACTCCCCAAAATGTTGAACTTTTTAAAAGAAAAGCCGAATGTTGTTGAGCTACAAGAATTCTTAAGCTACAATAATTTTTGAGTTTTGGAGCTTTTTCTCCAGGACATTTCCACCTTTTCGCGAAAAAATACCGTAATCCAGGACGCCGTTTTCGGAGGCGAATTCCAAGACGTGTCTGGGAAAAACAGGACGTATGGTAGCCCTACCATTGCCCCGCAAAGGCAAAATCACTGGGGCTTTCCCCCCCTAAATTAGAAAAAGAGGTATGGGCTTAAGGATTTCCCAACCAGTACCAGATTTATGTATAAGCTAAACAAGCTATAGCTTAGGGCCCCACTCTCTTGGGGGCCCCAAAAAAATTTAAAGGAAAAAACAACAACTGGATGTACATTTCCAAAATATAAGATAAAAAATAAAAAATAAAACCTACACACAGCAACAGTGTTTTGTGTTGTGTAGGCTCCTATTTTGTTATGTGCAAATGGCTTTAGATACCTATTAGGTCCATAAATTACCATATAGCATATACAGTATTCAACACAAAAAAGAGTGACAATTTGTTGTTGACAAAGGACAGCTGGACATATAAAGGGCCTCATTACCTTCAGTAGTTTAGGGCCTCATCAAACCTAAATCTGGCCCTGTTCCCAACCCTCTAGTGCAGGCATCCCCAAACTTTGGCCCTCCAGATGTTTTGGCCTACAACTCCCATGATCCCTAGCTAAGAGGACCAGTGGTCAGGGATGATGGGAACTGTAGTCCAAAACATCTGGAGGGCCAAAGTTTGGGGGTGCCTGCTCTAGTGCATATAACACCAATGTCTCACAACAAATGTAACTGATCTGTAGAAAATACAACCTGAAGAAAAAGTGCATGTGCTTTTGTAAACAAGGAAAATCTTTAATAAAAATTATTTTTAAAAAGAAAGAAATGAAATGATACATGGCATAGGGAGCTGCGATATATCGACAGTATTGTCTACAGCAGGGGTCAGCAACCTTTTTCAGCTGTGCGCTGGTCCACCGTCCCTCAGACCATGTGGTGGGCAGGACTATATTTGGGGGGGGGGAGAACGAATTCCTATGCCCCACAAATAACCCAGAGATGCATTTAAAATAAAAGCACACATTCTACTCAGGGGTCAGTCCATGAAAATGTGGAGAGGAAATTTCCCACCTACTATGGTTTATTCAAGAGGCTGTTAGAGATTCTAAACTGTCTCTAATATTCATAAATTCCGTCAGTAGCACCTTAAAGACCAACTAAGTTTATATTTTGGTATGAGCTTTCGTGTGCATGCACACTTCTTGCATGCACACTTGAAGAAGTGTGCATGCACACGAAAGCTCATACCAAAATATAAACTTAGTTGGTCTTTAAGGTGCTACTGAAGGAATTTTTTTATTTTGCTTCGACTCAGACCAACACGGCTACCTACCTGTATCTAATATTCATGTTTAAATAAATATTTGTCAAAATTTCCTAAGTGACAAGAAAATAATTATTTACCTTCATAGAAATCCAATGCCTGAAATTATGATTTGAAAAGTAACACGAGTTGCCATGTTATGTAACATGAGTTGCCGTGAGAAAAGTTATTCAATTAATAACCGCTGAAATTAGGGAGCCAGCGTTTGTCCGCGGACAGCTTCCGGGTCATGTGGCCAGCATGACAAAGCTGCTTCTGGCGAAACAGAGCAGCGCACCGAAATGCCGTTTACCTTCCCGCCCTATTGATCTACTTGCACTTTGATGTGCTTTCGAACTGCTAGGTTGGCAGGAGCTGGGACCGAGCAACGGGAGGTCACCCAGTCGCAAGGATTCAAACCGCTGACCTTCTAATCGGCAAGCCGTAGGCTCAGTAGTTTAACCCACAGCGCCACCCGTATCCCAGGACCTTGTGTAGAAATGGATTATTTCCACCACCAGAATGAGTTTCAAAGATTTACTGCAGAACAATCGTAAATACTAGTTACAGTACAATAATAGAAACGTGGCAAAATAACAAAGTAACACATTTCAAACAAGTAATGAGGTTCAAGCCTTTATGCAGTTCCTCTCTGTGGTCCCAGAGCGAGAGCCTAAGCTTGTTCATCATTTCATAACGGTTATCGCTGGCCATTGCCAACAAGCACAGCCTGGCTTTTCAAGTTTCAGCTTCCTGCTGGGAGAACTCTGCAACTCATGCTTCCAGTGAGGAGTCATCAGATAAATCATCTCATTGAAATGGAAAAATACCGGGACCTGCCTCCTCTGACGCTTTTGCCAGAGTGGAACCTCCTGCTTTACAGCATTTTAAACACAATGCATTCAAACATAGAACCATATGTACATTGAATTTATAACTTTAACAGCAGGCACTCTTGGGACATAGGGAAAGGGCATGCGGATGGGATTGTTCTGGGGTCAGTCAACATATCACACCTTTTTTTGAAGGTCTCTTGGCGCCCAGGGTGGAGCAAGTGTTGGACTGGTGGACTGGGCAGTGGTCAGTCCCTTTGCTGGCCAGCGTCTAATCAACGGAGTCTCTCTCTCCTTGCAAACTAGCCCCAACCTGGGAGCAGAGATAAGGCAGAGTAATGCGAAGCCAGGAGCGCCGCTATGTCGCCTTGCCCTCCTGTCCTCACAGCTAGCCACTCTGGGCAGCACACATGATTCCAGCAGTGCTTTCCTGCCTTCTTCTTCCTCCTCCATCCCTCTTTGGTGGGCGCCAAAGGTGTCACCCCCTGCCTCCCTCCCAGGCGGTCCAGGGGCAGGGCACACCCAGGCATCCTTTTGCTGGCCACAAGGAGAAGGAAGCATTGCCCCAGCCCCAGAGACCTGGGGCCCAGCTCTGGCCTTGATGAGGGAGCCTGTTGTGGGGGCACCTGGCTGCACCCGTTAGAAACTTGCACCAGGGGCCACGGCTCCCGTGCCCCCCCCCAATGCTACACAACTGCTGCTGGTGATGGACTGAAATGCAGTTCAAGGAAGATTCATTCCCATGGGGTGGGCTGGAAGAAGCACACGCTGGTTAGGAATGAGTCACTCTGCCATTAGCACTTGGAGAGACAGAAGCCTCCTTGTGAGTGTGCTCCTTTCCCCCTGGTGCAGCTTCGCAGTTTACGCTTGTTCACTCGCTCAGTCTCTCTCATTCCGCTTGGTGTTTTTGGAGCAGATTATCTGCTCCGATAATGTCTCCTCGGCCGTCTGTGTTCCCAACAGCCCCTTGGTGGGTTCTTGATGTTCCAGTAAGATTCCACGATTGTCTCGATTCATCAGCTTCATAGAGGTGTGTGGTGTTGCTGGAAGGGGAGAGGGATTTGTGACCATCAGACCCAGCCAGCTGTGCTTAGCAAAGGCTGATGATGTTATATATAAATTTTATTTTGCAATTAGCTGATTTGCTGCAATGGCTGCCCAAACCACATCTAATCAAGGACTGCATAGCTCTCAAGAGATGCTTGAGTTGGAGTTTTGTTTGATAAGACAGAGGTTTAAAAAGACTTTTTCTTTCAGAGAGGAATTTGATCTCAATCAGTCTGTCTCAAACAGGACTGAATGGCTACTATTTTTGAAGTGCTTTTTGCTTTCCCTTATCCGGGTGTTGGTTCACGAGGGCCTATAGTCTAGCTGAGCTTCCCAGATGTCTCTAACTTTTTTAAAAAATGACCTCATGCTGGCACTGTTTGCCCATCTGGTCTCATATCCTCTGAAATAAAGTCTGGGCACTGGTGAGGTCTTCCTGTTGGCCTTTTGAAATTATGTTTTCAAGAGTCTACAACTTGTTCTCTGCATCTGAATTTCCAACCTGAATTCCAGAGCTGCATATTCTTGTTTCCAAACTACATGGAATTATTTAACCATAGACTCAGGAGGGACACTAGAAGTTATCTAGTTGCCTTGTTCTCCACTACAGGCTTTCCAGGGCCAGAATCTTGCAACTGCAGCATCCCCTAGTAGATGGCCAAACACCTTCCTCTGTAAACATCTCCAGCCAAGGAGATCCCTTCGCCTCCTGAGGCATCCTGTCCCACAGTCAAACAGCCCTTACAACTGAGATGTTTCTCCCAATGGCTGCCCCAAATCTGCCATTCCTTGTTATTTCCACCCCTTGGGTCTTTCCTCCCCTCTGGAGAATGAGCCTGCTCCATCTTCTGCATGATATTTGAAGGCCCCTACCATGCCCCATGCTCCTCCACTTAAATCTTCTGCTCCACATCTCAACAAACACATCCATACAAAATGCTAATCTTGGAAACAGTTCCTACTGGAACTTTATTCCACCATCCTAGTTGTCCCGCATTGAACATGCTTTGTCGGTGCCATAAAAACATAAGAAGAGCTAAAGTTCAGCATCCTGTTCTCCCAGTGGCCAAACAGATGCCCGAACAGGAAACCTGCAAGCAGAATTTGAACACAAGAGCCCTCTTCCCCTCCTGCGGTTCCCAGCAATTGGTATTATTGCCTCTGGTCATAGAAGCAGAGCAGAGCCATCCTGGCTAGTAGCCATAGATAGCCCTCTCCTCCATCAATTTGTCCAATCTTCTTTTAAAGCTATCCAAGTTGGTGGCCATCACTGCTTCCTGTGCATTCCAGAGTTTAACCATATCCTTCATATTGATGGTTCTGGGATCCACTGTTACGGTATTCCAGGTTGTCCCTATTTTTATTACTACTACGTACTAGTGCTACTGGGACCCAGGTGGTGCTGTGGTTAAACCACTGAGCCTAGGGCTTGCTGATCAGAAGGTCGGCGGTTTGAATCCCTGTGACGGGGTGAGCTCCCGTTGTTCGGTCCCAGCTCCTGCCAACCTAGCAGTTCGAAAGCACGTCAAAAGGCAAGTAGATAAATAGGAACCACTACAGCGGGAAGGTAAACGGCGTTTCCGTGCACTGCTCTGGTTTGCCAGAAGCGGCTTTGTCATGCTGGCCACATGACCTGGAAGCTATACGCTGGCTCCCTCGGCCAATAATGCGAGATGAGCGCGCAACCCCAGAGTCGGTCACGACTGGACCTAATGGTCAGGGGTCCCTTTACCTTTACTAGTACTACTATTTCTCACCTTTGCAGAGAGTGCTGTCACGCCAAGTGGCACTTGTGGGCTGGCCCAGGCATTTTGCAGGTTCCCAGAGGAACTGTGGGGGAAGCAAAGGAAGCACAGGTTATTGCCAAGCAAAGGATGCATCCCACCAGCCTCCCAGGTGTATTTTGAGAGGGCATCCTCCGGTTGCTTAGCAACCACAAGCAGCATGCTAGACAGCCACACGCCCTCCAGGCAAAGGAGCAGTGTGTGTGTGTGTGTGTGTGTGTGTGTGTGTGTGTGTAGGATGGGGGGGTCAGAAGGTGATATGGTCAGATTTTTTGAGGGGGGGCTGGGGTAGGCAGGAGCAGGCAAGTGGGGTGGCAGAGGCTCAGTCTGGGAAGTATAGGTTGGGGAAGAGGAAATCCTCAGTCCCAATACCAGGGTCTCAGCTATGTCCTGTAGATGTATCCCAGTGAGGGAGTTCCATATACTGTAAATATTCCCTACCAAACACTTACCGGGACAATTGCATGACATTTAGTACTTTGGTACATTTCGTTCAGTTTGGGAAAAGCAGCCGCAAATGTAATTCCGCCCCCTCCCCTCCCAGTTATAAGGGAAGGGGAAACTTGACACCCCCCCCTGAGCAGCTTACTGAAGGCTCTGGGGCAGCGGGGGGGGGGTGGGGAGGGGGGAAGACAAGTACATTTTTTAAAATGCACGGTAAATTTGGGAACAGACCCAACTCCTGTTTTCTTGCTCTAATGCACCCTTTTCAAGGAAAGCAGCAGTCACCCAAAAAAAGAGTGCTCTGTTATATTTAGCTCCCAAGGATTTATGTAACATCTCTGACGCACACTGCTTTAAAATTTACAAGCTGTGCTTGCCCTGTTCTCTTCCCAGGCCTCAAATGCGCAACCTCAAATTTGCTTTGATCAGCCTGACGGCCACAGAGCGCTTTGACTATCGAGACTCTTCCAACAATTACCCTCCTATTCTCTCTGGATTTCAATTCATGTGTCCCTTTTTCAAGGGGAAAAGAAGAAGAAGAAGGTCTTACATACTTGGGCTTTTAAAAACAGAAACCTTGCAAGCTCGGCTGAGCCACTGGCTGAACATTCTGTGATGTCAGGGGGGGGGAAGCATTCTTAACAGCTGAGGGCCTATCACTGGGCACTGAGAAACCACTGATGGGTTCAGTTTGGCAGGAGGAATGTAGAACATCAGGAGTTGCCTTATTCTGAGTCATACTATTCACCCACCTAGCCCAACACTGTTGACACGGACTGGCAGCAGCTCTCCAGGATTTCAGACAGGAGTCTTTTCCAGCCTTACCTGGAGATGCCGCTGGGGGTTGAACTTGGGACCTTCTGCATGCAAAGCAGGTGCTCTGCCGCTGAGCTAGGGCCCTTCCTCTATCTGAATCAACCCTACCAGGCCTTGGTACCATTGGTATCAAGTTTATTGCTTATAACCAAAGGCTGCTGCAATGTATACAATGTCATTCAGTAAAATATATACAAATTTGGTACAAAACTTAGAACATTTACATTATCAAAACATGACCTAATCCGCACAAAGCTATGGAAACACTTTAATATACCAGTTGGAACATTAAATAATAAAATTTATAAACTAAAATCATCACGTGATAATTTTTTCTAATTTTCCTGGCGGCAGTTGCAAAACTTGGATGCTAGCTGGGGAAGAAACTTAGTGTTAATTTTGGCAGCAGGTGGGGCATCCTAGGGGCAAAAATACCAGCATGGGAAAGTGTTCTAGGGCAGAGGTTTTCAACCTTTTTTAGTCCACGGCTCCCTTGACCAACGATATTCTTTCTGCTGCACCCCTGTGAGTCTCAGGAGCCCAGCTAAGTCACCCCTTACCTGCAGAGCTGGCAGCCTCTTACCCTTTTTTGAACACCCTCCCTTGTGGACTGTTCCCTCAGCCTCCTCCCTCTCCTTGGGTGTCCTCCGAGCAGCCACTGCTGCCCCCTAGTCCCTGAGCTGCCCCCTGCCCCCCGCCCCAAAGATTTGATGCCTCCTGGCACTGCCCTACAGGGGCCTAGGACTTGTCTGCCTTTCCCAACAGCAAGGGCTGACGGGCTGGCTGGCAGGGCTCCCTTGCCTGCTTGCTTGCTTACTTACTCCAGTCCAAGGCCACCTCAGCTCCTGGCAACCAGCACCCCCTGGCCAGCCCCAGAGGCACCATTCGCCTGGGGAGCTTGTAGCCAGGGCTGCTGCAACAAACAGCTGTGCAAGCCTTTGGGGAGGCAGAGACACAAGAGGATATCAGAGTACGGAGGGAAGAGGGACAGAGGCCAGTGTTGCCTGCTGCACCCCTGACCATCATTCAAGGCACCACACTGGTTGAAAGCCACTGTTCTAGGGGTTTCCATAGAGGAAGAAAAGTGGGCTCAACATCTCAGAATGCAGGAGGCAGCGCAGGTGGCTCCACTCCACAAATAAGTTTTGCCAGCTTGGCGCAGATTTACCCCTGTCTGCTGGTGAGAGGGTGAGCGGGAAGGATCCATCTTTCACATGTGGTGGAGCTGTCCCCATATCCAAAAGTTCCAGGGGCAAGCATTTGCTAGCATTTCAGTTCCACGAGCTGCTCTGATTCACCTGGACCCTGCCTGAGCATTTCACTAGAGTAGTAGCTGAGCCCCTCTATCAGAGGTAGCCTGTGTGGTACCCTCCAGAAGTTGTGGGCTACAACTCCCATTACTCTTGACCATTGGCCATGTTTGCTTGGGCTTATGGGAATTGTAGTATATCAACATTTGGAGGGCACCATATTCGCATATTATGGTGCTGGAGGAGACTCTTGAGAGTCCCATGGACTGCAAGAAGATCAAACCTATCCATTCTGAAGGAAATCAGCCCTGAGTGCTCACTGGAAGGACAGATGAGGCTCCAATACTTTGGCCACCTCATGAGTAGAGAATAATCCTTGGAAAAGACCCTGATGTTGGGAAAGATTGAGGGCACTAGGAGAAGGGGACGACAGAGGACGAGATGGTTGGACAGTGTTCTCGAAGCTACCAACATGAGTTTGACCAAACTGCGGGAGGCAGTGCAAGACAGGAGTGCCTGGCGTGCTATGGTCCATGGGGTCACGAAGAGTCGGGCACGACTAAACGACTAAACAACAACAACAACAACATATTCGCATAAGGCTGGTATAAGTGATGCCAAGCTTTCTTTATTAACATGAAATGCAGCAAGCCCAGATGTCTGTAGTTAGGGGCTGGAATGATGTCAAATCGTGGCATTGCTTTAAAGAAAAAGATGAGGGAGCTGTTTGGTCCCTAGGTGGGGCCCTGGGACGAGAGCCAAGTGGCAAAGGACCAGGGGACCCCTAGGAAGAGGGGGGTCCCCCCACGTGGCCACAAAGCTCACTGGTGTGCCTCTGAGCCTAAGCTACCTCACAGGGTTGTTGTGATAATGAAATAAGGAGGGAGAGAACCACGTACATGGCCTTGTGCTCCTTGGAGAAACAGGTGGGGATATAAATGCAGAAAAATAGAATCAATCACTCAATTAAAATGTATTTTAAAAGGCGGGGGAGATAGAGAAATTAGGCCTGATTGGAAGACTCACTCATATTACAGGGAGACCATGTGGAATGACAACTATTGGGGAAGAAATGCACTCTGCATGTGCTCAGAGGTGCTCTTCTCTCTTGGTGTCTGGAAGGAAGCAGATAATGAAAAGCCTCCCACAAAGATGAATGGCTCTGTTCTGGAACCCAACCCCCCTCAAAAATAAAAATAAAAAATCCTAGTACGGTATGTTGTTTAAGAAAGCTCTCAAAAATGAAAATGAAAAAAGCCAGTCATTTTTATTCAAGTCCAGCTGATATGGAAATATTCACCCCAATTACTCATCCTGCATGGCTGCTGCAGAACGTTTAATCTTCATTAGCTGGGTGGCTTTCCAAGACCTTGCTTGGCAGAAGCCTCTGGGCTTCTATCAAGAGGGCCACTGAATCATTAGCCAGGAAGCAAGGAGAGCCTCTTTAGATGCAGTGACAAGTGCCAGACAATTGGTACCCAGCTGGAAAGGAGAGGGAGAAGGAGAGGGCCCTCCTTGCTAAGGGGGCTGAGAACTGCAGCTGGGGGTGGGCAGAGGACCAAATTTCCATGGTTCTTGAGGGAAAGTTATGTGCTTTCAATGCATGCTGGAGATCTGCCTGCAGTGAGACCTCCAGGTATAGGGTGGTTAAATAACTACAGTAAATAAATCCGGTAATAATAATACAGTGGTACCTCTGGTTAAGAACTTAATTCATTCTGGAAGTCCATTCTTAACCTGAAACTGTTCTTAACCTGAAGCACCACTTCAGCTAATGGGGCCTCCTGCTGCTGCTGCGCCGCCGAAGCACTATTTCTGTTCTCATCCTGAAGCAAAGTTCCTAACCTCGGTCCAGTATACCTGAAGGAGCGTCTCCACCTCCATCGTTCTGCCCGGACACTGAGGTCCAGCACCGAGGGCCTTCTGGCAGTTCCCTCGTTGCGAGAAGCCAAGTTGCAGGGAACCAGGCAGAGGGCCTTCTCGGTGGTGGCGCCCGCCCTATGGAACGCTCCCATCAGATGTCAAAGAAAAAAACAGCTACCAGACTTTTAGAAGACATCTGAAGGCAGCCCTGTTTAGGGAGGCTTTTAATGTTTAATGGATTATTTTATTTTATTTTTCTGTTGGAAGCCGCCCAGAGTGGCTGGGGTATAAATAATAAATTATTATTTTTATTGTTGTTGTTGTTGTTGTTGTTGTTGTTACTACTACTACTACTACTACTACTACTAACCTGAGGTACTATTTCTGGGTTAGCTGAGTTTGTAACCTAAAGCGTTTGTAACCCGAGGTACCACTGTAATCCCTGAGCAATTGAAGAAAGCCATTGCTACAAGCTTCCCAATTCTTTCTTCTCTGGATTATATGGAACTTCCATTCTCTCCCTCACCCTCTCTCAGGACGTTAAGAGCTGGCTAGATCAGGCCAAAAGGGACCCATCGAGTCCAGCATCCTCTTCTCCCAGTGGCCCACAGGTGCCTCATATGGGAAGCCTGCAAAGAGGACACAAGAGCCCTCTGCCCTCCTGTGGTTTCCTGCAACTGGGATTCAGAAGCATTGCTGCCTCTGAAACAGGGAGAACGATACAGTACAAGAAACTTACAGCAACAGCCCAAAGAACTTACAGCGACAGCCCAAATTTGGCCCTCTGGGAGCAAGGGATGGGAGGCTTACTCCCAGGTAAGTGGGACCAGATCACTCTGCTTTCAAACCCAGGAGTGGAGCACTTGTCACTTGCTCCTGAACTCCCATCAGCCCTGGCCTGTTCAGTCAATGATGTGGGTGGAGTATTCCAGCAACATCTGGAGGGCAGCAGCTTGCCCCCTCAGGCCTGACTGAAATTTTTTAAACCGTTTTTGTAGCCCCCACCCCCACCCCCGCTCACACCATTTTGCCCTCACAGCAACCCTGAGATTTAGGCTCTGGACAACCGGCCCTGGTGAGATTCGCGGCTGAGTTGGGATTTGTGTCTGTACCTCTCCAGTCGTAGGCCAAGCCAGCAGATTCTGGCTGCCCCTGTAAGCTCCTTGGGGCAGGGTTCTGGAGTATGTTATTCGTTGTATCGATGGGGTTGTAAGAAAGAGGCGAGAATCAAGTCGAAATCACTAGGCAACATGAAGGAGCTGCAAAGTTTAACGACCACAACTGCTAACAGGAAGGGATTTCTCCCCTCTCCTGTTTTTTTTGTTTTTGTTTTTATGTAAAGCAAAATAAAAACAGCTCTCTAAAGGTGAATGTTGTAGGCCAACCAGATGCCTTTGGGAAGCCCACGAGCAAGACCTGAGTGCAAAAAGTACTCTCCCCATTTATGGCATCCAGAAACTGACATACTTGGCCCTCTGATCTTGGTGGTAGTGTCCAGCCATCACAGATAGTAGCCACTGATAGCTGCCTACCTGACTTTTTGCCAACCCCTTCTAAAGCCATCTGAGTTGGTGGCATAGCTGCCAAGTTTTCCCTTTTCTCGCGAGGAAGCCTATTCAGCATAAGGGAAAATCCCTTAAAAAAAGGGATAACTTGGCAGCTATGGTTGGTGGTCATCACTATATCCTGTGGCAGAGAGTTCCACAGTTTAACTATGTGCTGTGTGAGGAAGTATTTTCTTTTACCTGTCCCCTGCTCTCCTAACATTCAGGGCAAGAAGAGGTAGGAGGTAGAGACCATGCCATTCAGTGGAGGGAATGGAAGAAGCCCTGCAAAAGACACTTCAAATGGGGGAGGTTGCAAGCTGCAACAGAGGCACAAGGTGGTGTATGGGTGGGTGTGTTCCTCTTGCTCCTTTAATAGTACACCTGCTGAAATTCCCTCTACTGCCAAACTATTAAAGACACAGGAGCCTCCTGGCCTCATTTGCCTCCAAATGAGACACTGGCAGATCTGCAAACCTGGAAACAGCTATTATATTATATATATTTTAATTTAAAAATAAAATAAAATTAGAATAACACCACTCCTGTGCCTTCAACCTCAGCTTGACATGCAGAATCTTAGTTTTCCTTGCCAGGGAAAGGAAGGGAAATTATTTGCTAAAGGCCACTATTGCCATGCCGCTGTAAAGCATATGATGCGGGGAAGGGCAGCTGAACTAAGAAACATGGCAACAAGGACACTTTGCAAACTGGGAACACTGCGGAGATTTATTTTTCTGGGTTCCCCCTTTGCTCCCTTGCAGACCCCCGCACCAGAGGAAGGCATAGGCTTCCCATGGGGCGTCAGTCAGATCAGGAATGGCAGGTGAGCTTCCCAGAGGACATCTGACCTGCCAATAAATAATATTCTCCTGCAATGCACAGTCATAGAAATGTTGATTATACTCTATTATAAATATCTGCTTCCATTTATCTGCTTCCATTTATTAAATCAGTTTTTCCATTATGTCTATGAAATTATAATAACAATAACCAGGTATTGTTTTGTAACTGTATTTTGTCAGGTACTCTTGCCTGAGTAATTCTTATTAATCGATATGTGGCTAGTTTGAGATACTTGCACTACTTTAGATTCCTACTCTCTTTATTTTCATTTGAGATGCTCATTATTAGAAATTGTGTATTTTAGCATTTATTTATTTTTTGGTTCCTCATAAGTCACTAAGCTTGCGTTTTGCAATGGAGCAATATTCGGGGAAGGGTCTTGGCTCAGTAGTAGAGCATCCATTTTGCATACAGAAAGTCCTGGGTTCAGGCCCTGATATCGTCAGGTAGGGCCAGGAAAGGCTTTTGCCTCAAAACAAAGACAGAATATTGAGCTAAATGGATTTGCCATAAAGCAGCATCCTATGTCTTTACATTCCTAACATTGTAACCCAACAGACATACAGAGGAATGCTCAAATGCGGGTCGAAGGGTGTATGGGGGTACATTAAGGTAAAGGGACCCCTGACCATTAGGTCCAGTCGTGACTGACTCTGGGGTTGCGGCGCTCATCTCGTGTTATTGGCCGAGGGAACCGGTGTACAGCTTCCAGGTCATGTGGCCAGCATGACAAAGCCGCTTCTGGTGAACCAGAGCAGCGCACGGAAACACCATTTACCTTCCCACTGGAGCGGTACCTATTTATCTACTTGCACTTTGATGTGCTTTCGAACTACTACCATAGGTTGGGAGAAGCTGGGACCAAGCAACAGGAGCTCACCCCGTCGCGGGGATTCGAACCAGCGACCTTCTGATCAGCAAACCCTAGGCTGTGTGATTTAGACCACAGCGCCCCCCGCGTCCCATGTGGGTGCATTATTGGGCCACAAACCCCTCCCCAACACCTCTTCCTTTTAGCCAGGTAGCGGTTGCATCAAAAAAGCTGCAGGCGTAGAGGTCTGCACTCCCTGCAATTCAACCAGGCTGCAATGGTCTTCTAAACCCCCAAACCTCAGGCAGGACCCTCTGCAACATGCAGGAGTTTTGTGGGAGAGTTGCAGAGAATCCTCAAGCTGCATAAACTTGGAGAGCATTGCTGCACAGGCCTGGAAGATCCTAGGGAGGCCATGATAGTGTGGTGGAGTAGTTAGAGCATTGGGCTATGCCCTTTGAGACTCGGGTTCAAATCCCTGCTCAGCTACGATGCTTGAACTTCTTTTTTTAAAAAAAGCAATTTATTAAATTTTCCAATTAAGCACATTTAAACAAAAACAAACCACACATACAACCACAGACACAACAACACATAATAAACATAATAAACACAAAAATTTTACTCTAACATCTTGTCAATTATTACAATTTTCTTTGCTCTGCCGAGCTTTGACTTCTATGGCCATACTACCCTGAACACGCCCGATCTAGTCTGATCTCGGAAGCTAAGCAGGGTCAGGCCTGGTTAGTACTTGGATGGGAAACGATGCTTGAACTTCAGTCAGTTTCTCCCTCCCTCTCCTTGTCTAGCCTACCTCACAAGATTGTTATGAGGTTTAAGGCGGGGAAGGGACAACAAACGCCACTTTGAGCTTCTCGAAGGAAAAGTGAAATAGAAAGGTGATCTAATGATTTGATGCTGTCTGATAAGGATTCCTGCCCCACTGCTTTAAATCTTTGTATGCTAGAAACCCCAGCAGTGGGGAAAACACTTTTCTTTTTATGATCAAGATTATTTCCCACCCCCGCAAGACAGATTGTCTCATCTTTTGTGGACTTGCCACTGGAGGCTTAGCATGGGAGTACGATCTGCAGGTTGCAAGACCTGTACAAGACCAGCAAGGTGGGATATGGCCGGGGAAGGCATAGCCCCACCCTGCACCAGGTGTACTCTCTCTGCAGACATGCATTGCACAGACCTTGCACCTGGGGACTGGCTGACAGTGGCAATTAAGTACAGATGCACCTGCTTGCCCAGGAATGTCCTCCCAGGCCAGCCCTTCAAAAAAGCATTCTGTTGCATAAGGGGCCAGATCCTGCCTGGGTGTTCCTTGCGCTCAGAGCAAATTGGGTGTTTCTCGTTCTGCTGGTCTTTGGATTCAGCTGCAGGTATTTGAGTTGCCCTGTTTCTGCGGAACCGGGTGAGCGGATACATGCCTGGGTGCAGCCTGAGCTGTCGTTCCTTGGCTCCAAGTTGTTGTTCTTATTATAAAGCATCATGTTATGACTGCAAACTGGCTGTGTTGGTGATACTCCTTCATTGGGGAAGTCGCTGCTTCGTGGCTCAGGGTGGGTGGTTTGGTGTCTATTTCCACCAGCCTCTGCCATCCTGGTGCCCTCGGTTTGCTTTGGACTACAGCTCCCATCAGCCAGCATGAGGCTGATGGGATCTGTAGTCCAAAGCAAACCGAGGGAACCAGGCTGTGAGAGGCTGGTGGAAATAGACAGTTTCACCAATGGATCAACATAGCGGCCTGCTGCATTTCTGAGTTCTCCTGGGGGTGGCTATGGGGCTGGCAGGAGGTGAGCTTCTGAACCTCAGTGTTTAACCAGTGCACTGCTGGAGGGTGCTCAGCTATGCCAACAGGAGGTGCAGAATTTCAGCAGATGGATCTTTTTTCGAAACCTGATCCTTGCAGCTGACTTGGGTGTCAAAGGAGCGGTTTCTCATTCCAAAGGTCTGCCAAACCACAACAGTAATTGCTCCTATTGCTGCAATTTGCCTTATCGTGCAGAGTTGTGCTTTCGGAGGAACCCTCGCACGGATTATGTAAGCAGGAAGACATAGGCCAACTCCATCGCATTATTTATTCTTTTGTTGATCCACTCCTCTGCATGTACCTTCTCTCCCCGCACTTCCTGCTCAAACTGACAGGTTCTTCCATCCCTAGTCCAGAGGCTTCCTTCCCACAGGGAACTTTAGGACTACCTCTCTTTTCATTTGCAATGCACTCTGAGCATGCCCAGAGGCTGCCTGTTGTGGTGCCATGCATGGCTCTTTACTGGCTGCAGCGTCGTTTTTATTGCAAGGCACTCATGGTATGCTCAGAGTCTCCTTGCCCTGGGACCAGGCAAGCAAGTTTGATTTATTGAATGAGTTTTTTAAAATGGCATTTCAATCCTCCATTCTATCTGCTCTCTGTTATACCAATTAATTCTACTGGGGTCATTATAGTTTCTTTAAGAGCCACTTAAAGCTAGGTTTTGTTAAAGGACAACGTACGCAATTGAAGTATCTCAAATCTGCTGAAGTGCCACTATATAAGCAGTTGGATAATATGGTTCTTGCTGGGGAAAGTTTATAGTAATTGTAATATTAAGTTGATCAAAGTTTTGGGATTTTGAAAATCTGGAATAATAATAATAATAATAATAAATGCTTTGGCAGAAGCAGCCCCTCTCCATCAGTGTTTGGGGAAAGAGGGGAAAGAATGAAAACTAGAAAAATGGAAAGATCTCCTTCAAAGAAGGCTCATACTTTGCACAAGAAGCTGCCCAACCTGCTGAAGGCAGATGAGCCAGCGAGAAGGGCAGATGGGACTTGCTAATCTCTCTCCCTCTCATTATTTTCATTGGGGGAAAAACAACCCTTTACATTTCTTTGTTTAATGATGAAACTGGTGGTGGCAGCATCCTGGAAAATACATTTTACTTGCAGCTGATGCAAGAAGCTTGCCATGGCATCCCCCCTCCCCTCCGAGTATTGAAACAGATTTAAAAATAAAATAAAATATGAATGTTAGCTGGTGGGTTCCTAAGGCTTCCTGGTGACCTACATGCAGCGGAGGAAGAGGAAATTACAGAAGTGGGAATACGCTGGGTGAGGGGGAGGGCAGGAAATACACAGGATTAGTCCCCCATATTGGCTGGTTCTGGAATAAGTGGAGAGGGGGTTGCTCCTTAGCAGCCAGCGTGCTTCTTCCATTGTGTAGCTGCTGAAGCATGAGGGTGATTCAAAGCCTGCCAGCGGAGCTGTGAATGAGAAGGGGGAGATTGGAAGGGCAAGGCTTGTGCTACGATCAGGGAAGAGGATGGCCTGGCCAGGGTGGGTAGGCTTTGGCAACTGTAAAGGCAGCCAGGATGACCAAGGGGGTGGAGTGACTCCCCTAGGAGGAAAGGGTGCAGCAATGGGGGGTTTTAGGTTTAGAGAAAAGGTGAGGAAGAGGTGACATGCTGGTAAAATTAAATTATGCCTGGAATGGAAAGTGAGGGAGAAAAAATTTCTCACTTATCCTTTGTACGTCACTGGACTTTTCACATGTTGTTGTTGTTTAGTCGTTTAGTCGTGTCCGACTCTTTGTGACCCCATGGACCATAGCACGCCAGGCACTCCTGTCTTGCACTGCCTCCCGCAGTTTGGTCAAACTCATGTTCGTAGCTTCGAGAACACTTTCCAACCATCTCGTCCTCTGTCGTCCCCTTCTCCTAGTGCCCTCAATCTTTCCCAACATCAGGGTCTTTTCCAAGGATTCTTCTCTTCTCACGAGGTGGCCAAAGTATTGGAGCCTCAGCTTCACGATCTGTCCTTCCAATGAGCACTCAGGGCTGATTTCCTTAAGAATGGACAGGTTTGATATTCTTGCAGTCCATGGGACTCTCAAGAATCCCCTCTAGCACCATAATTCAAAAGCATCAATTCTTTGGCGATCAGCCTTCTTTATGGTCCAGCTCTCACTTCCATACATCACTACTGGGAAAACCATAGCTTTAACTATACAGACTTTAACTATACTTTTCACATAAATGGGAAAACCATAGCTTTAACTATACAGACTTTAACTATACTTTTCACATAAATGGGAAAACCATAGCTTTAACTATACAGACTTTAACTATACTTTTCACATAAATGGCCCTTATTTTATCTCCAGAAATACTTGGCTGGAGACTTGCGAATTAAACCAATCAGTCAATGTTACTTCGCTGATATCCTACCACAAGATAAGAAGACCAAAGTTTATTTACTGAAGAAGATTAGGGGAGTTACCACCTTTTGTGCAGGACACCGTTCCATATTGTTTTGGCTATTCCTGCATTTAACTGGAATGTTTAACAGGTTGCACAGAGCTGAACCCAGGTTTTGCTATCGGGTAAACTCGGCAAGGTGTTGCCTCCGCTCATGGGCCCACGTGATCTTCGTTTACACAACTGCCAAATTCACACCTTGCCGTTTTATGCTTGCACTTAAAACATCTCAGGTGAATGCTTCAAAATGCATTCAAAGGATCACTCCACCATGAAGGAGGGACACCTTCGTCCAATTCATACACGTTCCTGAACAGCTTAGTTGCCGAACAAATTGGCTCCCAAACACTGCAAACCTGGAAGTAAGTGTCTGGTTTGCTGATGTTTATTTAGAAGCCGGGCCCTGGATGCAGATTCTGCTTGAGTGCAGGAAGCTCCTGCAGCCAAATGGAAGCCGAACACTGATTTTAAAACAGTTTCGGGAGTCGAATGGAATAAGTTCGAGAACCAAGGTACCACTGTACAGTAAAAGGGATAAGTGTAATCAATACAAATGCATGCAGAGATAGAAAAAATAAAGTGAAGATACAATGGGGAGGAACACCTGAAAGCAACTGAGAATACAATACAGCCAGGGGATGCAGGTGGAGCTGTGATCTAAACCACTGAGCCTCTTGGGCTTGCCGATCACAAGGTCACTAGTTTGAATCTGCGCATTGGGGTCAGCTCCCATTGCTCTGTCCCAAATGAACCACAGTAAAGATGGGGCTGTTTGTTTATTGAATTTTTGTTGCATTACTTGTATACTGCTTAGAGACGATTGTAATTAAGTGGTGTATAAATGGTTGAAATAAGAAAATAATTTCTTGCATGCCACTTTTCTCCAGACTCAGAATCACTCACAAAATGACAACAAAACATTAGAGCCACAAGTGCACCCTGATCTTCAGCACTGGGGGTGGGGTGGGGGGCTTTTTCAGCCCAAGGGGTTTATTTCCTAGTGGGCCACATTGCCATACCTCCAACATTTCTCCAATGAAAACAGAGACATCACAATACTTCTCCGGTGAAAATAGGGACATCCTAAAGTGGCGCTGTGGGTTAAACCACTGAGCCTAGGGCTTGCTGATCAGAAGGTCGGCGGTTCGAATCCCTGTGACGGGGTGAGCTCCCGTTGCTTGGTCCCAGCTCCTGCCAACCTAGCAGTTCGAAAGCACGTCAAAGTGCAAGTAGATAAATAGGAACCGCTACAGCGGGAAGGTAAACGGTGTTTCCATGTGCTGCTCTGGTTTGCCAGAAGCAGCTTTGTCATGCTGGCCACATGACCTGGAAGCTATACGCCGGCTCCCTCGGCCAATAATGCGAGATGAGCGCGCAACCCCAGAGTCGGTCACGACTGGACCTAATGGTCAGGGGTCCCTTTACCTTTAAAGAAAAGTGGGACATTCCGGGATCAAATCAGAAACCATGATGGCTTCTGTAAATCCGGGACTGTCCCTGGGAAATTGGGACACTTGGAGGGTATGCATTGCCCGGATTGGCCAGGGAGCGATGGTTGTGAGCCTTACCTTTGTGCCATAGGCTTTATTCCTGCTGTGCAAAAGCCAGAGGTTTCAACACATGCATGCACACATCTTACTGCAGTCCCAAGGTCATATTCCAGGCATGAAAAGCAACACAGGGTGGGTCCTGAGCGGGGCTGGGCTTGGAGGTGACCTGGGGGAGAATTCTGAAGGCCTGATACAGAGGCTACATTCAGCTGCCAGTCCTGGGGTGCCACATCCATTTCCTGCAAAGAACCTGGTGCCCTCCAAGTCTTGTTGGACTGCAACTCCCATCAGCCCCAGCCAGCTGATAGGAGTTGTAGTCCAACCACATCTGGAAGGTACCAAGCTGCATCTGGCTGGCTACAGCTAAAGACAGGGAAGGTGGGCCCGGCAGTTTCGCGGTAAAAAGGAGCTAAGCCTTTGCTGAAATCCAATTGACCGGGTAGCAGCATCTTGCTAATTCTTGACTTTAGTCGGTGCCAGTAGGAAGGTCACCAACTATTGGATATGCGTCACCTTGAGCCGCCCAGAATCTTAATGCAACTTCCCTCTGAAATGAGTGAACTAGATGCTGACTCAAAGAGAAGACTGCAGCAGGCTGAGTCATCAGGGAATTTCCCCAGAGGGGGCGCCTTCCCTTCAAAGGAAGAGCCAGTTAATGGATAGGAGCTGACAAGAACATCCTTCCAAGGTGACAGCACCTGCCAGGGCAAGCGGCACGACTGCTGGAAGCAGAGGCTCTGCCAGGTCTTTAAAAGGGCTTTGGGGTGCCATGGCACAGGCTCGAGCCTCCTGAGCCACTCCCCAATAAACCCAAGCTGGAAGGCTTACAATGTAGGGATCAATCCAGTGTGGGCAGCTGGGAGAGATCCAGGATCAGGGCTGGATTATTACCTCTAGAGGCGCTGACAATATTACGGTGTCCCAAATATGTAATTCATAATAAAAGCAATACACTAAACCGTAAAATAATACAATGAGGATTTATTTCAACACATGACAGAATCAGATTCCCTCGTATAATTTCGATCTGTGTTAATAGGACACCCTCTGGTTTAGGTGGGGATAAGTAATATGGGTTAAACCACTGAGCCTAGGGCTTGCTGATCAGAAGGTCAGCGGATCGAATCCCTGTGGCGACTGGACCTAATGGTCAGGGGTCCCTTTACCCTTTAAGTAATAAGAAGAGAATTGAAAAATGAGGGAAGTTCTTATTTTTCTTCAATGGTTTCTTCTTCCAAGTATCAAATAATTATTATTATTATTATTATTATTATTATTATTATTATTATTATTTTGCAGTTTAGAATTGCTTTGATCTTATATATTGGGGGCACCATAATTTTCTCAGTTCTTAGGGCCTTTAAAGGCCTTGATCAAGCCTTGCGCAACTGAGAAAGGAACGCTGTGTCACTTCCTGTCTTCTCAATAGTGTGCTGAAGCGTCACCAGACTGAAAGCATGTGAAAGTGCTGTCATGCTTCTAAGTCCTCCCTTAAACGTCAGAGAGAAAGGAAGCACACATTTCCCCTGTCTTTTCCAAATGCAAAGTATTAGCTTTTTAAAATTTTTGAAACGTCAACCATTCTCGTTGGTCATAGGTGCCTCCACAACTTGGAATATTTCTCAGTTTGATATTGATAGCAGCATTCTATTAAACCATTTTAGTCTTTATATCATTGTGAGACCTGAACCCCATGTGAAAATAGTGACACCTTGGAAGCAACCTAAAAGGTCTCAATTCCAACATCATTTTAGTCTTTATATCATTTTAGTCTTTATATCATTGGGCAGTGAAATGCAAACTTGGGAAACATTTCTGTTGGGAACAGGCAGCAGCTCCATCTTAATCTAAACAGCAAATTCCTTAACATGGGGAACAAGGAAAGAGTCAGAAGTCGTATCACAGAGAAAGAGGAGCTTGTAGGGCCATCTATTCCAGTGTTTCCCAACCTTGGTTCTCCAGCTGTTTTTGGACTACAATTCCCACCATCCCTGGCCACTGGTCTTGCTAGTTAGGGATGATGGGAGTTGTAGTCCAAAAACAGCTGGAGGCCCAAGTTTGGGAAACATTGATCTATTCATTTCATTTCTTTAAAACCAGTTCTTACCAGTTCTTAATTGCCCAGCGATTTCAGAGTGGGTTGCAACTAAAAGTTTTAAATTCTCAACACAATTAATACAAAATAGGCAGGTAAGTTTCACAACCAGCCAAACCAGATAACCTGTTGATTCATCCTGATTTGTTAGTGGGGAGGCTAGATGACATTGCATCAAAGCCAGTGTCACCTCACACTTTCATGTCCCTTTCCTTGTTGCAAAAAGTCAGAACCTTTGGGGAAGCGGGCTTGTTTCGTAAGCCCTCCCAATCTACTGAAATGGTGAGACCTGAACCCCATGTGGAAATAGTGACACCTTGGAAGCAACCTAAAAGGTCTAAATTCCAACATCAGGTTCCACTAAAAGCCTGAGTGAATATAAGCTGGTCTTGGGATGGCCATCTACTGCTTCAAGGACTAGGCTCCAACTGTATCTCAGAGGGGTGGAGATTCCAAAATGGGGGCTCCCTTTCCACTGCCAGATGCAGGGAATCCAGAGCTGAATGGCTGCTGCACAACCTCTGTGGAAGGTCACTTCTCTTAGGTCATTGGGTTCACTGTTGAGCTGCTCACCAAGCAGTTTCTCCTAATGTTCAGCCAAAAATCTACCCTCCTGTAACTTACGCCTCTGAGAGTGGGGCAGCAAAGAACAAGGCTTCGGCCGCTTCTGCATGACATCCTTTCCTATCAAACCCCGTTCCCAGGGTAACTATACCAAGGTTCCTTCTATCTTTCCTTACAGGACTTGATTTCAATATGTCTGGCCACCTTTGTTGGCCTTCCAGCTTGTCTATGTTCTTCTTACAGTCTAGTGTCCGGAACAGGGCGCAGAATAAAGTGGAACTATTACTTCTTCCTATTATTATGTTGCAATGTTGTGGTCATGTTGAGTCACATCATATGTGGAAGATTCTGTTTTGAAGGTCATGCATATGGGTGAAAATCATGTCTAGCCCATTTACCTTTTCCTTTGCTGGCCAGAGAGGGAAGCCTCCCCCATGTCTTTGCTGCCTCCTCTGACCCCTTTGCATGCAAGCGACCAGCAGAAGGGAGGAGGGCAGAGAGACGCAGGCAGAAGAAAAAGGCAGGAATAGATTCTTGAACTCAACTGTGCAAGCTAACAGTGCATCAGCATTTTTTAAGGATCAGCTGGGGTCCTATTAGGCCATTATGTCATCTGACCCCTGTCAAACTGGTAAGCTGTAATACTACCCTCTGGCCACTCAAGGTGGTGGCGCCAAAGTGCAACAGACAGCAGGTCAGCCTCTCCCCTCTCACCCCTGTCATGGAGCTACGTAAAGGTGCCTGGATCTCCTTTGCCAGATTCTCTGCTTAAGAACCCTGAAGCCTTCAAGAATGTTTCGATCCGTCTTGGAATACATTAATCCCATCGCAAAAGTGATGTAACCTTTCATTTAAAATATGCATGCATATAGATATCAATACTGCAAATGTGATGACACCCACAGAAAAAATTGGACCTTGTCATCTATTATAACCCAGCTAATTTACAACTATAAATCATTTACTCAAGAAGAAGTAGAAAGTAGCCACAGCCTAAGAAGTCAGCAACCTTACAAGAGCAGAAAAAAATATCCAAGGAGGAGGAAGATGATACTTAAACAAATACGGGCATTTCTAAACTGGGGTCTATTTGTGGAATTCTTAGAGGAGCAGGAGGCGGCTATGCAAATAACAAAAACCCAGGGAGTGAAATAAATAACATGTCACCTTATATTATTTAGTCAAACTATAATTCAGAGCTTGGAAAATGTCAAGAGGGAGGAAGTACTCACTGCGTGGGTGGGGGTGGGGGGCTGTGCATGCTTAGTTTTGCAAATTTACAGCAAATGTAAGGGATTGTCCCAGAATTTACCTTCAAGAATCACATCACTGCTCTAAACAGGAAGAGTGGGGGGCAATTAAACTGAAACAATTAAAGGCCTGGTTGGTGCTTTGTTGACGTGGCAAAAAAACAACCAGCAAACAAAAGAGCTGCCTTCACTAAAGTAACATTAATTCCATAAGAAATGTATCGTTGAAGCCTACATTTTAACAACTACATTTCACAAGCAAAATGCTGTTACTTAAGAATCATGGATTGTAATTTTATTGCTGCAGTGTCTACAAAATAAAAAATAAAAATCCCATGCGGAGCTGGCTGTGTCGAAGGAAGCATTGCAGGGGGAGAAAACACGTGAGCTAACTTGGGGGTCTGGCTATCAAGTCAAAAGGGGGGGTGTTTGTGGTTTGTAACCACGCTGCAATGCAAACACATTAAAAAGTTGGGTTGAAAGTTCTTCTGGAAAAATGATTTTAAGAAACAAACAACCAAATTTCATCTGGAGTGCAAGATCCTGTTGGGAAACCCTGACATGGCCTGCCTTCCCACGTAGGACTGTTTGTTGTCTATTTATAAAGCTCTTCTTGCCCAGCTGGTGCAATTTGGAACTCTTTGAGGCCCAGCCTGCTTCAGAACCTTTTGTGGTTCCAGAAAGAGTCATTACCGGTAGGTTGCCTGCAGCAGCGGTGGTTACCTAAGCTGCAGGTGACCTACATCTTGCTCTCTCTTCCTGATTGCTTCAAGGTGAGCTGACACTGCAGATTCCTCCGACTCATCGTTCCAGCCTGAACTCTTAACTTGCAAGTTTCACCAGTTATAATGAGATGTTATGGTTGTGGTTATTATATAACTGCCAGGGTAAAAGATCCAGTTGGTGTGTACATTAAGAAGGCATCTGCCCTGGAGGAAAAGAGAGGCAGAGCTGGCTTTGCGTCAATTAAAAAAACAACAACGCTACCCTAACTATTAAAAGAGCAATAAATATGCTAATTAAATGACATTCAGCCAAAGATTAAAACCAAAAGTAGTTAAACATTGCACATCCTTTCTCCCTGCCAATGGAATTATAAATATTGTCAGCACTTAGCTGATTTAAATTGCTTTGGGTTTTCCTTGGCTTCACCCTGACTGATTTCTGCAGAATCCAGAAGAAAAACAATGAATATTAAAACATATCCAATTGTGGGCCTTTTTGAAAGAACACAAGTATGTATTTGACAAAAGCAAAGTCATTCTCTGTGTGCTAATTCTCAGGTAGCCAAAATGGCGCCACGTGGACAAAAGCAGGGAGCATCAGCAGGTTCGGGGGAACCCCAAGGTTTGCATAAAAACAAAAACTTAAGGGGTGGTGGGGACAGCCACAACAGCCAAATAAGGATGTGGGGTGCTCAGAACCCACAGAATATTGAGTACCTATGGGGCCAGGGAGAAATATAGGGGTGAGGAGAAATGGAATGGAGTATCTGAAAGAATACGTGGCTGAAACAAAAGCGATTCATACTACAAAATTTTGTTGCAGGTCCAACTTACACTCTCCCACATTCCACCCGAGATTTACAGATATACTGCCTCTGAACACAGAGGCTTCGTTTAGCTATCATGGCTAATAGGTACCCAAAGGCCAATAACCTCCATTAATTTGTCTAATCCCCTTTTATCTAAGCTTGTGATCAGCAAGCAGCTTGTAGAAGCAAATTCCATCAATTAATTTTGCATTATGTGTCTCACTTTTTTCCCCCTGCCTGTTCTGGATCAATTCCATCGGGTGTTTATGAATTCTGGTATTTCTTTCTGAAACGGATTGATGAAGGGAAAATGTCCTTTTGTCCATTTTCTCCAAATCATACCTTGTTTTATAAAGCCCTAGCACTCCTCTCTGATTTGTTATCCTTGTTCTAAGCTGAACCCTTTCCACCCAAGACCACAGCTGAGGGTCTGTGCAGACCAGTTAATGTTGTTCCCCGCCCCCCCAACCAGTTGTAGGAACGATAATGTTCTTTGCTAGATGCTGCATGATTTTTAATTGTATTTTTATTCTTCTTTTAATTCATATATTATATTCCATCTTTATTGTATTAGTTAAAATACCACAGGATTATATTGGATTCAAATTGTAAACGTTCTTCACAGAGCACCTGAAGAATGCGGACCACCTCCTCTGTGGAAAAAAGCTTTGCAGGGTTTCATCCATGCCAGGGCTCAGCCCCTGGCATCTGACGTCAGTGTCAGGACTCAGGCCTAAATAAACATCATCCTGGGGCACAGTACAAACTTGTAACATGGGTTCCCACCTACACCACAATCCCATGAGTGGGAGTTATGATTTCCATTGCACAAAGTACCACAAGAACAAAGAGTATTGTGGTTCCTTGAAAACATTTATTATGGCACAAGCTTTTCTGAACCACTTCATCAGTGGTGCATGAATACACACACACACACACACACTGGAACCTTGGTTGTTGAACGCTTCGGAAATTGAACGTTTTGGCTTTCGAACGCCCACACCCCAGAAGTGAATGCTTCCATTTTCTAATGCGCCTCAGAAGCCATTCGTCTTCCGAGGCGTGCTTTTCTATTTTTTCAATGGATTTTTCCAACTGCCCATTGTGTCTCAGTAGTCAAACGTTTCAGAAGTTGAACAGTCTTCTGGAATGGATTACGTTCAACAACCGATGTTCCACTGTATACAGAGAGAGTATATGTATAGTCATATCTTTTCTTTCTATATACATAAAAATGTAAGCCTGTCATCATGCCCTGCAGTTTGCATGGCTGCCAATAGATGCTCACAGCAATTGCAGTGTGACAAACAGTAAACAGGCAGGGAAGCAAGGAAGCAGCACAGGTGGTAGGTGGCCCAAGTGAGCTGTCACCTGCTTGCACACACACACACACACACACACACACACACACACACACACAGAGTCATGCCTGGGGGACAGGAGATTATAAACTGTGAGGTAAGAATGCAACACAATGCAGAAAATACAGGCTCATTCCCTGTACTTTTCTACACGTATTTTCCTTCTCCCCCCACCCCGAAAACCATGTGCCTACATGCCCACAACAAAGGACAATACTTCATGCTTCTGCTGAAGTAGAATGTAGTCTACAAAAGCTTATGCCATAATAAGCATTAGTTTTTCAAGTGCCACAAGACTTCCTCTTTCAATCTCTATTGCAATATGGCCCACACTGTGGTTTGTCTACCATGCCCCCCCCAATGTCCCCCTCTTTTTTTGCTATATTTAATTAATTTGAAATGAAGAAGAGTTCTCTAAAGCTTGCTAGTAAAAAAACACAAAAATGCACAATATTAGCAGAAATTGCTTGCAAAAATGTGTGCCTTAATCAAAAACACAAATCGCTGCAAAATGTGGAGAACGGAAGTTGACTGGAAAAATGAGTTACAGGTAGGTAGCAGTGTTGGTCTGCCGTAGTCAAAACAAAATAAAAAATTCCTTCCAGTAGCACCTTAGAGACCAACTAAGTTTGTCATTGGTATGAGCTTTTGGAAAAATGAGAATCTGGAAGGACAACTGCTGGAGCTTTCCATTCCTACTGGGACCTTCTGCTTGGAAAGGTGTTGCTCTAACATTGAGCTGTGATTCAAGTTGGGTTTTTTCAAATAAAATTCATTTAATAAAATAAGTGAAAGTTCACACACTTTCCCTGAAAGTAACTCTCCCCTCCATTCCACAGGGAAGGTTCTCAGAAAGAACTGTAGAAGACTTGTGAAAGCCCTACATTTATAAGCTTTTGTGCTTTGTATTGCTGTGGGTTTGAGGGTAGGAACCCCCTAAACCCAAGAAATCAATAAATGGTAGGATTTTGATTATTTGGGATATGAATAAAAATGCAAGCTGCAGAACTGTCACAGATAAGGAATCCCTGAGCCGGCTTATGCGAACCAGCCTGGCCAGACTAGTGAACAGAAGCTTTTTTATGCTGCGGTTGATAATTAATTTCTTAAATGGAAGGTGGTGGAGCTTTAGTTTTTGATCCAGTTTATTGTAGCTGAGTTTCTTTAAGTCAGGGCTTAGCTCCAGAGCACAAGAGGCAATTAAAAGGACGAGTGTCTCAGTTGGTTAGAGTATGGTGCTGGTAATATCAAAGTCGCAGGTTCGATCCCCATAAGAGACAACTGAATATTTCTGCGTCGCGGGGAGAGTCGGGACTAGATGATGCTCAGGGTCCCTTCCAGCTCTATGGAACTCCCGTATGAGGAAAGGTTACAACTCCTGTAAAATTAAACATCTGGAACGGAGAGAGGGGAAGTGAAGTTTTATGGCCCCAATTTCCAGACACGCACCAAAGTTTCTTGAACCCTAATTTTAGAAATTAAGGCTCTGCTCGCATATGAGCAAGTGTCACATCGTGCCCCAAGAGCTGTCTGTGCTGGCTTAATGTGAAAGGCTTAGAAAATAAACAACAGAACTCTGCGCATGTTCAAGGGTGCTCTTTCCTCGCCACATTTTAAGGCTGAAAGCACTTAGTGACCGCTTTCCCCTTCTCTGTCTCTCTTTTCGGGGCGGATTTCCTTTCTTCTTTTTAGCCCCCAAATGCCCTTCAGCCTTTGAGGGGAAGAAAGAAAGGACGAGCGAAGAACCGCATCTCATCCCGCCCGCCCCCCACCGGTTGCGATTTTCTTTCCGCGGAAGGATTTGAGCGCGCGAGCGAGAGAAACGAGGTTCTGCGAGAGACAGCGCGCGCAAACGGCCCAGCAAGCCGAAGGGAAGCGCTGCTGCTGCTGCTGCTGCTGCTGCGCGGGACTCCTTCCTCAATCTTCCCGCCCTTGCCTGGAAAGAAGTTCCCGGCCGCAGCTTCCTCTCGTATCCCTGCGCGTCCGAAGGAGGCGGCTCCTTGTGAGGGGAGGGGGGAAAGGCGGCCATTTTGTTCGCCCGCCGACGCTGTTTGCGGCATCTCCTCCTCCTCTACCTCCGGAACGAGGGACCGACCGACCGAGCGAGCTGGGTTGGGGGGCGGGAAAGCGAGAGAGGGAGGAAGGGGGCGCGCGCGGTAGGCATTAAGGAGAAGGAAGGAGCCAGCTCGGGAGCGGGGGAAGGGCCGCGCGGGTCGACCCGGCCGGCTCCGGCTTCGCTCCCTCGCCCCGGCCGCTGAGAGGCGATGGCGGATATTGACAAGCTCAACATCGACAGCATCATCCAACGGCTGCTGGAGGGTGAGCGAGGAGGGCGGCTTGAGGGAACGGAGCGGCGGTGTGTGTGTGTGTGGGGGGGAAGGATAGGGATGTACAATGAGGCTGGATTGAGGGGGAGGGCGGCTTCCTTGGGGGGCTTCCGCCGCCCTCTGGGGTCGCTGCCGCGATTTGGGGAGGGGGCGGCAAACCATTAAAAGGGGAGGGGTTGTCCACAGGCTTGGTGGGGGGAGGAGGAGGAGCAGCAGCGAGGGGGGGAGGGAGGCCGTTTTATTTTATTTATTATTATCCCACACTTTATCCAAAACAGTGCTTATTTAAATTTTAAAATACAAACATACAGGCCTACGAACAAAAAATACAAATACGAATTTGCATTATCCCACCCTTTAGTTACAAAACAAAAAAACCCCACTGACTATAGCGCTCCACATGACGGTTCTTGGTAATAATAGTCGCAAATAGTAATACAATAAATGAAGCATAATAGCGTGGCTTGTGTGTGCGCGCGCGCACCGCTGTTCGCCTTCTCTCCGCTTCTCGTTTCAGGCACTTCTGGGGCGCTTCTCCCTTCCTCCCGTATCTGCGGAGGGTGCAATTGGGGGGGGGGGGGCGTTGTTGTGTTTGGGGGAGATGGTCGCTTACGAGACCCGAAGGTGTGGAGGCCAAGGGAAGGGGGTTATCTAAGGTGTCTTTGGGGGGCTTTTGTATGTTCGGCGGGTGCCCACCAAAAATGAGGGACGTTTCTGGAGGGGGGTTGTACTGGTGCATGGACGTGCATGCCTTTATGTTTATATTTAGGTATATTTTATTTAGGTATATTTATTTATTAATATTTAGGTATGCGTGTGACTTTATTCATTTACAGTACAGGTACCGTATTTGCTGCATCTAAATGGTGCTGCTGCTTTTGCCACAAAAAAAGAAGGAAGAAGACAGGAGTGACGGGTAGGAAGGAGGATGCTGTAATGGTTTTGTGTGTGTGTAATATATATTTTGAATATGGGGTGCGTGGATTATTTGAGAGAGGACTCTTAACAATACAGAGGTGTGTGTGTGTGTGTTTGAATATGGGGTGTATGGATACACAAAGGTCAAAGTGGTATAGAGAGGATTCCCCCCCCCTGCTCCCAAACGTTTAACTCTTTTTTGGGGGTAGTAAAGGTGTTGCTTGAGAAGAGTAGGGGTTTTGGAGGCCCTTGACAGGCTCCGCTTGGGGGGGGGATGAGTATTTGGAGTGGAATTGGGGGTGGGCTCCCAATATTTATTTGCACTGGGGTTTCCTGTAGGGAGGGGGCAGGTAGGTTGCAGAGGAGCAGTGAGATTGAGGAACATTATTGAGAGCGGAATTTGGGGTTGCTTGCCTGTGAAAAAGTGTTCCCATAAGGTGGATGGGTCGAGTAAGGGGGTGCTGTTGAGGGCAGGGTGGGGAGAAGCTGCTGAACCTGATTAGGAATGATTTTTTTTATTGCAGTGGGCTTTTTTTAAAAAAAAGTGCCCCTTTGTGGTTCTGTGAGGAGGTGAGGTGAGGTTAAGAGTTTCAGCTAGAGGAAAGGGAAGTAGTAATTAATGTGGGTGGGGAAAGGCTATGTGGAGGATGGTAAGAGACCCCCTCACATATGCATCAGGGTATCTGAAATCCCATAGCCCTCCGCTCATCTCAATTCTGACTTTGTCTTTGGACTCTCCTGAGTTGCTTTGGCAGGGAAGGAGGCAAGACTAAAGGGTCCACATCCAAGATGGAGGGTCCGGAAGGTGCTTTGTTTATGCTTCAGTGATCTCTTTTCAGATTACAACAGTCTCTTCCTCAGTTGTTCTTGTACACTGCGTGTGGCTGTGTGTGCACACACATATAACTTAAAGATAGGTGGGAGTGCACACAATTCTGATACATTAGATGTGCATGCAGTGGTTTATTCCGATGTTTTTCATAGGGTAAGTGCATAAGTAGTAGGTTGGCCATTTTTCATTGTTTTGCCCTCTGCTTAGCAAAGTGGAGTCTTACTTCTGTAGTACAGTAAGAGAAATCAGAGTGTTGGTTTAGTTTCCCTCCCCACGCTGCATGACTGCTGGCCTGGGGAATCATGAGGGCATTAAAACATTGCTCACCCTCCTATGGCAGTCTGTTGTGGCCATTATTGTGGCAAGGGTGAAGCTTGCAAACAAATTAAAAATTTAATCCTTGTAGCAGCATGAACATTCGGCTGCTCTAAAGACATGATTGCGGGCCACATGGATGTCTGCTCATTTGAACATTTTCATCTGTCTGACCTTGGTGCTGGGGTTGTTTCTGATATGCCATGTTCCCTAAATCTTAGTGCATATTTCAATTTCTAGGTTTCGTTAAATGTGCGTATAAATCTTGGCTGAGGTGAAGAGTTGTGAAGTAGCTGGTGACAAATTATCCTTGTAGCAGCAAGCAATATCACATTTAGCTAGGGAGGGAGGCTGCACTAATCTAGCTTTGAGTCTATCCAGGACTTATACTTGAAGAGTTCAATCAGGGAATTAACTTTTCATTTGATGCAAAGTAATCTGCAGCAATGTGGTCTGAGCTAAATTTAAGGGATATGTCTTGCTGTAGTCACTCACCTCACTTCATCATCCCTTCCAGTTTTTAAAGATACCTTTTAAAAAGTCTTTCTCATTTATTTTAGTATAGCTGTGGAAAGTGATAGGATTTGTGAATGTAGGATATTTGGGATTGGATAAAATAGAATGTTACTAGAGGGATTGCTTCCATTGGTTTGGTGTTAGTCCTTTTTTCACCACTTTGATTTAATTAAAAATATAATTTATCATGTCTCCATCAATAAGCTTAAATTTAAGATGCCAACGATATTGATTTAATGTAGATTGATTTCTCAGTAATTTCAGTGTTAAATTTCTTGCTGCATAAACTTTGAAAAGTTTGTGTAGAAATAACTCTAGGAGCCAAGCAGGGCACATCAACATCTATTAGAAGATAATATAAATTGTGACGGAGAGAATTTTTGAAACATTTCCACTTGGAATTGATACTTAAAAGTAGCTAATCTGCTTCTGCAGATAATAGCACTGGTTCCTGTGTTGGCTAGCTCAGCCCCAATGAAAGTGAGCCTTCAAAGGGGTTAATGTTGTAAGACATATTTGGTTGATTTGTGTATTGGCTAGTGCAGTTTCTTAACTGTATATTTATACCCAGCTCTTCCTCAAAGAGCTTGGGTTACTTTGCATGTGGTCTCCCAATCTTTTTCCTCACTGTTAATTGGTGAGAATTGTGTAATTGTTCAAGGTCTAAAAAGAACATCTCCTTGACTAATAATTGACACAATCAACAAGGAAGTAAGTTTAAAATTGCCAGAGAAATTGTTATCACAAAAGGTAAGAGACAATAGTAAGATCATAGAATCATAGAGTTGGGAGAGATCCTGAGGATCATCTAGTCCAACCTTCTGCAATGCAGGAATCTCAACTGAAGCATCCATGACAAATGCTTACCCAGCCTCTTCTTTGGACCCTCCAAGGAAGGAGAGAGTCCACAACCCTCCTGAGGGAATCCATTCCATTGTCAAACAGCTTTAACTTAAAGTTCTTCCTGGTGTTTAGTCAGAATCTCCTTTCTTGTACTGTAACTTGAAGCCATTGGTTTGAGTCCTATCCTCCAGAGCAGGAGAAAACAAGCATGCTCCATTTTCCATGTGGCAGCCTGTAAGATATTTGAAGATGGCTATCATATCTCCTCTCATTCTCATCTTTTCCAGGCTAAACATGCCCAGCTCCTTCAATCATTCCTCATAAGGCTTGGTTTCCAGATCCTTGATTATCTTGGTAGCCCTCCTCTGCATACGTTCCAGCTTGTCAATATCCTCCTTAAATTGTGGTGCCCAGAACTGGACACTATACTTCTGTTGATGCAGCCAAGAATATCATTAGATTTTTATTATTATTTTGTTGCTGCTGCATCGCACTGTTGACCCACATTAAGTTTATGGTCTACTAAGTCCCCTAGAGCCTTTTCACATGTACTGTTAGTAAGCCCGATGTCCCCCATCTTGAATCGGTGCATCTGGTTCTTCCTGCCTAAGTGCAGAACCTTCCATTTGTCCCTATTGAATTTCATTTTTTTGGTTTGGCCCCAGTTCTCCAATCTATAAAAATCATCTTGAATCCCAATTCTGTCTTCAGCTGCATTAGCTACCCTTCCCAGTTTGGTGTCATCTGCAAATTGGATGAGCATCCCCTCAATTCCTTCTTCCAATTCATTTATAAAGACATTTAAAATTGACCCAGGACAGAACCCTGTGGCACCCCACTTGTCACTTTTTCCCTGGATGATGAGAAACTATTAATGAGCACTGTTTGGGTTTGGTCAGTCAACCAGCTACAAATCTACCTAACAGTTACCTCGTTCAACCCACATTTTACCAGCTTCCTTACAAGAATACAATGGGGAATTTTGTTAGAAGTCTTCCTGAAATCAAGATAAACTTATGTCCACAGCATTCCCCTGATGTACCAAACCTGCAATTTTATCAAAAAAGGAAATGAGATTCGTCTGGCATGACATGTCTTAGTAATCACAGCATCTTTTTGTAAGTGCTCACAGACCAACTGTTGAATTATCTGTTTTGGGTCCTTTCCTGGTATTAAGGTCAAGCTGACAGGTCTGTAGCTACCTAGGTCTTCTTTTTGAAGATGGGGACAACATTTGCCCACCTGCAGTCTGTAGGGAACTCACCTGTTCTCCAGGAATTGTCAAATATTATAGACAGAGGCTGTGAGATTACATCTGCAAACTATTTTGGTACCCTTGGGTGCAGTTCATCAGGCCCTGGAAATCAACACTTGTATGCTACTGCTACTACAGTTTGGCACAGATGTAGAGGAAAACCATAGTTTCATGCTGCAGCAGGAGTGGCTAGCCTGTGACCCTTAAGATGTTGTTGAATTATAGGTTTCATAATCCCTGGCCATTGACCATTCTGGTTGGGGCTAATGCAAGTTGTAGCTCAGCAACATCTGGAGGACCATAGGTTACCTACCCCAATTCTGTGGAAACATGCTGTTGCCGGGTATTTTGTCTTTGGTGCCCACAGCAGATTCTTAGATTTCTAAATGCAGCAGCCCTGTGCCCCAAGAAAGTTTGGGGACCCTGGTTTAAAACTAAAAGCAGAAACTTTCAATCTCCTGGTAGGCATTATGAGGAAGAAGTTATTGTAAAGAGAAATTCTATCATTTCTGGATTAAGCCAGAGTGTACAAAGTGCTTTATGGTCATTTCTCATCCACTCCACTATACAGAAATTCCATTTTGCAATTGGGTAGCTGCTGGATCTGAGAGGGAATAATTTGCCCATGAATACTGGTCATTTCATGGCTGTATTGAAACTTCAAACTCTCTGATCATCTAAGTTCCAAGACATTAGCCCCTACTTTTCTAAGCACAATTCAAAGTGTTGGTGTTGACCTTTAAAGCCCTAAACAGCCTCAACCAAGTATAACTGAAGGAGCGTCTCCCCCTCCCCCCATCATTCTGCCTGGACACTGAGGTCCAACGCCGAGGGCCTTCTGGCAGTTCCCTCACTCTTGAGAAGCAAAGCTACAGGGAACCAGGCAGAGGGCCTTCTCGGTAGTGGTGCCCACCCTGTGGAATGCCCTCCCATCAGATGTCAAAGAGATAAATAACTACCTGACATTTAGAAGACATCTGAAGACAGCCCTGTTCAGGGAAGTTTTTAATGTGTGACATTTTAATGTATTTTAATTTCTGCTGGAAGCCGCCCAGAGTGGCTGTGGAGACCCAGCCAGATGGGCGGGGTACAAATTATTATTATTACAATATTATTATTAATATTATTATTACTTCAGTATTCATAGGTAGTTGGGGATCTATTAGCAAGCAGTACTGGCCACTTTTCTATAGAACTGGAAAGTCTTGTAAATGCCTATTAAGACCAATGCAAATGCTGGCTAGCTTTTTCATTTATTATCAAAGATTAAAATATTCTTTTGGTCCTGTCAACAAATAAGACATAATGGCCTAGTTGTGATATAACTAGAAATTATAGTTTCCCATTATGAGAATGATCCTGCATGATGACATTTTGGCTTGTATATGTTCCCATGCCTGTCATGCATGAGGAGAGTAGGGCTGGGTAATATCTGGTTTTCAGTAAAGTGATATATCGCCAGTAAAGTGATATATCATGATATACTGATATCACTATGTCTGAAATAAGGATGGAGCTATGTAAGGCATTGTGGCGTCATGATTTTCCCTGCATTGTGATTTTTGCCGGCACCTGCTCTTGTAATTTGCTGCCCCCCACATGAGGCAGTGGTGAGCTGAGCTGGCAGAATTGACAGGGGCTGCATGAATCAAGAGAAACATTGGCTGGCTTCACAGTTTCCCCCCATGAAAAATCATTGTGATTTTTGCATAGCACACATATAATGATTTGCGATATACTGTATTGCCAGGTCAAAAAATATGAAATGGTATGGATGATATAGACTTCAAACCAGTTTTGGACAATATATTGCCCAGCCCTAGAGGAGAGATTAACTGTAGTTCCTTGTTATTTCCTAACTCAAGGACCTATGGTTTCTTCTAACTATAATTAACTAATTGCAATTTATTGATGAAGTTCTGTCAGGTCTTATTTTCTATTAGGTCACATAGATGGCTGACTCTAGTATTCAAGGTGGGGCTACTGTTTTTTTGTTTTTTTGTTTGTCTTCATGAGATCTGAAGGAAGATATTAAGCATGCAAATATTTCCCATATATATCTCTTTCAGTATTTGTTTGCTTCATGGAGAATTTCCTTAAAGCTCAAAATGGTTTCTGCAAAAATCACAGAAAGTGACTAAATCAGTTTGCTTTTAGGAGGGGAAGCGTTGAATTGACAAGACTGTCCAAGACTGCACTTTCCAAACCCTTGATGTACACAGTGAACACTGTTGCAGTTAAGCTGGTTTACAACATGAAGGCTTATTTTAGAATAGTAAAGTTACTTTAGAACACTACAGAAAGCAAAAAGTTGTGGAGAAGGAGTGAATTCAGGTATCAACTCTTGTACAATGTTACATAATGACCACTAGTGATAGTTGTGTGGGAGATGACATTAAGTATCAGCTGAGCTCATGAATACCGTGTTTCCCCCTTTTTAAGGCGTAGTCATAAAATAAGCCATAGCAGCATTTCTAAGCATTTGAGAAATATAAGCCGTACCCTGAAAATAAGCCATAGTGATAGGCGCTGTGCGGAATAGAGCACTGAGCTCCCCGAGTCAGCAGCAGCAACGCCGGCCGCAGCAGTGTTTGCTGAGTCCTTTCTTGCTTTTGGGACTTGGTTACTGTGCTGGCTTGGGATGGTGTGTGTGCAATTGCTGTTGCTGCTTCGTGTTTTTCAGCCAGATTCTCTGGGTTCTAAGCACTTTCCCCCGTTTGTTTGTGAAGCAGCACTCGGCTGCAGCCCTTGCCTCTCCCGGCGGCTGCATGAATGCTCGATCCCCAGGAGGCTGCAGTTGATCGCTATCTCCTTTTCCATTTCTTTTGTCTTTGAGCACCCGGCCCCACCCCCTCTCCCCTTCGTGGAATGAAGAACGGAGTTTTAGAAGCATTTCCTCATTATAAAAAAAGGTCAGGAACTTTTACTTTAACCTCAAAAATGGGATATTTCCTCTCTCTAAAAACAACTCTGACCTGAACACCAATAAAACGGGGGTAGATCACTTCCAGTTTATAAATCCGCAAGTAGATCGCAGTCTCCTGGAAGTTGGGCTCTATACTTTGGCTGATTGCAAGCCTTTGCATCTTTAAAAAACAAAAACCATGCGCTTCTCAGTCTTAATTTTCCTTTAATTCACCCCCCTATACCCTCCTCCAACCATTGCCTCCTTCCATTCCTTACCCCCCTCCCTCTCTCCCCACTTCCCTCACTCCTGTGCGATCTCATTTAGTCATATACTTGCTTTTTCTGTTGTGTTGTCTATTTTATATTTAATATTATTACCCTTTATGATGTTACTTTTTCCCTTGCGATAATTATTATTTTTTATCTTTAACTTTCCTTTCCATATTTTTCCATATATAACTCAACACTTTCCCATTCCTTCTTAACTCTTTGGATAGAGTGCCCCCCCCCCTATTATTGTTGTTAATTTTACAATTCCTGGATTTTTTATGCTACAGGGCTATGGGGCTTCACTATTTGACCCCCCCCCCCAGGTTGGGATTTTTAAAATAGTTCTGTGGGTCCCAGGGCGCAGAATCACCCCCGATCCTTTCCTTTGTCTAAACAGACCTCTTCCCCCCTGACTTTGGAAGGCTGTGCTTCAAGGGTGATACCAGGGGTTTTTTAAGACCTGCACCTCTTAAGGATTGTTACGGTCCATAACTTCCATTGCTTTCTACAGGGTTGGGGGTTTAAAGCACTGCCACCCCACCCCACCCTGCAGGCGCTCGGAACTGGCAGCGCCAACAACGCGCCCAGCAGCGCGCAGAAGAGAGCACCGAGCGTCCTGAGCCAGTGGGTCCCAGTTGTACCAGCACTTTAAAAAAAAGACACCCCCTGAAAATAAGCCACTGCGTGTTTTTTTGAGGGAAAAAAGTTATAAGACGGTGTCTTAAAAAAGGGGAAACACGGTAGGGTGTCTCCTCTCTCTGCAAGTAGCCTTACTCTGTAACCCCTCGTTTAGAGGTTAGATCAGCATGACTTCTATCACAGCATCTTTTTTGTGGGATTCCCTGCCTTGGGAGGTCTGCCTCCCTTGTGCCATTAAGTAAACAACTCCATTTCTGAAAACGTCACCCCCCCCTTCAGACCATATGATGGTTTGATGTTTATACATATCAACAATACAACACCTATCAGGGTATTCATAGAAAAAACGCTAATTTCTAAATGATGGTTCACTAAGTTGCAGCAGCTTCTTATGAGATATACTGTTCAATGATCCCTTGCAAATAGTTGAGCCCCAGCTATTTTGTTCTTACAGATCAAATTTATGATGACACTTTAAATCTCTGGGTACAGGATATTCAGGGAGTGGGAATTTATTTACACAAAGCAAAGTTTGGCAGAACAGTGTTGCTTCTTGGTTGGACCAAGAAGAAATCCCTTAATTTGTTAATATTGAAGGAATGTCTGTTTACAAGAGGTTCATACACTACTGACAAACTAAACTTAGATATATATTTTCAGATCTAGTGCTAACTTGAAATTTTCAACAAGTGCATGTAAATGTCAAATATGAAGGACGGTAGCAAGGGCTGCAATGTTATAGCAACTTTAATTGGTTAGATTAATTAACAATATATAATTGACTTAAAATATGATTAACTGAGAAGCATTTTTAAAGCATTTGAGAATTCTGAACAGACAAATCACATTGCAAAATATATTAGATGCGGGTGGCGCTGTGGTCTAAACCACAGAGCCTAGGGCTTGCCGATCAGATCAGAAAGTCAGCGGTTGCTCTGTCCCAGTTCCTGCCCACCTAGCAGTTCGAAAACACATCAAAGTGCAAGTAGATAAATAGGTACCGTTCCAGTGGGAAGGTAAACAGTGTTTCCATGCACTGCTCTGGTTTGCCAGAAGCGGCTTAGTCATGCTGGCCACATGACCCAGAAGCTGTACGCCGGCTCCCTTGGCCAGTAAAGTGAGATGAGCGCCGCAACCCCAGAGTCGTCCGCGACTGGACCTAACGGTCAGGGGTCCCTTTACCTTTACCTGCTAGAAGTACACGATATTGTAGTATGTTGTCTGAAGCTGGTATGACATTCAGATTGTGATACTGGTTTCAGACTTTGAGCTGACAATACAGTAGTTGCTTTTAGTAATTCCTGAAATCAACAAAAATGTCTGAAATTTCAGTGCTTGAAACATTTATGCTATTTTTGCAACGTGTGCAAATTCTGCATGCTTTCTAGAGGTAATCTCTTCTCATTTTAAGTCATACCACTTTCAGAGATCTTGGTCATACTTCTTATTTATTGGGTGATTAAAGTAGCAAGTTGGAACCTGGCTTGTAGGCTATATTGTCCAGCTTCTCTTTGAGGACATCTAGTAAGGGAGAGCTTATAGGAAATGACTAGAATTCCGAATGGTATCAAATGCAGATTGCTATTCTAGGATACATTCCTTTTCATCCCTGCCTGGCCAAACTTCTCTGCTTGTGAGAATATAAGCTGAGGCAGTGGCAGAAGCTTCTGTTTCACAGATGATGCTGAATAGTTTTGCCTTCAGGCCTTTGGTTCCCTCTTTAAGAGCATTACTACAGTACAAGTGTATCGTTTCTAAAATGCTTGGTCTGTTTTCTGTCTATAGAAACTTTTAACACGGTAACACCCTTCAGTTTACTGTTTAAAAGCATATAATGTAATTATCAGTGGGTCATTTCTATAAACTCTGTTGCTGGTGGACACTTTGCATTTGAGGCTGCTTACTTATACTGTACAGTGGTACCTCTGGTTAAGAACTTAATTCGTTCTGGAGGTCCGTTCTTAACCTGAAACTGTTCTTAACCTGAAGCGCCACTTTAGCTAATGGGGCCTCCTGCTGCTGCCGCGTTGCCAGAGCAAAATTTCTGTTCTCATCCTGAAGCAAAGTTCTTAACCCAAGGTACTATTTCTGGGTTAGCGGAATCTGTAACCTGAAGCATCTGTAACCAGAGGTACCACTGTATTTCCAGTTGTGGAATCTCACCAGACGAAAAATGGGAGGAGAGAAGTTTTCAAATTCCTCTTGGTTTTGAATTAAGATATTCAACTTTTGCACCTCTTCCCTTCCATGTAATTAAGAATACTGGGACCGCAGCTTACATGGGGGTTTTGTTCCTGGGGGTTGCATGCAAAGGCAAAATTTTGTGGGGCTATCCGAGATCCTGTGAAATCTCAGGCTTGCAAGAACCTCCAGAGCCCAGTAAGCAAGAGTCTGCTGCTCCTTTTCTATTTATGTAACTAATGGTGATAACTTGGAATCCTTTGCTTTGTCAACTGACGGCAACTTGGAAGTTGTATGCAGGCAGTGTCTGAAAATCCCCAGGTGTGTTTTGCAACTGGTGCAGGTCCAATTGTAACCACATGGAGATCTTTAGATGCCTGGTTGGCAACGGATATCTCCATTTGGCTGACCCCTCCAGCTTGCTTAAGCAGGTATGCAAAAGAGCTTATTCAATTTATAGCCTACCTTTTCCTCCAAGGAGTACATGGTTTCCCCCCTTCTCAGTTAATCCCTACAACAACCTTATGAGGTAGGTTAAGAGGTTGTGACTGGCCCAAGGGCATCTAGTGATCTTCATGACTGAGTAGGGATTTGAATCCTGATCTCCCAGGTCCTAGTCGGACACTGTAACCACAACACCACACTGGCTTCCTAGAGAGTACTTCTGTGAGGCAGCTATATAAATTAGGTAGGTGAATAAAAATGGGGGGAGCAGAATATCACTTGGAGAAGGATCTGAAATTTTTCCTTAAAGCTTGAATTTGTTGTATTCTAGATAGTTTTATTTGATGTTTTAATGCATTGTAAACAACTTGCTTTTTTAAAATATAAAGCAGTAGAGAAATGAAATGAGTAATAACAATAATAATAATAAATGTCATTCCCAAAAAAAGGGCACTTATAATCCTTGTATCTGTATCCTAAATGTTTCACCAGCATAAAATACATTGGTGCAGCCTATATATGAAGTATTTGTTTCCTGGACCACTAGAATTTAGGAACAACACATATTTAATAGGCAGTGTTTTCATTATTTGCCTGTTAATCCCAGCAGTGGGAAAACTTCCCTAAGCTTCAATCGAAATCTGCTTGGTAATCATGAGTCTTCTCTGTAAGAGTTCAGAATATATTTCAAGACCCAAAATTGGTCATTTCCATTTATTGTAAATAATCTCTTTTATGTGTTTAATGATGATTGAGTTGAAACTCAGTAGATCTCATTTGCTAAACATGACCATCCTTTTTTTCTTTCACAGTAAGAGGGTCAAAACCCGGTAAAAATGTGCAACTTCAAGAGAACGAAATAAGAGGATTATGCTTGAAATCTCGAGAAATCTTTCTCAGTCAACCCATTCTCTTAGAACTTGAAGCACCACTTAAAATATGTGGTAAGCATTGAGATTTGTTGACTCCAACTATCCTTTTTTTAATGAACTGATGATGATGTGGCACAACTTCTTAGGTGGTAATTTCACCATCTCTGAAGATGGCAAATCCATTAAAATATTGCTGTCAAAGTACTCTTGCCATCCTATGCAAATCATGGTACTTGAGGGAAAAAGTAGAATTGATTTGCAAAGAATTCTGAAGGGAAACTTCTTCAAGTAGACAGAATAAAGAGGACACAAATCCCAGAAAGAGGAAGCTTTCTCCATCACCCCAGTGGAGATTTAATTTTAGGTTATGGATACAGGAAACGACCGATTACCTGGGGGTTATGTTCCTGACCCCTGCGCACATTGGTGGAGCATGCATAAGCCCACTTCACCACATTATTCCACCGCCCTTTTACACCCCCTTTTCCAACCACTTCCTCATTGCTGTGACGCACATGGGCGCGCATCAGTTGGTTGTTGCCTGTATCAGTGTTAGTAATATCCATAACCATTTGTATACTAAAAAGTGGTGACCCATTTTTCTTCATCATTGTATGATTCTGTAAGATGGAGCAGAAGGCATTGCTTTTCACAAGAAGTCAAAGTAAGTTGTGTTAGATACTGCTTAATGCAAAAGATTTAAGATTAAACTGGACTTGCTTAGTCGGAATTAATAACAAGTGAAATTTTCACTTCAAGCCAGCTTTAATTTTTAGGACTGGCTTTGCAGTGCTTCTAATCTCACAGATCACAAATGATAGTGTGAAGGTTTGTACTTTGGAGAAAACAATGGCACATTCAATTGAACATCTCTTGCAAAAACACCAATGAATGGAATAGGAATTGCTAATTGGAGGAAACTTACCATTACATACGCTTTATTTTCTTAATGTTGTGTAACAATTCTTATTCTTTAAAGTGAGTATATTAGCATGCATTTGCTTTAATGAGCCAAACTCTCAAACCATATCAATGCCATTTGGTTTTGTTTTCAGGTGACATCCATGGACAATACTATGATTTACTTCGACTCTTTGAATATGGAGGTTTCCCACCAGAAAGCAACTATCTATTTCTTGGTGACTATGTTGATAGAGGGAAACAATCTTTAGAAACAATTTGTCTTTTACTGGCCTACAAGATAAAGTACCCAGAGAATTTTTTCCTCCTTAGAGGGAACCATGAATGTGCCAGCATTAATAGAATTTATGGCTTCTACGATGAATGTAAGTACTTCTGGTGCTGTCTTTTGAGACTTGGGAAAGTGATTCATAGTGTAAATGTCACTATTTTTACAATAAAATAACCTCTGGGTTTGGAGTGAGTTGCTTATTAATCACAATACTGACTTGCCTAGTTAAGATACTTTTCTATCATTTTAGCAGGTGAAGTTTAGCCTTGTTGTTCTTCCTTTGCTTTCTTTAGAAGAGAAAGGTGCAACTACAGTCCGGTCTTCACCAAGTCACTGCTCTGCCAGCCTCCACTTCAGTGTTAAATTAAGCTCATATTTATAATGTTAACTTTTTCATTTTGAGTTTGCAAGTACAAGTACTTGAACCCATTCCTCCTTGAGTGGGCACTAAGAAGCCTCTGGGTGGTGTTGTCTTACTCCAGTTGCTGGACTGGATGTGAACTCCTCCCCTTCCTTGGAGGGCAGTTCATTATCTGCCTTGCTTGAAGATAAGACATACCTTGTTACTGCTCTTCTGGTCCTTTAATAATCAATTGATTGGTTAAAAGCAAGCCTGATTGAATTGCATGCCTTTTTTTTGTTCATGGCGGTTAAGTACAACAGGGATGCTCCATGCCATGACACAATGTGTAATCTCTGTTTTTTTTTGTTGCACTTTCTGGAATTGACTATAAATTCAGTTTCTGGCTGTTCCATTTGGTGATATAAAAGTATATTGAAAAATATACTTACTTGTTTTCAGGACTTTACGAATGAGATAGTCTGCTTTTCTTATAGCCTCTGTCACTTGCTTGTATTCAGGGGTGCACTACCTCTGAACACAGGTGACGTTTGTCATCAGGGCTTTTAGCTGTTGGTAGCTGCCATTAATTTGTGTCACAAGCTTATTTAAAGCCGTCCAAGCCAGTGACCACACTGTGGCTTGTGGAATGAGCGCCATACATTAATTATGCGCTGTGTGAAGTAGTGCGTTTCTGTGGTCTGTCCTGAGCTTCTTGCCAGTTTATTTCTGGAGCAGGTATTATGACGGGGGGGGGGATCCTCAAGGGTTTGAGATACCCCTGTGTTTGGGTTTTAGCAGGTACAGAGAACAGTTCCTCTCTGCCAACACAGACTAGGACCTTAATGTTCCATCACATAAACAATGATTAAGCAGATCAAAGATACAAAAATGTAAATGCAGGTCTCCTTGTCCTCCCTATTCTCTTCATCTGCCACTGTTATATACCAAGTGAGTTCATGTACTGAAATATCTCCCTAGGTAAAAGAAGATACAACATCAAGCTGTGGAAAACCTTTACAGACTGCTTTAATTGTTTACCAATTGCAGCCATTGTGGATGAGAAAATATTCTGCTGTCATGGAGGTAAGTTGATACAGTATATGATTTACAAAGTGATACTTGCTTATGCCTTACTACTGACCATCTTGGAGAGCCACTCAGACCCATGCAGTGGCGTGGCAGCTGGGTACACTTGCCCCAGGCCTAAGAGGATTAAGCTGGCCAGGAGGCCTTGCCAGGCACCAACTTCCTTTTTTGTTTGAGTTTATAACCTTATTCTATCAAGATTCCTGCCCCAGGCCTCAGACAAGCTCTGTGCAGGCCTGGAGCCACTTTCTATGTATTGCAGGGCTCTGCGTTTATTTCTGTCTATCTAAAGCACAGGTTGAGCACACTGCAAAATTTCACAGCGAATGTCAATTGAGATAATGGTTTCTAACTCTTACCAGGTTTTTGGTGTAACAGTGTATTGAAGAATGTTTGTCCAAGCAGCCTGGGTGTTTTTTATTCATACCTTTGTTTGCATAGACAGGGGTCAGCAACCTTTTCCAGCAGTGGGCCAGTCCACCATCCCTCAGACCATGTGGGGGGATGAACGAATTCCTATGCCCCACAAATAACCCAGAGATGCATTTTAAATAAAAGGACACATTCTACTCAGGTAAAAACACACTGATTCCCGGAGCGTCCAGGGACCTGATTGAGAAGGCGATTGGGCCGCATCTGGCCCCCGAGCCTTAGGTTGCCTACCCTGGCATAGAGGAACACCTGCAAATTACTTTGACCGAGTGTGATATAGGAAAGAGTTGTTGGTCTGAATATAGTTCCCTCCCCCATACCATTTGAACTGCAGTCATGACAATGAATCACCAGAACAGCGAATCTGGTGACGGGAAGTAACCCTGTATGCATTTGGTGACTCCACCATTAGAGTGAAGTGACTATAGGGACGTGGGTGCTCCAGCTCATGTGTTACTGTAGTGATGGCTGTAGTGATGGGGTTAATTGATAATCTGAAACAGAATGAGAAGTAGACCTTTACTGAAAAGGCCTGATTTTGCAACTGCCGGAACTCTTCCACTGAAATATGATGCTATAAATGCATGCTATCTGCTTGTGGGTAATTGCATAAAGGTAAAGGGACCCCTGACCATTAGGTCTAGTCGTGACCGACTCTGGGGTTGCGGTGCTCATCTCACGTTATTGACCAAGGGAGCCGGTGTACAGCTTCCAGGTCATGTGGCCAGCATGACAAAGCTGCTTCTGGCAAACCAGAGCAGCGCACGGAAACACTGTTTACCTTCCCGCTTAGAGCGGTACCTATTTATCTACTTGCGCTTTGGCGTGCTTTCAAACTGCTTGGCTGGGAGGAGCTGGGACCAAGCAACGGGAGCTCACCCCGTCGCAGGGATTCGAACCACCGACCTTCTGATCAGCAAGCCCTGGGCTCTGGTTTAACCCACAGCGCCACCCGCGTCCCTTGGGTAATTGCATACTTGTAGGTAATTGTAGGTTATCTGGACAGTTCCCAGTGCAATGTTATAAAAATACTTGTGTTATACTAACCTAGCATATCCTGGCCCATTTTTGATTTAAATATTTAGCCTTGCCATTCCTGAACTATAAGCAACTGCAGTATGCTTACACAGGCAAAAACATCAGGGTTGCAATACTAGGCATTGAATTGGGAGGCTACATCTGAACAGATGTGAGGACAAATATTATGACCTTGCAGAAAGGCCAGATCATACCTCTTTAATTTGAGGCAGCTGCTTTAAACCAATAAAATGTCCTATTTTTGAGCAGCTTAGATAATAGTGACTGTGATGGGCAGCTTGCTCTGGAGATGGCTGGTGTGAGGGGAAGGATTAAGCCTGTAGCCTTCCTTGCTCCTTCATTCACAGCCTACTGGAAAAGAGATGGAGTTTTTAGCACTGAGTTCCATCTTGAAGAAGTTTATCTTTTTGTGCCAATCAACCCTATGCTGTGTAACCCCTCCAAGCCAAATTCCAATGTATAATGGGGTGATAATATGTCCCAAACAAAGCTGTGTGTGGTGTTGAAAAAGGGACACTGAAATCCATTTTCTTGGATCAGTTCTTGTTTGAAAAACCATGGGACATTTTTCTTGCTCCAGTATGTTAACATTGATTGCAACGAAAAGTACCCTATCGCAAAAAATAATAGACTACAGGGACTTTTTATATGCAGAAAGAAAACTAAATTGTATGTTACTGAAATTTGGGAGCATTGTTAATCATTGTGCAGATGACAATATCCTAGTTTATGAAGATCACATTGTAAGACTACTGTGTGAATTGTGAAGTGAAAAGTGCATCCATTTGTCTCACAAACTGTCATGGTAACTGGTTGTAAGATCCTACATGGGAATACTTTAAAGACATTTTACCTCTTTAGGTAAAAAAATGGAAAGCATGCAAAATGTATATTATATAGTGCAACACTCACTCTCTCACATACATACTATTCACCACCTTGATATATTTTATGAAAAGGCATTACAGAAATATTTCTATTAAATAAATATATAGAAGGAGTTTTGGTTTGGTGCTTGTGTAAGAAAAAACACTCACTCTGCAGTACAGGCACCTTCCCACTTACAGAGGGCTATGTTCCTGGGTACCATGCATATGCATGAAATCGTGTGGTTGGAAAAACCCATTTAAAAAGCCAAATTCCACTGAAAAATTTGTCAGGAAGTGGGTGGGATGAAGGAGGAAAGTACTTTGTTTAACAGGATGGATAAAAATAAGGACTGAAAACTGGATCATGGACTTTGGTACTTGCTGGACTGAAAGGGGAAGGCCGAGAACAGGGGGGGGGGGAGAATTGGGGATAAGGAGAAAATTTAGAATTGGGAATGTAAAAAGGTGTTAAGAACATGGAAGTTTTTTGGGGGGGGATTGGGGCATGGGAAGAAAAAATATGATGATGAGATAGAAACAAGATTTAGGAGTTATTTAGAAGTATTACAAAAGAGATTGAGGAATAATCTAGGGGACGATTGGGGGTTCCATTCCTCTTGTCGGCCCTCTGCGCGCGGGGAGCTCTTGGTGGCAGGGGGGGCTCCTGGGGCGGGGAGGGAGGGAAGACTCAATTGGAAAAAGAACCATTGTCTCTCCCCTTCTTCCCCCTAGAAACTCTCTGTGGCAGGGGGAGTGCTGGGGGGGGGAAGAGAGAATGAGAAATGATGTTAGAAGAAAATTTAATAGAAAATAAGGATGTTATTGATATAAGATTGGAGAATTTCGAAAATAGAGTGGGGAATATTACAAGAAAACTGCTCAAATGGTGTTGAAAATGAAAATCAGAAAAGGGGGAGGTAGGGGAAGCCCATAATACAATGTTTTGGAAAAAAGATTTATCCTATTTTATATATATAATTTCTTTGTCTCTTTTTCTTTTTCTTGTGTTTTTCTTTTCTCTTTTTCTTTTTGAGGATTTTTGGTTAAAGTTTAAACAGTTGGGTGGACACTCACCTACTCTCTTCTCACTATCCTAGGACCCCTCGGTGGCAGGGGGGGGGTTCCTGGGGTGAGGAGGGAGGGGTGGAGATAAGCCCGATTATAAAATGCACCATCTTCGACTGCACACTGTTCATGGGAATACCTTGTGGCAGGAGGTGTCTCGTGGAGGGTGGGTTAGAAGAAGATGGAAATTATGTACTTAATTGTGTATGTGTTTTTGTTTTGTTAATATGCAAAAAATTAATAAAAATTATTTAAAAATAAAAATAAAAAGCCAAATTCCACTACAACCGCACTCTCCAAACCTCCTTTCTCAAACTTCAACTCTCCATAGGCATCAAAGTTTGGTGCAAAGGCTCCTGGAATTGCTAGCCGTTTTGCCATTATTTTTGAGCTGTTTTTGCCCATTTCCACACGCTTTTGCAGTTTAAATCGATTTATTTATTTATTTCCCAGCACCACACATATATGTGGTTGCACGTGAGTCGAACACGCATTAAGTGAGGAAACACCTGCGCTATGTTGCTTTGGGTACCTGTTTTCACCATGGTGATTCTGTGAAGGAGTCCTCTTCCTGTTAAATTTTCTCATCTAGGACCTCTTTAAATACCCTTGATCTGCCACTTTCTCCTTCCTTCAGATTCCTTCCTCCTTACCCTCAGATCACCACTCTTACACAGCTGTGAACTCTTAGTACTAAGTACTCCAGCTACCCTGTCTTGGGTCTGAGGCGTGTGGATGCCCATACAGGTGTTCTATTCATGGGCATTTCCCCCCATGACTCTTTAGTCTTTTTAAAGTACAGTCATTCATATACATTTGTGTGCTAGTTACAAAGTTATATCCTGTAATTCGCTTTGAGAATCTGAACCTCTTGTCCCATCATCTGTGAGGCATACCAAATCAGATGCTTCCACCTAGCTGGCTCTGCAGGTGGAACATGTTTTATTTTGTCTCTACGGCTGTTTCTTTCCAGCATCATTTATGCACATGTGTCACGACCACTGACACTTCTCGCACAGTACCTAGACACCATGTGATGTCTACAGCCTTCACACCATTCGTGCAAGGCACCATGGGGGCTCCACACCAATCACAAATTCCTATGTTCCTAATCAGCTCTATTGCTACCAGTATCCTTGCCTCGCAGTAGCATGTCCTTGGCATGAGAGGATAGTTCATACCATAAATGGGACATATCTGAGGAATAATTTTGGATTGCACTGGATAGCTTCCTCAAAATAAGCATAGATGAAGTTGCAGTTGGAATGAAGATACTGTCACTGCACAGTGTGTGCATTTGCCGAGTGCCCAGTATGTGAACAAAATGCAAAGCGGTTGCATCTTAATCCCCTGCAGGCTTATCGCCAGACCTCCAATCAATGGAACAAATCCGACGAATTATGCGGCCTACTGATGTGCCAGACCAAGGCCTCCTTTGTGATCTGCTGTGGTCTGACCCTGACAAAGATGTCCTGGGATGGGGAGAAAATGACAGAGGAGTTTCTTTCACATTTGGAGCTGAAGTGGTTGCAAAGTTCCTTCATAAACATGATTTGGACCTTATATGCAGAGCTCATCAGGTAAAGACCAAATGCTAAGAGTTGATCATGGGGAAGGAGCCACCAGCTCCTGGGCCCCAGTGGACATCCCTTGGTCCACCACGCAAGAAACTGGTCAGTGTCTCCTCTTTTTCCCCTCTCCCCTCCCCCTTCAAGTTCACTTGCTTCAGAACGATGCTTGCTTTACGAGTTCCTGGCGTTACTGATCTAGCCTTGTCTCTAAATTGCAGAATGACATGCAGTTTGTGAGGTTAATGTGGTTTTGTAGCTAGAAGAATGAAAGGGTGCTGGAGGCCTGGATTCATAGGCTCAGCCATAGAACTTCCTGCATAGACCACTATGCCGCTGTTCTTCAGTGTCGCATGGTAAAATATTTAGATAAATGCTCAGGTGTGTGTGTGTGTATGTGTAAGTGTAAGTAACCTGAGTAATCTTTGCAGCAAGTCAGCAAGGTGGTTATAGATCATCCCAGAATGGGGTGGGGAGCAGGTGAGATTGGGAGTGGTTTACACTAAGATCATGATGACATGGCATAGCTTTGGTAAGATTTGAACCAGGGACCTTTGAGATCACGACTTGGGTTAGCCACAACACCAAAGTGATTCTGCTGCACTAGAAGGAGTGGAAGGAGGATTATAAAAGGTTAGGAGTATTAAAATTATTGCTGTTGTGTGATATTCCCCCCTCAATTAATTGAATTGTCTTTGCTTTAAAGGTGGTTGAGGATGGATATGAGTTCTTTGCAAAAAGGCAACTGGTAACTCTGTTTTCTGCCCCAAATTACTGTGGGGAGTTTGACAATGCGGGTGCCATGATGAGCGTGGATGAGACTCTAATGTGTTCCTTCCAGGTACAGTATATTTTTAGGGTTTAGGTGCCTCATTTCCCCCAATAATGTTGCTTCTTTTCACTTTTAAGCTGGTCTTCCTTAAATTAAACCAGAATCGTAAGCACTAGCTATTTGAAAATGCGTTCCATTTCCTTTAATCTGTGCTGAGGCACCAGCTTGCCATAAAATAAGTAGGACAGCTGTAATCTGTTCCACCTTGAATTGGATTGTCCAAAGAGTCATGGCTCTTCCCTGCTGCCTAATGCTGGTGATCTGAGAGGAGGCATCAAAAATTGCAAGCAGTGGGAGGGAAAGCAGGGTGACATTTATATCCAAGGTGCTGCTGTTGACCTTTATAGCCCTAAATGGATTAGGCCAGAGGTCCCAGGAGCACCTGTTACTGAATGAGCCTTTCCCATCCCGTGGATTGAGATTCTGGTGGCACCCTGCTTAGATACTCTCTTAAGTGAAGAAATGTCTTCCTCTTGGAGCAAGGCTGTTTGGGCAGTAGAATCTGCACTGACATTCCTGAAGACCCTTCTATTCCCTCTTCCCTTTGGGAGTGGAGGGAGTCGTCTTTTCCTACACTGCAATATTTCAGTACGGTGAGGCTGTTTAAGATTATTGCCCTGAAAAATAACTATTTTTGTGTGTACCAAGACTCTGAATGAATGATTCTACAGCTCTTAAGCCACCTAGCCATGCCCATTGGGTGGAAATCACAAAATTATGGGTGTAGAATATATATAACCAGGTTTTGGGCTAACACCAGTAGCCCCCTTCTTCTCTGTTCAACTGCATACAGTGCTTCCATGCTAAGAAAGAACGTTGTCATTCCAGATTTTGAAGCCTGCCGAAAAGAAGAAGCCCAATGCTAGCCGGCCTGTAACACCACCCAGGGGTATGATCACAAAACAAGCAAAGAAATAATCACTCTTGGCCCTGCCTAGTTGGGACTTGTACTATAGTATATAATCATTTTTAAAAAACGGTAACTTGTATCTGTCAGCTTGCTAAGACTAGATTAATGTGTTTGTGGGTGGTTTTTTTTTTTCATTTTGATGGATGGTGTTTGCTGGTTGTAACAGCAAATGAGACTTTCTCCCTTCTCAAGAAGAGTTTTTTAAAAATTCTTAATGTTCATATGAAGAGAGAGAAAATGCTTTCCCCCCCTTATTGTTCCAGCTGTATACTTCACAGCAACTTATCCTGTCATTCCGGGTAATTGTACAATTGACTCCTTTAACCTGTCCAGACCAGGTGGTGTGTGATGCCTGCTTTTCTTTTAGGACCTAAAGAGGCACTAGTGTGCTACAAGACTAGGAAACTGATTACTGTTGAATTACATATTGTTTATACAAACCACTGTGAATGTCTTTTATTTTATTGTTTTAAAGGGATTGCTTTTTTTCTTGTCATGTACACTAGTTATGTTGCTGTCAGCATTTTGAAACCACCCCCATAACCTTTGCCAGCTTCCCTGGTATGATGTATATTTTAATTCAAGCACACTTCCCTCCCATATACTTCAATACGACAATTAAAGCCATTATTTTAAAGGTTTGTGTCTCTTTTTGTGAAACCAAAGTGCATAGAGAAAACTTGTTGGCACAGCTCATAGGGATGCATTAGCAGTATCTAAGTCAGGTTTTTTCCTCTGCAGGAAGGACGACTTGAACTAGCAGAGAGTAATGCTGTGATCAGCTGGGATGCAGGATTAAAGCCTTTTGATACTTCCCCTATATTCAATGTCGAAGCTTGGTACTGTGCTATTTTAGCCAGTTCAGAAAGCTGTAACGTGTGGAGAGCTGTTCAGAGACTTGCCTGAGAATTAGAATTCCTTTTAGGGTTTTTTTGTTTGTTTGTTTTGTTGCAGCTGAAGACTTATTCCACAAAGTTTAAAAAACAACCAGCTACAACAGTGAACACTGTTCACCTGTTTCTATGAATATAACACAGTATCCTGTGGTGTGTGTGTTTTTTTTAATTAAAAAAACCTAATCTTTTTGAACAGATGACAGTGTACAATACAATGTGGTAAAATGCTTATTAAATGAATAACTTGTTAAATTTTCTCAGTGTCAATTTTATCAGTATTGCATGCATGCAGGGTAGATTGCAACTTTGGGGGGGGAAATGTTTCACAAAGAAGCTTGAGCCTACCATGCTGATGAGTCCTCCTTAAGGAACTGAATTTGAACAGCAGCTGCTCAAAATGACAGGGCAGGATATCACCTCTGAAAAATTCCTGACAGTGGTGACCAACTGGGCCTAACTATTCCTCTTGTGGTTTCCTTGTCGGAAACAGTGAAACCCAGTGCTCCAAGAGAGTAGATTTCAACTGGGTATCTTCTGGGATGAGCATAGATCAGCTTTGCAACAGCTGGTCAGCTTGCAGGCAAAGCTAGATCATAAGGAACTGTACCCAAAGAGTGCCTGTTTCAGAGTGTACTTGGGTTGGATGGGCACAAGATTTAAGAGGCCTCTCTGGTGTCTTAACTGCCCAGCAGATATGCAGGACTTTAACAGGAAGCAAGCAGACTTGGATTGTCAAAGAAGGCTGTCTTGCCTAGGGGACTAATAGTTGTACAGAGTGCGTGTTCATTTCCTTTGTTTCATACAGTGGAAAAGGAAGGAACCAAAACGTACTGCAGACCAGGGCCTTTTTGTTAACACACTTCAAGATGCACTGCAACAAGCAGAAGTGGCAAAGGGCATGCAGAGCTTGTGCCATCAGCTCTTGAGTGAATCATGCCCCAGAAGAAACTGCAAATATGCCCTGTATATTTTAAACACTCTCATTCACTTCAGTTGCATAGGTCAAAAGCGGTGAGGGGAGGAATGGTGTAGCAGGAGCAGAGGAGCCTAGCCAGTGTAACTGTTGGGCTGAGATTCCTTGCTCTCCCCCCCCCCCCCATGCTGAAATAAGTGCTTGCATGCTTGACATTGCAGCTCTGTGTTCTCCAGCCTTTCTTGTTTACTGCTGGGTCTTGAGACAGTCAAATCCCTAGTTTCTCCTGAATGGGGTAGGATGGAAAGAGACAACTTTTTCCCAGGCCTTCAAATCTCCAAGAAATGTTAAATCTATAAAATAGTTCATATATATCTAGTTTTTCAAATCCCCAGTTTTCATGAGCTGGAATGGTTGAGAGGAGTCCCAGCAGGGTCTCCTAAAGTTGGCACAATAGGAGCTGGAAATTTTGTTGCCTGAGGCAGAGCAGCAACTTTTGTCACATCAAAGTGCATCGTATCTAAGCCCAGTCAAGTTGTTTTGGCACCCGAAGTAGAAAAGCCCCATCCTTCCCATAATAAATCGTGATTTGCTGTCCTTTCATTATACCCAAAATAAGTTGTCTCGGGTGGCCATCTCAATTTGCCTAATGGCATGGCCAGCCCTAAGGCCAGTGAACTGAAAACACCTGTGTGAATAGTGTGTTCAGACCTGCCTGTGTCGGAACTGCCAAATGGGTTTGGTGCCAGTCTACACAATCCCATTGAAGATAGATCTGGAGTTGGGAAAAATTACACCATTTGGAAAAGTCAAATTTCTTCACAGCCGACATGCATGCATATACAAGTCCACATTGTGTAGCCACAATAGTCTTTGAAAAGGCATGCAGATGTCATGCTGGGTGGGCTCTTACGATTGGTTCATACACATAGCTTGTCATAAGCTAAAAGTAGCTACCCAGACCTAGCCTTGCTCTGAGGCCTTGTGTGATAGCAGATAGATCCAGCCTATGAAGAAAACCCACCAATATGCTACGCAAACTCTAATAAGAGTGGCTGGCAAGACCCAACCAGATGAGCAGGATATAAAATTATTATTCTACAAAACGTGGACATTGTCAAATGGCAATAGGGGTATTGGCAGGGGGGAGTCTTAGTGGATTGTTTCTACCTTTACCCCAATCTGTTGAGCCTGTGCATGTTTGCAGTTTGCTCCCTCTTGAAAAACCTTTCAGTTAATTCATATTAATCTCAGTCAACAAAGAATATGCCTGGAATGGTTTCCTTTGGGGCTGGTCCAAAATACAGCTGCTGGGGGCAAAGGACAAGATTGCACCCCTACTCCATGTGACTGAACATAATAATTTTATTATTTATACCCCACCCATCTGGCTGGGTTTCCCCAGCCACTCTGGGCAGATCCCAGCACATATGAAAACAATAAAATGTCAAACATTTAAAACCTCCGGATACAGGGCTGCCTTGAGATATCTTCTAAAGTTGTGTGGTTCTTTATCTCCTTGACATCTGGTGGGGGGGGGGCATTCCACAGGGAGGGTGCCACTACCAAGAGGGCCCTCGTATCTGGACCTGTGTCCTGGCTGAACAATGGGGATGGTCCTTCAGGTATTCTGGGCCAAGGTCAGCACCAACACTTTGAATTGTGCTCGGAAATGTACTGGGTGTTAAATGGTCCCAGCAGCTATTCCCAGTCACCAGTCTTGCAGCCACATTCTGGATTAGTTGTAGTTTCCGAGTCATCTTCAAAGGTATCCCTAAGCAGGGGATAATCAGAGTGTGCACCACTCTGGTGAGACAGTTTGCGGACAGGTAGGGTCTCAGCTGGCATACCAGATGGAGCTGGTAGACATCTGCCCTGGACACAGAATTCACCTGTGGATCCATGGACAACTGTGAGTCCAAAATGACTCCTAGGCTGCACACCTGGTCCTTCAGAGGGAGTGTTACCCAATTCAAGACCAGGGAGCCTCCCACACCTGCCTTTCCTCTGTCCTCCAAAAACAGTACTTCTGTCTTGTCAGGATTCAACCTCAATCCGTTTTCCACCATCCATCCTCCAGCCAGCTCCAGACACACAGGACATTCACTGCCTTCACTGATTTCGATTTAAACAAGAGGGAGAGCTTGGGTATCACATGCATACAGTATTTGTGACTATCAAGCACCACCCCGACCCCGATGATCTCTCCCAGTGGCTTAATATAAAAAGCGTGGGGGAGAGAACAGAGCCCTGAGACACCCCACAAGTGAGTGCCTTAGGGGTCTGAACACTCCTCTCCCAACACCACTTTCTGGACACAGCCCAGGAGGAAGGAGTGGAACCACTGCATAACAAGGCTCCCAACTCCTCTAGGCAGTCCAGATGGATACCTTGCTGTTAAATCCCTGAGGCTGAGCAGAAAGCCAACTTGCCTGTGCAGGGCAGGATATGTAGCATGCACAGCCGTCTCTGACTGCTTGCTGCTACCCATCAGCACTTGAGGCAGCTGTCTCACACTACCCAATGGTAGGACTGGTCCCACAAACGACTATGGAAGGAATGAGGGAGGCGTGGCAGGCTGAACCGCAGGCAATTTACAGATCATAAAGCCGGAGCTTGCATAAACCTAACATGTTCTGAAAAGGGGTTGCTATGAGACAAGCTGCATGATAAAATGATCAGCATTTCCACCTGCAATAAGTGAGTGATGGCAATACTTTGCAGGATTGTCTAAATCAGGGGCGAGGATCCTGGTGCCCTGCAGATGGTTCTGTATTCAACCCCCCAACATCTCTGGCTGCCTGGGTCTGGTGGGAGTTCAGCAACATCTACAGACCACATGTTTCTTTCTCCACAGAGGCATTCCCCGCTCTTAGGTGGAAATGCCTCTTCTGAATAGAGGCGTTCTTTCTCATCTTGCATGTTAGCAGGGACGGCTACCGGGGCGAAGCCACTCCGCACGCTTGCAAAAAGAAAAAGTAAACAAAACGGGCCATCAGGCAACGGGAAAGCGAGAAATGAAACTGCCGCTGACCACAATATGGTTATCATTCCTCTCCTTTCCGCGCCTCCAAATTTCCTCCCGCGATGGAGACACGAGGAGGAGGACGAGGACGACGATGTTTTTGCAAGCCAAGCAAAGAAAGCAAGGAAGGAAAGGAAAGGAAATTTCCTGTGCAAAACAGGAACTTGAGCTGGAGGCGGGGTGTACTGCGCACACACCCACGCCTTAGATTTGACCAACCCCCAACCCTCACCCAACTGGGGATCAAATAAATAAATTCCTGCAAACTTTACTTTTCTGGAAAAGCCCAAGGGACAGAATAGGAGAGATTGTGGGGCGGGCGGGAGTCGCTTTAGAGTTTTATCTACAGTTTGTTTGCCCCCAGATGGTCCTCCTCCAAGCCGCTGCAATCCGGGTCGCCGGGACTTGGGTTGCATCTGCGCTCCTCCCTCTTCGTTCTCTCTTTTCATTATGAAAATAAAGTCCACTTTATGCACCAATGAGTAGCAGGAAGGCGGAGAAAGAGACGGTGGCGGCGGCAGCAGCAGCCTCGGCAGTAGCAGCAGCTGTGCAGCGTCCGGTCTGGGTAGGCTGGCGGTTCTGGGGGTCTGCTCCTTGCTGCAGCCAGACACGGTACTGGGGGTGGTTTTTGGGGGAGCGAGCGGGCAGGGGAGGGGAGGGGAGGGGGGCTCCCGAGCAGCGCTGCCCCGCCTCTTGGGGTGGCAAACTGGAAACATGAACCCGATGCTCCGGGCATCCCAGGGAGGAGCGTGCGCAGCCCCCCCGATCCCCAACTCTGCACGGAGGGGGAGCAAGGAAGAAGTATCTTTCCCTCGATTCCCCCCTCGAGGTGGGGGCTGGCGAAGGGATGCGGGGATGGTCCCTCCCCATTCTTTTAGGTCCCAGACTGAGGCCTCGCTTTCGGGTTTTTTTTGGGGGGGGCGGCAGGGGGTAATTTCCTGGCCTTGTGGGCTCCTGGGATTTGGTGGAGTCAGGAGGAAGGGGTTGTTGGGTCAAAGGAGCAACAGCAAGGAGCAAAAACGAGGCAAATAAACGGATGATCTTAAAGGGGAATGGGTGGGTCCGAGCCAAACTCAGGCTTCATAAAAACAATATTTTAAAACAATTAACTCATATATCGCACTCTTCCCTTGTGGAGCTTTGGATGGTCTACAGTGGTTTTATTAAAAGGGTTTGAATATGTTACCTAAAAATTAGGAGTGGGAAATGTGTTGCCTGGGCCTTAAGGGAGCAAGGCAGCTGTGTCTCCAGTTACCCAAATCGTGTGTGTGGATGTGCCTTTTTATATATAGAATCATAGAATTGTAGAGCTGGAAGGAACCCAAAGAGTAATCTAATCCAACCTCCTGCAAAACGTGTTTTAAAACCCTTTCCCCCAGCCTGTGCAAACTTCACCTGATACATGAGGAGTTAAAATGTGGAGCAGGCTCTTGACTATTTTGCCAGTTTCTACCTTGTTTGATCCTTGGCAGCCTAACTTCTTCTCTCTTTTTTAAGTGTATTTAAAATTGCATCTACCCATAGCGCCAGCATTTTCTAGGTGTGGTGTAAGATTCAGGAGTGGGGTGGGGTGCCAGCGCATGAGGAAGCCTAAAGAGTGAAGGTGTGAAGCATAGAGTTGGAAGTGACCCTAAATATAATCCCGTCCAACCCCTGCAACACAGGAATCCTGGACTTCTTTGTGTTGTCCCCTTGGTCCTAGACAAGAGACCCAGTTTTCCCCTTCCAGTCTCTGGCTTTACAACGAGACTCAGGTAGCGAAGTCCTGATGGGAGTTGGAGGGAACTCATGCGCAGGGCAATCGATTCTCCACTCCTGTTCAACTGTCCGGGTCAGCAGCCTGTGTTAAAAGAGCTCTCGGGATAAGGTAATCAGCGATCACTAGCCCCATGATGGCTCTGGGCTAGTGAGGGTGGCATGACACCTCTGGATATCACTTGCTGGGGGGGCAAAGTGGGGCAGGGACTGCTGTGTTTGTCTCCTACCTGTAGGCTTCCCAGGGTTGGCCACTGTGAGAACAGGAGGCTGGATGCTGATGCTTATATTTAATGATAGCAACCATTGCTGACAACAGGGAGACAGGCTCAGGGGGTGAATGTGGCCCCCTCAGCCTCTCTATCTGGCCCTTAATAATAATAATAATAATAATAATAATAATAATAATAATAATAATAAATTTATTATTTATACCCCGCCCATCTGGCTGGGTTTCCCCAGCCACTCTGGGCGGCTTCCAACAGAAAAATAAAACACAGTAATCTATTAAACATTAAAAGCCTCCCTGAACAGGGCTGCCTTCAGATGTCTTCTAAAAGTCTGGTAGTTGTTTTCCTCTTTGACATCTGTTGGGAGGGCGTTCCACAGGGCAGGCGCCACCACCGAGAAGGCCCTCTGCCTAGTTCCCTGCAACTTGGCTTCTCGCAACGAGGGAACCGCCAGAAGGCTCTCGGTGCTGGACCTCAGTGTCCGGGCAGAATGATGGAGGTGGAGACGCTCCTTTAGGTATACTGGACCGAGGCCATTTAGGGCTTTAAAGGTCAGCACCAACACTTTGAACTGTGCTCGGAAACGTACTGGGCAGTCTCCCTCATTTGCCCTTAAGAGCCCTGAACTATGACAATGCTTCTTGTTTGCTTGCCTTGGTCATTTGACCTTTGCCTGGTCGGAGAAGAGAAAGGTGAGTCACATCCACTGCCCTGCAGGATCCTTTGCCCCCCCCCCACTGGCATGCGGCCCCCAGAAAGTTTTCCACAAGGCAGTGCAGCCCTCAGCCCCGGAGAATCTCTCCCTCCCCCGCCTGACTTGTTGCCTGCTCTTCCTCAAAGCTAGGTCCTCCAGGACAACTAACAACAAAAGAAAACAATAAAAACAGCATAAGCAATATAACCTTACAAGAAATTATTTGGCCTACAAGATCATTGGCTCTCATTAGGGCTCTCGGGGACAATCCAGCAAAGACTCTTATCAGGACTAGATTGCCCCCCCCCATTTGATCTGATCCTGCAGGGCTCATCTGAAATATTTATTGCATGGGCGTTGAGCAAAGGTGATGCTCTCTAATCTGGGCCCAAGACGGGGAAACAGTCAGCAAGTCATCATGAGCACAATGCAATCTCGGCGGCCCTCCAGAAAGTTAAATTCGCGAGGCCACTCTCTGTTTCTGTGAGGTTTTTGTTGGTTTGTGTGTGTGTGTGTGTTTTGAGGCTCAGACGTAGAGCATGTTTCACATTGCACCCTTTCCATGGCTCTTCTGCTGTTTGCCACGCTGGGCTCCTTTAGCAGGAGAGGCAGGGTATAATAAATGAGGTGACTGGAGGAAAAGGAGAGCCTCAGAAGGACCTGGAAGGCACAGCAGAAATCAGATGGGAGCAAACAAGGGAGCCCAAGGTGTTTCAGACCTTGCTGGTCCTCCTGCCGGGACGTTCAGAGGAAAGCAGAGGCAACATTCTGATTTCCATTTCTAACTTGTTTGCCCAAAGTGACCAGTAAGGTAGCAAAAAGGGAGGGGAGGAAGCCACTTTGGGCTGTGTCCAGTTGCCATTAAGGGTGGCACAGTGGGAAAGGCACAGATCTGATCCACTTCCAAGAAACTCCAGCATGCAAAAGCCCAGTTGAAAGGCATTTCCGCTCCTGTTCTGTTCATTGGGGCTTACATACAAACAGGGGCGTCTTGCCCATAGAGGCAAGTGGCACGGGGCGCCAGGGTGCCAAGTTCTGGAGGGCGCCGGGGAAGAGGCAGAGGCATCAGCTTGCCGCCCTCGCCCGCCTCGCTGGAGCAGTGCCATGCCCGGAGCCGCCTCCTCTTCCCCACTGGAGGAGCCACCCTCCAGCCGCTGCCCGCCTCCTCCAGCCCTGCAAAGCTGCCGGCAGCGCCATAAAAAGGCCAGCAACTCTGGGAAACCGGGGTGGGGCGGCGGCACCAGAGGGATCTTTGCACCACAGCGCAGGATATACTTAAGACGGCCTTGCATACGAAGACCCCTCTGGGTATCTTGGCCAAGTGTAGGGCAGGTGAGGGTTTTTTTTCTGCTCCCAGTGACTTGGTTTCACGTTGTCCTCCTACTCTCCTCCCCACCCAGCTACAAAATTAATTGCTAGGTAAATCGTAGCTACACGAGGTTTGCTTATCAATATTTAATGCACAAAATAAATTATAAATTATAAATGCCTTCTTAATTTGCTTTAACATTATTTCTCTTTTGGAGCTTTAAAAGCCATAGAAGAGAAGTTGGGCCACAAGTTCCCATCCCATCCGTGTGTGTGTGTGTGTGTGTGTGATTTCAGCCTTAAATAGGGCTGGGGAACTTGTGTCTCTCCAGGTGCTGTTAGTTTCCAACTCCCATCGGGACTAAGCAGTGCAGGTTGCTTACCTCCTTCGCTAAGTGAGGAAGAAAGCTTTCAAGGGCCCTCCAATGTTTATGCACGTCTCCCTGTGTTTGGAGGTAAACACGGCTGGATGCTTAAGGCGACGATTGGGACATCTCTGGGTGATGCAATTTTGTTCAGTTTTAAATTTAGTGCAGTTGATGTTAGAGGTCACGGTTAAGGTGTGGTACCTGCCATCATCCTGGGTTATGACATTCAGACTGAGGTGTGCTTGGTCTTGTTATTCGGCTCATCGGTAAACATAGGTGTGTGTCAAAAAAAAAAATCACTGTGTAGCAAATTACATGGAAATGCCAAGTCAGAGAAGTCTAAAGGGGATCAAAGTGGTTTTTTGCCCTTCTTGTAGCTTTGTAAACGACTCTTTCTACTAAGTTTATAAATAAATCATAACATATTTCATGGAAATAACATTGTAACTGTAGTTCATAAATCATAAAACAATAGTAAGACAGTTGTGTGGACAATGCCATATAAAACCCGCTAGTAACCCCCTCTAAATTGCTACAATAGGGAAAACATATGGATGGAGCTTAGCTATATAATTATTATTAAATTATAAAAAGTATTGTCTAGACTTCTAAAGTAACCTTGAAAAGTCATTCAGTTTCTCCAATAAAATGGCGCCCCAAATCTTTTTTAACCATTTTGAAATGGTTGGTTATCTGTAAAGCTTTCCACTATGTGGCAATACAGATAAGATCAATGTAGGGACTGGCCCTGCTGTTAGGTAGGGTGAGGCAGCTGCCTCAGGCAGCAGATTTGGCGGGATGGGAGAGGAAATGGTGTTGGAGAACAGAGCTGTGTGGCCTGCCATCCATTCTCCAAACTGCTTTGCTGCCTTTGGTTGCAGAAGAGAACACTCTCCTGCCTTCAGCACCAAAGTAAGATTCAGCCTATCAATTGTCATCTGTGCACAGATCTGGGATTGCCAAATACCTTTTTCCTAGATGCCCACCCCCTTAAAAAATAAAATGAAAAAATAAAATTGCCAAACATGTGTAAGTTGTGAGTTACCTGTACTCTGGTGAGATGCTAATTGGGGCAGCTCCTGGAGTTGCGTTGTGGCTCATCGTATCCTTTGTACAGGGAGCCAGTATGGTGTAGTGCAGTGTTTCCCAACCAGTGTGCCTCCAGATGTTTTGGGACTACAACTCCCATCATCCCTAGCTAGCAAGACCAGTGGTCAGGAATGATGGGAGTTGTAGTCCCAAAACATCTGGAGGCACACTGGTTGGGAAACACTGGTGTAGTGGTTAAGAGCGGTAGTCTCGTAATCTGGGGAACCGGGTTCGCGTCTCGGCTCCTCCACATGCAGCTGCTGGGTGACCTTGGGCTAGTCACACTTCTCTGAAGTCTCTCAGCCCCACTCACCTCACAGAGTGTTTGTTGTGGGGGAGGAAGGGAAGGGAGAATGTTAGCCGCTTTGAGACTCCTTCGGGTAGTGATAAAGCGGGATATCAAATCCAAACTCTTCTTCTTCTTCTACAATGGCAGTAAAAAAGGAACAAAGAACTTACCCAGTGCTACCGGTACTAGCCTTTTGAGATAGCATTTCACTTAAATGAAATCAAATGCTATCTCACGAGGCTAGTAGCTGGCAAAGGCACATTTTATCAGAAATGGCTGTGTTGATGACCCCTGGAATTTGCATCCTGAGTCTTCCTTTTCTGCAAGCTCAGGACATTTGAGTGGAGAATCTTTAACCAGGCAAAATTCTTCCTTTGGGCTTTAATGAGAGAGATGGGTGGAGGGAGGTATCGATGGGGCCAGGAGTGTGTCGCTCTTCTGAGGAAAGGGTTCAAAACTTGCCTGCCATGGTGTTTGTAGCAAAGTAGCAGAAAAGGGACGGAACAGGAAAGCTGGCCCTTTAATGCATCACCACTCCCCAAAGAATGCTGAGTGCCTGCCTGCCTGTGCTAACAACTTCAATGTTTTGATGCAAATACAGAAATGATGCCTGCTGTTTAAAGAGAACTGCGTCTCAGTGCCGTGGGGGAAGTCTGACTAGGTGACCTGTGTGTCCCCTAAGCCAGCTGTGCGGAAGCTAACTGTGAATGAGCTGGTTCAAGGTGCCTTCTCTCTTCTTGGAGGGGGGCATCTTTATTCCCCCCCCCCATCTAACATGGAATGGAAAGCCCTTCAAATAGAGGGTTGTCAGCTGGTCTCCTGGGATTTGTTTCCAAACCTGAGGAGATCAGCGGCTGCAATGAGCCAGTGGCTTTCTGGGCAGCTGCCCCCCCCATCACTTAGGGAGCTGGGTATGTTTAGCCTGGAGAAGAGAAGGTTAAGGGGTGATATGATAGCCATGTTCAAATATATGAAAGGATGTCATATGGAGGAGGGAGAAAGATTGTTTTCTGCTGCTCCAGAGAAGCGGACACGGAGCAATGGATTCAAACTACAAGAAAGAAGATTCCACCTAAACATTAGGAAGAACTTCCTGACAGTAAGAGCTGTTCGGCAGTGGAATTTGCTACCAAGGAGTGTGGTGGAGTCTCCTTCTTTGGAGGTCTTTAAGCAGAGGCTTGACAGGCATATGTCAAGAATGCTTTGATGGTGTTTCCTGCTTGGCAGGGGGTTGGACTGGATGACCATTGTGGTCTCTTCCAACTCTATGATTCTATCACAAGGGCATGATTCTGGGGAGCGGGACCTAGGGAAGCGAGCAGGACCGGCGTGTGACAGCATGCCCTCAGTTCCAAGTTACTCTTTGTATCAGCACCCACCATGATTTTGCAGGGGAGTCCCGTCCATTTTGGGATTTCTAGCTTGATGGACTTCGTGCCCTCTCCAATGAGCAGAGCATTTCCTCCTATCCTTCCTATAGAGCAGTGTTTCCCAAACTTGGCTCCCCAGCTGCTTTTGGGACTACAGTTCCCATCATCCCTGACCCTGCTAGCTAGGGAAATGGGAGTTTGGGAAACACTGCTACGGAGCTTATATCCAGAGATAGCTATGCCCCGCTGGCTCTCTCTGTTCCACCAGGTTGTCCTCTAAGACCCAGCACCCCAGTTCTCCCATCTTGGCTTGGAGGCTTACAAACCCTTGGTCTCTTAAATTGCTGGTCCTTTGGCCTCTCCGAATTGCTCTCTTGTGCCGCTGCACTCACAGCACCTAGTTTCCCACCACCCACATTTCTATGTTCATCTATTTGATCGTCTATGTCCCAGGGGGTGGGGGGAGATTTGTTTGAACTGGAAGCTTCTCAGCTCCAGTTGGATTTCCCTTTAAGGTGGCACAGTACAGTATTCTCCTTTTTGTCGTTGTTTCTAGATGCCTCCCAAACCTATGACAGTTGAAGAGCACTCCATTCTCTTCCAGTGCCCGGAGCGGGGAATGCTTTGTTCTTAAGGGTCAGTTTGCTCTAACCACTGCGCTACAGTAGCTCGGAACAAAGCACTCGGGTTTGGGCCAGCTGACAGCCCTGGAACTCAGCCCTTTAGAACTTCAGTAGTACAAAGCAGGGGGGGGAGGTAGCTTTCCTTTCCCTCCCACCCCCAATGTACCCACCCACCTGACACCCAAACTGCTCTAGGAGGCTTCTGTTGTGGGGCAAGGAGACACACCGCAAGAGTTTGTTTGTTTAGAGTCCTCCTGTTTCCAACCCATTGATAGTAAGCAGGCGTCTTGCAGAGTGTGTTGTGACCCCTCACTTTGAGGCCTGCCTGAAAGCTCTCCCATGGCGGTTATTTTATGAAATGCTTCTGTGGGTCTGCACGAGGGGCTGCATCCATTGTTGGCCCTTCCTCAAAGCAGATCCATTGAAGTGAATGAACATTGGTAACAAGGGTCCATTAATTTCAGCGAGTCTATTCTGAACAAAAATTGGTGGTTGGCTGCAATCCTTGGTGGGCACAAAGACTTTTGTGGTGGCATTTTTTCCAAAATAAAACAAACTGGAAGGACAGATCACTGGAAGGACAGATTGTGAAGCTGAGGCGCCAATACTTTGGCTACCTCATGAGAAGAGAAGACTCCCTGGAAAAGACCCTGATGTTGGGAAAGATTGAGGGCGCTAGGAGAAGGGGACAACAGAGGACGAGATGGTTGGACAGTGTTCTTAAAGCTACCAACATGAGTTTGACCAGACTGCGGGAGGCGGTGTAGGACAGGAGTGCCTGGCGTGCTGTGGTCCATGGGGTCACGAAGAGTCGGACATGACTAAACGACTAAACAACAACAACAAAACAAAATAGGGTTGTGTTTAATGTGGACATTGTTCTTCATGAGGTTTTAAAAACTAAATTAATTTTTTGAACAAGGACAAGCACAGTTCCTCGTGGAATATGCTGCATTGTTGTTGTTTTTTGCAACGTAACCTTGAAGTGTACTCAAGAACAGACGACTGAATTTTCTGGCAACTTGCTTTGCTTCTTCTAAAATATGTTTGAGAAAGACTCCAAAACAGGATGGGGTGTGTGCTTGGCTTCTGTTTATTGTTCGGTTACCTCCTCTAAGCAGTTGATAGTTTAGTTGCTCATCCTGCCCTGATAGACCTCCTTGCCAAAGTTGCTCTGTGCGAAGCTAAACCTGTTCTTGAGAGTTTCAGAATTGGTTTGCAAGCAACCTTGACTGTGTGTCACAGAAAGGCACCTTTTGTTAACTGGTTCCCTTCTAAGTAGTACCAACAGGTGCTAGATTTGGCTAGACTGCAGCCGACCCATTGCGCTCTGGGGCGGATTTGACAGGTATCGGACTCCCCACTCTCCACCCCCATTCATTCATAAAATGTTCCCGTCCAGTTGTCTGACTTTCAAACAGTTTTGTGTAAGATTCCTACCCGCTCCCCCCCAAATCACTCGGGGCAAGTGGCTGTTAACTTGGCGAGATATGGCCATAGCTTGTGTACCCATAACAAACATGCTGAGGGAATGCGGAGCGGGTTTTTGAATGACTGGATGTTGACTGTAACCAACATTAGTGCTCTTCTCCCTCTCTCTGTCCAACCCCCCACCCCACCCCATAGCAAGAGTTAGCTAGGCAGGAAGCAATGTGTGCGTCCTGCATCCGTCTGCATTGCAACAGCACACCTCTTATGCAAAATACCAAGCGAGACAGGAAACTTTTGGTTCGCTCGGCTGTCTCATCGCTTTGCTGGTGCTTCCAATCCCTGGGTTTTCCCTGCCGGCGGTTGTGTTTTCTCCCCACTGCTGCTAGTGAAAGCAGAGGCTGTGCATGGACAAGGAGAGAGGAGCAGACTAGAAAGAGGTAAGAGCAAAGGCGTGCTAAGCTAAGTGGGGGGTCGGGGGGGGTCGACACAGGCTTTCTAGCTGGATGCCTAGCATGGAGGAAGGGGAGAGAGGAAAGTTTTCGTCCCTCTCTCCTAACGCTAGAACAACAAAGCTCAGGGTTGGAAGTTTTGGTGGAACTCGCTGTCGCAGGAGGCAGTCATGCCCACCAGCCTGGGTGGCTTTGAAAGATGATTAGACAGTTCATGGAGGAGAAGGCTCTCGATGGCTGTGATCGATGGCTACACTGGAGGAAGCAATGCTTCTGAATGCCAGTCATTGCAAACTGCCCTTGTGCTCTGTGAGCTTGCCACGGGCATCTGGTTGACCAGGGTGAGAACATGATGCTGGATTCAAGGGGCCATTGACCTGATCCAGCAGGGCTGTTGTTATGTCCATATAGTCTTATGAATTCTGCATCTATCTTCATAATGATACAGTGGTACCTCGGTTTTTTAGCGTCTCGGAATCTGGCTGCTGCATTTGGAAGCAGCTGAAGTTTCTGAGTCATCTTCAGAGCACGTCACAAGGATCCAGACTGGAAGTTATCAGAGCACAGAGTACTGCGGCCAAGGCATTTATGCCGAATTTTAGCCATTGAGAACCAGGCAGCTGCTTGTCACCTGAGCCTCTGGGGACAGTGATGGATCCCATGAATGCCCCGCAGTGGTTTTATGAACAAACCTGGGAGTCATTTTGGACTCACAGCTGTCCATGGAGGCGCAGGTCAATTCTGTGTCCAGGTCAGCTGTCTATCAGCTCCATCTGGTACGCAGGCCGAGACCCTACCTGTCTCTCCAGAGTGGTGCATGCTCTAGTTATCTCTCGCTTGGACTACTGCAATGCGCTCTACGTGGGGCTACCTTTGAAGGTGACTCGGAAACTACAACCAATCCAGAATGCGGCAGCTAGACTAGTGACTGGGAGCGGCCGCCGAGACCACATAACACCGGTCTTGAAAGATCTACATTGGCTCCCAGTATGTTTCCGAGCACAGTTCAAAGTGTTGGTGCTGACCTTTAAAGCCCTAAATGGCCTCGGCTCAGTATACCTGAAGGAGCGTCTCCACCTCCATCGTTCTGCCCGGACACTGAGGTCCAGCACCGAGGGCCTTCTGGCGGTTCCCTCATTGCGAGAAGCCAAGTTGCAGGGAACTAGACAGAGGGCCTTCTCGGTAGTGGCGCCCGCCCTGTGGAACGCCCTCCCATCAGATGTCAAAGAGAAAAACAACTACCAGACTTTTAGAAGACATCTGAAGGCAGCCCTGTTTAGGGAGGCTTTTAATGTTTAATAGATCACTGTGTTTTATTTTTCTGTTGGAAGCCGCCCAATAATAAATTATTATTATTATTATTATTAGGACCTAGAGAAGCAGACTTTCTGGTGCACTGGACCCAGGAGAGGGAACATAATGCCCTCCAGACATTATTGGACTCCAGTTCCATCCTCCTTGTCTATTTCCCATGACAGCTGGGGCAGAAGGAAGTTTCAATCCAGCAACATCTGGGGGGCCACAGGTTCCCTGTCCACCTAGAGCAGCCTCCTGCTTCCATAAGTTCCCAATTAGTTGCCTCCAGGAAGTCTACAAATAGGGCCTGAACCCCATCCTGCTCTTTGTCCCTTGTGCTAGATAGTCAACAACATTACTTGGGTAGTAAATTGTCCTGCAGAACAATCTGTCTACGGCTTTTTGCTCCATTCTAACCAGTCAGGTGAGAGTGATTCAACAAGGAAGGTGAGCTGATCCTTGTTGATCTTGCTTATCTGGCCAGTGTGAACATCAGCAAACCATGTAAGCTGTTCAAAGAAGTCCAGGATATGATCAGTGGGGCACATTCTGAGTTGGTCTGCAAAGGAGTTGTTTGCTGCCTCTTAAATCGACACTTTACGATGCAGCACAATGCTATCTCTGCCTGCTAAGAAGTAAATTCTGTTGATTTTGGTGGCTCATACTTCACAGGACGTGAGGTTAGGACCTTGGCCTTAGCCTTTGGCACTGCAGCCTTTCAGGCTGTGCAGGAGGAATTCTTCATTTCCCCTGTGATGCGCCACTGAGAGCATGGCATGATGATTTTTACGTGGGGGGCCTTTTCCAGATTGCGACACTGTGGCCCTCTGACAGCCGGCCTCGTGTCATAGCCAAGAGCCTCAGATGTCAGCCGGGGAAAGTCCCTGGTTTCAGCGGTCTCGAATGCAAAGTCACAAGCTTTTGCCCTGAAATGACAATGAAGTCTCAGGAAACGTAGGAGTGGGAGAGCAGAGCATTTGTTTTGCCTGCAGAAGGCGCCAGGCTCGACCCCTGGAGTCCGTCAGGGTTGCCATTATGAAGCTAGATGAATCCAGGGTCTGGCTTGGTATCAAGATCTGTCAACCTCTGCTACCCAGGCACGGTATCCAGTTTCTGGGGAGAGGATTGGTGTGCCCAAGTCCTGGTTGTGGACTTGGTGGCAACATCTGGTTGGCTGCTGTGGCAAGCCAAATACTGGATTAGAAGATGGTCCTTTGGTCCAGCAGCCTGACTATTCTGATATTCTTATGCCTGCATGCTCCCATTTGCTTGCCTTAAAACCTTATTCCTTTGTCTCCTTACCCTTCCACTACCATCCACCCTGCCTCCCACCAAAACTTAAATGAAGATTGTTCTTTTTGGACAGGGGCTTTTGAGGCAGTGGGGTTTTTTTGTGTTGGTTGGTTGGTTGGTTTCTATTTCTTTATAAAGCACCAGGTGGGGGTTGGTTGGTTGAAAATTTATATACTACTTGATGGTAAGAAAACCTCTAAGCAGTTCACTAAATTACAATTCTCCCCCTGCAGTAGTTTAACAATCAATCACTCTTTCCAAGGCACTTTGAGAATTGCAGCTCAGAGGAATTGGGGTCTGCTAACAATCCAGGTGGCGCTGTGGTTAAACTACTGAGCCTAGGGCTTGCTGATCAGAAGGTCGGCGGTTCGAATCCCTTTGACGGGGTGAGCTCCCATTGCTTGGTCCCAGCTCCTGCCAACCTAGCAGTTCGAAAGCACGTCAAAATGCAAGTAGATAAATAGGAACTGCTACAGCGGGAACGTAAACGGCGTTTCCATGTGCTGCTCTGGTTTGCCAGAAGCGGCTTTGTCATGCTGGCCACATGACCTGGAAGCTATACGCCGGCTCCCTCGGCCAATAATGCGAGATGAGCGCGCAACCCCAGAGTCAGTCACGACTGGACCTAATGGTCAGGGGTCCCTTTACCCTTACCTTTAACAACTCTCAGCACCCTGTAGTTCCCAGGATTTGGGGCAGGGGGGTGACTGTTTAAAGTGGTATCATAGGGCTTTAAATGTATGGTGCTGATTGTACCGCGGACCTGCTTTCTACCAAGTTGGGCTATTACCCCAACCCGCTGCTCTGTCCCAACTCCTGCCATCCTAGCAGTTCGAAAGCACACCAGTGCAAGTAGATAAATAGGTACCGCTGTGGCGGGAAGGTAAACGGCGTTTCCATGCGCTCTGGCACTCATCACGGTGTCCCATCGTGCCAGAAGCGGTTTAATCCTGTTGGCACATGACCCGGAAAGCTGTCTGTGGACCGCAACCCCATAGTTGCCTTTGACTGGGTCCTTTACCTTTACCTTACCCCAGTGCTCTTCCCAGTCTCTGCCAGTGAGGCTCTTGAGGCCTCTTTCAACCTCTCTCCCAGCCCTGGTACCCAAGATCCTTTTAAATGGAGGTGCCAGGAGTTAAACATGAGACTTTCTCAAAGGTGCTCTACTCTTGAGCCCAGGTCCCCTTCCTCTGGTTTCTTTCATCCCATCAGACATTGCAGCCTTAAAGGCTAGGAACTTCTTTTACAGGGGAGGGGAATTCTTAGGGTGCTGAATGTTGCCCTTGTGTGGTGGAATTGCAAAAGGCACGCATGATAAACGGTCTCCACCAGGAGCAACTGTGCCCAGGGCAGCTACCGTAACAAAACATAGGGCACTGGGGCAGGGGGTTGGTTCTAGGAGCACCCCTGCTTAACCGAACAGTGGTTCTGAATCTACCTTTTCAACCATGAGGCCTAGGAACTTGCTGGTTGTTTTTAAATGCAGCTTACTCCAAGAGTGCTTCAGATATTTCCAAACTCTGAATGGGGAAGTAGGTATCATACCCCACCCACAATCCAGACAATTTTTTTAAAAAAATAGTCTTGTACTGTGAAATCACAGGGTTTCTCCTCCTCCTCCTCCTCCTTTTGTATTGTCATTCCTTAGAGGAAGTTCAGCTGTCGTGTTCTCAGGCAGTGATGCTCTCAAGCTTTCCCTCCACAGTGTGTTTCTACAGAGTGATGCTCATTTAAGCTGCCACCATGTCCATGTACTTGAAACATTTCACCGTGGTGGGGGATGATCCTGCTCAGTGGAACAATGACTACAGGAAATGGGAGGAAGAGGAGATGGAAGAGGAAGCAAAGACCCCCGAGACTGCCGTCAAAATCGACTCTTCCCCCAGGACCCCCACCTTCCGGGAGGTGATGAAGAAGTTGTTCCAGTCACACAAATTTCAGGTACGTGGCAGGTAACTGCTCTTATGTGAATGGAAACATTGGTGGCCAGTGTTGTATTGAGTGTCCAGCTTAGAAGGGAAAGATGATGGAGTCCTCTAGGGTTAAATTGGTGACCATGGATAACCAGCCATTGCCACCAGCAGGAGCAATTGAACTCCCAGTCAACTTGGGGGTCTCCAAATACTTTGTGCACTTTCCTTGTAATCACAATATTTTTTAGTGCAGTTGTTCTTGGGGTGTCTTTTCCTCAAAGGCACTCCAAGCATGTTTGGAGCAGCAATAAAACACACTTTTTCCATATCACGTTTTCTAATCACCTTCTTAAAGGATGACGCTGGACTTCAAAGTTTAAAATTTGGCTCATAATTATAATTTAAAAAGCAATTACTTTTATGCCACGTGTTTTGCAAATACGTGAAATTCAAAGCACATTCTTTTCTCCTGATGTTGAATTTTTGCAGTGTGGTCAATCACTTTGTCCCAGATGGGTCAGGGAGATGGTTGCCCTCCATGCAAAGCCCACAGTTGCAATCACCTGAGATATGCCATGGAAATTGTGCATCGTATTCGCCATGTACTTCGGGAGAGTGCCAGGCAAGAGTCTGTAGAAAGTGCTGGCCTGCAGGCCCAGGGGCTTGTCCCTTTACAAGCCACAGACTTTATGCTAAGAGAGTAGAGCTTGGGGAAGGAGAACTTGAGGAAGAGACTTGGGTGGTCAGTTGCAAGGCTGGATATTAGAAAAAGAGGGCTGGAATTGGGTAGTTAGAAAGATGGTTGTTAGATTGCTAGTTCTTAGACAGCTATTAGAAAGATAGTTGAGAGTTGTTTGATCCAGTGTTTTGTCTGGATCTTGTTCTATTATATTGTAATCTATTAAACATTAAAAGCCTCCCTGAAAAGGGCTGCCTTCAGATGTCTTCTAAAAGTCTGGTAGTTGTTTTCCTCTTTGACATCTGTTGGGAGGGCGTTCCACAGGGCAGGCGCCACCACCGATAAGGCCCTCTGCCTAGTACAGCTCCTTGCCAACGGCACAAGGAAGCCTAGGTATGTATCTACCCCGGAATGAATGCGGTTCCTCAAACCAAATCTGAGGTGCTTTATCCCATATGGAGAACAGTAACATTAAACTTGCATCGCAGCTCTAAGCAATTCTGTGTGGTTTTAACGAGGAGTCTTCACATCACACTTGAGCCGCAGCTTTTGCCTCGTTCTTCTCATCCTAGCTGACACATTTCTTCCGTGGCTGATGAGCACCAAGTCTTGACTTTGCAATCTTCTGCTTGGCTTCAAAGGTTTGCATATTTATTCTGGCCTTCGTTCTTCCTCTCTCAGATCTTAGTTGTCGGCCTGGTTATTTTGGACGCCATACTGGTCCTCGGGGAACTGCTTTTGGACTTGAAAATCATCCACCCTGACAAACACGAGATTGCGCCCAAGGTAAAGGCAATAGGGGAGGAATCTGCACATGAATCATGGTTTGCATTGCAATCAGTGTATTGCAATTCTGTCAGGTGCAGAATCCAGCTTCCTCAGAACCTTAACTTTCATTTTTAAAGTAAGCCAGCTGCTAGACCTGTAGAGATGCATATATATATATACTTGAAGAGATATGTATAGTGCCCTTTCTCTGTGAAGCAAATATGGGAAGGTGTGTATGTAGTATGTGTGACCTACCCATCCCATAGTTTGCTACAGAATATTTTTCTTTGGTTGTGTTGTGGTGTTTGGTGTACTAACATTCACATTTTTTCCAAATTTACTAAGAAGGAAGCCAAATACAGGTTGGAGCCAAGTAGAAATGTGTAGACCTGAAATACCGAATAACGCTATATAAAGATAAAAACTTGACCTGTATAATGAATGAAACATACATTAAAAAACAGAATCTAGGATCTCAAGGGAGGCCAGAAGGCGTTGTGTAAGTTGAGCAGCCTTCACTGCGAATTTAGCTGCATTAGATGTTGCAGACCTGTCTGAACTAGACAACGGATATTTAATCTTATCCATAACAATGAAGGTAGCAAGCAATGCTAAATATTTCTCTGAATCTTTATGCCTAGGTGTTTTGTGCCCATCAGAGTATAGAGCATAGCGTGTGAAGTTCTCAACTGGCCAGGTTGGGGGGGGGGGGTGGCTTGGCTTCCACAAATGCACAAAAGGGCTGATCTCTGTGCATTTTCTTGAACCTTCCATCCAGAAAATTAAGACTTTATAGTATGAAAACGCAGGGCTGTAAATGCTTTGTGGTGAAAAGGTAGATTTAGCTCCAGTAGGTATTTCTCATCCCCCATGGTACAATCTAAAGCTGGGGAAAGTATTTGAAACTCTGGGTGAAGCATTAGCATCCCTGTGCTGTTCTGCAAATAGATCTTGGTGCGGTGCTGTAAATATTGCATCGGCTAGGTTGGATTTCAGCAGCAAAAGGGCCACTGGATAAAGCCAGTACTATTGTACCTTGGTTTTCAAACAGCTTAGTTCCCAAACATTTTGGCTCCTGAACGCTGTTCTGTTCTAGTTTGCGAACTATTTTTGGAAGCCGAATGTCCGACGGGGCTTCCGTGTCTTCCGATTGGCTGCAGGAGCTTCCTGCAGCTAATCAGAACTCGCGCTTTGGTTTCCAAACGTTTTGGAAGTTGACTGGACTTCCGGAACAGAGTCTGTTCGACTTCCAAGGTACAACTGTAGTGTATATCCTCAGTCAAAATCCACTGCTTGCTCTCCAGGTGTTGTTAAAAGTGTATTAACTTTTGCCTTGCACCCTGGCAGGTGTTCCACTACCTGAGCCTTAGCATCCTAACCCTCTTTCTGGTGGAAATTTTCTTCAAACTCTTTGCCTACCGGTTGGAGTTCTTCCATCACAAGTTTGAGGTCCTGGACGCCATTGTTGTCATCATCTCATTCGTTCTTGACATCGTTCTTCTGTTCCGGGAGCACGAGTTTGAAGCACTTGGATTACTGATCCTTCTTAGACTGTGGAGAGTGGCCAGGATTATAAATGGTAAATCTTGAGGAATAGATGGATTTTGGTATGGAACCATTCATAGTACACAGGTACTAATACCCATGCAGGAATTTCTTGAAGAAAGCCATTGTTTGCCATCCCAAGTATTGCCTGAACAACAAACTTGCAACCAGACTTCTTCTTCATCATTTTATTCTTTGGCCACAGACCCATTAAAATAGAACAGAGATGACAATTTAAAACATTCACTTACAATATGAAGCAAATGACTAAAACATATATTACATAGTACAAAGATAAAATTTGAGATACAAATTGCAGTTAGAATCAATGTATCATCTTACAGGACCTTTTATAAGAGGACAGGAACTTGGCCATTATCTCTGTTATTAACTTGTTTGTATCAGCCGAGAAATATCCAGGGTACCGTTCCAGTGTCCTTCCAAGGTGCTTCCTTATTTTGGAGCGGGGAATAATCTCTTGTGACCTTCTCTATGAAGATTACATTCAAAAAAGACTTGACCCAGTTTTGACTACTTCCTATCTCCAGAAGGACACAAACAGTCCTCACATGGGACACCTCTTTATACTGTAGAAGGGAGGTGATTAAATCTGGCCCTAGAAAAGGCCTGGCAATACTTAGTCAAACTATCTAGATAGTTTGACTATCTAGAAAATGCATGTTAAACTAAAAATAAATAAATACTGGAGAGCAAATTCTATGGGCACATGAGAAAGAATATTGGCAATCAATATCCTTGATCCACTGTTCTAAAATAGATTGTATAGCAGAATTTTATGGTGGGCAGAGGAAGTCCAGAGACTTCTGGATCATTCAAATCCAGTCCCCTCTTCCTGGTATCCTTGACCTCTCTTCCCAGGCCTCCAGGCCCTTCCTAACAGGCGTGCACAGTGCTCATGGCTTTGTCCCCCGTGCACGCACACACACACACTGCCCTGCTTTCACCCTTTCTCCCTCCTCCATCGCCGTTCTTCCACTGGGTCTGCTGAGACTGTTTCCACATGTAGGTTCTTGTGACTTAGCCCATAACGCTTGGCAATACCAGTCCGCTTGCAAACGAACAGATAAAACTGGACCTGCAGCTGGAGGGCCTTGATTCAGCTCCAGCTGCTTCCTCTCCAGCTTCCCGCTCCTCTTTCCGGTAAGAGGAACATCCTGGAGGACAGTTGTGAGGATAACCGCTGTAAAGAGCTCGTGAAGGTGATCCCTGGGTCTCAGCCAATAGGGCCTGGCTAACTTTCTTGTCCTCTGAATCCATTCCCCAAGGAATCATCTTGTCGGTGAAAACACGGTCTGAGCAGCAGATGTCCAAGATGAAGCAAGCTAACCTGCAACTCACCCTAAAGGTCCAGGAGATGGAAACTAGCTGCGCAGAGAAGGTAAGGCCATATTTTCAGTGGCTGAGGCTCTGATCCAGCTGCATGTAACCGAGTCAGCTTGAAATAAAGTCACAGCAGCAAAGGCACAGGACAGGGAGCAGCTTTAGCACCCCCACACCTGACCTCATATTGGATGCCAGGCACATGGCGGGCGAGTGTGGCTTAGGGAAAGCAGATGCATGCGAGAAGTTAGGACACGCACCATGCCATTAGGCCCATGGGCTGGAGGTTCCCAATCACTGATGTATGCCTTTTGGGAGGTGAGATCATCAAGATCCCCTCTAAGATGATGCCCCCTCTCCCGCCATCTCTCAAGTTTTGCTTCTGCGCTCCAGGCTCCCTTAACTGACTAAACAGGCGTTTGGGTTCAAAATGGGTAAGTGCTCTTGAACACATCGCCATATTTTAAGAAGTGGAGAGTCAGGTGGATCTTGCAATGTGCTCCCACTGACTAGAGCAAGTAGAGGGACCCCACGACGCTCGAGTTGTTGCTGGACCAGAGCTGCCATCACCCCTGGTCACCCTACTGAGAAATTGGAGCCCTCCAGAGAGTCTTGGGCTCCCAAGGTCCCATCCCTGGAGTCGAGAGAGGGCAGCTAGCACGTGGATCTAATGCATGCATGTTCATGGTGTCTGCCTTTTGTGGTGGTTTCATGGGGTAGCCAGAGAGAATCCACCACTCCTGACTGGGGCAGAATAAACTGGCTGCCTCTTTGTGCTGCAGAGGATTAGTGGGTGATGCAGGCAATCAAAGGTTGTATGTAATTTGTTCTCCATTACAGCGCACAAGCTCAAAAGATGTGCAAGTTATTCCTAGGCTGTGAATTTATGCTGAGTGTTCACCTAGGTTGGTTTTCCATTTAGCCTTCTGAAAAGCTGTTTGACGAAGTGATTTAAGTTTTGACATTTTTTTCCCATCTTTGCTTCTTCCCCTGCCCTGCCCCATACCTCAAAGCTTGGGGGAATGTCCTCTAGTTCCTCATAAACAGCCTCCCAAACTGACCTCAGAATTACTCTTCTCCAACAGGAGCTGGAAATCGAAAGGCTTAATGCTGTGTTGAAGCAACATGGACTTGTTGGCCAGTCCAGATAAGGTGCCATCCTAGGACCCAACAGAAATAGTGCCGCCACTGAGAAGCTAATTTTGTTTCCATACTGTGCCATTTTGAACATACCCTTTTGTACATTTCCTTCCCTTCCTAGAAAAATATTCTATCCCTATTGCTTGTTAAGACTCAAGTGTTGAAAAAAAATATATCCACAAACCTGAAAACCAATTATTACAATCTTTAATTGTACAGCTGTACAGTTTTTAAAAAATAGCAAAAATAATTTAATAAAAGTCAAATCTGTGAAATTGGTTGGCATTGATTAGCTTCACAAAACTGCAACTTCCTATTGAAGTACCTAAAAAGGAAGGAGGGCGGTTGGCAGGCGAGTCAGTGACCTTTTCCCCAAACTCCCCCCTCATTCCTAGATGTGCCTGACAGAGCAATTCCTTTAGTCTAATAAATAAAACAAAATAAAGCAATGTCTTACAATAAACTCTTCCTACTTGCAGGACCATGGAAATGAATACAGGAACATGCAGTGGGCTTTGGAGAGTAAGTAGTTCAGAAGAATGGGAAACACAGGGGAAATAAATTCAGAAGAAATACAGTGGTGCCTCGCTAGACGAATTTAATTCGTTCCACGGGTCTTTTCTTATAACAAAAAATTCGTCTAGCGAATCCCATAGGAATGCATTGAATTTTTTTTAATTTTTTTTTTTTGCCCATAGGAACACATTAATTGAATTTCAATGCATTCCTATGGGAAACCGCGATTCGCTAGACAAAATTTTCGTAAAACGAATTCGTCTAGCGAGGCAACCTCCACTAGAAAAAAACCTTTTGTTAAGCGGAAATTTCGTTAAGCAGGGCATTCGTTAAGCAAGACACCACTGTATCAGGGTGTGTAGTGCAATCCAAATGTTTGTTGGGGGCGCAGTAGTGGTGGGAACTGGAGCTTCCCAGGAGAGGAGGAAGCAAAGTATAGCCATCATGATTCATGGCTCCTTCCTTTACAATTCCCTGCAAAGATGGTGACTGCCCACGTATTACAAGAGGAGGGGCGGAATGGCTCTGTCCTGGGGATAGGCACAGCACGGGAGTTGAGCTGTACTCCACAAAACTTCTACTGTAGCACATGATGGAAGCTGCATTTGCTGAAGCACCCCTCTCTCTCACCGCTGTTATGGTGAGAGAGGATAACCCTGTTAGGATTATGGAGGGGAGTTGCTGCTGTTGTTTCCTCTAGTCCAACCCTGCCATGGCTTATTTGGGGCTCCTTTCCTACACACTCCTTTTCAGACATGCAGCCAGTCAATATTTTGGCGGGATCAGCTCATCGTTGTGCAGTGTTCTTTGATCCCAGTGGAAGAGTGGTTTGAGACCTGGTTCCCTCTCGCTTTGAGAAAAGGAAGGAAGCAGCAGCAGTTCACACTGTGACTAAACAAATGGGAAGAAAAAGTCGAAGGGCAGGTTGGCTTCGATGGTTGGCCGTGCTTTGTAACCCGGCTCAGCAGGCGCGGAGACGTCAACAAAAGTGGCAGAGCTGAAGATCTGGATTGTTTGTTCGCTTCCCGAGTCAACCTGCAAGAGACAGGCAGATGCATTCCACACTCTGGCTCTGCTTAGGACAGGCCAAAGAAAAGTTTCACTTCGCAGAATGAATCATGCAGAACAGGTCAAATGCTGAGCTCCAAAATAAAAGAGGTTGTTGTGTTAGTGTTAGCTGGCAGAATATATATGATAAGGAGCCAAGGTCAGGAGAGCTTTAAGATCAGGACTCTGCATGTTTAGAGCACCAACTCAGTACAAAAACATTTCCTTTCCAGCTATTGTGGGGTTTAGCAGCAGCTAGTTTCAGAACTGAAAGAAAGACACTACAGGCATGCTGGAGAGATGAAATGCAAGAAACACAGGGCTCCTGCTGAAAATGGCAACTCTGCAACTTGTTGCCCCTGCTCCTTGTTAATATGTAGTATAATCTACCCTGAGTCCTGATGTCATTATACTGCATGCCCCACCTCCAGCGCCACACCACTGGCTGCTCAGAGGGTATGTGGCCATGGGGGAACTCACACGGCATGGGCACCAGCGGGCAAAGCAAGCTGTGCCACAGTGAGAGGGGGCAGTGGTTGCTTTCAGCAGCAGTCCTGTGCTGCTTGTTCAATCACATTTATTCTCCTACTTTACCAACGTAAAAGCTCAAGGCACCTAATGAAAGAAACATGCAATGCAAGGAGGCCCAAACAGGCTAGTGGAAGTGTCTCTCCCATGCCGAATGACTGGCTGGCTTGCTTCTGGAATGCAAGGGTGGCGAGGTGGCAGCTGGGGAAAAGTGGACCTCTCTCTTTCCTCTCCCTCTCTTTCTTTTTTTCCATTCCACCCATATTTCTGAGAGTCCCTTCCTCCCTCTTTCCCATTTAGCCACAAGGAACTTGCAGGGTTCCAGCCACTGCCACACTAAAAAGGACGGCTGCTTGGCAGGTCCTCCTACAGAACCCCAGGGGGGACCACTTCAATGCCACCTTTAGAGAGGAAGTGTGAACAGAACCTTCAAGATTTCCCGTTGAGTGGGAAAAGCCAGATTCATTAGCCAGTCATCTGTCTCATATACAGACGTGGAACCTTGCAAATGTGAAAGCCAATTTAGTTAAAAATACATGCGAGGAGCCACTACGCTCCCTTCTATCACAGGAGATCACCACCCACCTGGGGCAAGGCGGCTGTCATCACCGTTGCCGTGACACTCACGATTTTCGCTTGGGGGTTAGCTAAGGAGCCATATTTAGTCCATTTCACTTCTATTTGAAATGACACGGGAATTTCGCAGGTGCTCTGAAAAAGGAGACATGACGTTTTGCTAGCTACGAGGTAAAACACTGGCAAAGAAAGGAAAGAACTTCAGGCACGTTCCAACTGCCCGAAATGGATCCCCATCCCCACTTACGCTACTGAAGACCCTCCTGGATTGCAGCTGTTACATTCCCCCAGATACAGACAGAACTTATAATGCAGTTGAGCCAGGTAGGGGAGTGAAGAAGAAGTTAGAGGGCCAAAAGTAGTAAAACTACCACATGGCTACCCATACCGGCTTAGGGCAGGGTGGGCATACTCTTACCGGTTCGGTGACGTTGTTAGAAATTTGCACCCAGTCCAGTTCATTCTGGGGCAGAGAATCTCCAAAAGAGGCAACGTAGTCTGGGAAGTTTTGTCCCTTTAGCACACTCAGGAGCGCTGGGGCCAAGAGCCTGCAGTCTGCATCCTTGGTAATTCTTTCAGAAAAGAAATTTCTGTGTCAACAGTGCTGGACGGCAACCAACTAATGAACCACTCTTCAAGAGCAGCTCATAAAGGCTACTTGTGGAGCAGTCTAACCACACCATTCCCATCTTTGGCTACTCTACTCAGTGGAACGATGCTACTGGCAATGTAAGGCAGGGTTCTATATTTGGGGGTGGGGAAGAGAAAGAAAATCAATAAATCACTTACACCATTCCCGTCCCTCCATTTTGTCTACCTGAGTCAAAAGGTGAGTTTTATTTATTTCAAAGAAGTTAGCATAAATGCAAAGAGGGGGGGGGGTCTGCGGTCAGTAAACTGGCAATTTCCCTAACAGTGGAAATGCAACCTTGGCTGGCAACTCACTTTTGTCAGGATGACACTTTGAGCAGGGGGCGGCAAGTGCCCACCCCACTGGCCAGGGCTGACCAAATCCATTTTGGCACCTGAAGCGAACCACAAAATGGCTCCTCCCCCCCAAACACACCAGGGAAGAAGGGGTGATTGAAGATCTATACCAGGAACAAGATGCTGCTGAAGAAGATGTGGTGTTGCCGGGGGGGGGGGTTGCTGCTGAGGAGGCAGCAGATCTGATCACCAAAGAGCATGCAGCTGTTGCTGCCATTGCAACAGCAGCAGTAGGCAATGCGTTCCTTGGCTACCCAATCTGCTGCCCCTGTGGATCCAGCCACCTGAGGCATTTGCTTCACCTTGCCTCATCGGCCTGTCCTTGGTGTGCTGGAATTCAACTTTACAGCCACCACATCTGAAATCGTTGCAGGAAAGATCCCTCTCTTTCTTTTAGAAACGCCCAAGCAAAGGGTATTGGAAGGGACACAGCAGGAGGGGTGTGTGTGTGTGTGTGTGTGTGTGTGTGTGTGTGTGTGTGTAGGAATTGCATTAGGCCATGTTTGTTGAAGCAAAGTCCAAAATTTAAGATGGAGGCACCCAAGGGCCATGAATCTCTGCCACTCTGCTAAGTGAGATGCCAGCATTTTCCCTGCAACCCAACACTTAAGCATGGAAGTAAGAATAGGAATGGGACGTAGGTGGCGCTGTGGTCTAAACCACTGAGCCTTGGGCTTGCCGATCAAAAGGTCAGCCGTTCAAATCCCCGCGATGGGGTAAGCTCCCGTTGCTCGGTCCCAGCTCCTGCCAACCTTGCAGTTCGAAAGCACCCCAAAAGTGCAAGTAGATAAATAGGTACCGCTCCGTCGGGAAGGTAAACGGTGTTTCTGTGTGCTGCTCTGGTTTCAGAAGCAGCTTAGTCATGCTGGCCACATGACCCGGAAAAACTGTCTGCGGACAAACGCTGGCTCCCTTGGCCTGTAAAGTGAGATGAGCGCCGCAACCCCAGAGTCGTTAACTGTCAGGGGTCCTTTACCTTTTAAGAATAAGAAATGGCATATGGCATGCCCTTACCGTAGTTGGCATCCAGACAGCATGCTGTACCCAAATAATACTGGGGTTCTGACTCCTTCCACAGCTAAGCAATCCTGAGCAGATGTGCTCTTCATGAGGGTAAGCTGGCCAGCTTCATTTGTGCTCTGAACAATTCCAGATGTAAATTTGGAGTCAAAGGGAAACTGCACAACATCCAGAATCTCTGAACTGTCTTGTCACACCTTGTCTGAGCATTATTACTTGCTCCAAGTGGTGGCCATTCTTTGATCCTGGAACTTTCTGTGCACAAAGCATGTGCCCTGCTATTGAGCTACTGACTGCCCCTTCCCCTAAAAGCCAGAAGCAAGAATGCAGATGTGGCAGAAGAATCCCCTCCAGCCCTCTACACCCACGCTGGACAGAGAGCCCAAGCCCCACTATGCCCAGCTAGTTCTCCAGCTTCACTAAACAGCTCGCCCAAACCCAAGCATCACCCACAGAATGACCGGGGGGGTTGGCTGACATGGCTTCTTCCAGCCCAGTGAGATCAGAAAAGCAAAACAGGCAACCCCCCCCAAAAAAGCCTGGCCATTATTCCAAAACCAAAACAGCCAAGATAGTTGGCAATGCTCTGTTGTGTGCGCTGGAGTAAGAGTTAATTCTGTGCTGACTGTCTGGCACCAGTTTCCAGGAGAAAATTTAGAAATTGCTAATTTCATAGTACAGTGGTGCCTCGCAAGACGAATTTAATTCGTTCCGTGAGTCAATTCGTTTTGCTAAAAAATTCGTCTTGCGAATCGCGGTTTCCTATAGGAATGCATTGAAATTTCTTTTCTTTTTGCCCATAGGAACACATTAATTAAATTTCAATGCATTCCTATGGGAAACCGTGATTCACAAGACGAATTTTTCGCAAAACGAATTCGTCTTGCGAGTCACCATCAGATCGCAAGACACATTCGTTTTGTGAAAAATTCGTCTTGCAGGCATTCGTCTTGTGAGGAACCACTGTATTCTTTCCCATATGGGACTACTGTTTTCAGTTCAGCATTGAACAACTTAAAATTTCTCAGAGAAATAATCCAGAACTGATTCAACTTGGGGTCAAGCCCCAGCCATGAAAGAAATAAGCACTATGAAATGTAACTTTTTCCCAGGCAGGGACAGTTCTGCAGAGCTGTAATATGTCATGAAAAAAGGATATCCAGCAGTCCGAAATCCAGCTTTTATTGGTAGGCCAACAACATAACCAGGGCTTCCGCTGAGACCAACAGGTTGAGTTTCTTGCTATGTGCAGAGGAGACATAAAATACAATACCACTTAATTTTCCATTAATCATTTGTGGCAAAGCAGCTAATATGAAAAAAATTCCTTCAGGATTATAGATAAATTGAATCACTGTTTTCTAAGCAGTAAACCATTTGAATAATTGAGCTCATGTTATTATTAAATTGTTGCTTCAGGTACATGCAGAAGACACAGGTACAAACGATTTTCAGAACCTATGCTTTTAAGGAAAACAGGAACACACTGAGAACCTGAAATCCTTGTGTTTTTTAAGACAGCTGTGCCCCACCCCACCATCAGCTCTAAAATATTGTTACAAACCAGCTTCCCACAACGTTATTAAAAATATTTTGGGAAGCTGCAGCCCAAAGGTTTATCTGCCAAGACTGGAAAAAGTCAGAGCATCTGTCAATAGAGGCTTGGTTAATAAGAATCTGGGACATTGCTTGCCTGATTAAACCAACATGATTAAATTAACGAATTTAATAAGGGCCAGAGAAGGAAGATATCAAGAAAACGGATTTGTTGAGAAGTGGAGTTTATTTATTAGATATTGGGAAAAGTGTAAGATGTAATCAAAACCTATACACAATGTTGGGTGAAATACAGACTGAGCTATTAGAAAGTTTGTTAAGTTCTGTAAGATTAAAAAAACTAGAATAATCATATGATCATCAAGACTAACATATTAGGAGGTGATTATGGATGTTTAGACAAATTAATGTGCAAAATTAACCATGCACAGAGGAGACATAGATTGGTTATTGTATGGTATGAATGCAGCAACAGTAATTGAATTTGTGTCGTATTGTAATATCGTGTAACCTTTTAAAATTTTTGTTTTGTTAAAACTTTTTGGATCTTAAAAAGAATAATTTGGGAAATTACCTGAATGAAACGGATCTCAAAGGACTGCAATACAAAACGTGCCATCATGTCAATGGTCCCCAGGACCAAAGATACACCTGCACTGGCAATTTCACCTGCCTCTGTGAAGGTAATAAGGTAACTTGCCTGAAAAACAAAAAGCAAAGAACGTTTTGCAGCTTAAGTAACAGGAAGGTCCACAGCTCTTTATCATTTACTAAGGGCTGCCACCTCTGCCCACTTCACTCGCCACCCCTGCCAATCCCCCAAACCATTCCCCCACTCCCCTTACAGCTTACCCAAATCACTCTCTCTCCGTCGTCGTCCTCTTGATCCCCCCACCCCACGTCATACTGCCCACCTCACACTGGCAACACCATTTAGGAGGGTGTGGAGAAGGGAAACAAAGGGCAGCAACAGGAGACCAGGACATTTGCTGGAGAGCTGCCGCAACGTGTCCTGACTTCCTCAGCTGTTTGCCTGGGGTCCCCTCCTACCTCCATGTCCTTCTTCCTCAGCCTCCAATGCTGCTGAAGCCCAAAAGGTGGTGCCAGTGTGAGGTGGGGAGCTCCACCAGCCTGTCATGGCTGTTCGTCCGCAGCTTGCCTGGGCCACCCACCACCTGAGCGGCTAGCCTGGGCTGCCCACGTTTGCTTGCCTGCCCATGTCTCTCTCCTCTTCACGCTCCAATGCTGCTGTTCTGTTGTCACGCTGCAGTTTGCAGCACCATCCTTCAGCAGCTATACAAACTGCAGTATGACAACATCCTTACATTTTTATTATATGTAACAAGGTAAGATATCCAAGATACGAAACCCTTTTTCAGACCAAGGGCCACACTGCCAACTGGGCAACCTTCCAGGGGAAGGCACATGCCACCAGTTGGCAGGGCGAGAGACACAAGAGAGCAAAGCAACAAATGCAAATGTTACTTTTGTTCAGCAGGTTAGTTTCACCCTGCTCCATCCAGGAAATCAAGAGGTCAAAGACACATTCCAGTCAGGAAAAACACACACGGGTATGAAGTAGGGCTGGTAAGAGATGTGGCCTGGGTAGAAATTTCTGCTTTATATTCTAATTGTTGCATTATTGTGATGTTGATTTTATGTACTGTTTTGTTTTTATGCTGCTATTTTATAGTTGCAAGCAGTATTGAATTCTTGTTTGAAAATATGAGGGATAGGTGGTTTTTTTTAGAAAACAATGTAGGGCAGGGGAACAAGGGATGAATACCAAGCAAACTCAGTTCCATGTGGTTACTAGGCTTTTTCCACAGCTGAGTTGAAAGTGCTTCACCATGAGGTAGGATTTTAGAATGGGCTTGATGGTTTATATTATGTTTTTAACTGTTACTATTGTTCATCCAGTATTGTTATCAGCTGCCTTGGGCATAATCCAGTGGGAAAGTGCAGCATGAATGAATGAAGGCACTGTCTGAGTTTCCTGGGAGAACTCTCCAGAGCAGCCTTAGCAGAGCCTGCTCTAGACGTAACAGAAAGTCCTTTGGTTTCTGGTCCTTTGAGCAAAATGGGTCCAGCAGAACCAGCTCTTCACGCCTGCTGGCAAAGTGTCTGCTATTTTATGTTCATGACTGCAAATCTAGAAGAGGGCAGGGGGAGTTAAGCGGCTGTATTTCAATGCAAGTCAGAAGGGTTGACCAAAAGGTAAGGAATAGAACAGACCACCTGTCTGCATGGCCCAGCTTTTTATTTTGATGAAGTTTGTTTACAGTTCTACACGTCACCTGGTTTCCAGAATGGAGTACCAGTTTCCTCTCTTGTCTTTTCAAGAAATGCGGAGCTGAAATGGTATCTGCACACTTACCTCCAGGACCACGTTAGTGCACGACTGACCATTCAATATGGGGAGAATCAGAGCATCAGTGTTCTTCAAATGTGTGCGCAGCCCCTTTGGACTCTGCACGATTATGGACTGGATGGTGATATTCACCTGTAAAAATACAACAAAGCAGCCTCAACAGATCCAGCTAGCTGCAATCTTGCGCACAAACCAGGCAAAGAGAACTTGGCACATTCACTAAGCTTCTCAGGGCCGTCTCCCATTAGGGGTCTGCCCCTGAAAAGTGAAGCCATAGAGGACTGGTGGGGGTGTTTCAGAAGATATTCTCAACTCACACAGAGCTGGAAAGTGAAGCCCAGAAAGAGGAGCTTCGTGGTTGACGTGGGGGGTGGGGTGGGCACACTCCAAAGGACTCCCCAATACCCTCTGAAAAGCACAACATTTTCATGGCTGAGAAACTGACGTGCAGAGCTTCCGTGGGAGAAAGCTTGGAGAGCTCTGATGTACAGGAAGGAAAGAAAACAAATTGCAAAAATGCTGAGGGGAACAAAAACACATGCACATTCTTAGGAACATTTAGAGGAGTTAAGTAGAGCAGGGAAGGCTTGAGCGCCTTTTATCCAAGAAGATTTAAGCCAGCGCTCCCCTCCCTGCTGACCCTTCCCTTGGAAAAGGACAGGGACGAAGAGGAGGAAGAGGCTTGGATGTCACTACCTGAAGCTACGTTCCTCCTCTCCATGATGGCCCTCCTCTTCAGAAAAATCAGCATGGGGAGATAGCAATCAACATTTTACAAAGGCACTCAGGGCACTTTTAAACAGCAACCCTTTTAAACAGATCAGTGGGAGAGATTGTGGGAGAAAGATCTAAAATTTACAGCATGTTTCAACCTAAGAGAAAATTGTATGAAAATGATATACCGTTGGCATTTAACACCATGTAAGCTGGCTAAAATGTATGGGGGTATGAATCCGAGGTGCTGGAGGTGCAAGAAAGAAGATGGCACATACTATCACATGTGGTGGTCCTGCAAAAATATAAAAGAATACTGGAACAAGATATATGAAGAACTAAAGAAAATGTTTAAAATAACATTTAAAAAAATGCCTGAAATGTTCCTTTTAAATATCCTACCATCGGAAATAAATAAGGAAATAAGATCTTTATGCCTATACGCTGTGACCGCTGCTAGAATTTTGGTAGCTAAAAATTGGAAGAGAGAGACGCTGCCCACAGTAATAGACTGGCAAACACAAATGTTAAACTATATTAGGATGGCATGGTTGACAGATTCAATGAGAGATATACCCGTACAAAAGACAGTGAAAGAGTGGAGAGTGTATAAGAACTATCTTAAAACATATTACCCAAATAGCTCTCTACTCATGGACATTGAATGATGCTTGAGAGAAACAGAAAGGATTAGAATAATAATGAGGAGAAAAAAGAGATATTATTAATATAAGCCTGTGAAACATAGGATATAGAAAAGTGTGCAACAAAAGGGACAGGAAGTATCTATATGTAGATGTGATGAGTGTATTTGTTTTGTATTCTTATTTGTTCTGTAAACCTGTGAGGATAAGTTTTGACGAAATATTGGAAGAATAAGGGTTTCTTTTGCCCTCTTTTTTCTTTCTTTTTTTTCTTTTTTCTTCTTTTTTTTTTAATCGATCTTTTTCATTGTATCGCTGATTCTTTTTCCCCTCCCTTATTATTCTCCCCACCTTATTATTCCTTTTTATATGTAAGTGTGTATTTGTTGCTTTGTTGATTTTAAACAATAAAAACTATTTAAAAAAAATAAAAATAAACAGCAACCCTCCCACCAACCCAGCATGCACTTTGCTAGCACCTTCCTCCAGAAAAGACCAGGAGCGGGTGTTGGATGCAATTGTGAAAAGGAAAGGGGAGGAGAGGGCCTGGTGGCTTCAGGTTTTTGGCCCAGCCAACCAACAATTGTAGACCCCTCCCCATTGGTATGGCGGCTGACTCAGAGTCCCACTTAATTGGAAGGTCAATTCAGAGGCAATTAAGCCTTGGCTGTAGCATCAATGTAATAAGAGACTATATCCAATACAAGGTAGGTAAAGGTAAAGGGACTCCTGACCATTAGGTCCAGTCGTGACCAACTCTGGGGTTGCGCGCTCATCTCGCATTATTGGCCGAGGGAGCTGGCGTATAGCTTCCAGGTCATGTGGCCAGCATGACAAAGCCACTTCTGGCGAACCAGAGCAGCACACGGAAACGCCGTTTACCTTCCCGCTGGAGCAGTTCCTATTTATCTACTTGCATTTTGACGTGCTTTCGAACTGCTAGGTTGGCAGGAGCTGGGACCATGAAACGGGAGCTCACCCCGTCACAGGGATTCGAACCGCCGACCTTCTGATCAGCAAGCCCTAGGCTCAGTGGTTTAACCACAGCGCCACCTGAGACTATATCCAATACAAGGTGCCCACATATAAACAGCAAATCTCTCGAGCAGAATAAAGAGACACTTACCACGAGTCTTGACTCTGGTGCCTAGCGGGGGAAAAGAAGAAGCATTTTAGACACAGCTGCATTAGCTTTCGCAAAAGTGACAAGCGATTAAGCCTCCATCCCAGAATCCTCCATCAATAAAGTACAATTGAGGGTCCTGTAAATGTAAGTTATAGCTGCCACTACAAATGGTGCTTACTTTTATTTCTGAATAAAAAGCAAAAACATGTGCAATCCTAATTTTCTACCCCACCCCTCAGTTTGTTACATACAAAATTCCACCCTCTGGCTGGTTCCCAAAATAATCACCTACAGCCAAAACACTAGAACTGGTGTAGAACTCCATGCTGAGGCCTGGCAGGGTGGTACATGCATCTCCCATGATCATCGTGTTGCATTTCACTGCCTGGTTCACAAGAAACCCTGGAGAAACCACAAAATACAAGAGAAGGGCCAAAAATATATTTTCAGGCTACTAAAAAATCCAACTGCACATCAGGGGTCAGACCAAACCACTAAAACGTTTTGCCAGCGGACAGGGACCTTTTCGTTTAGACAAGCTGGCCTATAAGAATGTTGCGATGGGCACAGAGATTCAGTAATTGCTCTCCTGGTTTTACTGATGTTTAACCTATCTTGCTTTTATGCTTTTTACTTGACATTTTATTGCAATTTTATTGCACTTGATTATGCTGCAGAATTATAACAACAGCAACAACACTTAGAAATGACATTATTAAGCAGTATGATATATTAGTAGTGGTGATAATGATATTATTGGTTGTGAAACAACCTGTGATCTTCGGACGAAGGGCAGTATACAAATTTGATAAATAATAAATAAAAATATTTGTTAGCTACTTTGAGCGCCATCTGGTGGAAAGGCAGGTTACATATTTACAGCAATATTTGTTGTTGTTCAGATAAAGCCTAAACAGCAGGGTAGAAAGAGCCAGGAAAGGACAGCACATAATCTCTGACCTGCAGGGTTACCGTGGGTACACCAGGCGAGGAAGAGAGGAGCAGGGAGCCTTAGAAACCCATCTGATGTCTGTATGGGATCGTTATACTGTCAACAGAAAACACAGGAGGTTTTATTTTGAACTATAACCACCTCCCTTCCCAGCTGGTAATGCTAAGAACCCTGGGACATTAAGGATATGGTGCCTGCGTTTGCTTGCTTTCCCCTTTCCCTCCACATCCCTTTTCCTCAGATGCTGTGTCTTTTTAGACTGTAGGCCTAAAAAGGAACTGTGCTATTTTCATTGATATGTAAGCCACTCTGAAAGTCTGGCTAAAGAGCTTTCTTTGAATAAATAATTAACAAAATAGGTGTACACATGTACCTCCCCACTTTACCTTGTACTTGCTGGTACTGTTTGTACTTGTAGCCTCCCGGGTGTCCAACTCATCCACCAGTGCAAGGTTGCTTTCAATACCAAAGGTATCGTCGCCAAATTCTTGAAGCAACCTATCAAAATTGTGTATAGTAGGTATTTCTGGGGCTTGGAACGATAAGGCAGCTTTGTCTGGGGGTGGGTAGAGAAGAAAAAGTGCTTCAATGTAGTACATTTAACTGAATTTTGGAGTTAATTTTTACTGAACTTTTGGGACTCATGGAAGTTCTTCCCAAGTCTGGGATCGTACAGGAAAAATGCCACCACATATTGGGGCAACAAGGTTGGAAACAGGGTAGAGACTGCTTTAAGAGCATGTGTGAATGGCCATTGAGACCATGCTATGGGCCAACCCATAAAGTGAAGAAATTTGTCTACCCCTATCAGAGGTGCCAGGGACCCAGGTGGCGCTGTGGGTTAAACCACAGAGTCTGGGACTTGCTGATCAGAAGGTCGGTAGCTCGAATCCCTGCAACGGGGTGAGCTCCCGTCGCTCGGTCCCAGCTCCTGCCCACCTAGCAGTTCGAAAGCATGTCAAAGTGCAAGTAGATAAATAGGTACCGCTCCGGCGGGAAGGTAAATGGCGTTTCGGTGTGCTGCTCTGGTTCGCCAGAAGCAGCTTTGTCATGCTGGCCACATGACCCAGAAGCTGTCTGCGGACAAATGCCGGCTCCCTCGGCCTATAGAGCGAGATGAGCGCTGCAACCCCAGAGTCGGACACGACTGGACCTGATGGTCAGGGGCCCCTTTACCTTTACCAGAGGTGCCAAGTTGTACCCAACATTTTTTTGGGGGGGGGTCGTGCATGATACCCCAACCTAGCCATTCCCCAACTACCCACTGCTTTAGCTTTTGCTCACTGCCATGAGACTGAGGCTGCCTCAGCAAGGCCACCTCCTCCCCCTCCGCCGAGGCGCTTTAGTGCGGAAGGCGCCTTAGCGATAATGAAAAGGATACACCAGGGCGAAGTCACTTCGCCTCACCACGTCCCTGGCATAGATCACTAGCACACCTTCCCAGATGGTGCCCTGGCGATCATCAAAATGGTGTGCCAGAGCAAAGCACCTCCCTGGCGGAGATGGCCAGCACGCCTTTGAGGAAGGCGCTCTGGTGATTGTCAAAGGAGCATGCCAGCATGAAGGCCCCCTCAACATTGAGGAGGCCCAAGACATCTTGGCCCCCAGGAGCTGGCGCGCCTGATCCCTATAAATGTACAGAGAGCAGGAATAGTGATGTCCAGGAGACACGTAAACAGGGGCTGGAAGGCTAGAGCAGAAACCAGTGGAAATACATCCAGGTGTATTTGGCTGCTTTTAGCTTTTGTTACCAACTTCAAGTCTTTGGGATGGGGCGATATTCAGATGTTAGTCATACTCAAGAGCTGACACATTGAAATCAAATAAATTTATGTTGGATATCACCCTACAGAATTGGGGGGGGGGACCTGTGGCCTTCCAAACAGCTGCTAGACACTGACCCGTAAGCTCTAGCCAGCACGGCCAATAGTCATGAAAGCTGAAGTCCAGAAGCATCTGGAGCACTAGTTTCCCAACCCTGCTATAATTCCCTCTAATGGAAATCAACTGTATTAATGAAATAAAAGGTAAAGGTAAAGGGACCCCTGCTCATCTCGCATTACTGGCCGAGGGAGCCGGCGTACAGCTTCCAGGTCATGTGGCCAGCATGACAAAGCCACTTCTAGCGAACCAGAGCAGCACATGGAAACGCCGTTTACCTTCCCACTGTAGCGGTTCCTATTTATCTGCTTGCATTTTGACGTGCTTTCGAACTGCTAGGTTGGCAGGAGCTGGGACCGAGCAACGGGAGCTCACCCCATCACAGGGATTCGAACCGCTGACCTTCTGATCAGCAAGCCCTAGGCTCAGTGGATTAACCCACAGCGCCACCTGAGTCCCCCCGTATTAATTAAATACTTATTTTATTATTTAAAAGATTTTTTGATTTTTTAAATAATTTTATTATTTTTTCAACAAAAATAACAAAAATAAAAAACAAACAACAAAGACAACAACAAACACTTTAAAAAGATTTTTTTAGCCCCCCCTTTATTTACATACTGAAGGCAGTATGCAAGAAGCAAGAAATATTGGGGTGTGTGTGTGTGCTTTTTGGTAAGTAGTTTACCGCTTTCTGTAAGGTACCTTTGAAGGATTTGTATCTTGAAAGGCAGGATATAATAAAATAATAGGGGCAAACATATAAAGCAGTAAAATAGCATTGCCATAATACAAAGAGGCAACTAAAGACAAACGGAGCAGACTAAGCAAGAGCCAACTAGACACTTTGAAGTGTCTAGAAAGAAGTTTTGACACACTGCGACAAAATGACTATATTGCTGGCAAAGGAATTCCACAGAGAAAGTATGAAGTTGGAGATTAGTGAGTGGCACTTTCATCCTCTCTCCACCTTGTGTGTGTGTGACCGCGCGCGCACACACACACACACACACACACACGAGGCTTCTTCTTTCTCTTTTCATCTCAACCTTCAACGCAAGGCTTTTGAAGAATCAACAAGACAAGAGGTTCATGCCCGACGTGGCTCTACTTACTGTTGGTGGACTGAATACAGAAAATGCTGGGGTTGACCTTGTCGGCTAATTGAAAGATCCTCTCTGGGGGATGCGCTGTTGGATCTATTGAATAGAGAGCTTCTTGTTGCCTGCAGAGATGCCTGTCACCTCTGCAGGGGAAATAAACATAAAAATTAAAGCTAAAAAACCAAACAAACCTCTTTTCACATAAGACATCCTGTATACCTGAAGGAGCATCTCCACCCCCATCATTCAGCCCAGAAACAGAGATCCAGCGCTGAGGGCCTTCCGGCGGTTCCCTCATTGCAAGAAGTGAGGTTACAGGGAACCAGGCAGAGGGCTTTCTTGGTAGTGGCACCCGCTCTGTGGAACGCCCTTCCAACAGATGTCAAGGAAATAAGCAGCTATCCTATTTTTAAAAGACATCTGAAGGCAGCCCTGTATAGGGAAGTTTTTAATGCTGTATTGTTTTTAACACTCGATTGGGAGCCACCCAGAGTGGCTGGGGAAACTCAGCCAGGTGGGCAGGGTATAAATAAATTATTATTATTATTATTATTATTATTATTATTATTATTATTATTATACAGGGCAGGAGTAGCCCACGGAATGCATTTGGCACTTGACATGACACTGCAGCAACCACGTGCTCACCACTCAAGCCTCAGACACTAAAACCGAGGCACATGAATGATAAAGACAATTTATTACAAATGACTCTGGGGAAAGGGTCTAAAACAGCTGGAGACCCTGTCATGGAACAATATCAAATCATACAAAGGAGTTTAAAAGGAATATTAGATACCGTTCAATAGATTTTCAAGCTGCAACCTTCCTTTGGAGTGATATTATCTGTTTATATATATATGTATATTCCTTTTTAGCCCTATGAAAATAAAACCGTTAAAAGTAATGAATGGTTTCCTGTATGAGACAAAGGAAAGCTTTCTATTTACTAGAAGTGTAAATATGCAGCCACCTCTGAACAGCAGCAGAAGTCAAACTGGAACAAACTGTAGGGACCATAATTGTCTCTGTGGAGAATTTCTGATCCCCTTTTCTCTGCCACCCAAAAGGCAGGTGTGTGAAGAGAGAGCGGAGGCGGTTTCACCCCAGTGTCTCATGGGGCCCGGGCCAATGCAGCTTGTTCCTCCCTCCACTTTTCAACATTGTGATGTATCTCTAAATTGAGATGTTTGGCTGGTGATACATTGCAATGTTGAAAAGCTGATATCGCCCAGCCCTACTCTGCTGAGATCCAGATTCAAATCCTAGCTCGGTCACATAGGCTTGAGTGAATCTCTTGTCTCACCTGATACATGTGATTACTGCTATGACCAATGAGAATGGAGCTGAGCCTCTAAAGAGTTTAACAGAAACAGTGCGAGCACATTATAGATCAGCTCCCCTGCAGCGGCTTCACCTACCACCTCTATCGTTTGTTTTAAGGTTCTGTTTCTAATTTTTCCTTAGTTCTAATTTGTATTTATTGTTAATAAGTGATTATCGGTAAGAAGAATGTCAATGCAAGGACGTGTTTGCGTACAATGTCCGACATTTTAGCAGCAGTTTCCAGAGGGAACAGCACAGAACATAAACACACGTGATTTGACTCTCTACTGGCAAGGCCACATTTCTTTTCATAACAGAGAATTCATCTAAAATTCAATACACTTTTGCTTTGCTGTCTCTAAGAGCTCTGAAAGTACCTGAACGTGGGTGGCAATCAGCAATGTGGGCCAGAACAATGGCAAGCATCAATCCCAGTGATGGAGTGATTCATTTCCCACAGAGCTGGAAATAAGTCCTCACAGTGAGATTGGGCTGATGTATGGAGAAGGGAATAGTTTGATAAGGGTGGCCTTTTGTCCCCAGAATTCACAGTTATTTCAAGCAATCTTCTTCTTTTTTTAAAAAAGTGAACAAAACCTGTGTTTCAAGCCCTGAATGCTGCAATAAAAAACTTGCTGGCATATTTGTATTCAACAAAAATGCCACCAACCAGCCTGGCTTTATTTGGTTGTCTCATTCACAACATACAAAAATACCAGAGGCATGAACAGCTGTTAAGAGGAAAGCAGCTAGATTGCCTAGAGGAAGAAAACCAGAGCAAAGCTCCCCATGCATAATTATGTGGTGCTTTAATAAGACAGAGCAGGGGCAGCAGTGGGACACGAATAGCACATGCTGTATAGATAAATGCATCCTTACAAAAGATCCCTCGATGGGTAGAGAATTATCCTTCCGGTATGGAGATATGAAAAGCATTGCAACACTTCTTTTTAATTAATTCTGGGATATCAAAGCCAGGAATTTTGTGCTGGATTTTGTGCAATTAATCACATAGCAGAAATGCACAACTCGGCATATTCAGGGAACGTCGTCTTGCATTTGGCACTTTACAGTGAGTTTGTGGCTTTAACACCTGCAAGGCTAGCTTGAAAAACTGTGGGTAATGGTCAGCAACATCCTAGAAGTCAGAAAAGCGGTTGAGAGGGCAAGATAGTTCCTTTCTTGGCTAGTAGAAGTTTGGCAACATTAACATATGTGAGCAAACTCAGCTCTACTGTACTTGCTCAGTTTCTACAATTCTACTTTGCTTAGCCAATAGCCTGGATTGCCTTCTTGCGAAAAATGGCTTTTCCTTTTCAACTCAGCCCTGTTAATAAATACCCCAGGGAAAAACCTTTCTTCTTACAGTATTTAAATATCTTTTACTCTGCTCTTCAGCTGAAAAAGGCCCCCAGAGATTTTTTTTTAAGACAATGAGAAAAATATTTCAGCCCAACAGATAATACAAAATCCTTAATGCATTTTCTGTCTCAAGCACCATTTCTTAATATCTAAACTAAAATAAAAGTATTTTATTTGAATTCTATTAAAATAAAAGTTCCTAAATGGAAGGCGGGGTGGGGTGGGGAGAGTCAATTCAAACATGCAGCTTCTTACTCTTATGGGGCTGTACCACCTCAGAATACTCAAGAGGGACACATCTCTATTTCAAAACCACTCTGTACACTGTAAATGGAACGCTCATCCATCAGAGAGACTGATGTGCTGACCTTTCACATTCATGCACATTCTGATGTGGGGAAGCTTCCAGAGAAATTACGTCCCCCCAAGTATTTTGGGGTGGTACAGTCCCACAAGCCATGTGCAAAGTTGCATATTTGAACCAGCTCTTCTTTCCATTCCGCTCAGAAGCTGCACTGCACTGTGGTTACAGACTGGTTTTTAGACAGACACATGCCTATAGATATTCTGAGGTTGTACTGCAGCACAGACCCTTCTTGAACTTATGAATCTATTCAAAGATGCATCTTTATATTTCAAGCCATGATGCATGTGCAAGCACTTACGTGACAACAGGAACTGAACACATAGTGAAGAGGCTGAAATCCGCAGCAGTGCATATGGGGTCACAGCAACAATTTACATCACACTGGTTCACCAGGAGGTCACAGACGCACAACTCGGCCACTAAAAACAAACAGGTTTTGACAAATAGTACTGAGTGTTAAACCTGGGGGGGGGGGGAGGAAGTCCCTCTTCCAGGCACAGTACTGGATACGGCCCAACTTCTTTCTTCTATTATATACAGAGGCACAAAACCAGAAGGCTTAAAGGACTTGCTTTCATGCATAGTCTCTCAAAGGCTTCTTCTCCATATTCATGCAGCTTATTGTGTGCATTTTAATACTGGTAATTTGTGTTTATATGAATGTACAATAAGGGGGCAGAAATACTGAAATGGGGAAATAGGGTCACACTTAATGGGGTTGCATTAAACCCAGTCATACTGAGAAAAGTCCCACTGAAACAAATGAACTTGACCTAGTTATGACTTATCTGGCTGCATCCCCGTTGTTTTAAAGATTTTAATGCTTTTGGATTCCAATGGGCTTGCTTTTTGGTATCTAATTTTAAAACAGATCTGCATAATCTGCTGTGCTGCTCATCCTCACCGAGAGGAGCCCTCCGGAGCAAACCAAAGGCCCACCTGGTTCTTCATCCTTCCATCGTTGCAGAGAGCAGCCAGCTGCATGCACCTGCAAGAGGTACCTGCTGCTGTATGTCCCTCCAACACCTAGCAAAATGCAGAGCAATGCGGCTTCCGAGCAGCAGGCGCCAAACTTGTGCAATACTCGTGTATAAGAAGATCAGAACTGCACCACTGACAGTGTCAGAAGTCCGCACTGCTCAGCATCTTACTTTGAACAGCGACTACGACGGAGGCCTCCAGGAAACTGGGCACGTAGAAGACGCCCCTCTATCGAGCGGCCTGCGCTGTGGTTCCGAGGTAGACTCCCCCTGTATCTGGAGGCTCCATTCAGCCGCCGTGCCTACCGCTCCTTCCCTTTTCTACCCTCCCCACATCGCTCATCTTCAAGGGATGGCGGGGATGGGGGCTCACCGTCGGTCACAGGCGCGGGCCACGGACCAGGTCGGGGAGTCGTTCCGGGGTCCGGCAGCTCCGAAGGGACGGGCACGCCCGCCGCGCCGGTCGGACTGGGCTCGCTGGTGGCGGGGCCCGGGTCGGAAGTCCACGCAGGGCTGCTGGCGGGGCCCGGACTAGAGGGGGCCTGGCTGGGACTAGGGGTCGGGTGAGGCGGGGTACCCGCTGTCGGCCCCCCCGACGTGGCCTCATCCCAGCCGGTCGGGGGCTCCGAGGTGGCGGGGCTCGCCGGCGCGCCCGTGGACGAGGACAGCGGCAGTAGAAGGCAGGCCGCGAGGAGCCTCGGGAAGAACCGCAGCGGCGACCCGCGGCCCATCCCGCCTCCCCGTGAGGCCGCCGCGGCCTAGGCAACGGCGGACGCCCGCCAGGAGATAGCTATGGAGATGGCGCAAGGCACGACGGGAGCTTCGCCAAACCCCGGCAATAGCTTCGTGGCGAACAGCGCCGCCCCCGAGGCGTCATGTGAATGAAATACAAGCATGGCGCTGTTGCTGCGGCAACGACCTGGAGGCCCAATGTTGTTGTTTAGTCGTTTAGTCGTGTCCGACTCTTCGTGACCCCATGGACCATAGCACGCCAGGCACTCCTGTCTTCCACTGCCTCCCGCAGTTTGGTCAAACTCATGTTTGTAGCTTCGAGAACACTGTCCAACCATCTCATCCTCTGTCGTCCCCTTCTCCTAGTGCCCTCCATCTTTCCCAACATCAGGGTCTTTTCCAGGGAGTCTTCTCTTCTCATGAGGTGGCCAAAGTATTGGAGCCTCAGCTTCACGATCTGTCCTTCCAGTGAGTGCTCAGGGTTGATTTCCTTCAGAATGGAGAGGTTTGATCTTCTTGCAGTCCATGGGACTCTCAAGAGTCTCCTCCAGCACCATAATTCAAAAGCATCAATTCTTTGGCGATCGGCCTTCTTTATGGTCCAGCCTTCTTTATTGGTCCAGTAGGCCCAATTACAGGTCCAATTGCCAGCAGCGAGTTTTCCAGGCTGAAAAGGGATGTTGGGTCTGCAGCAGCCTGCACGCCAGTTGCATTGCTCAAAGTGCCACACCCACCTTGCTCCCCTTTTGCAAATGCGGAAGCAGGCCATGGCATTCATAGCTGCCAAGTTATCCCTTTTTTAAGGGAAATTCCCTTATGCTGAATAGGCTTCCTCGTGAGAAAAGGGAAAACTTGGCAGCTATGATGGCATGCCATCCCACACACTGGACCAGCTTTGGCCCAAGTGCTTCCAATCGTTGACCTTGACCCTCAGCACCCCAATACAGGCAGTTAGACTGAACTTTAATTTTCCAATCCAGCCACTCTGCTCTTACCATCAGAAAGTTATTCCTGATGCTTAGCAGGAATCTCCTTTTGTGTTACTTGAAGCCAATGGTTCAGGTCCTTGCCTCTAGGGCAGGAGAAAACAAGCTTACTACATCTTCCATGGGGCAGCACTTTAGGTATTTGAAGATGGCTGTCATATCTCATTCTCCTCTTCTTGAGGCTAAACATACCCAACTCCCTCAACGTTCTATTAAGGCTTGGCTTCCAGACCCTTGATCATCTTGGTCACCCTCCTGTGCACATTGTGGTGCCCAGAACTGGGCACAGTATTCCAGATGTTGTCTGACCAAGGCAGAAAAGAGTGGTACAATTACCTCCCTTGACCTTTGTGCAGCCTAGAATGGCATTAGATTTTTGTGATGCTGCATCACACTGTTGACTCATGTTAAGCTTGTGGTCTACTAATGTTGACCCTTAAATCCTTTTTACATGTACCTATCGCAGGCTACCGGTAGGTATCCCCCATCTTATTTTGGTACATCTGGTTCTTCCTGCCTAAGTGCAGAACCTTACAACTGTCCCTATTGAAATTCATTTTGTCAGTTTGAGCCCAGTTCTCCAATTTGTTAAGGCCATTTTGAATCCCGATTCTGTCTTCTGTGGCATTAACTATCCTTCCCAGTTTGGTGTCATTTGCAAAGTTGATGTGCACCCTCTCACTTCCTTCATCCAAGTCATTTATAAATACATTGAATGACAGCCCCGGGACAGAGCCCAGCAGCACCCCACTTGTCACTTTTTCCCAGGATAACGAGGAACCATTAGTGAGCACTTTCTTTTAAGTCAGTCAACCAGTTACAAATCCACCTGTTACCCTATTGAGCCCACATTTTACCACCTTTTCCCACAAGAATATCATGGGGGACTTTGTCAAAAGCCTTACTGAAATCCAGATATACTATGTCCACAGCATTCCCCTGGTCCACCAAGCCTATAATTCTATCAAAAAGGGAAATGAGATCCGTCTGGCATGAGATATTTTTGAGAAACCCATGCTGGGTCTTAGCAATCAAAGCATCCTTTTCTAAGCGCTGACAGAGTGTTGAATTATCTGTTCTAGGTTCTTTCCTGGTCCTAGAACCAGGAAAGCTCACCGGTTAGTAGAGTTGCCTGGGTGTTTTTCCCCTTTTTGAAGATGGGAAAAACATTTGCCTGCCTCCAATCTGTAGGGACCTCACCTGTTCTCCAAGGATTCTCAGAGATTATAGGCAGAGGCTCTGGGATTACATCCACAAACTCCTTTAGTAGCCTTAGGTGCAGCTCATCAGGTCCTTTACTACCTCTTTTCCTATCATTCTCTGCCTGATGCCGGCGGTGTGTGGGAAATGTGAGTTTCTACATACGAAGCATATCCATAATCCGTTCCGGAGGTCCGGTTGTAAACCAAAACAGGTTGTAACCCAAGGCATGCTTTCGCCAATTGCCCCCCCCCCCAAATTGGTTGTAATCCAAAAAATGGGGTTGTAATCCAAAAAAAGGGACACACACTTCCGGGTTTGACGTGGTTGTAATCCAAAACTGTTGCAATCCAAAGTGGTTGCAAACCAAGATACCACTGTATAAATGCTCAGCCACTTCATTATCTGAGCAGCAGGGGGCGCGCTGGAGTATGTTTTGTTCATTCACAGGAGACTTTGAATAACATCTAAATAGCAAAACTTCCAGTTTATAGTTAATTCTGTTTGCGTGAGAGTATAATATTTTCCAGAAGTCCCAAGCTGGCAGAGGACAGCAGTGTGAGCTGATTATTACTCATACTGCCCATTGCCAATGTGACTCACACCTGACCTAACCCAAGAAGGATCGCTCTTCAATGGTGCAAGGCTTTTCTCTCCGTTGAAACTGTTGGCCACTTTCTGATACCACAGCCAACACCATCATGTGTCTAACAGTCTTGTAGACTTTAACAAATTTCACACACAAACCACACATTCTGCCTGTTCCATGAATACAAATGTGTTGCTGAGATTGTTAAAAAGCAGAGCTTTCCACACTGTGTGTCGTGACACGTTAGTGCAGGGGTCGGCAGTTTACCTTGCTTGGGCCGGTTCATTCCAGCAGAGATCCCTCCATGGGCTGGATTGTGCATGCGCGATTTCAAGCGTCTGCATCAACGCAATTTCTGGCATCTGTGTCTGTGCAGATGTGGTTCTCAGTGTCTGCGCATGTACGATTTCCGGCGCCACGGAAGTTAGTCCCCGCGCCGGTTTAGTGCAGCAAGCGGGGACTCGCCAAGCGGGCAGCTCGGGGGCGGTTAAACGACCCCTGTAGGCCACTTGTGGCCCATGGGCCTTAGGTTGCCGAACCCTGCGTTAGTGTGTCGGCTGCAATGTGTATGTGTGTCGTGCAAACAGTCCCTGTGTTCCTCCTGGGACTGGAAAGGGGTTAGTTTAACCTCTGGTTTGCTAGTAAAACTGAACTACTGTGTGGTGAAAAGGTAAAGGACCTCTGGATGGTTAAATCCAATCAAAGGTGACTATGGGGTTGCAGCGCTCATCTCGCTTTCAGGCCGAGGGAGCCGGCATTTGTCCACAGACAGCTTTCCGGGTCATGTGGCCAGCATGACTAAACCGCTTTTGGCGCAACGGAACACCGTGACGGAAGCCAGAGTGCATGGAAACACCCTTTACCTTCCCACCGCAGCAGTACCTATTTATCTACTTGCACTGGCATGCTTTTGAACTGCTAAGTTGGCAGGAGCTGGGACAGAGCAACAGGAGCTCACCCTGTCGTGTGGATTCAAACCGCCGACCTTCCAATCGGTAAGCCCAAGAGGCTCCGTGGTTTACACCACGTCTAAAAAGTGTGTCACAAACATGAAAAGTTTGGAAAGCTCTGTTATAAAGCATTCTTGGCCAGTGGGAAAATAGAAACTGAAATGAACTGGCAACCTTGAGTCTTTCTAAAGCCACCCCACTCTTCAAAAGGAGTGCATGATAATTGCACCTAAGCAATGGCAACCACAGTGATCAAGGGGACGAAGCAATTCCCCCTATAAGGACAGCTTGCAGCATTTTGAGCATTTATAGTTTAGAGAATAGGTGAGCAAGAGGTGACATAGTTCAGGGATATAAAATGATAGTTTTTTCTCCTTCTCTCATAACATATACAGTATAGGCCAGAGATCGTTAACTTTTTTTGCATCCTGAGAGCCGCCTTTTCTTCTATGAACAATCTTCAAGGCGCTGCCCATTGGCAAGACAGGGGCCAGAGGTAGAAATGGAGAAAGCAGCAACTGGAAGGCTTACCACTGTGAAGTAGTCTAGTTTCAACACAAACACACACCTCTATTCTCTATCCAGGCAAGCAGGAAGCATTATCAAATTCAAGGATGCACTCCAGCTTTGCAAAAATGCTCAAGGAAACTGCAAAGCATATCTGGTGAAGGGTGTGACCTGGGGAAAGAGGGTGTTGTCTAGGGAGCGGCCCAAGGGCAAGATAGAGCACCCTGGAAACATGTGGCCCCTGGGTCTCAGGGTCCCTAGCCCTGATATACACTATGAACTCTTGGGGCAGGGTCCTGTCCCAGTTCTGCTGTAATGTGCACGTGCAGTGATGACAAATGTATAAACAACTTGTGATGTTCCCTTGAAAAACAAACTAGTCTAAAATGTTCTGAAAAAGTCCCAAATTGGCACCAACAGGAGATCAAAGCTCATCTCCTTAGTGACTGTGCGTGAGCTGAATCCTCCCCACTCAAAAGTCCACATGCCCTTTCTACCCGATCAATTTAAATTGCAAAACAAAATAAAGTCTTGCTGGGAATTTAACTCAAATGAGCCATGCAGCATAAGAAAAGTGATATTATTTTTTTAAGATTCCTAGCAGCTGCACAGTAGCCCCTTGGGAAATCAGAAGTGGGCCTGACATTGAGCACAACCCCTGACTCCTCCTTGGGATTTGGGTTTAAGAAACGGAACCTGCCATGCCAGCGGAATACTCTGCAAAGAAGGATCAAACCTCTGCCAAAGCTTATACCATTTTTTATTTAACTAAAATAGAATGTTTGGTGCAAAACAAGCTTATTCATAGTTACAGGTAGGTAGCATTACCGTAAGCTGCATCCTCTTTCACTTCTACATCTCCTCTCGTTTTTCTCTGAATCTCAAGTGGTAATGTCATCTTGGAGAACAAAGGGGCAAGCATGGCTTCTTTGCTTCTCCAATCAGTTTCCTATCAATAATGCACTCCCCTAAGATTTCATTCTGAACGGCTTCCAACTACTGTAAAGGTGTGCTCAAAGCAAAGATGCATTTCACTAAAAGTAACTTCTTCTGTTGGATACAAACTCTAGATTTCATTCAAAAGATTGTCAAAGGAGAGAAAAAAATCAGTGAAATTCTCTTGGGCCCAGTGACAGTGATGCGGAAGCTGGCCCACCGGCTCTCCCCAGGCCCTTGGACAAGACTGAACTTCAGCTATTCCAGAAGTGCCACGAGCCCCCATTGATCAATTAGATATCTAAGCTACTGAACTTTACAGGGCCTACAGCATAAGGGTGCAGAGAGGACGGCGCTCATGCAGCTGCAATCTTACACGCACTTGCGGGAGAGTATATCCCCACCCCCACTGTGGGGCTTATTCCAGACTAAACCCGCCTAGGCGGCTTCTCCCCGCCCCGCCCCCCCCACTTCTGCAGCCGTCTGAAAGGTTTCACGTGTCTGGACAATCCGTGCAGGGAAGGAAGGAGGGACATGGGAATCTGCGAACACTTCCTCCACGCCCTCCCCCCTCCAAGCCGTGACGCCGTCGTTGCCCTTTTGTGACCTTGCAGTGAAGCTCGCAGGAGCGTCTTCTGCGGGGATTTGCATGGCGGCACCTCGGAAGAGGCGTCACAATAGTCCTCTCACTAGAAAACAAAGGAAACGAATAACTAAAAAGTGAAGGCCCCAGCAGGGGGAGGGTCTGTCTCCGAGGGGGCCACGCGCGACGGCCTCGGAGCTGCCACCCGGCCCTCTGCTGTTCCGCTCCCTTTTGCTTCTACAAGAGAGAGAGCGGGAAGGGAAGCTACCTAGGAAGATCCGCACATGGTCTTGTAAGGCCAAGAACTACAATTCCCGGCAATGCCGCGCTCGCCCGGCGCCGGCCAAAGAGCAGTAGAACACCCGCCTTTGGGGAGCGCGCTGCATGCCGGGAGTCGCAGTCCAGGCTCCGAACGGTAGGACGCCACAACGTCTGTTCCCCTCCCTCCCGCGCAAGCGCACTTACGCGCAGCTGACCTTCACGAGCGGCGAACGGAGAGAGGGGCGGGGGAGCGCGGAGGGAGGTAGGGCTATGCAAATGAGGGCAAGCCGCGCAGCCAATCGCGGGGCTCGGCTGGCGCCGGAGGCCCGGATGTGAGGGAGCTCAGAGGGGTTCCCCCCTCCGCCCCGCCTCTCTTTCTCCTCGCCGGCGAAGAGGCGGGGCTGACCTCGCGCGTCTCCCTCCCTTTTCCCCCTCCCTCCCTCCCTTTCTCTCTCCTTGAGGAGCCGCCGGCGGAACGCGGGCCCGAAGCACGCGACGGGGCGGAAGATGGCGGCTGGAGATCCCGGCTGCCGGACGGGGGAGACACGCCGCCGGCTGTGAAGTGGGAAAGGACGAGGAGGACGAGGAGCAGCTGCAGCAGGAGAAAGAGAAGGGCAAGGGGAGCCGGCGACGGAGAAAGAAGGGAGGCCAAGAGCGGCTGAGGGCAGAGCCCAGCCCCCGACCTCAGGGGCCGCCTCACGCCGAGGCGCCGCAGCCTGAGGTGGGGGTCTAGAGTCCTCCCGGGAGGGGAGGCCGCCACTTGTTTCTGTCATTTTTTGGGTGCAGCTGAGAGGCAACTCCTGAAGAGAAAGAGGGGCTGGGAACGGGGGTCGTCGCTCTGTGCGCTCTGAGGGGCGCTGGGCACCCCCTCCCTCAGGGGGGGCCTCGTGGAGGAGGAGGGGCAGTGGGAGCTGAGCCTCCTCCCTCGTCTGAAGGGAGTCACTTAACTGAGGAGAAATTGGCGGGAGTCGAAGCCGTCTCTTTTCGGGGGCGGGCCGGGGGCTGAGCGCCCCCACCTCAGAGCCCCATTCTGGGTTGTGAGCCCTCGCTCTCAAGAGGGGCTCCTTTCAGTGGGGGGCTGACTTCCCCCCCCTCCGCTCCAGTTTTTATTGTAGATCTGAAACGAGCCTCGTGGTGAGGAGGAGGGGCAAGGGGTGGGGTCTTTGACCCCTGGCCTTTAGGCTAGGGCCTTATTCCGAGGAGGAGTTGGAATCCGTTGAACTCCCTCCGGTGAACTTTGACACACTTGGAGGGCCTTGGGAAATGTGCACCAGGAGAAGAAGGGGTCCTGTTTAGGAGGAGCGCAGGTCAGGCGACCTAAGCGTGCTGACAGGAAGGAAAAACCTGCCTGAGTTTAGAGCCGTCTTGAAACTTAAGGCATTGCTTCTGTCTTTATCTCTCATTTGGGTGGGAAGGATAGGTAATGTAGTTAGTATAGAGACCCCTTCTAGAGAGAGGCAGAGAGAGAGAGAGAGACCTAAAAGCTGAGTTTTCTTTTTGGAGAGGGTGGGTAAAAGTGGTGGATAAGGAAGTCTCCAGGAGACTGAATATAGGTATAGAACATCTATATATCTACACACACACACACACACACACACACACACACACACAAATAAAGGAAGGGGCTCTATTTCAAGGTTGAAATAACCTTTTGTTAGAGAAGAGTTCAAACAAGGGGTCCCCACTTGGAGGGGTCCCCACTGGGAACCCTGGGTCTTGGGGTGGCCCTGGTTCAGAGCGGACTACGTTGGCTCCGGTGGCAGATCTGCCCACGATTTCCCTCGTTGCAGGCGGTCGGCTGCTGGGCTCCCCACACCATGTTCTCGGTCCTCTCCTATGGCAGACTGGTAGCCCGGGCAGTCCTAGGTGGCCTTTCTCAAACAGACTCTCGAGATTACAGCCTGGTGACTGCCAGCTGTGGCTTTGGCAAGGACTTCCGCAAGGGCATCTTGAAGAAAGGCATGTGCTACGGGGATGACGCCTGCTTTGTGGCCCGGCACCGATCTGCAGATGTTCTAGGTGAGTGATGTCTGAGGCTGGTCTTTGTGTTTGTCTGACTTGCCTGTCTTCCTCCTCATGTTTGATTGAATATAGCACCCCTGGGTAGTATTTGAAAAGGCCCTATAATTACATATCTGCAGGCTGCTGTCTCAGAGCAAAGTGTTCCAGGAAGATCCAGGAAGACAGTGAAGTAGATTCCATGATTGTGGGGGGCTCCAGAACTGATCTTGCCCAGTCTAGGTTCCTGTGTGGGCTGATGTGTTCCTTTGCTCATCAGGACCTGTCCATAATTGCTCCCCTGTAGTTCCAACGTGGCTGCTACTTTTTTAAAAAGCATTTTAGGTTTCCCCGTCTTTTTAAATAGCTTGAACTTAAACTCTTAAGGTGTCCCTCCCCCCCTTCTAACCCTGCAAATGAAATAAGCTGTTGGGAGCAAACACTTCCTGCCTTTAGCGCACCTTGTGTCCTTGTCAGGTGAAAAGCAAAGTGACATTGAAAGCGGTTTCAGATGTCAAGCTTCACTCCCCACACCCACTTTCCTGTGGTTTCAGAGCTCCTGCTGATCTTCAGTGCAGTGCAGCTGTGCTGTTGTCAGATGTCACAGGAGCAAAGGGGGGAAACCTCCTGAGTGCAGGCCCTTTGTGGGGGATGTGGCTTCTCAAATCCCCTTTTGCTTGCTGAGCAGCAGCAACATGAATGTAGATTGCTAAACACTCCTTGGTGTATGGTTTATTTAGAGTTGAAAATTTGCTCTTGTATCTAAACATATTATGTTAGTGAAACTTAGTGTTGCCATGGTAGCTTCATGTCTGTTGCAATGAGTGATTTTTTAAAAAATGTTGTAATGAGTGATTTTTTTAAAAAAAAAAACCAATGTTTTGAATAGTACATTTAAAAGAATCTTGTCAGGTGCCAATTCTGTAGTTCTGGATATGGAGGACAAAGAAAAATATATCGTCTTTGGTCATGCAGTGCAGTTCATCTTTGTTCTTAGGCCATAACCCACAATGCAGTTTGGCTGTTCAAGTGTCTTATCTAGCATATGATCCATGTTGAAGGGAAGGTCAGTAGAGTTCTTCCTTTCTGTCAGTAGAATTACTTGCACTGTGAATGGAAAGGGAGTGAGTGATGGATTTCTATCAAATGAAAGACTGATTGGAGTCTCCTTGGTTCTGCATTGCTCTTTAATAGTATAGCTGGGCATTTTTTCCCCCTCTGGCCCTTATTTTGGTTGGATTACAGTGAATTGTATGGCAGGATTTGATGATGTTATGTCATTATGTTGCAGTAGTCCTATGTAAGCAGCCTTGTAGTGTCACTGAAGTGATGCAGGGAATAAATCCTCTTTATTTTCATTTTTAAATACTTTGTTTCCTGTACTTTATTACTGTTGTAGCAAGCAGATTTTATTTTATGTATTACATTTATATCCCACTTTTCCTCCTTATGTGTCATACATAGTTTTCTCCATTGTAATTTTTTCCTAATGCTTCAGAAAGTGATTTTGTGGCTTAGTATTCTTTGGATGATTGTTCTAACAGCCCCCCTCTTAATTTTGATTTAGGTATTTATGTCCTCTTCAGTCAGTTAAGACTGACTCCTAAAGCAGCTTACAGTTGAAATCCACCATTATTTTTGTGTGTGTTGGGTTCCGTCTCTTCTGGCCCATGAAAATACACTCCAGGTTCCAGGCTCTTCCCTGGAGAAGGAGCTATAGGTGAACTCAAGCTTGCTGATGACAAAGATATTAACCTCTTGCTGTCATTTTTCTATTGGTTCCTTAGCCCAATCCACAGTAGATAAAATAAAATTCTCTTTTTGCTCTTAGTTCTCCATTTTGAAATCTTTATTTAAATGATACTTTTATTAGCCTACATAATTGGATATTTTGCCCTTCTTTCCCTCTGTGTGCCCTGCATGTTTGGTAACCATGTTATCTTTTCTCTGTTTGGTGTCCTGTGCTCTGCCTGCATCTTTTGTTCTAAATTTCAAATGTCTTCAAACACTTATGCAGCTTCACTGTTCTGGATTAACTTAATTAATTTTATACAACCTATAAAATAAAATGGAGAAGAGCTTGGCACAATTAGGTTTTTTTATATAAATAACAATGTAGAATGAGTTTTAAATGTGTTTCACTTTCCATTCAGTCCAGATTAGCTTTATATATTACTCATTTGTGGATATAAGCATGCCAAGAAGATCTCTGCCTTCAGTTTTCAGAGTCTTTGTGGGCTGGATGTGGGTGTGGAGTAGCCACATGAGCTGCTCCCATCCAGTGGGAAAAAAATTGCAAGAGCACTTGGAATCTGCCCAACTTCTAAGTCCCTGTTTGACCACAGTTAAAAAAAACACCACCCCTACACATGGCCTTTTTCTGTTGTGCAATTACTAGATCTGAAGAACAGCCCTGCTGAATCAGACCAAAGACCTGTCCCTTCCTGCTCATGATTCCCAGCAGTTGGTATTCAGAGACCTACTGCATCTGATACTGGAGCTATTATGACCAATGGACACATCCTTTGTAGCTCAGTGGTTACTGCTGCTGTCCTGTGCACTGTTGCAATCAAGGGGGCTTAATTCTAAGAAAGGCATTCATAGTACAGTATTGCACTGTGTCGGGTGTGAGCCAGGAAGCCCTCAGTTCAAATCTCACCTTATGTGCTCTCTTAGCAAGTGGATTAAGGCAAAATATTCACCCAGCTTCAGGCACTCTCCTGCATTGTGGGAAAGGTAATAATGGCCTTTCTTGTAAAAGGGAAGAGGTTGTCAGCAGTTGATATTCTGCTGAAATTCCTACATTAACAGAGAAGTTGTGAAGATTACTAAGAAGTGCTTTGAACACTTGCAGTACACTAAATGCTAATATGTTCTGGAACCACATGGCAACTTCCTGCAGATCCCAGTGCCTTGGCTGCCTGAAGTGAGAAGGTTTGGTGCCAGCTCTTGGTGACTGTACATGTTTTGGCCTTTCAACTGTAACTGCTTCGCTAGCTTTCCTTTCATGGCAGTATTGTAAAAGATCCTCCATAGGAACTCAGGAGAGATCAGGGTCTGTGGTGATGAAAATTGTAACTCTGAAAGGCTTACATAAAAAGAGCATGAAATGTGATTTTGGTGCAGAAGTTGAAGGATCCTCATTCCTTTCCTTAGCACCTTGTTTGGGACATTAGTCAACAGCAGTTTACAATGAAGCAAAAGCCACACTGAGAATGCATCAAGCATGTTTACATATATGGGGATAATTTGGATCGTTTATTCTTCAATTAAATTGTCATAGACACTTCATAAGGAATACATTGCTAGAGTGAGGAAAGGGCTTGGGAGATCACAGGAAGCTTTCTGTAGATGCCTGTGTTTCCAAGCTGTTTTCTGCAACCACAAGGAAAATGTGTGGGTTTAAAAAATAAGTAAATACTGAAACTAGAGACTTGCAGGTTTGTCAGAACACCAGGTCCTGGGTTTCTGTGCAATTTGGGCAGAGTTAACAGACAGGCACACACTGCTTGGGTTTTCCTCTTTGGCTTTTACACTGTTGACAAATCCTAGGCTGGGCGTTTTATGAGGGATAACATTCCAAACCGTTTAATCATTTTAATAAGCCCCAAAACAGTACTGTTGAAAAGCGATAGATAGATATGAAAAGATCAAAGACATTTCAAATATTTCTTGGAAGATCATAGAATCATAGAATTGTAGAGTTAGGATCATCTACCCCAACCCCACACAACACAGGAATCTCAACTACAGTAGATCATGCATGGCAGATGGTCCCCCAACCTCTGCTTAAAAATCTCCCAAGCATAGGTCAGCAATAAAAGACACTGTGTCATTGAAGTTACCATAACTCATTATTCAAAGGAGCCAAAACAGTGAAGGCCTAGTGATCCCAGCAACTGACCAGTAAGTCTTTCCCCAATGAGGCAGTTGTGAGGACTATAGGTCGCCATCACTTTCTAAGGCTCCTCTTTTCCAGGGTATTTCCCAAGCAGTTGCAAACTACACACAACCAATCTGCTCTGCATGTTTCATTTCTCTGCATATTCTAGGAGATAGGGAGGAGGGTGGTTGGCTGCAGTAGGAGGGCCTGTTACCTCTTCTGCTTCCTCTTCCTCCTCCTAGTCTGCTCCTTCTTCCTCTGTCCACTCATTGTTGTCCCACCACCATTTCTCTGTCTCTGAGCCTTCTTCTCCTGGGGATACCCTTTGGGTTTCCCCAGCCTGTACTTTCCACCACTCCTCGGCATCCAGCCAGTCCATAACACCAAGGAAGGAGAGTCCACCACCTCTTGTGGGAGTGTGTTTCCCTGTCAAACTGCTCTTGCCATCAGAAAGAGCTTCCTAATGTTTGATTGGAATCTCCTTTCTTGTAACTACCCTTCGGTGCAGGGGAAAACAAGCTTGTTCTATCTTGCAGTCAAAGCTACAGTACTCAGAAGTAAGCCTCATTAAACTAAATTGTGTTTACTCCCAAGTAACTGAGTATAGGACTGCAGGCTCAGGAGCATTCCAAACTCCTGGCTGATACATAGCTACTGCTGCATCCACAGCCTTGCTCCTTGCACTGGAAAGGTGGGGGTGGGAAAAATGCAGTTTTGCTGCATCAGCCCTCAGGCTGACATAGCAAAGAGGTCTTTGCCATCCTGTGAATGGCAGGAGGGTCAGCGGATCCTGTGTCGGCCCAGCTGCACCCGCACAACATACAGTACTGTTTTGCCAATTGCTGGCAGGGATACTGCTAGCAGTAACGTCAGCCCACCCACCTTTTGGGCTTGTGCATTGGGATGTTGCTCACCAGCAGAGCTCCCCTGCCCCATCCAAAACAGGGATTGAAATTGTTCTGTCATTCTCTCAGTATGAATGATGCTGAGGTTCTTATTAATTTCATCCCACCTCAAAGCATGTATCGGTCTTAATCCTTCTTATAACTCAAATCTCCTCCTTGGAAAGACAGCTTCTCCAAAGCATAATCAAAACAACTCCGCTTAGTGGAAAAAAATATTCACCAATGTAAGCCCAATTTAGGCTGAAGGACAGTCTGTGAAAATGGTAGGTGATGAGCTAAGGGGTTATTTTGTTAGCATAAAAAGAGGCTTGCATCCAGGGATCTCATTTGAACCATGCTATTGCTTAATTATTCTGTTTGAGAATGCTGGATGGGTAGACAGAGTAAAGGCACACACAAGGAACTAATGCAGAATGTCCCAAGGTGGCTACTTCAGGAGGGAAGAATGCAGGTAGTGGGCGTTTTGCAATAATTACTTGCATTTTTAGTAAAAAAAAATTCTTTTGGCATGGTCAGGTTTTCTAGTATCCTAAGATTTAACAATTACAAGTACCTGTAAATGTCTTTAGTTGGTGTGGAGGGCAGCACACAGGTGTTTTGGTCTCTGATCACTGACAGACAGGTGAAGGAATGCTTGTAACAGCCTGCTTATAACTGTTTTTAGCCAAAGTTGTGGTTTGTTATTGGCCAAAATAAAACTGCATATTTTAGAATAGTTTGTGCAAGTGGGAAAGTAAAATTTGGATCTGATCCTCTGGAAGATACCATACCGGTAAGTGGTTGTACCAGAAATGCCCTGCTTGCTGCCAGCACAGCATACACCTGCCCTCCCCTATAGCCTACAAAGAAGTTCACTGCTACCTCATCAGCTACCATTTGCTTTAGTGCTTGCTTGCCTTGAGTATCTGTAAGTGAAGCATGCATAGCATGTACCCAGTCAGTAACTCTGGGGACTGTCCTCCCTGTAGTTGGAAGAACTGCTTACCTATGCTCACTAAGGAAGCAGAGAATCAGAATGGTTAAGACATTCTTAATCTGAATGATTAAGTCTGAAAAAGTGTGCATGCACACAAAGGCTCATACCAATGACAAACTTAGTTGGTCTCTAAGGTGCTACTGGAAGGAATTTTCTTATTTTGTTTTGACTATACCAGACCAACACGGCTACCTACCTGTTGCTAGAACGGTTAAGAGTTATGGTATAGAACTGACTAACAGCAACAAAGGTTAATTTAGTATGTTCAGTGATATACAAATAAACTAAATTTTGTAAACTGCTTTCAGGGATTTCTTTCTCTTTTTTACAATCAAATGGTGTATAATTTTTATGAAATAAATAGGGTTAACTTATCCAGCCATGTTCAGTATTTAAATCCCATGCTTCAGATATTTGAGAATTTTTTTTTTATGGCCATGAGTTTGCATTAGTTTTTAATCAAACTAGTTTTTTAGTAAAATAAAAAAAATCCTTCAGTAGCACCTTAAAGACCAACTAAGTGCTACTGAAGGAATTTTTTTTATTTTGCTTCGACTCAGACCAACACGGCTACCTACCTGTAACTAGTTTTTTAGTGCAAGAGGGAAAATATATTGATACACCATATAGCCAGGGAATTTATACAGACACTGTTCCTTTGGAACTGTCCTTGGTTAGTTCTGATGAAATTATGCGACTGCTGGTGATTTTAACACAGTGAATAAAGCTAGGTCTGTTGCCCAATTACAGAAATCTTAGTTGATTAATGGATTGAATTTGCCTAAGTGTAAAATGACATAAGTATGCTTTGTTTTTAGATGCACAGGCATAATCTTTGATGAGACATGTTCTTTCCTACATAAGAGAGAAGGAGCTGGAATGCCTCTTTTAAGATGGAGTTTGCCCTCTGTAGGTTTTTTCCTCCCTCCAATACTTAACAGTTAACCATGAAACAGGTCTTTAATTTTTAAATCAGGTGAATCATTTAGTTGATCAAAAGTTTTTTAAATTGTTCTTTAACTGTAAACTAAACATGTTGGCCCTACCTAACCCCCAAATCCCCTTTGATGCCCAGTTCTGAAAACAGTAACAGATGTAGGTATCTTTTCTATGATATCCAAAGGAAACTTTATTCTATTAATTAATTAGTTACAATTTTTATAGCCTGCTTTTCATTGAATGTCCTCAATCCCAGAGCGGGAAACAAATTAATAAAAGTAAACAGGAGAAAAATATTAGTACCGGGATTATTAAAAATAATATAGAAAAATTACAAAATCATATAAACAAGACCAATAAACAACTAAACAATTTTATCATAAGGTAAACAAGCAAAATTACAACAACATAACTTAATATTTCCAATGTAATAAAGTACAGGCCTCAGGGTTGACCTTGAACGTGGGAAGTTATAGAAGACTTGAACAGTTGGGGAAGTAGGAGTTGCCTTTTTGTACATGCATGAAGGCACTTCTTTTACAGTGTGTTGTGGCTGAGTTGGTGATCTGTAAAGAGTGCAGGTTGGGATTCCTGGTCTCCCAGCTGACTGTCTCTGCAGAATACTGTACGCTGTTCAACACTTTCTGACTGTTGTTGCTGAGAGTGACATGCTGGGTTTCAGAACTGAGGAATCTGGGGGTGATGGAATAGGATGCTTGTCCAGACTAGTTGTGGAAGACTGATCAAATGCTAAGCAGCATTTAGAGGAAGGGGAAGTTGATGAGGCAACCGCAAGGCATACATACAAGGTTGCTTAAATATGTTTTCTTTAGCTAATGTGCTGGCACGATTACAATCTCCAGAGGCTCATACACAGGCACACTTTTAATTTATTTGTGGTTGTGCGTTCTGTTTCTTGTATGCCTTACCATTCAGGTCCCATTGTGTTTAAGCTGCAAGACCTGCAGTGATTTTGCCCACGTTCTGTCAAATGACCCTTTCATACCTAATGTAGGCATGTAAGAAAATTCCTGATCCCCACCCCAAATCAATTAATCGGATGGGGACTGTGATTTTTTAAACCACTGATAGAGAAATCAAATGGTTAATCTAATATTAATTTTTAACATATTGTTCAGAGCAGTGGTTCCCAAATGGTGGTTTGTGGATTCCAGGGGGCCATCGTAACTGACCCAGGAGGTCTGCGGCACCATTCACATAACAAAAACTACCATAGAGATACCAAAAATTTCAAAAGCAGAGAGGTCATGGCTTGTTTTTTAAAAAACAGGGTGTAGTATAGGCAACCCCTGATTTCTGTGGGGGTTGTGTTCCAGGTCATGTGTGCACAATGGTCAAGCACATATAAGCCCGTCTATTTTACCCCCTTTTTCTACCACTTCCGGGTTTGCAGCAAAGTGCACAGGCATGGTCGTGCATGCATTGAACACTCCAAACTACTTTGCTCATTGGGAACCACTGGTTTAGAGGATTCATGTGCATTTCCTAAAGAAGAAAGGAAGGGTGTTCTTTAGTATTCAGGGTTATGGTATCCAAGTTGTGCTTTGTATTACTTGTGGTGTTACAATAGGGGGATTGTCATAATGCTTGCTTTCTGGTGTTGCATTGTGCGTAGCTGTCAAGTTTTCCCTTTTCTCGCGAGGAAGCCTATTCAGCATAGGGGAATTTCCCTTAAAAAAGGGAGAATTTGACAGCTATGATTTGCGTAGATTTTTTTTTTAATACAAATCCTTAAAAAATCGTTCTAAAAGGTTATGGACTATTTTGGGGAGAAATCTGATTAATGCTGATAGTCTGTTCAGAGTCTGGCAGTAACATGCTGACAGATTACATAGTTCATGCCAAGGTCAGCTCTAAACCCTCCATCTCCAGTTCAGCTGGCATCCTAAGTGAAAGACATTTTACAGATTAGCACATTTTTCTTTATGCACTAAATTTTCAATTCTAGGATAGAGGTTTGCAGCCTTGGGGAGCTGGGATAGCTCAGTAGGTAGAGCATGAGACTCTTAATCGAAGAGTCATGGGTTCATACCACACGTTGGGTAAAAAGATTCCTGCATTGCAGGGGGTTGGACTAGGTGACCCCTCGGCGACCCTTCCAACCATACAATTCTGTGATTTTGTTTAGCAGATTTATCTTCCTTTGGTTCACTCCCTGATAGTTGAAAAAGTGACTAACACTGCATCCTGAATCATTTAACATGAGCTTCATGCATTCCATAAAATACCAAATGTTGATACTTGCAGGCTGAAGAGAGTTTCTGAACCAAATAAGTTTAATATTATTAGAGGGGTGTGTGTAGGCTGTAGCTACTCAGCAGTACCACTGAGAATATTTCTTACTCTTGTTTGACCATGGCAAAATCCTCAAGAATTTGCTAAACAACTTTGCCCTTCAAACCCTTCTGCAACTGCAGAACTGCTGCAGAAAGTTTTCGGAGAAGGTCCATTCTTGATCTTGATGCCTGATGGTGTTGGATAGCAATGTTTGAGAGAAATGGGCTCCACACTGTCCAACCATTCTGGGAGCCTACTGTATAGCTGTAGTAGCTTATCAGCCAACCACTTTCTCCTGATAAATGTGTATAAATGCACCATTCTGCTCTCCTGCGTATGTTCATGGTTACGTGGCTGGTGCATGTTTGATATCTCAAATACAGTTAGCATCTCCTCAAGCTCAAAATCGGCTGAAGTTGAAATGTGCATGTGAATTCATGACTAAAACTGTATCACTGCAGCCCCTCACAGTTAGCCTGTCTAACCCGTTCTTTTCCCTTTTACTTACGGTACATTTTGGTGATGAAACTGGTTAAGATGAATTGAGGTGCTCATCTTCAAGAAATATAGGTGACCACCAGCTCATAATTGATTCTGTTAGAGAGGTAATCATATCTATGCTCCGAGTTTCTTAATGCACCCAAAGGGGCACAATCACTTTTGGTTAAAACTGCCAAGTATCACAGCTCCGTTATGCAAATCTAGGGTGCTGCTTCACATGAGAATGTGGGCCAGGCATCCCCAAACTTCGACCCTCCAGATGTTTTGGACTACAATTCCCATCTTCCCCGACCACTGGTCCTGTTAGCTAGGGATCATGGGAGTTGTAGGCCAAAACATCTGGAGGGCCGCAGTTTGGGGATGCCTGATGTGGGCCCATTTAGAGATGAGGAAACCACCTGAATAATACCAGAAAGGAAGTAAAGGTGACTGTCCTTGATCCTGTTGACTTCTGCATAACTCCCCCCTCCCCCATCTGTCTTAAGCTAGTTGCATAATGAGCCCTTATTTTGGGCTTTCAGCAATCAGAAGTGATTATATACCTCTGTGCTTTCGGCATAACATATTGAATTAGTTTAGATGCAATTAGTGATTAGTTTAGAAAGTCTTCTTTAGAAATATTAGCAGATATGGAGAATATTTAATTAAACCTCATCAGCTTTGCATGTTTAATGTAAATTTCATCTTCATTAATGCTGAGGAATTTATTCATAATATGTGTTATTTAGGGGTTGCAGATGGTGTTGGAGGCTGGCGGGACTACGGTGTTGATCCTTCTCAGTTCTCAGGGACTCTCATGCGCACTTGTGAACGCTTGGTCAAGGAAGGACGGTTTATACCAAGCAATCCTGTGGGGATTCTCACCACGAGCTACTGTGAGCTGCTGCAGAACAAAGTACCTTTGCTTGGTAAGCATAAACGGTCTCTTCTCTTTCTCACATCAGTCCACTGAGGTGTATTCTTAGCCAGCCATCTTAGCCGGGAAGTTCTTCAGTTATCACCTCCTGACAGGAACTCCTTGTTTGGCCTAGGTCAGGAGTGGGGAACCAGTGACCCTCCAGATGTTATTGGACTATAGCTTCCATCAGCCCCAGCCAGCATATCCAATTCCCAGGGATTATGAGAGTGGTAGTACAAGAACAAGTGGAGGGCATCACATTGGGTACCCCTGGCCAAGGCAAGCCATCTTGTAAGACTCTCAAATTATATTTGACACATGCAGTCTTCCAACAAATGCTTCCAAAATAAAAGGTGGCTTTTGGCCACAAAGGGGAAGTGACTCTGGTTTGGTACCACATTAAATAAGCGAGCAAACAAAAACACTTTGATGTAATTCCTGCTCTTTCAGAACTGGTTGCTGATGCAGGCAGATATATGTTTATTTAGGAAAATAAACTGCAAACGCTTTCAGTTTGAAGCCCCTTTGCTTCTCCTTTGAATCTGAGTCCTTTTTACAGGGTGATGCATCACTTGTACTTTGTTGCTCCTACCTTTTATTTTTGGTTTTCTAAAAGCAATATGGAGTTGCCATTATTGGTTTCAGATTTAACTTCCCCACTGGGAATACATTCCAGCTGGGTGCCAGTTTAGGAGAAGTCTAGGGGTGGATATTTGTGTTATGTGCTTTAACTTTAAACACCTGCTGAAAACTTTTCTATTTCACCAGGCTTAAGGAGGCAATTAAGAATACATATTTCCACAATGGTTTATTCATGTCTATTTTTAACTTTTCATGTTTTTATTGTATTTTTTATTTATTTTTGTTGTAAACTGCTTTGATATTTATTTATTTATTTATTGCAATCTATAAATATTTTTATAAATAAGTTAAAAATAAAATTACTGTTTATATTTTACGTTCATGCCATTCTCTTTGAACTCATGAGAGCAAGTGGGTCTCACAATAGAACATTGCAGTGTGGAATGCGCCAGTTCACTGTTCCTGCCAGTCCCATCAGCCAGGTCTTCCAGATAACCCAATTACCCCCCTCTCCACTCTTGTCCCCCAAGACACTGTGATCGCTGAGCACACCCAGTCCTCATTCAGCAGGGTTTTTTGTGGGGGGGGGCTGTTGCCCCATAGGTAGTGTCTCCCCAAGATTATTTGTACTTCTGTGACCTTGGAAGATCCCTATGGCATGCTGACACCTTTTCTTGTTCCTCAATAGCCCCCTTTCACCCACAGCCCTGTGAGCACTTAAGGGGGTGAGTTTGATGTTAGGGGGAGTGATATTGGGGGGCCTTGAAGGAGCAGGATTTTGCTGTGTTGAGAACCAACCATGCTAATGGAAACGGACAACCTTTAGCACACTTAAGTGCAAGTTACTTTTCACACCGCACATGCTTCTCACCTGACCTTAGCTGCTCTGCCAAGAGGTCGCTGTACGCTGTAACTATGTATGCTATATATAGCTAGCCTCTGCTGAACTCAGGAAGAGTCATCCCTTTTTCATTACACACCTAAAGAACGGGCATTGGCTGCAGCATTTCGCCTTCAGTTCAGATGTTGCTGGAACTGCTTAAAGGAGCTCTAATTTCAACTTACATCATGACTAGTTTTGTGGAAAAGTCCTGACTTAATTGAATGTTGCCAAGGTGGCCTCATGCTGTGAGTGCCTGTCCCATTCATCTTGACCTTCTCAGTTCACAAGAGCACATCAGCTCCATGTTTGGCACTTGAATTTCTATTTGCAGTGCATTTCTGATCAGCTTGACTCCTTATCCGACACTTCTAGATTTTCTTCCTTTTAGCTGCTGTAAATTTTCCCCTTATCTTGATTGCTTTGTTAAACATTCCTTGTTAGGAATGCCAATATAAGAGCCAATGTGTCAGTTGCTCACATGTTCCTGGTATTTAATTGACCAGTGATGAGATAGTAGAGTACATGTTTGCCTAGTGCTGTTAAGTGCTGTCCAACCTCCTCAGCACTTCTTTGGGGGCTCTTTTGAAATGAATGCATGTTACATGTCTGCCTCCACAAATCTTGGTTGAAAAAAGTGCATAGAGTGGGTAAGAGTCCAAATAGCTGCTTATTAAGTTTCAGAATAATGGTGGCATTGCTTTTAGAAGTCTGATGTGCTACCCTTAAGAAGAGCTGTGTTGACTTACCAAGAGAACAGCACTGGAAGTCTGTTTCTGCTAATTAGAAATAGCTTCTCGCAGTAGTTGGAAAACAATAGACATTCTATTCAGCTCATTTCCATGTAGTTTATCTCTCTTAAGTTCTTGTCCTTGCTGGACCAAACACTGCAGCCAGTGGACCCCACTTAAAGTAAAAGCAGCTGCATTTATATGTTGTTACATAAAAATATTTAATTTTATTTCCAGGGAGCAGCACAGCTTGCATTGTAGTTCTGGATCGGACAAGTCATCGTTTACATACAGCAAACTTGGGGGACTCAGGCTTTTTGGTAGTCAGAGGTGGAGAGGTAGTACACCGATCTGATGAACAACAGCACTACTTCAACACTCCGTTCCAGCTGTCAATAGCACCACCTGAAGCTGAAGGAGTCGTCTTCAGTGATAGGTGAGATTTTTAAGTGTGAGTGGCCAGATCTAAATTCCCCAAAACGATTATGTTGGGTGCATCCCCAGTGAATTGTGAGGGGAAGTTGTGCTCACACCCCATGTCCCAGAATGTGTAACTCCCTTTTTCCAAACAAAGGAGAAGTATGGGAAATGATCTTTTTCTGCTCAGGGGTTTTTATGGTTGCCCGAAAGGGGCTTTTCTCTTCTCACTAGCCTGGCTTCACTAATTACAGTGGCCATTAGAGGCAAAGGTGTCTCCTCCTTGCATGAGGCTGTGCAAGGGTTATGTATGGAGTATTCCTCATCTCTCTGATATTTGCATGTTACAAAACAGAGCTTTGGCATAAAGATGGTTAGGGTGTGGTGTTAGGTTCCTTTTATGCCTCCAGGTCCCTGCTTTAGTTTGACTTTCATGTGTGGCCACATTTGCCAGGGCCTCAAATATCACATTTTAAAATTTCCCTCCTACTGACTTGTTTGCCAAGGAATACTACTGTTTTATGTGTTGCTGTTGGAAATATTTTTGGCTATAAGAGTGAATTTGGCTTAAGAGTGAATCAAGCTGCTCTTCCAAGTTGAATTCCTGGAATGGGTGCTAAAAGTTTGTTCTTTGTGGCTGTTTTGCACTTGCAGCAGGATTTGAATGGAGATGTGGAAAAAGCCTTGTCCCGCTGAGTGCATTCACTAGTGTCCAAAATAGCTGTGTGTTCGCCCAGCATGCAAATGCTGTCATGCTGTCCTGTTCATTTCGGGGACCTCCTTCTCACTCTTGGGATTTGGATTGGGAATCTGCTAATTTTGCATACTCTGGCAGTGAGGTAGCAAATGCTTGAACAGAGAGGGAAGCATGTGACTGCAGCTTGTATTTCAGTACGGTTAAAAGCTTCCAGCCGTGTGCTGTGCCCAATCAAAATGAGCAAAACTCCCAGTTGGCAGAACACCAAGGTCCACGATGGGAGTGTTGGAAAAGCACATTCTGTTCAATGGGAACTAGCAGCTTTAAAAGGGTACCTTAGCAAAGAACTTGAAGCAAGATTACTCCCTTTCCACTGGTGGTGCACAGCAAGGCCTTTGGCACTTCACAGGTCAAAGAAGGAGTCACTCAAAAATACTAGTGCAGCGGAGAGATCATGGGATCTATCCCATGCTGCTCTACTAAGGTTCCTTTTGCCTCAAACTGTCTGTCACAAGTCCCAGTGTTGTGTCTAATGAGCTATGTCAGGTAAGCTGAATGTAGTGTTCTCCCCATTTTACAGATTAAACTAAACTCTGACCTGAAAGCCATTCAAATATATGTAGCTATTTGGGATCATTGTTTTCACAGCCCAGATGCTGCAGACAGTACTACGTTTGATGTCCAGCTAGGAGACATCATTCTGACAGCCACAGATGGGCTTTTTGACAACATGCCTGACTACATGATCCTACAGGAGCTTAAGAAGCTAAAGGTAAGCAGTATGCAGAGAGTTGGGTGAAATGTTTAAACAGAGACGAGTTCATGTAACTATTTGCATATTATGTTAGTCTACTTGACCCAAAGTTTTTAAGCAAGGTGGACTAAAGTTGCTTCTGGGGCCCTCCAAGATTAGAAGCCCTGAAGCTTAAGCTTCATTAGTTTTGTAGCAGATCCGCCCGTGGCTACACCATTTATGTAGGAAATGAAACAGACTGGCTGTCTTTCTCATGATGGTGGAACTCTGATTATCAGAGTGCCCCTCCAATAAGCTGAATTTTGAATGCATGAGAGTTAAATACAATGTCCTGCACTTATGCGTGATCGTGTATATGCATGACGCTGGTAAATAATTAAATCATTTAATTTAAACACAGAAATTGTGGGAGAGCAGGAGAGCCCTCGTGGCTCATGATGAGACCCTCCCTGGAGCCTTAAGAGGACATCAGCAGGGGCAGAGGAAGCCTCAAAGAGAGGCGCAGCGGAACTGACACATAGCTAGTGCAGCAGCAGCAGCCACCATTTTCCCATACGTCCTCAAGCCTCCTGCTGGCCCCAGAGCTTCAACTCCAGATATTTTGAACTGGATTGGGGAGACAGTGGGGAAGAGAGCTGGAGAGCAGGAAAAAATGGAGGCTTTTTCGAAGGTGCTCCCCACTTTTTGCAATTTCAGTTAATCAATAAAGATATGTTTCAGAAAGTTTGGTTCCTGAAAATGTTTTAATATTGTAACTTCCCAGACACTCCCAAAATCTTCTAAAAGTAGTTGCTTAAAATGACTCATTTGAAATTGGAGTAAAGGGGAAATCTGCTTAGTTGAGTTAGACCAGGCATCCCCAAACTGCGGCCCTCCAGATGTTTTGGCCTACAACTCCTATGATCCCTGGCTAACAGGACCTGTGGTCAGGGATGATGGGAATTGTAGTCCAAAACATCTGGAGGGCCGAAGTTTGGGGGTGCCTGAGTTAGACTGATGAGGTGGAGGAGGCTCCTCCTTTTCGGCCACACTCTCCCTGCACCCCAGAGGGCATGTTTGACCCCAGCCTGGTTTGAGTTTGGTCTCCTCCATTGGCCATGTCTGCTAAGGAAGACAGGCTGTGCCAAACGGGTCTCCAAGGGAAGTTGTTTCTTTCTCCCCCTCCTTTCCCAAAATACAGTTCCATTTTTAGTGGCTTTCTTTGCTTATCTAAGTCCTCCGGTGCTGATGGGAGGGAAGGGTTAGGAATGCATTTGCAGGAGATAACATGCTATTGCCCTTGTGGATGTGTAGGTTCATGTGGTATTGAGTGCCACCACAGGCAACCTTAAATTTGGCTGCTGTAGTATGCCCTACAGATAGGGTTCCCAGCATTAATCCCTATGGAGTCAGAACGGCAACTTCTGTTGAAAACAGTAGTGATGGCTTTTTCTTATTAAGTTCAGCATTTCAAAGGAATTAAGATCGAGGAAAGCAAATTTGGGAAGAAGTTATTAATCAGTCTTGAATTCTGCTGTTTGGTTTTGGTCCCCGTCCCCACTTTAGCCATTTCTTGGTGTTTGCTTATGCAGTAAGGGGTCAGATAAAAACTGAGTAAAAGTTGGAAGCTGAGTTGAAAGCAGAGGGCTTCAGATATGCTCTTTAAGTCAAATGCAGCTTCCCAAAACTTTTGCTGCTGTGGAGAGTAGGGAGATTTATTTCCATACATAGCATACTTAAATATGCCAACTGACCGACAAACATAACTACATGCTTCCAGCTACCATCCCAAACATACCAACAATCCATTGTATACAGCCAGGCCCTACGTTACAACCGCATCTGTTCCAACTCTACAGACAAAGAATCTCACCTAAGAGATCTACAGCAAACCTTTTTAGAACTAAAATATCCACCTGATGAAGTTAAACAACAGATCAACAGAGCCAGACTGATACCTAGAGAGAACCTGTTGCAAGTCAGACCCAAAAAAGAAAATAACAGAACACCACTAGTTATCACATACAGCTCCCAAGTTAAAACAGTACAACGCATAATCAGAGATTTACAACCTCTCCTGGACAATGACAGCTCTCTTAAGTTCTGGGAGGAAGACCTTTCATTGCCTACAGACAGCCACCCAATCTTAAACAACTCCTCACCCACAATAATACAACCACCAGACTGAACATGGACACTGGTACCAGAGCCTGCAATAAACCCAGATGCCAACTTTGCTGCCACATACACCTGGACAACACCATTATTGGCCCCAACAACATCCAACATACCATCTCAGGACTATTTAATTGCTCATCTTCTAATATTGTGAATGCCAACAGTGCCCTTCAGCTCTCTATATTGGACAAACAGGCCAAACCCTACGCCAAAGGATAAATGGACATAAATCTGACATCAGGAATCACAAGACAGAGAAACCAGTAGGAGAACACTTCAATCTCCCAGGACATTCTATACAAGATCTCAAAGAAACAGACTGGAAAGAGAAGTTGCTGAATTGCAACTCATTAGCAAGCTTAAAACCATGGAGCCACCTGGAATGAACAGGGACATAGGATTCTTATCTCATTATACATGATCAAGCTTTTCTTTTCACCTCAGCCCTTGCTCCCCCCCCTGCAAGACCAATTGCAGTCATTAACAGTAGTTAACAATCATCAACAGGTTTACCACTCCTATCAGCCCATCACCCATTCCCATCACCCCCACCCTCTGAATATACATAAGGGTCTGGTGACTTCTGTTTCAGTGTATCTGATGAAGTGTGCATGCACACGAAAGCTCATACCAAAATAAAAACTTAGTTGGTCTTGAAGGAATTTTTTTATTTTGTTTCGACTCAGACCAACACGGCTACCTACCTGTAACTTTAAATATGTTTGTCTTTAACCCAGAACAGATCCTTTTGAGTTAGCCACTGTTAATATGTAAGTTGGAATAAGGGAGTAAACAATATTCTTCTATTATGTGCACTTATTTGTGACATATGAAATGTGTAACCTTGGTAAAAAAAAAATATTATTCTGTCTCTCATACTATTGATTCAGAATTCAAATTATGAAAGTATACAACAGACAGCAAGAAGTATCGCCGAGCAAGCTCATGAACTGGCGTATGACCCAAATTACATGTCTCCCTTTGCACAGTTTGCTTGTGATAATGGATTGAATGTAAGAGGTAAGTTTTACCATTTTCTTGTGGGAAGCTTAACAATGACACTGCAGGCTAGCATTTGTTCCAAATTCTGAACTGGCAAGCAGACTTTGTACTAGAATGAGAGACTGGCTAGTAATTGGGGTGGTGTTTTACAAAGAGTGAGATGACCTGTTCCCAGGTTTGCTGCTGACTTGCTGTATAATTTTGGTTTTCATCATGCAAACTACTTTGCATACTTACAAACCTGATTATTTTCCACAACTACTGCATATAAGCCAGCTATATTAGAGTCCAGGGGGAATGTTTTTAAGTTTTCCAGCACAATTCAGTGAAGTATGTAAAAGGCAAGCACAAACATTTCTATTTAGAGCATTAGCTCTTAGATTTCCCTGGATAGCAACAGGGCACCTGTTGGAAGTCTTGGCTCTTAGCTTATGGTACTGAGTGTATCTGGAATATGGAAGGTGGTAGACTCTCCTTCATTGGAGGTTTTAAAGCAGAGGTTGGATGGCCATCTGTCGGGGATGCTTTAGTTGAGATTCCTGCATTGCAGGGAGTTGGACTAGACGAATCTCTATGATTCTATGTCTGCCAGACATATGTGTTGGGTTTGCTGAAGAGTACTTGCCCTCTGTTCGGCTTCGTGACCTGCTTTTAATGGCAGTTTCTTTGCCATTTTCTCCCTGTGAAAATATGTAAATGTCTTGCTTTGCAGGTGGAAAGCCAGATGACATCACCGTCCTCCTTTCAATAGTAGCTGAATATACAGACTGACAGCATAAACTTTTGACAACTGACTTGAGTGTTTCCTGCCGTTCCCAACTTCACATGGACTGTTTCCTGCTGGCAGGATGCCTTTCTCTGCAGCTGATCTCAGTGGCTCTTACATGTTACTTCCATTGCCTGCAGTCGAGGTCTCTATCATGAACCACTACTGGAGTACACTAGGGTGCATCTGCCAGCAAGAAATGAAGAATTTCAATACTTGAAGCTTGTCTTTTCAAACTCTAGTAGTAATTACTTCATAGTGGGGAGGGGGGGTGCGCGATAATCATGGTTATGGCTCTGAAAGAAATAAGTAGAATTGGCTATTCATAATTCAGAACTAGATGTGCAGTTTGACACTGATAGAAAACCTCCATGAGGACAAACAAAATTGTTTTGTTAGGGGGGAAAAGCCCATTTTTAATTTGAGAGGTCACAAATCATTCTGCAACTAACATAGTTTGTTAAAATGATAGTTGAGATTTGTGTTGATATGAATTCTCTGGAGGCTTCCAAATGCAGTGAGCCTCAAGATGTATATGGTTTAGTGCAGGAGTTTTGTCTGTTACTAATTTGAAACACAAGATTAGTTCGTGAAACGTATTGTGTGTCTATGAGAGAGAGAGAGAGTGTGTGTGTGTATATATATGTGTGTGAAGGTGCCTGTTATCATGCAGATGGAAATATCGTTTATTTGCAAGGAGCCCTGTGCTGGCTGGATCTTTCTTTTAGAGAGAAAGTTTTTCTAAAGATATTTCAGTTGCACTAAGTCTGAAGAAGCAAGAGTGTTGAGAGTTTGGAATGGCATGTTTCCTGAGCACGAATCATCTGATCTTGCTTTGTATGCCATAGGTAGCGAGGAACGATAGAGGCATTAAAGTGGGTAGTCTTCTCTTTTGGGTTTGAGGAACTTGATGGTGTTTCAATGTACGTACTTCTGCTTGTGCTCCCACAGCAATTGAAGTTGCACACATGCAAAATGCTGAATGAGCAGCATTTACATTTTAGTAGCTTGGTGTACAGAATTTCCAGAATGAACTTTAATGATGTTTACAGGTATCTAATAGCCATTTTGCAATATAGCATTTCCTTTCATTTACATCCACTCAATCTAGTTTATTCTTCAGGCTGCAATCTCCTCCCTCCTTTTTTAAGCTCATGTAAAAACCAATAGCTATAAAGATATATAATGGTCAGTTTTTCATAACTTTTTTGCTAGTAGAAAAGTACTTAGAAATGAAAAGCCATGTTTTATATAGCAGTTGGGTAATGTGGATGTTTAGATTCTGAGCTTGGCCAGTAAAGCAACCTTTTTAAGATGAAAGGTTTTTTTTTTACTGCCAGGTTTGTTGTGTTAAAACTGTAAGATTGAGGTTACCTCAGCCTGTTTTAAATATTTTTTTGTGGTTGTACTGTATATTTGCATAATTACGTCAAGCTTTTATTTATAATTATGTGACATGTACCATGTACATGTCACTATTTCAATGCATCCTACTTTTAACAGGCATTTTATTTACCATGAGGATGGGCAGAATCATTTGGAAGCTGATTAAATTACTTTTTGTGAAATTGGCATCTTAATTTTTCTTAAAATATTCTTTTCTTTTTTTGTCAGAATGCCTTAACCACTTAACTTGACAAAATGATTTTTTTCCAGCATGGATACAGGGTGGAATACAATGAAATAAAGAAAATTCATAGTGCTATAATTCAGAAATGTGGCAAATGATAACTTTGCACAAATCATTTCAATCCCTTATGCTACTTTAGCTGAACAAGTTATAACTATCAATATTCAATTAGAAGGAATGTATTACTGCTGCAGTTCCAGACTTCTTTCCTGCTTTGACAGAAGAGCAGTTATCCTATAATTTGGACTTCATTTGCATTTTAAATCACCAGTATTTGCTATTGTTTATTAGAACAAGCCCTGATTAGTGATTGACTGGCCTAACCCACTTGCCCTTCCTTTTGGCCTTGGCGCCTCCATAGAGCAGGACAGTTTCCCTGCTTCATGTTCTATCTTCCTGCCTTTCTGCAACTACAAAGGATGACCCATCAATTAAACAAATGTGGAAAAGGAAGGTGCTTCTTATGCCCGGATGGTCATGGCCTGGAGCCTTTTGCCACTGTTCTTGGATCTTGTTCTGAGTAGCAGAACTGTAACATCTGTTGGGATTGCTGGCCTTGCTTTGCTTAGAACAGTTTTTAGTCAAGCAGTTTGTATAAAGCCATTTGTCTCTTCCAATGTTTTTTATGATGATCAAATTGAGTTTTTAAACTTTCAGATACTAAGTTCCCCCTTCCCCTCTCCAGACGCCAAAGACCAGTACAGTTTATAGCTTTTTGCCATCTGTTTTTAGAGCAATACTGTATTATAAAGAATTAATATTTCTATTACATGCTTGTCTTTTTTCCATTTTAAGATGTGCACTCAAACATATCTGAACCTAATTTCTTCCTATGAACTTAAGCTGTTTGCGCACAAATATATTTTACAAAAAAAGGCAGGATTCATGTACTTGTGAAAAAAAACATTTACCAATCCTCAAAGCAGTAGTGTTTCCTAGGAACTTGTTTAGTGTTTTGGTTTGGCACAGAGAAGACATTCCATTTTGTGTTTTCTTAAATCTGAAATACATGGGTGGAGCCTGGAGAGATCTTACCTGCAGAATTACTTTATAAAGAATCTGAAAGAAATAACTTGGCATAACATCAACCTGCTTCACTCAGTAATGCAGTTGCAGCTGCAGGGCTTGCTTTACAGGAATGCCTGTAATTGTGTTACTGAGTTTGTTGATATGAAGGGCTAGGCTAATGTGAAATACCCATATTAATGAAGGAAACTAAGTCCATGGCTTTCCCTCAATTTGCTATTTCCACAACAAGTGGGAAAAACCTTGAAAATTGGGACCAGATTGGATATAGACAAAACTGTCCATAGTAAAAGCAAGCAAAGATGAAGACACTGTGAATGGAATTACTCTTTGTAATGGATTGCTTTTCCATGGGAAGCCAGGCTAAATGTAGACATTGACTTTTTCTTTTATTTGACAAAGCTGATATAATGAGGATGCCTTCTTGTTAAATGAGACTATCATTACCTGTGCTTACCTAAAAGGCAATTATGTGAATTGGATGTTTGAAGTATATAATTTGTGCAAGAATAGTATCTGTAAATACATTTTAATGAACTGTAAAGATATTTAATAAATAAAGTATTTATACAATATGCATGTGTGCTTGGGTCCAGGGTCTTTTGCCTCACCATCCCCACTACTGACTCCCTATTGCAAGCATCCCCAAACTGCGGCCCTCCAGATGTTTTGGCCTACAACTCCCATGATCCCTAGCTAACAGGACCAGTGGTCGGGGGAAATGGGAACTGTAGTTCAAAACATCTGGAGGGCCGAAGTTTGGGGATGCCTGCCCTATTGCTACTCAGCTTCCCCCCCCACACACACACTTCATTCTAGGGGAACTTTACTCAGTCTTCAGGTCATCTTAACAAGGTTAATAATATTTTATGTTGTCCCATAATACCATGATCTGAATTGTTTAATAGCATATGACTTCAGTTTTATTGCTTAAGGGGAAGAATTTATTTCATACTGCCCAAGTAGGAGATATGTGCAAAACAAGAACAGTTGAATTTTCTATTATTGCATGCAGTGTATAGACTTCAAACAACTGTCCCTCAAATCTGCAGTAATATGGGCTGTCCTTTCAAATACAGAAGTCAAAACAGAAAATATTGACAAACAATCCATAAGGAATTCCTCTTGCATAAGTTCAACCACAATAAAATGGAATTTTATTATAATACATGTGTGTCCTTGTACAAGTTCTGCTGTGAAGGACAAGTTGCAGATGGTTATGCAGATGTTGATTTCTTAAGGTGAGATGCAAAGGGAGACACTGAGCAATAAGCACTGATAGAAAAACCTTACATAATGGGGAATATGATTAAGAAGGCAAAGAACCAAATATTTTTACTGCAAAAAGCAAAAACAGTTTGAGGGTTTGGGGCATGTAGTAAACAAATATGCTAGAGAAATGACCTGAATTTGCTACTTGAACTAGTTGGACTGTTTTTCAGTACAGTGAAATTTCAACAGCAGTTCAGTTCACATTGTCCTTCACTGTGGGAGTTGAAAAAAGTGGGTCTTAAAGAAAAGCAGACTATGGAGTGGTGTGACTAGTTGCTCTTTGTTAGGTTGCTGTGGGTAACTGCCTGTTACCAGGGCTGAAATGGCCAAATGCATTCTGACTTCACTGCTCTAAAAGGAGTATTACTGTGACACAACACATGCTTATAAAATGAGGGAGGCTTCTTTCAAATTTACTGGCATAATATACTATGGACATTTCAACACTACTGAGATGTTTTTCTAATAGACTTGCGCTAAAACCAGTTTAATACTAGTTAATCTTTCACAATTTAGTTTAGAAGGAGCAGGAGAATGAAACTGGATGTATGCACTTTTGCATCCAGTCTTTTGTCTTAAGTTCTCCTGTGTCATAATGCAATCAAACACGAACATTAATGCAATATGTGTATGTATTAACTGGCTTTGGTTCACTCATGCTTTGCTTAACTGAGAAGTAAATCTCATAAAATTATAGTTGTGACAACTTGAAGAAAAATCCAAAGGCTTCTAGTTGTTGTTTTTTAAAATACAGGCAATGACCATTTTAAGTGTGTTCAGTGCATGCATGACCATGCGAACGTACATTGCCACAACCCAGAATTGGCTAGAAAAGGGGAATGGGGGTGGAGTGGGCTTACATGCACTCCACCGACACGTGTGGGGGTCAGGAGCGTAACCCCCCATGCAAAGCTGCCATTGCCTACATTATAAAACAGTGGACTACAACAGAGTACACAAAAACACCTAAAATGAGCAGAAGCTCAGCTTGCCTGAATGCTGAACATACACATTTCTTGGCGACCATCAGAGTTGGCAGATTGATACTTTGTCACTACTAAAAAGTTGGGGAGAGTTGTTCATTGCCAAAATCTTCTGTGTCGCTTGCTGTTGCCAAACTGTCGAATACATGAGTTAAATCTTGTTCCTTGGATGAAACCGCCCCAAAGAATAGGGAATGGAACTAGAAAAGGCAATAAAGGAAGTTAACTGCAATGCATCATATATACTGCACATATATATTGGGGCCAAACGAGATGTGATGGCAACAGAGCTAGGTATTAAAACTATTTGCAGCTGAATCTCTTAAAGTGGGAAGAGTGGCATGTCTTTAATGTACAGCAGGAGCTGGAAACAAGTTAAACCCTTAATATGCCTTAAGTTCTTTCTATATAACTTACTCATTCCATCCAGCTGTATGGGAGGGAGACACTTCTGTACAGTAAACTGTTTCCATTCAAGTTGGTTATTACAAGAACTATGTAACTTAATGAACTAGTGTCTGCATTTGCTTATTTTTCTCTTCCATCCACATCCCTTTTTCCCTTTATGTTGCCTTTATGTTGGTGCCTTTATGAATTGTCTTTTCATTATGTAAGTCCTTCTTGGAATAGTGGGGTTAAAATGCTTAAAATTATAGACTTCTCTCCTCCCATTTTTCTTCTGGTGCGATTCCACAACTGGAAATACAGTGGTACCTCGGGTTACAGATGCTTCAGATTACAGACGGTTCAGGTTACAGACTCCGCTAACCCAGAAATAGTACCTCGGGTTAAGAACTTTGCTTCAGGATGAGAACAGAAATCATGCTTTGGCGGTGCGGCGGCAGCAGGAGGCCCCATTAGCTAAAGTGGTGCGTCAGGTTAAGAACAGTTTCAGATTAATAACGGACCTCCAGAATGAATTAAGTTCTTAACCAGAGGTACCACTGTAATATCCACTGAAATAAATAAGGGTGGTTTTTTTTGGGGGGGGGAGATCCAGCTCTCTCACTCAGTCTCAGTTTATCAGCCTGCACTCTAGAGAACAACCATATTTGGTTGCTCTTCTGTCATGTTCATTTTAGCATTAATGTATACAACTTTTGACCAAGATCCAAAAAGCTACAAGAAGTTCCATGTGTCTGGGCATCCTTTTACTCTTCCTTTGACAGGCAGCCCCTCATACCAACATGCTATGCTGCCTTTAAAAACTGATGGAACATATATGTACATATATGGTTGGGGTCTGTTTGAAGGAACAGTTGACTCCTACTGCATCCATGAAATATCTAAAAGTACACTTTTCAATCCCACTTTTCTCTGCTACCAAAATGGCTGGGTGTAGGAAGGGTCTGATGAATTCCCAAGTAGGCCTAAGTTATTTTTCCTCAATGTAAACAAAAAAGTTAAGCAACTTAAGGCTTATGGAATAGATAATCTTCCATTATAAACTACAGTTGCTCTTGGGAAGGACAAAATACTGTTTCAATGGGCCCTCTACTATTCAGCTGTTGAGCCTACATATCCTGCATATTTTGCAAAGTGCATCTGTCTAGTTTTCTATAGGCTTGGCAGCTCTTGAGATATTGCCAAACTCTGCACCAGGGTTCCTGAACTGGGGGCAGCTGTCTCATGCTGGAATCTGGGTGCCACTTGATTCATGATGGCGGACCAAAATGTCACGGTGAGACTTACCCCATTTTGGAGCATAGATCTGGTCACTTCTCAAAATATAATTGCCAAATTCAGCACAACTCTATCCCATGTGGGGGCAGCAGTCTTTGTTGACATTTAAATGCTGGACACCATTTTGAATCAAGATGATGGACCAAAACATGACCTCACCTGATTTTTGGAGTGAAAACACAAATTACACTAGCCATTTAAAAATCACAATATTTTGGGGTTCTAAAAATTCCCAGGCAGCAGTAGGCACTCCCTGCTAGTAATGGAATAAATACTTTTGCATATGGCGGAACACTTCTGAATCAAATTACCAATTTAATCCCAACAGAAATGTTTGCTTTTTTTGGAGTGTCAAGCTAACTTCACTTTTACAATTTACAAACCATTTCTATATATCTTCAACTTTTACCTTATAATCTGGATCAGGTGGCACTGCTGCTTCCTCCGTAATGGTGAAGCCATTTGATGTAGCTGTGGCTACTTCTGTCTTGCTAGTGTTTCTGCTGGAGATTATGGGGTCTTTATTGCTTCTCTTTAGTGCAGGGTTCCTAAAATGCCACATAACTGAAAGTGTTATGTGCCTTTCCATTCCAGCAAAACTCTTACTGCACAGCTACTCTATGCAGCATTTGTGACTAGGACCTTTGTAAAGGTGGATCTCGTACTGTTCTTGTCAGGCCTCTTCCACTGCTGCCTATTTTTTGCAGCAGTGGAGGATATCCTTAATGTGAGGATATGTACCCTTCTCTGGGGCAGGAGGCTGGTATGATTTGATAGATGTATCCTCACTTTCAAGGGAGGGGATAGATTATTTACAATCCAGCGTCATTTTGTCTTAAGGAAGGAAGCAGGTATTTGCTCGTGACCATGTGAGAGAACAAGCCACAAGATGGTCACAGGTATGGTTCCTTATGTCAAATATGAGGGAAAAGCACCAATGGCAATGAAGAGGCTGGGAGCTTTGGAAAATAAGCAGCTTCTGGCATAGAGCTAATGATACTCTGTTTGCAAAGCTAAGTATCTGTGGTAACTTTTTGCCCACTTTCCTACATGTGTCACAATCAGTCCTAGTTAATTTGCTTTAGAGCAGCTTACTACAGGGACAGCAAGGATAATTATAAATAGAATTGAAATAAAGTTTTTGGGCATGGCTATGCCTACCAACTTTTCCCACTCCAATCTAAGCTCTATGGCAGGGGTGGAAAAGCTGTGACCCTCCAGGAGTTGCTGGACCAGCTCCCAACAACACTGATTATTAGCCATGAAAGCTGGGGGGAATTGGAAGTCCAGCAACATCTGCAGGGCCATGGGTTCCAGGCTCCCACTCTATGGGGTGTTGCCAAAGCTTGTAAGTCAGGTTCTCTTGTACACCCACTGAACAGTTAACAATTACTAAATTATCAGGTGATAATGCTAACCTCATTTGAAAGAGGACACAGAAACAACCCATTTGAGGACAGCATTGAGTGACATGGAAAGAGTTTTTTGGGAACAAACAAAAAAATCCTTCCAGTAGCACCTTAGAGACCAACTAAGTTTGTCATTGGTCTCTAAGGTGTCATTGGTCTCTAAGGTGCTACTGGAATGAATTTTTTTCATTTTTTGTTTCGACTACGTCAGACCAACACGGCTGCCTACCTGTAACTAGTTTTTTGGGAGTTAGGGCTGTGGCTCAATGACAGAAGATAGAAGTTCCTAAATTCAGTCTATGGAGTCTATGGGTAGGGGTTGGGAAACATCACAGTCTGAGATTGGATAACCCTGTCAATTATTATAGATAAATACAGAGCCAGATGAACCAGTGGGCTGACTCACTAGAAGGCAGTTTCTTATGTTCTTAAATACATATATGTTGTGTACATTAGCGCATAGGAATGGGTGCCCAAGTACTTTCCCCCCCCTTAGACTTAATTTTATCATGAAGGATTTCAAGTTCGCCCCCCTCAGGATTTGGGATTCTGTTTGGCATGTGAACAAAACCTGAGAAATGTACAATAGCCTATGAATGTTGCCTTGACAACTGACAAGGGCAATTAGTGTATTATTTATTTCAACTTGTAAGCTGCTTCATATAAATATGCCCAAAGCAGCTTACAACACAACAAATATGCACATCAGCACATCATTACAGTAACCGGCAAACACTAGGTCATATCAATACATATTATGACAAGCCAGATAATTCATTTTGATAGTTTATTTTACAATGATTTACAATGTTATATTAGCATTAAATACCGCCACATAATAGCAATAATAAAAACAGCATCCACTGCATGACAGTACTATACCAACTGGTGTAAAACTTGTGACCAACAACAGAAATTAACAGAAAAAAACCTTTTCCTCTAAAATAATTATGTCCTTCAAACTTGAAATGGTTCCAAAATTTCCCCTAACTACCGTGGTAGCACCCAGTTTCCATGGCTCAGCAAATCTTAACTGTGAGCAAATGCAAAAGCACAATATGTATCCTCTCCTGAATTTAAATAGACCTCACCTGGCTTCATCTAAAGCCCAAACGACTCATGACTTTTCATGCCTCTTTGCATCATAACCAGCAGAATTTATTTTAAAGAATATGCTTTGCATCAGTTGGAGGAGCTGATAACCAAGCAATTAGAGAAGGTGCAGTGGAGAGTTCAACTATTTCTACTTACCAGTAGGCTGAGAATAATCCCTCAACTATAGCTAGTATTTGCTTGGGGGGGGGGGCACACGCCATTGGTGCCGAAGGGGAATTCCCCTCCCACCACAATGCAACTGCCAGCTTTAGAATTGGGATTTTCCTCAGGATCACAGCAGAGGAGGAATTCCTCCTCCACACCTACACTGATTCTGTGGGTTATCAGTCCCTCCAATTGATGGAAATGATTTTGTGAGGGGGAAAGAGTACAGAGAGCCCCCCCCATCCTGAGGAGCTGTTCCTCCACCAGCAGCGGCGCCAGCGGGGAGGGGGAAGAGTCCAGTGAGGAAGGAGGAGAGAGGAGACGGGGCTCTGGCAGGATAGCAGAGCCTCTGCTGCACGAGGGAGAGGAAGAGAGAGGGGGGGAAGAAGGGGAGAAGGAAAACATGGAAAGGAGACCCTTTTTCTCTCCGGTTCCGGAATTACGCAGGAGGAAGCGAGGGAAGAGATTTGGGGTGCCCAGACTCTTATGTTGGAAGAAGACGCGAAACGCGCCATTCCAGGGTTCTGGGTCCGACTTAGAGCATGTGTCCTGTATAGCTCTAGCACTGTAAATAACCTGCACTTAATAAAAGCATGAAAAGGCAAAGGTCTGGAGAGTCGTTACTCTAGAGTAGTCGCAACGCATCCCCTGTGACAGATTTTTATTTTTTTTACCTTCTACCAAAGACTAATGTAACATCAAGTGTAGTTTGGTCTTGAAGTCTAGCATTTTGCAAGTATTAAGTTATTTCAAAATCAATTACCTTTTCTGGCATTGCGAAAGCAAAGGCGATTCATGAGACAGTGTCCGGCCTTCAGTTTCTGCTAAGGTAGCCAAAACAAAACTGGCTTCTATGAGCATATCCTCAATGCTGAAAACAACTGGCCTGTATATGTAAGAATAAAGTTGAACTGAGAGCTACAGACACATAAAAGAATAGGTTGTGTATCATTTATCATACATCTATACAGAAAAGTGAGGCGGCTACTTATATTGTCCTCTGCTTTTAAAAAGAGTTATTAAAAGTAATATCCCCCCCAAAAAAACAACAACACACCCATGAGCTTAAGCACTCTAAGTCGTGTGTTAGATTCTGGGACATGTTTATGTTGTCATATGATGAGCACAATTTATATTCCATAACTTCAATATAAAATAGGTTGTGCATTTATGTGTGAAATGCATGTTCACTGCTAGTTTAACAAGTTTAAGCAATCTGAATTACAAGAGTAGTGATTATGGAAGTTCTAAGGAAAGCTGATACTAAAATGCTATATACCAAAGAACCCATCAACCTACTTTCCAGAAACATCAAGATGAATAGAGACTGGAGCAGTGATGGCTTCTGCAAAAGTCAGTAGTCCCTAAATGCAAGTGAAAGATGTCAATTAGCTCAAATATGACACACTATGGGAGCATTAGATTCTTGTTTTACATTTGTGTTACAATCTATTACATATAGGACAACTAGCTATTATGTTATTACTTGACCATGGGCAACTTGGAGGCTTCCAGCTGACCAATGACAGCAATATGATGTTAGATTACAAGGAATTGATCTGATCCAGAAGGACTGTTATGCCTACCGTGCTTAGAGAGGCCAGTGTTTGACAGTAATTTCCCCATTATTTCGCCACCCCAATGCCCTTCAGCAAACCACCTAAACAAGACTTTGAATCAGGTGCCCATGGAAGAGCATAACTGTGTAATACTGAGATACATTAAAGGAAATATAATTAGCAATATTACCCTTAGCTCTTTAAGGCAAAATGTGACTTCAGTGTCTACTCCAACCTGAAAGTATTCAAATTCCTCTGGATTGATATGTATCTCAGTGTGCATTGCCTTTGCAAAATCTGTACAAAACCATGACAATGGCAGAAATTAAAAACAATGGAGCCCCAACCATAAGAAATGTATCCAAGCCTTTGAAAATTGAACATTGGTCATTTATAGTGAATATTCATTCTGATCCAATGCTGTGCTCACATTTTTCTTGTCTTCAAGCAGGTGGCACTGATTGTAACAATGATTTCCAGAGTAGCCACCCTGTTCACCTGCGGCACCACATGTTTTTGGTGGCAGAGGCTGTGAACCATGGGAGAAATGGCTCCCACAAACAAGCCTCTGCCCACAAAAAAATCCAATTGCAGATAGACTGAGGAAACTATCGGAGGGTGAGGAGGAGGGTTACCTTTTTCTCCCTTTAAAAGTACATAGAAAGTCTCTCTTCCAACTTCCTGCTTGAGCTCTTTCTCATTACCTCTTTCAGATATTTTTAAAGCTCAAATTAATTCTACCGTACTTCCAGTATTTACCCAAATCCTTTGAAAAAGCAAAGTGTGTACACTGGTGCACTTTCTTTCTGTGGGGGGTGGGGGTGGGGGGAGTGGGGATTGAGAAATAGCCAGAGGGGATAGCAATCATGGCATTTGCTCCAAATGTGCCTATGGATCTAAAAAGGTTGACAAACCCCAGATAGATAATACATTTATGCCAGACAGGCAGATATTTCAAAATGGACTCCATTTTTAGTATATGTGAGCAGAAATGATAGGTTATACCAGTAACTTAGCTGAAACAGCCTAATGCGGGGAATGTTGATATATTCTATCAATTTCTGGCATTAATTGACTTCTAGTACTTACTTATTTCTTATTTATTGTTTATAAATAAACAGGAACACGGAATGCCATCACAACTTCACATATCCTTACCAGGTTTTTTTAAAGTTACCCTTCTGTTATTCTGGCATGTTATAAAATTCTGATGGTTGCATTAAAAAATACCAACATATTTCTTTGCCATGACTGCTAAATAATAATTTTAGGTCATATAATGTACAATACACTTTTCCTGATAAAACATTATTGTAGTCTGAACATTCTTAATTATCACTTTATTGACTTATTTCTTAACCATACAATGAAAGTTCAATTCTTACCCATTTCCTCGTCAGTGTAAGTCTTGAAACAAACTTTTACTGGAGTTACAGCTACAGTTACTTCATCTTGACAGGTTGGAAAATGAATCAGTATATCAGACAGCTGCCTGAGAAGTTTAAAAGGGTAATAGTGTTTCATATTACAAACAGTTCTCTATGCTATTCATGAGTAACAAAATTGGCAGCTCAGTCTCACTTAATCCATATCATATTGCTATTCCTTTTATCTAATTTTTGCTAATTTATTTCCTTGTTCAATCTGTTCTCTTGAGATTGGGAAATCACAATAGTGTCTAAGGCAGGAATGGAGAATCTGAGGGCCTCCATATCTTGTTTGTCTTTTTATTTATATCTATCTATACCTGAAGGAGCGTCTCCACCCCCATCGTTTTGCCCGGACACTGAGGTCCAGTACCGAGGGCCTTCTGGTAGTTGCGAGAAGCCAAGTTGCAGGGAGCCAGGCAGAGGGCCTTCTCGGTAGTGGCGCCCGCCCTGGGGAACGCCCTCCCATCAGATGTCAAAGAGAAAAACAACTAACAGATTTTTAGAAGACATCTGAAGGCAGCCCTGTTTAGGGAGGCTTTTAATGTTTAATTATTTTATTTTATTTTTCTGTTGGAAGCCGCACAGAGTGGCTGGGGAAACCCACCCAGATGGGCGGGGTATAAATAATAATAATAATAATAATAATAATAATAATAATAATAATAATAATAATATATGTGGGTTAAACCACTGAGCCTAGGGCTTGCCGATCAGAAGGTCGGCAGTTCGAATCCCTGTGACGGGGTGAGCTCCCGTTGCTCGGTCCCAGATCCTCCCAGCCTAGCAGTTTGAAAGCACGAACCGCTACAGCGGGAAGGTAAACGGCGTTTCCATGTGCTGCTCTGATTTGCCAGAAGCGGCTTTGTCATGCTGGCCACATGACCTGGAAGCTATACGCCGGCTCCCTTGGCCAATAATGTGAGATGAGCGCGCAACCCCAGAGTCGGTCACGACTGGACCTAATGGTCAGGGGTCCCTTTACCTTTATTATTATTATTATTATTATTATTATTATTATTATTATTAGGAAACTCCCTTTCACAGGAGGCTAGGCTGGCCCTGTCAGTCTCCCTTAGGCTACAGGCAAACGCAGGCCTTTGACCACTGACTGACTATTATGTTCTGTGGTTGGGTGTTGTACTTTTTGTGTATGGGTGCTTTTAAATACAGTAGTTTTAAGTGCTTCTAGCACTTTTTAAAAAGAGAATTAATCAGTGCTTTTTTCTATAAGAAGTGCCATACTTAAGAACAACAAAAACAGAGTGCTGAAACTGCATAGCCCTTGAGTACCTCCTGAAAAAAGCACTGGGGTTACTTATGTATTATATATACAGTATATATATATATATATATATATATATATATATATATATATATATATAAAGAGAGAGAGAGAGAGAGAGAGAGAGAGAGAGAGAGAGAGAGAGAGAGAGAGAGAGAATTTTAGTTGTATCAGTTTTATTGTATGCTTTGAGCTGCCTTGGGTCCTGCACTGGGAGAAAGGCAAGATATAAATAAAATATATATATTGTGGGGAAGTGGTTTGTGTCTGTCTGTTTGCTCATTCTCTATGAACATGAGTCAACTCTTGAGATGTCATCACCTAATGTGACATGAGGGTTTCTGACTGGCACTCTTTGTCAGTGTTTGGATGCTAGCTGCTATTTTGAATCAAGATGGTAGACCAAAACATGACTTGGATTGACTTTGTCTGAATTTTGGTGTGACTGGTCCAAATTCACAAACTGCACCATCTATTTTGAAAATCACAACACCATTTAGCTTTAAAAAGTACTTTGTTAGCACCAGGCACTCCTCACTAGTAATATATTTTAAAATTAGGTGTGCTGTTAATATGTTAAATCTATTACCTTGATTGAATCTTCATTGCATTGGGGCACAAATGCTTTGCAAACACAGCTTGCAAAGGTTCACATTCTTGAAAAGCCAAGTTATGAGTTTTCACAACACCTGAGGAGAGAGGATAAGGATGGAAATGAGCAAGCCTGCATATTAACACTGTAAATCTCCAACAGTTTTTACTTCACCCTTGAAGGCGCACTCTTCTACTGGATGCCAACCAATAGCGCCCTCTGGTGGGCACTGAATGCTCAACATCTTTTTAATAAAAGGTACGGTATGTGTACCTTTTATGTATATTAACTCTTTGGAGTTAATAAACAGTATTACTTTGACTAGGCCATTTTGTTACATACTGTATCTTTAACAACAATTATTAATGCAATAACAGAAGCACATCATTTTTTTCTACAATGTGGAAAAGATTCATTAGACATACTTGTATTTTCCTGTCTATAAGACCCCCCGTATAAGACGCCCCCTATTTTGGGGGACTCCAATTTAAGAAAATGGGGAGAGAACTATCCGTGTATAATACGGCCCCAAATTTTGGACTTTTTAAAGGGGAAAAACCTAGTCTTACACATGGAAAAATACAGTATTTCCAGAGGTACAGCCATTTTAGCCTGTTGCAGTAAAACGTTTTACAGCTAAAATGTTTTAAGGCTGCTAATTAATTTATTTTGGCATGAGCTTTGATGGACTTGAGTACACATATTTGTATTATTTACTTTATTAATTTATTTGTGCTGGAACCTGAAAACTTATTCTGGTGATATCAGGTGGATTTGGAAAGTTCCAGGTCTAAGAAATGCAAGTCCAAAGTCTGTCAGCAAACAGAACTAAGTTGTGTTATTGTTTGGATCCTGGCCTAGATGTTTTTAAAACCTGCCTTACAGCCCATAAGACATAAAACAAAATGTGCCAACTACTGACCTACCATGTTTGCAGAAAAGCTGAAAAACAACATGGCAGTCATTAAAGTTTGTATAGATGTTGCATTTCTCTATGTTCCTTTCCACTGTGTTTAAGCACCGAAATATAGGCAGGACAGCCTGAATTTTTTTAAAAAGAAAGAATTATTGCAAAGATTAGAGCAAAACCAGCCCTTAAAAAACAAGCTTATATATTGTGAGGGACAGGGGATATCGCGAAGTCCCTCCCCTCCTGAGTTCAAGCCCATCCCCGAGCACAGGGGAAAGCAGAGAGAGTTCCGATTTCAGTGGGGAAGCAGGAAGTCGTGTCCGAGGCTCAGGCAAGGTAGAGGAGCCAGGGTCCCAGGTGGGACAGGAAGGGGCGAATAAGGGGGGGAGACCCATCCCCCCAACTCCGGAATTACGCAGAAAGAGGAGGGGAAAGAGGATGGGTCTGCCAAAGCTTTTGTGTTGGAGAAAGACGCGCCAAAAGCCATTCGGAGGTTCTGAAACCGACTGACCACATCACTCCGTGTAAATAGCAATGACTTCAGCACTGTAAATACGCAGCACCAATAAAAGAATAAAATGCAGAGCTGCGTAGCGTCGTTACTCTGAAGTAGCCCACTCCGGCCACTGTGACATATATGGTAAAAAGTTTGGCTACTAGCATTATTATTATTATTATTATTATTATTATTATTATTATTTTAATTTTAAAATAAATTTTATTGGTTTCAGAAATAAAAAATTGTTTACAGATAAATAAAACAGATACATATGAATACAGATGTTACATTATCTTGATTTCCCTCGTTCCCTCCCACAATTCCCTCCCTCATTCCCCCCCCTACTTCACGTCCTGTACTAAGCTCGTCCCTTTTATATACATTAGTAATCTCCATTGTATTTTTGTTTCTCCAACATAGAATCGTTATCTATCTGAGATAAGGTTTGGTTTTTCTATTTTGTCTTTAATATACATATTAAATGGTTTCCACATTCTGATTGCTTCTTCTAAACTTGTTCCTTTGACTTCTTCATATCTAATTGCTAAATTATAATAATGGAATAACTTAATTTGCCATTCTTCTTTATTAGGGATTTCTGGGGTTTTCCAATTTTTCGCAACTAACAGTCTGGCGACAACTACGGCATAACTAGTTAAACCTCTGTCATTTGGTCTGATATCTTCCGGCATCCTTCCCAACAAAAAGAATTCCGGGTTTTTCTTAAAGGAATATTTCAATATTTTCTTTAACTCCTTATATAACATTTCCCAAAAAACCCTGATTACACTACAGTTCCACCTCATGTGGATAAATGAACCAACTTCCTTTTTGCATCTCCAGCATAAATTACTGACCCCTGGGTATATTTTAGACATTTTTAATGGTGTCAAATACCATCTATTTTGCATCTTTAAGACGTTTTCTTTCAAATCATAATTCGTTGTGAAATTTAAGTCCCGTTTCCATAAATTTTCCCATTTTTGTACCGAAATTGGTCTTCCCAAATCTTGGGACCATTTGATCATAAACTCTTTTGTCATCTCTTCCTCCGTTTTCCATTTTAATATTATTTGATATAATTTTTTTATATATTTATTTTTGTTTACCAATAATATCTCCTCCAATTTTGATGGTTCTCTTTCAAAGCCTTTTTTTTTTATCAATTTGAAATCTTTGGTTTATTTGAAAATACTGTAACCAGTTGGTCATGTAATCTTTTATCTCTGAATAATCTTTCAATTTTAATGTTCCCTCCTTTTCTTCCAATATCATTTAAAGGAACAGGATTAAATAAAAGTTCATTAGGAAGTACATAAGGAAGACCTAGATGGGCGTGCAAGTTTTGGAGAGCACTGTTTGTTAATATTGTGTGCTAATAATGTTGGGAAACTAAAAATACATTTTCAAACATTCTAGCAGCTCCAATAGAAACAATTTATTACTGGAAGAAAAACTACACGTAGTTCAAAAACTATTTTTAGTGGAAAGTTGTGATTTGTCAAATCCCACCAACACATCACAACACAGCAAATAGAACTGTGGTTTCGTGGTATAAAATAGTATAGATTTTCTCATCCACTGAGACTTACCTTTATTACTAATTTGTATGCAAGGTGTGTGTGATTTTTGTTCAAACCCAGTTCAGGCATATTTCTACAGGAATAGTGCTGAAAAAAGATGGATGAAAAAAATACACAGGCATAGGCTGACTGAGAAGAATTCACTGACCTGAGGGAAAGCTATGAATAGACAAAATCAGCATGAAATCACAGCTTGAAATCACAAACAAACAAAACATTTATCCTATGGTAGTATTTAGGGCATTAGGTGTTAATTGTTATTAAAAACTCTCTTAAGCATCTGAAATTTTCTAAACACTGTGCAGATACTGAATTTGATGTTAAAGAGGACCCTTTGCATCTGTAGCTATGCAAATATATATGATATGTGTAAGTTTGCACTTAATATTAATTTTAAACACCATTAAATAATATTTAATATTTATTATCATTATTTGTATATGCATATGCAATTTGTATACAGTATGTAGATAATAAACACCATACTTTTAACCTTGCTACCGCTTACACCTGGAATTTACTGACACAACAGGAGTGTGATGCCGCTTCTCATACTTCAAATCTCTACTCAAACCCATCTTTTTTCTTTGTACCCTACATAGCAATCCTCCTGGAATTCCTCCTGGCTATTGCTATTCCTAGGGTGCCTTGGCAGGAGCATCTCTGGCTCTAAAGGTGTTTCAAAATATGCTATTTTTGGGGGGGGGGGAAGAGATTTTATTCTTGTATTCCATTGTATCATATTGTGTTGTATTTTCTCAGTTTAATTTGTTTAAGTTGTTATATACTGTATAAACATTGTATTTCCTATTTGGTAAGCTATTTTGTAAGACTGTCTTAAGTGGTATATAAATATATTAAATAAATAAGTTTAATTCCATATTCATTTTTCTAAATTTTGAATGTGTACTTACTCCTTTTTCAGTAGGATCAAACCAAAATTCATCACTGATACGTGCTATGGCATGTATGGCCCTTCCAAATACTGTAGAGGAGATTTTGAAAAATGCATTAGTGTTGTCACATTTAAATATGCAATCTTATATGTGTTGGTTCAGAAGGAAACCCAACTGGGTACCATAAGTAGGTATACTGACTTGCTGGGAATAGGTTACTTTGAGCAAAACAGGTCTTACTTCTGAATAGATCATTAACTATATAAGAAACCCAAAATAAATCAGGGTCACTAAGAGAAAGCACCTGAATCAGAAACAAACAAAAAGGAGAAACACAGAGATTAAGATCCAACTGGTGCTGTTATGGAGCGGAATGAGTGAGAAACACTCATTTTCCCATTAGAACTCTTGATTAAGGCATTCAGCCTCTTAATTTTAATCCCCAGCATGTGCATCCTTTATAAGCTTGCCCTACCATACTCTACAAAGCCAGGAAACTGAAATATTGGCGTCAACAATTGAGGCGATAATTAAAGGCTGGGATTTTGATTGCAAGTTCAAGAATAGGAGGTAGCTTTTAGCCTGGATCATTTAATTTGGAGCAGAAAGATGTGAGCACCTGTATCCAATATTTAAACAGGCTCCAGGACCTTCCTCTGCAGCCCCATTTTTTTGATTCAAAATGGAAGTTTAATTACCACTTTACAGCAGGGCATCCATCTCATAATTTGTACTGATTTGTTAGTCCCTGCGACACAACTGAGGCCATTCGTGTCTATTTACTTAATTTCTCGCCACAACTACCCTATCATTCAAAGCTTCAATTGAGATGGCTCAAGGCGCTCTTACAAATGCTTTGGTGTAATTAACTCTTGGCTCAACCTGATACATAGCAATGTTATACTATGTATCCAAAATGTAGTAACATGGCAGAATATGCATGTTATGTACAGTGGAACCTCGGTTTACGAACACCTCGGTTTATGAATTTTCGGTTTATGAACGCCGCGGACCCATCTGGAACGGATTAATTCACTTTCCATTACTTTCAATGGGAAAGTTCGCTTCAGTTTATGAACGCTTCAGTTTATGAACAGACTTCCGGAACCAATTACACCTATGCTTTGGGTTAAGTACGCTTCAGGTTGAGTACTCCACGGACCCGTCTGGAACGGATTAATCCACTTTCCATTACTTTCAATGGGAAAGTTCACTTCAGTTTATGAACGCTTCAGTTTAAGTACTCGGCGGACCGTCTGGAACAGATTAATCCACTTTCCATTACTTTCAATGGGAAAGTTCGCTTCAGTTTATGAACAGACTTCCGGAACCAATTGTGTTCATAAACCGAGGTACCACTGTATATGTGTTTGTGTGTTGGTTAGTTGTTGGCATCTGGCTGTTTTTGCAGCACTTTTAGCATCACAGAAGTGACCTTCCTAGGGAGGGGAGTCCCAAAATGGCCAAAGACTTAAGACAGTATATAAAATATGTACTGGTATTTTAACTCCAATGGCTTGATGCTAGTACAGTAGATGGCGGCCTCTGCCTATGTTCTGAACATATGTGCAAGTAAAATTCAGCACCAGCGATAAATGCCACACAATAGGCAATGCAAAAAAAAAAAGAGCATATACTGTATTGGAAAGAAATACTGTAGTAAGGGCAAATGACTAGCTGGTTGTATTTTGGTCCCTTCTTTCTACTCAGGAGCTCTATGGCAGGCATACAACTCTGCAAATTTTAAGAAAATAAATATTTAACACCATAACTGATCCAGTATTTGAAATTAACTTTCTATAAACAAGAGGGGCTCTCTAAAAATTTACAAAACCAAACTACTGCGTAAATGAAAAGTGCCTCAAAGGGCTTCTGGCTTATGCTCCTATTATTCTCTGCCTGCCTTGTGCGGTTTTAAATATGTTGGACTTTAAATATGTTGGACAGGAGCGGTATTATTCATAATTGCCTCAGCTGGAAACTCTAAACACATTTTAGGGCGGGGGTGGGGGAACTCCCAACAGACCAGTCTGGCTAAACTTTTATATTTTATTTTTCGCATTTAAGCAGCTAAAGGATAGAAAAGCGGGAAGGTGGGAGAACAGCGTGGGATTTAATGGACATTGTTTCTGCGGCGTCTCGTGAGGCACGCGGGATAAGAGTCTGAGGGACCCAAAATCATGACTATTGTTAACGTTCGCAATTTCTGTCACCATCCAGGGCGGCGCTACCTCGAACACCCGCCGCTCCTAGGCCGCACTTCATGACGAGGCGGCGGCGGCGACCGCAAAAAGGGGAGAAAAAGCGCCTTTCCAGCCTCTTTCCCCTCAGCAGCGGCAGCGGCGCCTCACAAGCCGCCCACAAAAAAGGCGGGAAAACCACTCTGAGACAAGACGGAGCCAGAAAAAACGGGGAAGGCATAGAGGTCACGAGGTGGGCGACAGCCATCTCACTTCCGGCTTTCATTCCGACTACGACGCATCCTGGGTCTTTTGTTGTGATTGTTTTTTGCGTGTGTGCTTTTTTATTGTCCCGCCTCTGCTTCCGTAGGCCTAACTTCCGGCTTGGCACACCGGAAGCGGCGGAAGGCAGGAGGCAGGCAGGAAGGCGCTGCAGGAGCGGCACGGAGAGCCCCCGAAGATGGTGAGTTTCGCTGGGAGGGCGAGGAAGGCCGGGGCAGAGGCCGACGAGGCCCCGCTCCTGGAGCCCCTCCGCTCAGCCCTGTCTCTTCCTCTTCCCTCGGTGACTGGGAAACGGAGCTGTCCGTCTTCATGGCCTCCTGCCTCGGCCTGGCGCCCCTCGAGGTGTTGCTGTGCTCACGGCTGCCCTCCTCCTTGCCGGCCGGGCTAGGGCTCCAGCCGCAGCCAGCGTGGTCGGGGGTGAATTTGGCTTGATGCTATTTAACATCAGAGTATATTTAACTTCGTTAAATGGTTCCTCCCATGTTGAACGCCCAGGTTTCCCAGGCTGGCCTCTCGCCCCCCGGGCGCTGATCGGCATCGGGGTGGTGCCTTCAGACCTTAAGTTGGGTTCAGGGGTGTTTTTTTAGGGGGGGTTCTTAAATAACAAAGCGTCTGTCGGTCCTCAAAAGACGGACAACGTTCTTCCTGTGGCATGATCATTGCCCTGCTACTGTTATGAGGATTGCTGAAGATCCTGAAGAACTAAGGATTAACGCTCAGCCCGGATAACTTCACTCCCAGTCACCCTCTCTCTTTATCCCTGCAGTTCTTGTTTTGCTTATGTAACACAATTAATGTGGTAGCACTTTTTAGTGGAGCAAAAGTGGGAGCCCCCCCCCAAAGTTTTCTTTCTAAATTACAAGTCTCATTGTTTTCAGTGGAGCTTACTCTGCTTACGCATGGAGTACGGCTGAATTTTATACAAGAGAAATACATCTGAAACTCAGTGATATATCCAAAATGGTTTGAGAAAATGATAAGTGTTGTGATATTATCTCAATGAGTTTACTTGTCAAAGGCAATTTCCAAATACATTTTGCAGGCAGTAAGCTTCCCTGAAGATTTGCTGAGTTTCTTCTGATTTTGTCCTGCTTTAAATTAACAACTTTTTATTCCCTTCCTGCAATACTCACATACATTCATGGTGTTTATGGCAATAACTTTTCTCTCATAATTATGCTTGGCTAACCCCCTTAGATGCATTACGAATCCATAAACTGAGCCATCTTGTGCTGTGTGTCAGTATAACATGAAACAAGGGGATAGTCAGAAACCAGGGTTGGGAAGGCAGGGTGAGAATAAGTGACAGTGCTTGCTGGTGCAATGAATTTTATCCCTGGTAGAAATTGCTTGGTTCAGACAAGCAGCTTGATCCCCCGCTCCCCTTATTGCATTGAAGTAGCCATGGGAGCGTCTTGTGAAAGTAAACAGAGCTGGACAGCTCCTATAGTGCTCAGATGCAGGTCTCTGTGTCTGCAAAGATTCTTGAGGGGTGGGAGTAGGAATTTCAACTCATTGAGAGCACTGGCTTTCACTTTAGCCTCTCTGGCTGCAATCATATGCTTGTAAACCTTGGAGCGATGCCTGATGAAATCTCCGTGACCCAAAAGGTTGGCTGAATAAGATTTTCAGTAGTTAGGAAAGGGACTTCAGCTTCCTCCACAACTCTTTCACCCTGCCCATAGATAGCAAAACCAGAATAAATTCTGTAAAAACAGTAAGTTTTGGCTATGATAAGGTGTAATGCGTCAGTAAATAAATTTGAAATCACTCAAAAGAAATCATTTAGTTCTGCATAATTTGTACAGGTTGCAAAATTTGTCATGATGCAGAGTACAGAGTCCTGCTCATAAGAGCTTTTCTGAAGTGGGACCAGAAGCCAGAGCCTCAAAGCATTTGAGGGGAAGGGCTCTCTTTACACTACTGGAGGCTCTGAGCCTTCCTGATGTGCAGCATAGTAGGATACAGCCCTTTTGTATCACTGATCAAATAGCATCAACCTCAAACCCAACTGGATCTACTATAGCAATATGGCAAGAAAGAGGATTTTGTGAATAAAATCTTAAGAAAGCATACTCCTCATTGTAAAGTAAAATGAAGTGGGTATATGGAGAGTCATTCATGAGCTAATGCCAAAAATCCTATATCCAATTTATACTGCTGTGACACCCATTTCTCTGTATTTGTTCAATATAAGGGTTAGCTCCTTCTCGCATCACCAACCATGTAGAGCTCTCCCTTCCACAGAAGTGAATGGGGGAAGCCAATATGGGCAGTGGACTCCCGAGTCGCATATTGGAACTCCTACATCTGCATGGTGAATTGTGCTGCATGTAAAAGGCCTTGGTGGATAACTTGTGGCATTCCAGTTATGATTGAACTCGAGCTCCCATCTGTCCCAGCCAGCATGGCCAGTGGTCAGGGATGATGGGAGGTGGAATCCAACAAATGCACGGAGGGTCACAGGTTCCATGGTGACTGCAAGAGATTAGGATCTGTTCAGGGAAGACTAAGAAAACCCTTCCATGAATGTTAGGGAGGGGGACCTTTTTCAGGCAGAGGGTCACATTCTTTCATGGGGAACACAGTCCAGTGGGCACATTGCAAGTGGTGGGTGGGGCAAGAGGCAAATTTGGGTAGACGTACCTTAATATACAGTACAGTGGACACTTGGGTTGCAAACGTGATCTGTGTGGGAGGCACGTTCGCAAACCCACAGCGTTCGCAACCCGCGTCTGTGCACACGTGGGTCGCGATTTGGCGCTTATGCGCAAAGCATGATTTCGGTACTTCTGGGTTCGGCGTGAAGCGCAACCCGAAAATACGCAACCTGAAGCAGCTGTAACCCGAGGTATGACTGTAGGCTGTTTTCCAGCCATGAAAATGTAGGTTTCTGCACCTGCCCACATCTCTCCATTCTCCACTCTGGCAAACAAGGGGCATCTTCACAATTCAGGGACACATTTCAACCAGGCGAAAGCACACAAAGAGTACATGAAGCAGAACCATTGAAGGAGTGGTGGCATGAGATTTCCCACCCCTGCTTTATGGAATCAGTTGCATAAATCATATTTTTTTTAACATTTCCTTTCCTAACATTCAAATTTAGTTGATGATTTGCCTATTAATTTGGCTTGAGATGTTTCCTTTTCTGTTGCATCCTTTTTATTTAACATTGTTCATGTCTCACCCTGTTTTTTTCCATTCCCCGCTCCCCGCCCCCTGTCTGCAATCAACTTCTTCATCCAAATAAGGCTGGGCACAGAGTAAGTTTGTTCATCTTGGCCTGTTGCTAACGCTGGCGGTGGTAGGTGACAACCCACTTAGTGGCTAATAGAATGCATAAATTTATACAGATTCAAGAGCAATGTCTTGCTAGCTGCAGATGATGTTGCAACTACAGTTTAGGGATGTGCTCAAACTCTTGCATCATGGTGCTTCATTGTGATGACTTTGTAAACCACTGTCTCAGTTTAGAGGACCCTATCAGCTGTTTCTAAGTGAGAAGATCAACAATGGCAGACAAGTTCTTCGCTGCTGACTGCAGCAACAGGGGAGTTTGGGGTGTGCTCTGCAACACAGTATGAGGATGAGACCCTGTAGGCTTGGCCAGCACTACATGTGAGTTCTGCGCATACTTTGGCAAAAGTAAGTTGGCATTCTCATTGCCAGGGTTTGGAGCTTGATGCGCTGGTGAGCTTAAGCTGATAAGCATTTTGTGGCTGTGGTTAAGTGTCCTCAGCTCCTTTTGCCAACATCAGGGGCAGTGCAGTGCTCTGTATTACTTATGACACACCCCATTTACCTGCATCTGACTTGTGTGTGGTGTCACTGCACCAAAGCAACAGCCCAGAGCCTGGAAGTGTTACTACAGAATTGTCTGCTTGCATGCTGGGGGAGAGATGACTCTGTCATCTTGAGACGGAGAGACGGAGTGCCAACTTGAATAAAATATTGGGGGGGGGGCAGGTGAGCCCTGCCCTGAATAATGGATCACAAGACACGGCACACACAAACCATTTGAATGGCAGCACCCATCAACTTTGGGTGGGGCCCAGACCCCTCTGATATTTTATTGGGGAGTTGGTGCCTTTATCTTGAGATAAGAATGGAATTACTTGAATGGGTGAAGTCCTCACTTTTCAGGGAGGAAAAAACTGTGGTTGCCGTGTTTGGGCTTCATGCCAGATTGAACTGCAGTGGAATCAAAAAACATTTTAAAACAGTCTTAATATCCAAGTGTCACAGGATTTGGAAGGAATTACAAAGTGCAATAAGGATGCGGTTATCCCACTGAAATTTAATGGGGCTGCCTTCGTTTTAGGGAAACATTATCACTTAGTAAGTGAAGGAATCATGGAGAAGATTGGGACCTCTGAAATTCGTGATGTTGCTGGAAATTTAAATGTGTTGTCTTTCCTTTTACTCCTTTATAAGTTGGTTTTAGTGTTGGGAGACCTTCATATCCCGCACCGCTGCAACAGCCTGCCGGCTAAATTCAAGAAACTGCTGGTTCCTGGAAAAATTCAACACATTCTCTGCACTGGAAACCTCTGTACAAAGGAGAGCTATGACTACCTCAAGACCTTGGCTGGTGATGTTCATGTCGTTAGAGGGGATTTTGATGAGGTAACTCAACTGCTGGGTGGGAAAGATGGTAGTTTTCTGTTTGTGTTGTGCTGTTCTTTTTTAGTTTAATTCCAGAACTATTGACCTTGACGTCTGTTTGATATCATGTGGATTGTCTTGGGTAAATGGGATGCGTGTATTTTTGCTTAGCGCGTCTGACAATAGTACCCCTTTAGTCCACCAATTAACATGCTGCCATGCTGTTATTCTTAAGAATACAAAATGACATTTTTCTTTGGAATTGATAAAACAGAAAGGGGGAACAGACTCTTGGTGCATATGTGATTTTTGTGCTGTCGCTTTAATCCTAGAACTTGAATTATCCTGAACAGAAAGTTGTAACTGTCGGACAGTTTAAGATTGGACTGATCCATGGCCATCAAGTTATTCCATGGGGTGACATGGCCAGCCTGGCGTTACTTCAAAGGCAGTTTGACGTGGACATCCTAATTTCAGGGCACACACACAAATTTGAGGCATTCGAACATGAAAATAAGTTCTATATCAACCCTGGATCAGCAACAGGAGCCTATAGTGCTTTGGAAAAGTGAGTTGCTATATACCACAATATGCTTGTCATTGCTAACTACAGTTAGTTGACTGAGGTACTCATGGCTGCTTGTTCTTTGCTATCAAGTTGGATTATTGCATAAATTTATTCTAGATTTGGGTACAGGAAACATTCCTGAATCTAGTCTTAGAATTTCTTTGCAGATTGGAATATTGTTTTGATATCAAAGCACATAAGGGACTATGGGCAGTTGAACTTTTCCCAAAATTTTGATCACTTTTAAAGTCTTAACCAATAAATAAAATACTAAAATACAGTTTGTTGGTATTTCAGCAAGAGTACCAAGTTGGTTAGTATTTTGCTTGATCCAACTTAAGAGGTGTTTGGTGCTAGAGCAGGCATCCCCAAACTGCAGCCCTCCAGATGTTTTGGCCTACAACTCCCATGATCCCTAGCTAACAGGACCAGTGGTCAGGGATGATGGGAATTGTAGTCAAAAATATCTGGAGGGCCAAAGTTTGGGGGTGCCTGTGCTAGGGGATAAAGCAGGAGATATTAGAACTGTTTTCTGAATTATATTTCCTGACCAATGCTGAAGAAATGTCAGCTGATATGTCAAGTTGTTATTTGAGGATGCTAGTGGGATTCCCTTAAGGTCATCTAGTACAGGGATCGTAAACCTGTGGGCCCTCCACGTTCTTGAACTACACATCATCCCTCACCATTGGGAGTGCTGGTTGGCACTGATAGGAATCTAACAAACAGCTGGAGGGCCATGGGGTCACAATCCCCCAGTGAGTTCAGTGGGGCGTTCTCTCAAACAAAGGGGCAGAGGATTGGTAACTTTCGCTTTCAAAGGAGTTGCTTAGTTCAGATGCACTCATTAAAATAACACTCACCATTTTTTTTCCTACAGCAACATCATTCCTTCATTTGTGCTGATGGACATCCAAGCTTCCACTGTTGTTACTTACGTTTATCAGCTGATTGGTGATGACGTGAAAGTAGAAAGGATTGAATACAAGAAATCTTAAAGCAAAATGCTCTACTTGGCTTTTCTCCGTGGGTTTCTTTTTTTGGGGGGGGGGGAGAGACAGGACAATATGCACTCAAGAGTCCACAGTGTTTCCAATATTGTTAACTTAGGAAATGAGTCCTCTTCCCCTACTGTAGACAGCAAAGTTTTACAGCACTTGACTTACTAAAAGTCTGCCTTGGCTTAACTCTTTTCTTTTGCCTAAAAATTCTTCATGTCTGTAAATACCGTTCAAAGTGCACAGCAAAATTATGTCTGTTCATATGAGCTATTCCCAGTATTGTAATAAACACTTGTTTAACTTTAATTTGATTAAGCTTAACATTATTTATAAAATATATAAATCAAGAAACAAAACCCCAAAATAAATACAAGACTTTTGTTTTACTAATTACACTGCTTTAGTGTAGGAATACCAAATGAGTTTACTATGTCATAGTCTTAATACTATAATTTAGTAAGAAACAACTTCTAGAAGATAAAAAAAGGTGTTGCTTGTTTTTCTAGTAGTAATGTTAAGGCTTCTATGCCTGCTCACTGAAATACCTCTGGAGGAAGAAAAAAGCAGCATTTATATCAACTCTTCCAGAATTCTTTGGTTTCTGAATCCTAATTTCCAGACTGACAGTTTTGTTTACTGTATTCAAAATATGGCCTAACAAGTTTCAGCCAAAACTGCTGGACCTTGTTCAGTTCTAAGCTCCTTTGGGAGGAAGGTTGGGATATAAATTAAATAAATAAATATAGAATCACACAGGGAGAAGGTGACGACAGAGGACGAGATGGTTGGACAGTGTTCTCAAAGCTTCCAACATGAGTTTGACCAAACTGCGGGAGGCAGTGGAAGACAGGAGTGCCTGGCGTGCTCTGGTCCATGGGGTCGCAAACAGTTGGACACAACTAAACAACAGAATCACAGAGTTGGAAGGGAACACCCTGCAATGCAGGAATCACAGCCAAATAATCCCTAACAGGTGGCCATCCAGCTTCTGCTAAAAAACCTCCAGTGAAAGAGAGTCCACCTCTGTTCAAGGCTGTCCGTTCCACTGTTGAATGGCTCTCACCCTCAAAAACTTATTCGATCGGGTAAGTGCTTGTGGGAGAAAAGGGGGGAATAACACACATGCACCTTCACCATTTTTATATATATAGATGGTCCCAGTTCCCCATCCCAAATCAATGAGAAAAACATAAATGGCAATCGGCCAACTTTTGTAGAAGAAACACAATTCACCAGATGTTTGCAGAACTGCAACAAGACCCCCAATAATCTTCTCCCTGAGACCATTTTGGGCCAGTGGGTGGCTGAAGGGAGCCCAAAGAAACATCTGGAGGCCACCCTGGTTTGTTGCAAGGTTGGGGAAACTATTTTGGAACAATTGACAATTGCAAACATCTGCTCCTTGTGAAAACTCTTCTTATTTGCATAAGTTGACAATGGAAACATCTTCAGAGAATTATCTTTTTTATCAGTTGGCATTGCAAAAACTACCTCCAGAGAAATGTGGTTTTTGGATCAGATGACATGAGAAATACCCTGCTGCTTTAGAGAACTGTCTCTTTTGGATCAGTATTGCAACCATCTCCTTCGGAGAGCTGTCCTTTTTTTGGATTTGTTAACATCAGAAATATCTGCCCCTTCAGAGAACTGTATTCTTTCCATCACTTGGTATCAGAAACATCTGCTCTTTTGTAGAACTGTTCTTTAGATCAGTTGATATCACAAATCTTTGGTTCATGGAGCGCAGCCAGATCTACTGTTCCTTATTGAGCTCATTGTGGAAGAACTCCATTTGCTTCTTGAGAAAACGGTCTTTTTTTGGATCAGTTGGGTCTTTGCAGACATCTGCTCCTTCAGAGAGCATCTTTTTTGGAGCAGTTGACTTCGCAAACCTCTGCTCCTTCAGAGAACTGTCTTCTTTGGATCAGTTGACATTGCAAACATCTTTGGAGAGCATCCTTTTTTTGGATTGGTTCACTTTGCAAACATCTGCTCCTTCAGACAAATGCTTTTAAAAAATCAGTTGACACCAGAAACATGCTCCTTCGGTGAACTGTCATGTTTGCATCTGTTGAGAACAGAAATACCTGCTACTTTCTATTCCCTAAGGAGAACTCTCTTTTTGGATCACTTGACATTGCCAACATCTGCACCTTTAGGCAAATGCCTTTTTTGAATCAGTCTCTTAACTCTTACTGTTAAATACCAAAAGTTCAGAGAGTGGAAGAGATGTTAAAAGTGAGATAGCACTCTTGCTACATGCTGAAAAAAATAGAAGGCTGGGTGAAAAAGCCATTTTGGGTTTAAGTACGAGTTCTGAATGGATTTGGTGCAAGAACTCAAACAGTTAAGTTGATAATAGGCTGTAGCTAGGGAGACACAGCCTGTGAGATCAAATCCCCAAATGTGCTTTAAAATTGGACTCTGTATTTTAAGGCCTGGAAAGGGGTTTGTTGTTTAAGTTTCAAGCCCAATTGTTTCAATAGCTCATATTGCACAGTATGTACAAGCTGTCTTAAGATGTAAGAATTTGAATCGAAGGGGTAATGGGGATCCTTAACAATTGGCACAGGGCCCATAAAGGAAAGCAGGGCATCTGGCAAAAACACAGCATTCTCCATAAAGAACACATTTCTGCAGTTTTGCCTAATATGGAGAGGTTAAATTTTGGTCAACTTACACACAAAGGGTTATAAAATTGACTTGCTATATTTTGCTTGTTTGGGTGGGTGGGTATATTAACCCCTAAATGCCCAAATACCAGAGTACTGACAACAGCAGTACATCTTGGGAGACAACAGTTCAAATCCCCACTCGGCCATATGCAACTCACAGGGTGACCTTGGGCAGTAGCTCACTCGCAGCCTGACATACCTCGCAGGGTTGCTGTGGCGGTTAAACGAGGGAGAGGGAACGATGGAATAGCTCCTCGGATTGAAATAAAGGCGGGGGCATAACTGTAACGAACAACAACTGCCCAAACGGCAACTTCCGCCCGTCGCTCTCCCGCCCTTTCCGCCTGCAGTGCCTCTCTCAAGATGGCGCCCACGACCGTCGTCTCTCGTCCCGCGCCGCCGCCAAGATGGCGGCGCTTCCGCCCTTTCTTCCCCTTCCTGTCCATTTTCGCCTCTCCTAAGATGGCGGCGGCAGTGGAGGAACATGCGCGGCTGCTGGATGCCAGCTGGCGGAGGGTGACGAGTTTTAGCTTTTCAGGAGCCATAGACTAGAGCATGTGCAAAGGGCGCCGCGACCACTCTTTCCAACTTCTCTCCCCCCCCATCAGTCCCTGCAGGTTGCTCTTTTGTAAGGGCTCTGTAGAGCCTCCATGGCTCAGCGCAGTCTATATGTTTGGAATGGCAGGAGTTCAGGAACGAGCAGCGCTGCGGCCCAACCCTCCGGATCTGAGTGCAGATCCCCGACCATCATCCCCGACCACTGGCCCTGTTAGCTAGGGATGATGGGAGTTGTAGTCCCAAAACATCTGGAGGGCTGAGTTTGCCTATGCCTGGTCCAGAGGTACTCTGCCCAGAGGCACCTCGGGCTCCTCCCTGCTGCGTACTTTTGCCCAGGGTGGATCGTGCCACTCATAGGGGGATTAAAGAAGAGGGAAGAGTCCAGATGAGCCTTGTCTCCCCGCCCACATGTCCCCATGCTGCTAACATCCTGACTCTTCACAGCCTGCTTTCCCACTGCACCAAATCCCCAGTTTATGGGGGAAATGCACTTGGATCCAGTTCCTGTCTTACTCTTTTCCTTGACTTTTCCTCGTTTTAAGAATAGAATAATAGTCCTGCTGGATGAGGCCAAAGGGGACCCATCCAGGCTAGCATCCTTTTCTCACAGTGGACAGCCAGCTGCGTGTGGGAAGCCTGCAAACTGACTACAGTATGGAGGCGCAGAGCATAGCCATTGCAGCTACAGTAGTAGCCAACGCCATTGGCTCTCTCCTCCATGAATTTGTCCAATTCTCTTTTAACGCCAGCCAAGCTGGTAGCTTCTTGGATTTCTTGAGGGTTTGCAAAGGCACTTTGAACTCACCTGGGAGCCATTGGGGAGAGAGGAAAGAGGGGGCTCCTGTGGTTCCTATGGTGTCTCTCCTTGCCATGGCATCAAATAGTCAAGTGAAGATCACAAGGGGAAGGGGCAAACCTGGGGTTTTTGCTTCTACCAGGCCTGTCTAGATAGTGGATGACAAATGTCAATTGCCATCTGCTTTAAACAGTTTATAGGATTGTGTTTTGATGTTGTAAGTCACCCAAGGACCTTCAGGTGAAGGGCAGGTAGTCCTAGAATTGTAGAGTTGGAAGGTACCCCCAAGGCTCAACTAGTCCAACCCCCTACCATGCAGGAATTAATAATGCTAATAAATAGCCAATCCATTTCCAAGGAAGGCTAAGTTGCCATGGAGCTGCTCAACTCCAGACCAGCTTACTGCAAACAGGATAGGTTCTCTTTTTCTGTCACATGTTCTGTTATTTTTATTATTACACTAAGAAACTCAAGGTGCCATGTGCAGGTCTCCTCCATCTTATCCTCACAACAACCTTGTGAGGTAGAGATTAGGCTGAGACCGGCTCCTAAGGTCACCAAATGAGTTTACTGTAATGGCCAAATGGGGATTTGAACCCCGATACCTCCTGGGTTCCTAGTCTGACACTTTAACCACTACACCACACTGCCTCTCTAGATACAAGCAACCACCAAGAATCATTCTGTGGGAAAAGTTGTGTTTGCAACCCTGGATCAGTTGATGCGACCTCGCCCCAGGCTCCTGACATGGAAGAAAGTCTCGCCTGCAAAGCGGGAATGACCCAGAGAATGCATAACATTATTTAACAGTTTGCTCTATCTTTATTCTGTCTTTCCTCCTCAATGCTAAAAACTCTGCTATGGAAAACTAGTAAAATTAGAGTCTCTTCTAGCAAGCATGTGGAGGTTGGGAGCCTCAGGCGGGAGGTTCCTAGCTTGAAAATGGTTGCAGTGTGGTTTAAAGTAAAAGGCACATGGACCAGGAGAGCAGAACTTGTGAACCCTCAAATCTGTTTCGGAGGGTTGGGGAACCTTCCTGAGAAGATACGGCTGGCACACATGGGCAGGTGGGCTGCTAGTGCTGCTTGGAATACAACCCTAAGCTCCTTCAATTGTTACAGGTAGGTAGCCGTGTTGGTCTGAGTCGAAGCAAAATAAAAAAAATTCCTTCAGTAGAAACCATGGAGCCACCTGGGATGAATAAAGACATTGGATTCTTATCTCATTATGCATGATCAAGCTTTCTTTAGCGCCTCAAGCCCTTGCTTCCCCCCCCCCCCAGGACCAATTGCAGTCATCAGTCGTTAACAGCCATCTACAGGTTTACCACTCCCATCAGCCCATCACCCATTCCCATCACCCCCACCCCCCACCCTCTGAATATACATAAGGGTCTGGTGGCTTCTGTTTCAGTGTATCTGATGAAGTGTGCATGCACACGAAAGCTCATACCAAAATAAAAACATAGTTGGTCTTTAAGGTGCTACTGAAGGGATTTTTTAAATTTCTCTTTCAATTGTGTGTGTGGTATATATTTTGAAACATGCCTCCCCTGTTTATTTGCAGCATTCACTGCCTTCCTGGCAGGCAGACAGCCCTCTCGTTGCAAAGCCCTGGCAGTCTTTCCCATTTCCCTTTTCTGTTTCGTTCTCAGCTGGATGCTCTGCACCTTTGCCCCACGGTGACAGGCAGCCAGCAAAGCCTGCAAAACCGAAAGAAGGCAGTCTTGTCCCTCTCTGCAGTCTCTCCCCCCCCCCCACAACCCCGTGTTGTCCTCTCCCTCAGGATCCTGCTGGCCAGCTCTAACCCTGTGTGTCCCATGAGGCCAGAGAGAGAGGCCCCTGCTCCACACCCAGCCCTCTCTCGGAGGAAAGGCTACAACTCAGAGGCACGGCACGGTCTTTTGCAAACAGGAGGCCCCAGGGGCATCTCCAAGGGCCGCTACTGCCAGTCAGTGTGGACAATACAGAGCTAGAGAGACCAATGGCCTGACTTAATATGGTGCAGCTGCTTGGGGTGCACTGAATTTTACTGCGTGTTTTACCACATCAGCGCTGTCGTTTGCAGGGGCAAAGATGGGGCAACTATTTTCTCATTTCCTGAAGCCCCCCCCCCCATTCCACCAACTTCAATGGGAGGGGGAAATAACTCCAGTCCCAGACTTGTTGTGAAGATGTGAGGGTTGCTGTGGGCACGTTGCTGGAATGGTGGGGCTTAGGATAGTGCAGTATTCCACCCGGCCCACGTGGGTTTCTGCTCTGTTCTTGTGGAGTATTCTGCCACACTTACTGGAGGAGTTTCATACAGTGTAAATTGTGTTCTGCCAACACAGCTACACCACCAGAAAAAGAACTTGTGCTTCTTCCTGTGGACCCTTAGTTAGCAGATCTTTTAATTTTTATTATTAATTTATTATTGGTTTTTAAAAGAAAAAAATTCAAAAATAATTAAAAGAAAAAACTTTTACCATATGCATATATGAGATTCTCTGAATTTTGCGACTACCCCCCCCCATCCCCCGTCCCCTGCACAGGTCCTTAAAATTATTTTTCTAAAACTACATATCATTACGTTCTCCACAGTTTTCATTTCCCTAAATTATCCATATTTTTTTGTTTCTTTACAAGTTATTTTTACAGTCCGTCCGGCTAATGTTTTTATTTGTTTACAATGGTCTCCTAAGTAAATTATAAATTCCGCCCATTCTTTTTTAAACTTCTTCTGGATTCCTGAGTCTCCCAGTCAGTTTTTTAAAGTTTTAAAGTTATTCCATTTCAGCATAGCCCAGCAGTTGGGCTTGCCATTCTTCCCTGGTTCTTTCCCTTGTTGGTTCTTTCCATCTTTGGCCTAGTAGCATCCTTGCCAGTTAGCAGATGTTTAATTCAGGATCATGCCCCGCGATGCATATTTCTGTCTGTGCATCAATGTATACTTGATTCATTCCCTTTTGCTGAGGCAAGGATTTGCACCCTCCTCTATACTGAGCCCAGGGGTGGTACGTGGAAACTTCTGGCAGCTGGGATGAGCAGGGTGCATATTCACTCGCCAACATGCAAAGCGTCTGCGGAACGGAATAGGTGGCAAATGCTGCACTGTTTCCTAATCTATCAACGTTTCTCTCTTTTCTTAATCTATTAGCTATAAAACGCTCCTTTGCATCTGGGCACAGGAGTGCTGTGAAAGCAGCGTGGGGGCGGGGAGAACAGGGAGACTCATAAACGCTCCAATAATTGGTTTTTAAGGGTTTTTTTTCCCCCTTCCCTCCTTTCTTCTTGGTGAATTCTCAATTTCCCTATAAAAGAGGAAATTCATTTCCAGACACTAATGTAATGTCAGTGTGCAGGGTACTCAGCATGGATGATGTATAGGGGGACACTGCAGCGAAAGGACTACTTAATGATGCATAGAATTAAATCCTGCCCTCCTCAGCTGAGCCTTGTGCCTCCCTCCTTGTTCCCAGGCTCCTAGGGCATCATGGGATGTGAAGGCAAGGATTTGTATTGCCTGTACTGTGGAACAGCAGTGCCCACCTGGTCCCATCCTGGCCTTCCCATCTCTTATATCTCTGGCGCTCGCTGGTGCTATCAGAATCCTTAGCCCTTATTCCATCTGCTGTGGCTTCCGAGGGAACCTCGGGGCTGCTCAAAACCCCAAGTATTCGGACACAGCTAAACTGAAATTAAAAGACGCCTGCTTCTTGGGAGAAAAGCCTAGACAAACCTAGACAGCATCTTAAAAAGCAGAGACATCACCTTGCCGACAAAGGTCCGTATAGTTAAAGCTATGGTTTTCCCAGTAGTGATGTATGGAAGTGAGAGCTGGACCATAAAGAAGGCTGATCGCCGAAGAATTGATGCTTTTGAATTATGGTGCTGGAGGAGACTCTTGAGAGTCCCATGGACTGCAAGAAGATCAAACCTATCCATTCTGAAGGAAATCAGCCCTGAGTGCTCACTGGAAGGACAGATCCTGAAGCTGAGGCTCCAATACTTTGGCCACCTCATGAGAAGAGAAGACTCCCTGGAAAAGACCCTGATGTTGGGAAAGATGGAGGGCACAAGGAGAAGGGGACAACAGTGGATGAGATGGTTGGACAGTGTTCTCGAAGCTACGAACATGAGTTTGACCAAACTGCGGGAGGCAGTGCAAAACAGTTGTGCCTTGCGTGCTCTGGTCCATGGGGTCATGAAGAGTCAGACACGACTAAATGACTAAACAACAACAACAACAACTGAAACCCTCTGAATTATATCCTGGGCTGTCCTTGCTGCCTGGCAATGTGAGCCACTGCAATCCACTCTTGACCTGCAGTACACGTGAAAAGGAACTGGGGAGTTTAGTGGGCCACAAATTAATCATAAAGCAGGAGTGCATTGTGGCAGCTAAGAAGGTTAATGCAAGTCTAGGCTGCACTGATGGAAGTCGTATAGCATCCAGAACGTGAGAAGGAATGGTACCTGAGCTCTGCTTTGGCTTGGCCAGGTGTACGGGGTGTCCAGTACTGGGGCCACACAGTTTAAAGGGGGATAGTGACAAAGTGGGACATGCCCGTCACAGGAAAAACTGATACAGTAAGGGGCCTGGAGATCTAATAGTAAAATGAGCGAAGATGGAACGACCTGGGCATGTTTAACCTGCAGCCATTACACTGGAGTGAATTCATTTCCTGTTGCTCCAGTTAGCATGGGCATGAAATTGCAAGAAAGAGGAGTTCATATAGGAAAAAAAAGATTCTGATTTCAGTATGGTGGGGGAACCTGCCTTAGAAGGTGGTTAACCTCTGGTAGAGGTTGTTAAGCACTGTCTGGGTGGCCACCAACCCCAGGTGCTTTAGTACTGGACGTCATGCATCCAGGAAGGGCTTGGACTACATGAGCCTCAAGGGCTTCTGAAGAGGTCCCTGGAGGAGCAGACAGCGGCCACTAGGTCTCATGCCAACAAGCTATCGGAAGTTCCCAGCCCTCGGTACTCTCTGTCTTGTCCAGGGGTCGGCAAGGTTTACCTTGCCTGGGCTAGTTCACTCCAGTGGAGATCCCTCTGTGGGCTGGATTGCGCGTGCATGTGCGATTTCCGGTGTCTGCGTCTGCGCAGACGTGGTTTCCGGCGCCACGGAACTAAGTCCCCACACCGCACTGCGCCGGTTTAGCGCAGCGCACGGGGACTCGCCGAATGGGTGGCTCAGTTCGGGGGCGGCTCATGGGCCGGTTAAACAACCCCCGTGGGCCGCTTGTGGCCCATGGGCCTTAGGTTGCCGACCCCTGGTCTTGTGCCTTTCAGGCCCAGAGATGCCCAGGCCCCAGCAGGAAGGGCCAAGTAGCTCCCAGGATAGAGGAGAGGAGAGATGATGGTTGGCCAGATGGGAAACCCAGCCAGATGGGCGGGGTATAAATAATAAATTATTATTATTATTATTATTATTATTATTATTATTATTATTATTATTATTGGCCTGCCCCTGGGGAGGATGCAGGGTGTGTGATTCCAGGGGGGTTCAGATCCCAGCCCCTACAGGACTCCTCCCTGTGTTCTGACTGAACCCTTCCATGCTGGCAATAAATCTCCCTGTGTGTATTATTTGTTTCTTGTTGACACCCTCTCTGAGTGCTTGGGGTGTTTGTAGGGACTGTGATTATGGGGTGCTGGGGCTTTCACAGCGCCATGTGCATTTGCTTGCATTGTTATCCTTGCACACTGTGTGTGTGTTCACCCATGACTGGCTATGCTATGTGTGGGTAGTGCTGGTGGTGTTGCTCTGGATGCCATGTGCATCAGGAGTAAGCAAACTAAGGCCTGGGGGGCCGGATCCAGCCCAGTTGCCTTCTAAATCCTGCCCATGGGCGGTCCGGGAATCAGCATGTTTTTATATGAGTAGAATGTGTGCTTTTATTTAGAATGCAACTCTGGGTTATTTGTGGGGCGTAGGAATTCGTTCATTCCCCCCAAAAAAATATAGTCCGGCCCCCCACCAGGTCTGAGGGATGGCCCACGGCTGAGAAAGGTTGCTGACCCCTGCTCTAGATGATGTATGGTTCCTCCAACAGGCTAACAGTCCTTTCTAGCCACTTCTGAATGGGGTTTGGATGCAGAGGTTTTTAATCCTGCCTATCACTTGTGGGTATAAATTATGCCATTTCCTATACTTTTGATTGTTCTGTCCATTTCTTTGGTCATCGCAAGTGGCTATTTGTTAACGGGTAGCAGAGGGGGTGCGGCAACCCCATGCAAAATTGTTTCATGCTAATAATAATAATAATAATAATAATAATCCCGCATCGTTTTCATGACGTGACACTCAAATTCTGTAGAGACCTTCCAGGTCGGTCACCAATTTCCAAAATGCTGGGGTACCATGCCTCTCCAGTGCCAATTCCAACCACATTTGCTTAATAAGGACCTTTACCTTTTACCAACTGTTTAGCAATTATATTTTGGAAAGGGAACAGGAATTCTTGTTAGAGAAACCCTCATTGAAACTCATAGAATTGCAGAGTTTGGAGGCACCTTGTTGTTGTTGTTGTTGTTGTTGTTGTTGTTGTTGTTGTTTAGTTGTTTAGTCGTGTCCGACTCTCCGTGACCCCATGGACCAGAGCATGCTTCCACTGCCTCCTTCTCATGAGGTGGCCAAAGTATTGGAGCTTCAGCTTCAGGAAGGATCTGTCCTTCCAGTAAGCACTCAGGGCTGATTTCCTTCAGAATGGATAGGTTTGATCTTCTTGCAGTCCATGGGACTCTCAAGAGTCTCCTCCAGCACCATAATTCAAAAGCATCAGTTCGTCGGCGAACAGCCTTCTTTATGGTCCAGTTCTCACTTCTATTCCAACCCACTACAACACAGGAATCTAAACTAGAGCATACATGGCAGATGGGCATCCAACCTCCAAGGAAGAGTCCACCACCTCTTGTGGGAGTCTGTTTCACCGCTGAACAGCACTTGCTGTCGGAAAGTTCTTCCTGGTGTTTAATCAGAATCTCGTTTCCTGAAACTTGAATCCATTGGCTTAGGTCAGGGGTCAGCAACCTTTTTCAGCCGTGGGCTGGTCCACCATTCCTCAGACCATCTAGTGGGCCAGACTATATTTTGAAGGGGGGGGGGGAGAGAACGAATTCCTATGCAGCACAAATAACCCAGATATGCATTTTAAATAAAAGCACACATTCTACTCATGTAAAAACACCAGGCAAGCCCCACAAATAACCCAGAGATGCATTTTAAATAAAAGGACACATTCTACTCATATAAAAACACGCTGATTCCCTGACTGTCCGTGGGCTGGATTGAGAAGGCGATTGGGCCGCATCTGGCTTAGGTCCTACCCTCCAGAGCAGGAGAAAACAAACTTTCCCCATCTTCCATGTGGCAGCCCTTTAGATATTTGAAGATGGCTAGGCTATCATATCTCCTCCCAGTCTAAACATCCCCAACTCCCTCAACTGTTCCTCATATGGCTTTGTCTGCAGACCCTTGATCATCTTGGTCGCCGTCCTCTGCACACATTTCAGCTTGTCAATATCCTTAAATTGTGATGCCCTGAAATATAGACAGTATACTTCATTTCCCCACTCCATCTCAGACACTTACACAGATATTTGTAGAAAATTCGAATGTTCGGAACTGGCAAATTGTCAGCCATTAGTGAAAGATGTGACTTGCTTAGTCAATGATGCTATAGCTGCCTTTCTGCAACATTTATCAGCTGAAAGGCATCAACCGACAAGTCAATGTGTTGTTACGGACACACCCTCCTCCTTTTTTTAAAAAAAAACCCACATTGCAATCTTTAACCCACCAAGAAAGTGCCTTTGAACCTCAGGGGAGACTTCACTTTAGAGAAGCCTAACCATTAGGCAACTTCATCTTAGTGTTTATTGGGAAGGTAATGGTTAACCAAGGCCTGATGTTGCTGAGTCACAGAGCATAATTCATCAACCCAGATCTCTTTACCTGTCAAGACTTATCATATAAACATTAATACCTTCCAGAAGATAATCAAAGAACTGCTTAAATTCATCTGAAGCCCCACGGTCATCGAGTAACTGGGTGGGTGGGACTGATGCTCCAGGGGCAAACGCCCCTTTGTCTGGGATCTGAGGGGTACTTCCCCCCCACCTGCAGGAATGATGGGAACGGGTGTGCGATGAAGAAGGGCAGGCCTGCTGCTGCGGTTCAAGACAAACCCGCTACGCACACAGAAGCGCTGATCTACTGTGCATGTATTCTCATCTCATTCAGATACAGCCTTTTGTTCCAGAACCACAAACTGGCTTTTAAAAATTCTGCAGCGCTTCCTTTCCTTTTGTTAACATTGCTGCCCCCCCCCACCTCTCACCCAAACACCCCAAGAGATTCCAGTTTAAATATCTGGGCAAGTACTTTCCTTCACACCCCTGAAGGGAATTAAGAGTAACCTCATGTATTCTGATACCAAAGAAAAACACCACAGGAGCATGGAGCACTTTGTCAAAACACCTGGAACCCCCTGGAAGCTTGCTATCACTGGACAGAGAGTGTGGGTGGTGCGTGCCCAACATTTGTGACAATATTACATCCCGTTTCCGTCTTCTAAGGCATTAGTGAACTTTCCCAGTTTGATGCCACCTGCAAATATGAGGCACTCTGTGATCAAAGATGTCAAAAGCAAAAAAATCCTGTATTGCAAGGGGTTGGACATAGGCAGGTCTATGTTTCTATGAACCACCAGGGCAAGACAGAAGCTTGTGCCTACCCACCCAGTCCAGGGGCATAGGAAGGGGGGGTGCACCCCACACCGCGGGGGGCGGCACTTAGCGTGGGGTCTGGCCTGCAGCACGCCCAAGCCACGTGTGTCTCCTGGGAGTGACGTGGTGGCTCGGGGCCCTGTGCTGCCCGAAACAGCAGCATGGGGCTTGCATCCACCAGGCGGACTCTGTGGCCAGCTCGCCGCGGTGCCCCCCTGGGCGGATTGCCGCGCCGCACCCCTGGACAGATCGCCGCCCCCCCCGCCACTCCGGGTGCTACGCCCCTGACCCAGCCTATGTTGATGAGGATTCACTAGTGAGCGCTTTTAGGGAAAGGAACGCCAACCAGCTACAAAATTAATAAGAAATAAATAAATGTGAAATGCTTCTCTGCCTATCAAGATAATAAAGCTGCATTCATACACTCTTATGGTCTCCCTGCATGATGGACACATCATGCAGACAGTATAAAATAATAGCAGAGGCGATCTGGCACATTCAGAATAGTACATAGAATTTGCAGATGTGGCAAACAGACAACAGATTTTTTTCCTGATGTCTAATGACTGAGGAATACAAACGGCAGCACTGAAACTGAAGGAATGATTAAGCAACGCAACTATCATTTCATGATCCACTGGGGGGAGGGACATAACTAAAACTTTTACTTCATTGTACAAATCAAATGTTATCACAGAACATAAAGAGCATGATTGAAGCTGATGGTGAGCTCACAGATGTCACAGGAATGTCCATCATTTGGGGAGTATGCTGATTAATTCTGTGCCATGAGAGTGGGGATGATATAACCATGATGGGCAACATTTTTGGTCTCTACACTGGAGTCTGTTTTACAGCTTACTGGAATTTGGTGCAGCCCTTTTTATTTAAACGAGACCTTCCAAATATAATTGGTTGCTGCTGCTGCTGCAGCAGCAGCCCCTGGAAAGCTAAGTAAAGGTAAAGGTGCCCCTGACCATCAGGTCCAGTCGTGTCCGACTCTGGGGTTGCGGCGCTCATCTCGCTCTATAGGCCGAGGGAGCCGGCGTTTGTCTGCAGACAGCTTCCGGGTCATGTGGCCAGCATGACAAAGCCGCTTCTGGCGAACCAGAGCAGCACACGGAAACGCCGTTTACCTTCCCGCCGGAGCGGTCCCTATTTATCTACTTGCACTTTGATGTGCTTTCGAACTGCTAGGTGGGCAGGAGCGGGGACCGAGCAACAGCTCACCCCGTTGCAGGGATTCGAACCGCCGAGCTTTTCCTTATTCATCATCTGGTGGTATTACGATGCAGTCCTAACCAGTTATTTATTTATGGGAAAATATTTATAGACCGGTGGCTTCAGGGAGACTTTAAACAGCGTTGGGGACAAAACAGTGTCCGGTGGAACCTCACAACACAAGTGTCACGGTCCGGTCAGCGGGCGGTTGAAGCCCTGACTGGGGACGTCAGGACCAGAGGCAAGATGGTGATGTAGAAGCAGGAACAGGTGCAGGGCTGAGGGTCCAGCAGCAGGCAGTCGCAGGGTCAAGGAGCAAGGCAGAGGCGAAGGTCTGGGAGTCAAGGAGCAAGGCGTCAGCAGGGCGAAGTCCAAGGGTTGAGGATCAAGGCGTCGGCAAGGCGAGGGTCCAAGGAGCAAGAGACCAGAGGCAACCAGGCAGGGATAGCGTTGCTGTGGCAAAGAGCTGGAGGGAAATGCTGAGCTTTTATCCCTCCCAGCTCCTGCCACCAGGTGCAGTGAGGTATCAAGTGGCCTCACCTGAGTGACCACTCCTTGCCTCTCTAGCACAAGCTGAGGCCTCACCTGAGTGGCCACTCCTTGCTTCTCCAGCACAAGCTGAGGCAGGCCCCAGTCCTGCAAAGCACTACAGGCCCCAGAGCCTGACTCCTGCCCATACTCCTGACAACAAGCTCCAGGGAGTCAAAACACACTCCACAGTCCTACTCTGGACTCGACTGCACAGGTAGGAATGAAACCACTGCAGTCTGTGATCCCCACCCCAGGAGGATGCCAGAGTCAGTGGTAACCAAAGCCACTGAGAGACTGAGTAAGGGCAACAGGGGCTCACTCCATCACCCAACTTTTGAACAAGTTCATTCACGCAGAGACAGTTCCCAAACCAGGCGTGAAGTTCAAGATACCAGCCCACTCCTAAAGAAACCTTCCCTGGGCCTCTTGGATGGGAATAACTGCCAACCAATGGCAAAGGCCTCCTTCTTGGGGAAGGTGTTGGCGAGGGTAGCAGTGGGGCAGCTGCAAGCATCCTTGGATGACACAAAATATTTTGATCCATTCCAACCTGGGCTCCACCTGGTCATGGGACTGAGTCTTCCTTGGTGGCCTGGATGCCTGCTTCTTGGTCTCACTGTAGCTTTTGATACTTCCTGGACCAGCTCTGTGGGCTGGAAATTGGGGGGCACTGTATTCCAGTCCTGCATGAGGGATCAAATCCAGTAAGTAGCATTGGGAGGGTGCTTTTCGGCCCCCTGCTGGTTTTTCTATGGAGTGCCACAGAGTATTATTTTATCCCCAATGCTGTTTAATATCTACAAGAAGCTGCTGGGAGCAGTCATTAGGAGTTTGGGGGAAAGACACCATCAGCATGCTGATGACACTTAGCTATTCCATGTAACACCTGAATCATCAGGGGCCATGCAAGACCTGGACCAGTGCCTGAGCTGAGTGGTGAGATGGGAGAAGAGAAATAAGTTGAGCCACACAGCAGCACTCTGGGTGGGTGGTTCCCATGTCAGAGAAACAGGTCAATTGCCTGCCTGAGACAGGGTTGCCCATCCCCTGGAGGAGCAGGCATGCAGTGCTTCTGGAGCTGGCTATGTCGCTGAAGGGCCAGGTAGCCTCCATGGCTAGAAACACATTTTTCCAGCTGTGCCTGGTATGACAACCATTCCTGGGCTGGGAGACCTTGCTCAGGCATTAGTAAATTCAAGATTAGATTACAGTGGTACCTCGGTTTATGAACACAATTGGTTCCGGAAGTCTGTTCATAAACTGAAGCGTTCATAAACTGAAGCGAACTTTCCCATTGAAAGTAATGGAAAGTGGATTAATCCGTTCCAGACGGGTCCGCGGAGTACTCAACCTGAAGCGTACTTAACCCGAAGCATGGGTGTAATTGGTTCCGGAAGTCTGTTCATAAACTGAAGCGTTCATAAACTGAAGCAAACTTTCCCATTGAAAGTAATGGAAAGTGAATTAATCCGTTCCAGATGGGTCCGCAGCGTTCGTAAACCGAAAATTCGTAAACCGAGGTGTTCATAAACCGAGGTTCCACTGTACTGTAATATGTGCTGTGCAGGGCTTCCCTTTTGCTTGCTCCAGAAAATGCAGCTAGGGCACAGCATATTCATTGTATTTCCAGCAATTTATTGTAAATTGCTTAGAGCTTTTGCTACAATCAAGTGGTACAGAAATTTTGTCACCATCCCCACCCCTCAAATACAGAGCAATTCTGCATTTCGTAGCACAGTTCCCCACCTTCCCTTAGAGCTCCGGTGATTTTGCCAAAAGTACCCTAGTCCATGTTGTGGTGTGTTATGTGACCTCACCTCATCTGTTGTCATTTCTCTCCTCCTTTCTGTTCTGCAGACTTCTCACTTATTATATTTACCAGAATGGAGTAGTCCACCAGCTGGTGACAGCTGCAAAATAGTAACTTGAGGGCAGACACTCAAAGGGTGGAGCCAAGCACCAACTGCACCCCCGAGTCACACACCTCCACATACCAGAGCGAAGCTACATGTGAGTTGCTGCAGATCAGGAGCCCCCAAAAACCTAACTGGCAGCAGCCTCTTCTGGTTTCTAGAGGGAATCAGAAATCCTTTACTGATTCAGCAGATCTGGCAGCAATCAACAGTAGATCCTGATAGACTTTTACCCCTCCTCACCAGGGGTGTACCTAGAGGTGGATCAGGTTGGCCCCCATCAAGGACACAGAAAATGTGTATTTCCGCTCTGGCTCAGAGCGGCTAGGAGCTTACCTGCCTGTCTGCAAGCTCCTCAGGCTGTTCTTCCACTGCTCTGGGCAGCCAACATCTCCTTGCCAAGGGCACAATTGAATCTCAGTCAGCAAAGCATGAGACTCTTCATTCCAGGGCCATAGGTTTGAGCCCTACGTTGCGTGAAAGGTCCCTGCATTGCAGGGGGTTGGACAAGATGACCCTCGTGACCCCTTCCAGCTCTACAATTCTAGGTACGTGTGTCTGCTCCTCGCCCTTCCACTGAAACAAACTCTTGCTCCAAGGGGGGATTTTTCACCAGACCTTCTGTAGGGTAGCTGAACAAATTTACAGGATGAGGCCCTCGGAACCAATAAATCCTCTGCAAAGGGCTGCAGTGTGATGGCAGAGTGTCATTTCCCCTGGTGGCATTTCCAGGCAGGGCTGGGGGAAGACCGGTGCCTAGAAACCCAGGGGGAGCCGTTGCTGTCAGCCAGTGCAAGCAATACTGAGTGAGGTGGCTCTCTATATTATGCAAGGGCACAAGTAGGCGTTCCACCATAACAGGCACTCCCTGCTGCCCCAGCCTGAGGTGGGCTGTCAATCAGTGGGGGCTACAGCTGGGCCTAGCAGTCCAGGGCAGGTGATGTGGACCCAGGAGGGAGATCTCCCCGCCAGGCCAGGCCAGGCCAGGCCTTGCTTTGCTTTCCTCCCCTCCTGCCTGGTTTCTTTCACAACAGCTCCTGAGCAGTTCTTTTTAACTCTTAAAAGCACTCAGCCATGACCCCCCTGCTTTCTCTCCCCCTCCAAAACCCCAGGCAGCCAATCCAGCGCCTCTTCGCTTGCTGAGGCAGAGCTGCGAGGGGGCTGTGTGGATAAAACCAGCTTGGCATGCCTCTTTTCCTGGGGACAAAACGGCCGGAGAAGCCGCCCAGGACCAGTAGCTCCTTTCTCTGGCTGGCCGGCAGAGGCGACCAGGTAAAGGGTCCTCCTGGGGCGCCAGAGGCAGGAGACCTGCGCGGGGGTGGGGTGGAGAGGTGCCAGGACCACGCAGCTTCCCGGGAACCTTCGCAAATCCTAGGGTCGTCGAGAAATGGGTACGGGGCCCCTTCCAAGAACCCTCGGCCCTCCTCGCCTTGGGTGCTTCTGAGGTCGGCTCACTGAAACAGGCGCGTCCAAGTCAGGGCCAGCAGGTGCCCCGAAAAGTGCCCTCTGCCGGTTTTGCTGGGGCGGCCCCCACCTTTCCTCAGGCCGCTCTCGCTTTCTCTCCCCCAGCAGCAAGAGCAGGGCTTCGGATCCCTCCAGGAAAAGGACTCGGCGGCCTCTCGCCAGCCCCCAGACGAGCCGGCCAAGCCATGCCCCATAACTCCATCCGCTCAGGTAAGCGTTTCCGTGGCGGTGGGGCAGGAACCAGGGTGGGAGGGAGTGGGGGAGTCACTCGCCTACTTCCAACCTGTACTTCGGATGAGAGAAGAGCCTCTCCCCCGGCTGCGTGCCTTCCACTCCCAACTGGCGCCCCAACTGCCGCTGCTCCCTCCATCTGGGCTGCCGGCTTCGGCCTGCCGGTCTCTTCCACCACCCCCCCAGCCCCCTCGCCCCACGCGCGTTGGGGAAGGAGGTCCGGGAAGGCATGCCGCGGACGGGAAGGCAGGGCTTTCCCGGCCCGCCTGCGCGGAAGTTGCGCGCGCCCAAGGCCAGCCCGCCCGGGCGACCTCCTGCCGCGGCGAGCCAGGCTTGCGGGGAGGGCCCACCCGAGGGGGGCCGGCGGGCCGGCGGGCTGAGCCCCATGGCGAGCAGCCCGAGCGAGTCGCTGGGCTCTCACCCGCCTAGCCAAGCGGGGCGCAAGAATCCGCCTCTGCGCCGGCCTTGGTCCGCTTGCGGAGGGAGGCAAAGGCGTCCTCTGTGGCCGGAGAAGGGGTCGCTCCTGACCGACTCGCCCCACCCAGGGGCACCGGAGAAAGCCTCCTCCAGCCCCCGCCCCACAAAACACACAAGCTTGGAGTGAAGTGCTCGCCTGCCGTTCAAACTCTCACGTAACAACCTCCAGATCCCCTGTTTTTTGAGGGTGAAGCTGTTGCCCAAAGCAGCCGCTTCTTCATTCCATGTGGGGCTGAGCCCCGGGGCGAAGAGGGAGCTGGGCTGCTACAGGAAGCTCACCTCCTTCTTCTCACCCTAGCAAAGTTTCGACGTGCGGGAGACGTGGATCGGGATCAGCGGGGTCTGCTGCGCCCCGCACACACCTCTGAGCGCGCGGGGAGAGTCACAGCCCGCCCACCTGCCCAGCGCGGGGCTCCTTTTCCAAGTTGTCCAGACATTTGCGGGGTTGGAGGCAGAAAAGCCACCCCGAGGCCTTTGCCGGCTGAAAGTCAGGTCTGTGGCTCCCTGGCTAACCGAGTGGGGCCAACGCAGTATTTTCGTTTCATCCTGAGCTAATATTCAACTGGGCTCCCTTAACGGAGAGGCAGGTGCCCATGGGCGTAGGCATTGGTGGGGCAGGAGGGGAGCTGCCCCCCTAAATCTAGTAAATCAATAAATATACTTAACTAAGTGAGGTTCTGCCCCCTAACATGAAGCCTGCCCACCCCAACATAAATCCTGGCTACGCCCATGCAGGTCGTCAATTTCCGTATTATTTGCATTTTCTTCTTCTGGGGTAAACTTAAGAGAACAATCGTGAGATTTCTCAGGAGGCAGAGCGCCGGAGAATGGCCAGCGGCAGGTTGGAAAGAGAAGGGGAAGTTCAGTTCAGTTCCCATTAGCGTGAAATTTGGGTGTGGGGTATCGCTGCTTCTGCTGCATGGTTCGCCAATATTATTATTATTATTATTATTATTAATTTATTAGTATGCTGTTGTTGTTTGTTGTTCCCCACCAGTTGTGCAACCATTTAGGCTTTTAGATGTCAAAATTTCCCTTCTTTCCCGGCGCTGCAAAAACTCTCAGGGTTGCCACAATATGGGAATTCACTGTAGCATTGGGTCGCCCAGCTAATTCAGTGTCCGTTGCCTGCTGAGCAACAGACTTTTTCCCTTAAAGTAGTTCATACTGCAGTCTTGTGAATGCTGGGCCAAACATTACGTTTAAGAAAAAGCAGGTGCAAAGGAGTCCAGCCGCTGCCACGTGTCGGCCTCTTCGGACTGAGGCGCGTCTGATCCCCTGGGTCAGGTCTCCTGCCGCCGCCGAGGACGTCCTGCCCGCCAGCAGCCCTTCCACACTGGATAGCGGGGGGTTCCGAATCCCATCCACTCGGCTGCCTCGGGCCACGTCCTCCTGTTCGCACGCTCGCCGGTGCCTCTTTCGAATCCGAAGCAAGTCCCGCTTCGCCCCGAGAGGCTTCGGGGCGGGCCGAGGCCCCCTCCCTCCCGTGGGAGAAGCAGGGAGACCGGCGGCGGCTGGCAGCGACAGTCGTCCCCTGGTGTGCGGAGCTCCGGGGCCTCCAGTGCCACCCCACCGGAGGGACGCTACCTCCTCCGGCCCGCCACGTCGGTTAAGCAGTCCCAGGCCTACCTTCTCGTCGACCATCGCCCCCTCCCCACTTCCCTTTTCTTTTCAGGGCTTCCTTTTTTTCCTTTCCCGCAAACAAGGAGGGCCCTCGAGGCGTCCGCTTCCATCTCCACAATTTCGTCTCACAATTTCAGCGGCCGTTTTCTTGGAGACTTAAAAGCTTATGTAGAGCCTGCATTCTGGATCCGGCCAGACTCAGAGGCCCACTGACCGAGTCCAGCATCGTGTTCTTGCAGAGGCCGAGCAGGTGCCTGTGGAGAAACCCGCCGGCAGGATTCGACCACAAGCGCCCTCTCCCTTGCTGCGGTTTATAGCAGCTGGCATTCAGAAGCTTTGCTGCCTCCAATTATAGCCGCAGAGCCGAGCCATCGTGGCCCTCGACGGCCCTCTCCGGCATGACCCAAACGATCTCGTCCAACTCGGAATATTTCTGCATGAAGGAAACGCGCAGGCGGAGCTCTTTTGCAGAGCTAGCTTGGCCACAGCGAAAGTAGAATCAATCGATCAAATAAATAAATAAATAACAAGATCATCTGAATGGTCCCCGCTGCCCACGTCGAAGTCTTGGGGCGCCTCTGAAGACTGTCGGTATATTGCAGGAGTTCTTATGCGCATTTCTTCGCCATGCATAGCCTACATTCCCAAGCGCTCCTTCTGTCCCAGGCGCAAACGGGGCATTTGTACAGGATTCTCGCTGGGGCATCCGGACAACCCCAACATCTCTTCAAGAACCCGGCAACCCCCTTGCAGATGAGACGGATCCGTCCCCGACTCCCCGGGACTCTGTTCTTTGGCTCGGGCTCGGCCGCTCCCATGTCCAAGGGGCGGGAAGGCGATGGTGGGACTGGGAGCGAGGCGCAACCCTTTTATTTTGGATTCGTCTCGTCGTGTTTCTCTCACGGGGCTCGCAAGCAGCTTGAATGAAAAGGTGCCCGGTGTGGTGTTTCCATCTTCCTCTGAGGCAAGCTCTGCACCCAAAATGGTTCAATGACAAAATCGATAACATGGGGGGGGGTGCGTCCCCCTCTTGCCTCGACAGCGACCACCTTCGGGCTCCTGTCTGCCGCATTTCGGGTTCTGACAAGATTCGGCTTTTCCGGAACCTTTGGTGACATAGGTGCCAACTCCCTGGGGCCCTGGGTGCTCGAGCAGCCACAAAATTCCCCCTGAGGGGACCGGGCACCCACAGATTTCGGTGCCAGGGCACCCATGGTCCCAGGCACCGACCGTCGAGGGTCCAAGTTTGGCACTCCTGTTTGGTGATGACCGGCGCGCTGGAGCGAATTTGCTTTTCTGACTTTTAAGACTGAGTCGAACACTTCTTGATTCCATCCCATGTGGGAATAAGGAGGGAGAAAAGGCCCTCGGAAGTTCGTGGCGCCAGATCCACTGCCTTTATTTATTTATTTATTTATTTATTTATTTAATTTTATTTTTAAAAACGACTGGCGAAGAGGGAATGTGAGCGAAGCTTGTCAAAAAGCAACAGACGCGGCTACTGTGTTCGAAGGAACAGAGAACGGAACCCGGAGCTCCACGGGGAGATACTGCGGAGGGCGCGTAAGACCACCTCGCAGCTCCTGGGAGTCGGGTACGGTACACACGTGCAGGATGACCCGCTGGTTTCCAGGCCAGAGGGCAACAGGGCCGGGCTGTTGGCCTTTGGCTGTGCAGGCTAACGAGGCCACTCCTACTTTCCCTGCGGTGCCCAGTCTTCTCCAGGCGAAATCCCCGGTTTTGCGGCTCCGGCAGTTTGCGCATCTCGGCAAGGAGCTGGTTGCTCTTCTCTCGCCAGCTGTTTGCCCCCGACTGCTGCTCCATGGAAATGGCTTGCTTGTTGTAGCCAGCATGGCGGGGAACGGGGTGGAGGACAGGTGCCACAAGAACCAGCTCCTAGGGGCTGAGGTCCCTTCTCCCTCCCAATAAAATATTTGAGGGGGTCGCCGTAGCGATGGGCACGCACTGCCATTCAGATGGTGTGCATGTGCCACGTCTTATGATCAATTATTGTGCCACATCTTATGATCTGATCCGGAAATCCGTCACGTCGAGGAGAAAAAACCAAGTGAGAAGCGACCCGGCTTGGTCAAACTTCTTTCCCTCTCTGCTGTTATTCCGGATCTTCTGAGATCCCGCGAAATTTGCTGCATTTCGCGCGGTGTTAGAGCAGAGAAAGTAACATGCTAGGACGAAGGCGGGGAGAAAGATCTCCCGGACCTCCAGCTCGCAGCTTGAGAGGCCGGCGAGGCCAAATTCCTGCCTAGCGCTGCGAGGGGCTGGGCGCTTCCAGACGAGCCTTTGAATGTCCTTCATGCAGTTTTGCGTCTAGATGGAAGCCGATTGCAAGAGTCCGACAGCTGCACAACCTGGCTGCGGGAGCGCAGTTGAGGCACCCGGGGAGCCCTTGTTGTCCGGGGGCGGGGGCGGGAAGCAGCGGGGATGCCCCTCCGGGCCTGAGGGTTTTGCTGCGCATTTCCCGTTTGGGAGCCATTTCATGCCCGCATCCTTCTCAGTTGGCTCGCTGACTTAAGAAACCTCATTCCAGGAAGAAATTAATTAACACTGCAATTAGCTATTTGATTAGGAGGAAACGGCAGCCCTCCCTTCCAAGTGCAGGTGTGCAGGGGCTGGCTGAAAACCTGTAAGGTCGTGACTCTCCCCATCCTTTTTTATGAGGCTGCATTTTTAATTTTAATTTATTTTTAATGTATTTAGTCTTGTTGTTGAATTGTATTTTAACTAGTTGTTTTATATTTGGTATTAGCCGCTCTGAGCCCGGCCTGGGCTGGGGAGGGCGGGGTATAAATAAAATTTATTATTATTATTATCCCCTGCCACTCCAGCCCAGGGATACCGCAGGCGCTGCTTTGAAAGTTAACTTTTTACAGTTCTGCTGGGCTAGGCTAGTGCAACGAGCAATCAGGGGAAATCACGTACCCCGGGGGTGCTAACGCGGTGAAGAGAAGCATTAAAAAAAATGGGAGGGGAGGAGGGAACAACAAAGCCCACACAATTCTGTTGTGTTCATCCTGTAGATGCTCAGACCCCACCAAGTGCAAGACCCCTCCTCGAGTCCCTACTTGCTGCTATTTTCAAGAGCATCCACAAATATAATTCTTCAGGCGGGGGTGGGAGGTGCGGTTCTCCTACTTGTACCCAAAGCGCCGCAGCCTTTGTGCTTTTTGCAGCCCCATCCATGGTGCTGAAGCGGATGCGGTCCTCACGGTCCTTTCCAACCCTGCAATTCTATGATTCTATGAATTGAGAAAGTAGGTGAAACAACCCTGAATTGTTGCTGAACCGCAGCTCCCACCGTCATTTTATTGGCTACGCTGACTGCCTGGCCAGACGGCAATTGGGACCATGGCAACACCTGGAGTGATTCTGCGTTATCTGTTCTCCTTTGCCCTGTTGGGTCAGCTTCCCCCGAGACCAACTAATAACACGGAATAAGTGCACCACTAATGCACCATTCTTGTGTCAAAAACATGTTGCAGAAAATATCTACTACAGTAAAATACCAGCCTCTGGAAGGGCCCTCAGTTTCCATGTCATGTCTTCTTCTTCTTTGGTGATCACTCGTAGCAGAGTAAGATTGTCTTCCATGAACACAGTTTTAACAATGAGTCCGTAGGTGACTGTGGAGGCCAATTCTGGATCCACACGCCCTTCCACAGTGGGGACATTGGTTTCCGAGCGGGAGTTGGTCACGGTGAGGGTTTGCCAAGCGTGCCTTCCTCTTAGCACGTTTCTCCCTTCTTGTGTCCTGAGTTTGAGTGTCTTCAAAGCCTGGGAAGCGTTTGCCCAGCTTAGGGAAGGAGGCGCGATGCTCTGGAAGGATCCTGGACTCCTGCTGCCTCCTTCCCAAAGCCAGGCAGTGAAGGCCTCTTCACCTGGGCAGCAGCACCTCAGTAGGCAGACGGGCAAGGGAGTGTCAGTCAGCTAACCCACCCTCACTGCCCTGCCTTGGCATCAGGCCACACCCCTCCCCCATGTGCTGGCCCCTCCTCCTGCTTGTTGGTGAGTACTGGCACTTTTTCCTTTAAAAAATGCACTGCTTGTGTGAGAACACAAATACCAATTCCAGCAGAGTTAGCTTATCTCTATAAGCTATTAGGATAAGGTTGCACAGGCTTCTAAAATAGCTTTGATATTCAAGGATGCTTTAGGCAGACTTGGATTACATTCTCCCTGGTTTATGTTTCCCTCTTAACAAATAAATCACTCTCCCACTGTTTAAGTAAATAAATTGTTAGATTTACTCACATCAAAAGTCTTGGCAGGATTCAAGAGATACAATGGTGAAAATCAGTGATGCAAATCAGACAGGCAATAATCCTTAAAAGTTATAGTCCAAACTGGAGTGTGCTCTCTGGACGAGAGTTTACAGACATCCTATCCCATTGCGGGTAAGAAAAAGTGTGTGCGGTGGCAGGAAGAAGTAAAGATTTTGTTTCTATTCCCCTTCCTTCCACACAAGTTTAGAGGAAATAATAATAATAATAATTTTATTTGTACCCCCAGCTAGAGCCGGGTTCAGGGCAGCTAACATCATAAAACTAACACAGTATACAAAGAACATAAAAACAGGCGATCAATTAATTAAAATACAACTTAAAGTTAGTTCAGAGCAAATTAAAATCTGAACAGATGGCAGTCCACGGGTAAAATTGAGAGCAGTTAATATTCTCCAGGGCCAACTGTTACCACTGGTCTTATAAGGACCTGTGAGCGGGCTAGGAGGCCTCTTTAATGCTTGTTCTTATACAGAAAGAAAAGAATCAGGCTGAACCCAGACCAAAGGCCTGGTGGAACAGCTCTGTCTTGCAGGCCCTGAGGAAATATGTCAAATCCTGCAGTGCCCTGGTCTCTTGTGAGAGAGCGTTCCACCAGGCCAGGGCCACAGCCGAAAAGGCCCTGGCTCTGGTTGAGGCCAGTCTAATCTCCCTGGGGCCTGGGATCTTCAGGGATCTCCCTGGGACCTATGACATCATAGGTCTGTGACTATCTAGCAGCCGTGCATTTCTGATTTTGGCTGAACATCCCTCTCACAAAAAACAAGTCCTGTGAATAATTATTTAAGGCTTTGTATAATAGTAGCAGTAGTAGTAGTAGTAATAATAATAATAAATTATTATTATTAATTAATAATAAAAGCAATGACAAACCTAGACAGCATCTTAAAAAGCAGAGACATCACCTTGCTACAAAGGTCCGTATAGTTAAAGCTATGGTTTTCCCAGTAGTGATGTATGGAATGTGAGTGCTGGACCATAAAGAAGGCTGATCGCCGAAGAATTGATGCTTTTGAATTATGGTGCTGGAGGAGACTCTTGAGAGTCCCATGGACTGCAAGAAGATCAAACCTATCCATTCTGAAGGAAATCAGCCCTGAGCGCTCACTGGAAGGACAGATCGTGAAGCTGAGGCTCCAATACTTTGGCCACCTCATGAGAAGAGAAGAATCCTTGGAAAAGACCTTGATGTTGGGAAAGATGGAGGGCACTAGGAGAAGGGGACGGCAGAGGACGAGATGGTTGGACAGTGTTCTCGAAGCTACGAACATGAGTTTGACCAAACTGCGGGAGGCAGTGGAAGACAGGAGTGCCTGGCGTGCTATGGTCCATGGGGTCACGAAGAGTCGGACACGACTAAACGACTAAACAACAACAAAAAAGTCAGATAGTTGTTTATTTCCTTGACATCTGATGGGAGGGCTTTCCACAGGGCGGGCACCACTATACTATATGTTTAGCCTGGAGAAGGGAAGAGAAGACTGAGGAGGGGTCAGAAACCTTGCAAATTTTTTCAGCAGGGGGCCAGTCCACTATCCCTCAGACCTTGTGGGGGGCCAGGCTATATTTTTTTTGGGGGGGGGGATGAATGAGGGACGATGAGCGGCATGAAAAAGGGCTCTGGAGAGGGGCTGCTTTAAATGGTGGCAGAGAGAGAGAGAGAGAGAGAGAGAGAGAGAGAGAGAGAGAGAGAGACGCTCAGGTGCGTCTTGCAAGTGGCAGGGGCTGGCGGAGGGACAGTGAGCGGCGAGTGAAAGGGCTCCGGAGAGGGGCTGGCACCAACAAAGCCCAGCCCCCTTCCTCCTCTAGGCAGGGCAGGGAGAAGCCAGGAGGAGGGAGGGAGGAGGCGCCGCTGTGGTGTGTGTGGGGGGGAGGAAAATGGCATAGCCCGAATGATCAGAATCAGATCCACGCAGATCCACGTGGTGATTCCCAGACCGTCTGCAGGCCGGATCCAGAAGGCAAATGGGCTGGATCCGGCCCCTGGGCCTTAGTTTGCCAACCAATGCCTTAGACCTAGGGGTCAAATGTGCCTCTCCAGACCTCTTTGTTGTTGGAGAACAGTAGATATATTGCAGTGGTGTGCAGAGAGAGAGCCAGGTAAGGCTGCTGATTGTAAGGGTAAAGGAAAATTTTGGTTTGGTACTCACAGCAAACAAAGCTATCCTAAGTCTTGGCTGGAGGGAAGTGGCAGAGCACTTTTGCTTGTCTGGATGGAGGAGTTTGTGGGTGCAAGTTACAGGTAGGTAGCCGTGTTGGTCTGACGTAGTCGAACAAAAAATTAAAAAAATTCCTTCCAGTAGCACCTTAGAGACCAACTAAGTTTGTCATAGGTATGAGCTTTCGTGTGCATGCACTGAAACAGAAGTCACCAGACCCTTTGGTGGGTGCAGAAAGCTCTGTTTTTGCATGACTGGCACGTAGCCTACTGTATAAGTGACCCTGCTCAGTTTTGCCTCTAAGTCCCACCCCATCACTGGTATGGTTGCCCCTGCAGGAATATGACCCATGGGCTGAAAAGGGGTTAATCTTAAGGTGTTTGGGATGGAAGAAGGCAAAGGCTTCCTCTGCTGCTCCAGAGGGCAGGAGTAGAGATTACAGGAGTACAGGAGGTTAGATTTTGTTTGAACATTAGGAGAAACCTCTTGCTAACAAGTGCGGTTTGATCCTGACACCAATTAACCAAGAGGGGTAGTGATGGACTCTCTCTCCATGGAGAGGCTGGGCAGTCATTTATTAAGAACATAGGAAGACCCTTGCTGGATCAGGCCAGTCATCCTGCTCTCATTGTGGCCAACCATATGTCTGTGGGGTAACCTACAACCAGGACTCTCCCTTTCTGCAGCTTCCAGAAACGGGTATTCAGAGGCAATTCTGCCTCTGACTTGGGGGCCACTGGTAGTCATTGACAGCCCTCTCCTCCATGAATTTGTCTAATTCTCTTTTGAAGCTGTCCAAGTTGGTGGCCATCACTGGGGGATTTTCTGGGGGGAAATTCCATAGTTTAACTATGTGCTGTGTAAATGAGCACCGGTACATTTTATAAACTTCAGCCATGTCACCTACTAGCTTACTGACCTTTTCTCTGAACTAAAAAGTCCCAAATGCTGCAACCTTTCTCATAGGTGAATCGCTCCACCCCCTTCATTGTTTTGCTTGCCCTTTTCTGAGTGTTATTGGGGAGGCTCTACCTCTGGATTTATTTCGTTGTGCTGGATGCGCTCCCAGACCCCATTGCACTTCCCTGGGTCCATGATTTAGGGTAACATTTCAGATAGATAAATAATTTCACAAGCGGCATTGGCAAATCCTTTCAGTTTTCAAGAAGAGAGTTGGGGTCTATAGACTGCCCTTTGGACTGCATTGCTTCCACACCAATATCTTCCAAGACCAAGATATTATGAAGTGGGAGACATATTAATAAGCTGAAAACCCACCTTTCAAAAAATCTAAAGCATTTGGAAACAGTTTCTCTCTCTCTCTCTCTCTCTCTCTCTCTCTCTCTCTCTCTCTCTCTCTCTCTCTCTCTCTCTCTTTCTTTCTTTTTTACCTTCTTTCCTTCCTTCCTTCCTCCATAATTGTTATTGCCCCCTGCATGATTGCTCTGGCCTCGTATTCCATCTCCCCTCAGAGGCATTCGCAATTCTGTCGTTATTCTTGTATTAGTGCCGAGCCCATTAAAGCTAATTTGTTCACCCTAATCTCTATTTATTTTTCCCTAGTTGATATTAGATTTGCCTCTCTATTGCGCTCTCCTGATTCTTTTCCTTTTGGTCTTTCTAATGGGTTTCTCTGTTAATGGTACCCAACCTTCCTTCCTTCTTGCTTCCAACCCCCCAAATCCTCCCATTAACTCCTCGTTGCCCTCCTTCTGCTCAGACCCCCCCCCCCATAGGTGGCTTTTTGCAGTTTTGCCATTCAGGCTCGAGAAATTACCTGTAGCTCTAAGCAAAGCCCAAAAGCACTTGAACAATTGTGCTTCGATGAGAAAAAGAGTCTCGTTGGCAGCATCTGTGTGCTACCCTACTGGGCCAGGTTCAGGACCCTCTCCAGGCAACGCTTCCTTTGTGCAATGAAGCGGTTACTCCTTTTCATCAGAGGATCCAGACCTCCTTCCTCCTGGCAACATGTCTGTTGTGGAGATGTTGCATTTCTACAGGACTTAAAATAGGCTGCACCATAGAAACGTGATTTGCCCTTGATAGGTACTGTATCAAGGAAATCTATTGGCTCATATCAGTAATCACACAAGCTCCATTTGAGGATTACCAGGTGGCGCTGTGGGTTAAACCACAGAGTCTAGGGCTTGCTGATCAGAAGGTCAGCGGTTCGAATCCCTGCAACGGGGTGAGCTCCCGTTGCTCGGTCCCAGCTCCTGCCCACCTAGCAGTTCGAAAGCACATCAAAAAGTGCAAGTAGATAAATAGGGACCGCTCCAGCGGGAAGGTAAACGGCGTTTCCGTGAGCTGCTCTGGTTCGCCAGGAGCAGCTTTGTCATGCTGGCCACATGACCCGGAAGCTGTCTGCAGACAAACGCCGGCTCCCTCGGCCTATAGAGCGAGATGAGCACCGCAACCCCAGAGTCGGACACGACTGGACCTGATGGTCAGGGGCCCCTTTAAAGAATAAAAATAAAACTACCATATGAGAAATATTGCATTCCACCATCTGAGGTTTTCAGTGTTTTTTTTTTTTTTGGTTTACCATATTGCCCCTACTTAGGTCACCCCATTGGCATGATAATATGTGGGGCAGGACTTCGGAGAGTCTTGAACTCTTGGTATGATGTGAATGCATTGATCAAATATCTGAGTAAGCCTTGCAGTCCATAGCAGAGGCTTAAATCCAGTAGTTAATAACAGGCTAAAACAGGGATGGCACCCCCACCCCCACCCCCAAAATACACAGGTATATCCCCGGAGAAGAAGGAATTGGGAAGAGATTTTAGTTTGCTACTTAGATTCAAGTGAGAAGGTGTCTAAGGCTGACACGCTGCCTGTACAGGGTTTTTTAAAATTTCACTCTTTTCACTCTAGTGTTGTGAAATCAGGTGGCAAGTTTGTTCCAACAGAAATGGAGGCAAAATGTGGCCATAAAGAAACAGAAGGAGAATACTGGGCATGTCCAGGGGATACCTGAGTTTTGTGGAAGTACCGAAAAACTTTTTCAAAAATTAAGGAGGTGTCTTCTCCTGCCTCTGCAGCCCAGTGCTCAGCAACCACCAATTGCTGAGTGTTAGCTAGGAAAAAAATCATGGAAACTGGGGAGGGGAATGGCCTGCAGGAAGAGCAGGTACTCTGGCAAGGAGGGCATTTTGTGGATCTAGTTTCAATCTTGTTGCTTGTCCACGTTATCTTTTAGAATAGAGCAGTTGGGAGTGTGACTGGACAGAAATAAGTTCAGCTACCAGGAAGCGAGAGAGAGAGAGAGCTGGACTCTATTGCTTCCTGCTTCCCATACATCAGGAAAATTCCTGACAAGTCCTGGTTTTCAGGTTTCAAAATGGCATGAGGTCGGGGGGGGGGATTTGTTGAATTAGCAAAATGTAAGGGAAAAGCCGGATGTATGTCAATGTGATGGAAAAAGCAGTGGAAACAGCTGCAAAAAGCTTAAAACCATTATTTTGGGGACAGGTTTCCCCAGAAAAGCTCAACAATTTTGGTAGTTTTCTAAAAAAACAACAACACAATTTTGAAATAGGGCAACCCTAGGCTTGTGCATTCTGTGTCTGGGGGTAGGGCAGAGCAGGATCGCAGGCTTCCGTGCTCTCTGTGTGATGCTTGGAAGGCAGGTCATATCCTCCTGCCAGAGGTGGCTGCATTTGGCTGGAATCTAAGCTGTGCCTCTGGTGATGTGTCAGTTTTAACTCTTGGCCGCGTTCCCTGGGAGTGGGGAAGGGAACTGAGTGGCCAGAGGTCAAGAATGTTAAACGTCTTGACTAGGACTAGCTGTACCTGCGAAACACAAGCCTGGTGATGCCATTGCTCATTATTATTCAAGGGAAACAAAAATGGTCCGGAGAACAACCTCCTGGACTGTGGCTGGCAGCAGCAATGGCAGAAGAAGAGAGGGTCGGGAGGCAGGCTGGAGTCCCCTGGAGGAGGTGAGGGGGGGTATGTCCTGCCCTGCCCCGCTGGCATCACAGCCAACTCTGGAAACAGGCTCATTCACCTCCCCACTCCCCACTTTGGGAGCATCTTTACTATTTTCTCAAGTCACCTGGCAGCTCATCCCCAGCAGAGTGACATTCAGAAGTTGAGCCTGTCAATCATCCTTCGATGCTGAGAGTCAGACTGCATGTGTTTGGGAAATGATATATAATGAACCGAAAAAGATTTTTAAATATACCTTTCCAAAAAAACGGAGGCTTTTTTATTGGGTCATATAGGACAAGAGATTGTAAAAGAAGATCAAGTATTATTTATGTATGCGACAACGCAGCAAGGACTTTGTTAGCCCAAAAATGGAAAACTCAGGAGTTACCGACGATCGAAGAGTGGCAGACAAAAATGATGGACTATGCGGAATTAGCAAGACTGACTAGCAGGATCCAAAACCAGGGAGAGGCAAGGTTCCAAAAAGACTGGAGTAAATTCGTGGACTATATGGAGAGGAACTGTAGAAGTTTAAAGACACTTGCAGGACTGAAATAAATCCTATGAAATGACTTTAAGTGGAAGGAGTAAAGGAACTGTGAGACAAGAGTTGATAAGAAAACCGGATGAGGGGAGGGAGGGAAGTCAAAGCTCGGCAGAGCATTGGGAATATGAGATAGATGAATAGATGTTAAAAAGAGAAAAATTGTGTGTGTGGTGTTTGTTGTGGAATGTTTCGTTTTGTTTAATGTGTTTATTTGAAAATCTAATAAATTGCTTTTAAAAAGAGAGAGAGAGAGAGAGAGAGAGAGAGAGAGAGAGAGAGAGAGAGAGAGAGAGTCAGACTACATGTGAGATGAAAGGTCTGGGACTGGAACCAAACTTACTTCTGAGCCCCAGACCAGACATACACAAGAATAGAGGTTTCTTAACTATTTATGGCCCTAATCCAGCTCCCAGCTGTTACCCCCCCAACAGGTAATAGAAACTTTGAGGGACAGGCATTTGAACTAGAGCTGTGACATGGGGGGGCGGCGGAGGGCACAGCAGGGTAGCATTTTGTAAAATAAACAGATGTTGAAAGAATTTCTAACATGGCTGGTCTGGGATGATTTGCTGGATTTATTACTACCGTGTTTCTCCAAAAATAAGACACCGTCTTATATCTATTTTTCCTTAAAAACCCCCACAGTGGTTTATTTTCAGGGGATGTCTTATTTTTTTATTACGCATCCAGCCTTGCCTCTTCCTTGGTGCCCTCCAGAACTGCACCTATCACTATGTCTTATTTTCGGGGTATGGTTTATATTGCGCAATTGCTTAGAAATCCTGCTATGGCTTATTTTATGGGTATGTCTTATATTAGGAGAAACAGGGTACTACTACTACTACTACTAAGATTTTTATTAAAGTTTTTCACATTATAATAGGATAACAAAGATATTTTATTTAGTAATTAACCTTCTTCTTTCTCACTTGTGTGAGAATGCAAATATCTATTTCAGCAGAGTTAAAACTCACCATCCATCTGCAGCTCATCTCCAGGTGCTATTAGGACAAGGTTGCATAAGCTTCTACAGAAGCAGAGTTAGGGGAGTGCAGCTGCCTCTGTTCTGTCACCCTGGGCACAGAGCTTCAGGCAGGGGCGCCACAGGGGAGGCCACGACTATGATCTGGCCTCCTCTGTGGAAGCCGAGAGGCAGAGTCCACACAGGGCGCAGCTGAAATTTGGGACCCCAAGGCCCGCCTCTGCCTTCTAGAACAATTATGATAGCCAAGGATGCTTTTAGGCAGACTTAGATGATCTTCTCCCAGTTTTATGTTTCCCTCTTAACAAAGAAATAGCTCTTAGACTGTTTAGTAAACTAGGAAATGCAAGGTTTACTCACATAAAACTCTTGAAACAAAAAATTACTTTTTTTAAAAAAAAAATCCTTCCAGTAGCACCTTAGAGACCAACTAAGTTTGTCATTGGTATGAGCTTTCGTGTGCATGCACACTTCTTCAGATAGGTATCTAAAGAAGTGTGCATGCACACGAAAGCTCATACCGATGACAAACTTAGTTGGTCTCTAAGGTGCTACTGGAAGGAATATTCCCCCCCCCCGACTACGTCAGACCAACATGGCTACCTACCTGTAATTAAAACTCTTGCCAGGATTCGTGTGATACAGATTCTAGAGATATAGATACAGGCAATAATCCTTAAATGTTACAAATATCCATGGTACAGTTCAAAATGGACATTCTTCTCTGGAGAAGAATGGACTTTGCTCTCTGGAGGCGAGCAAAGAAATGTCTTTCCCCATTGCAGGTAGGAAAAAGAGTGTGTAGTGACAGGAAGGAAGAGATAGGCATTCGTGTATTTTTAATCTTTTGTGCCGCTCAGAGTGTCTGGGGAAACCAGCCAGATGGGTGTAAGTAAGTAAGTAAATAAATAAATACCAGTAAATAAATATTATTATTATTATTACCCAGTGCTTTTTCTTCAGTGGGTACTGAAGGATACGCAGTACCGGCACCTCTTTTTTGTTGTTCTTAAAAAGTGTAACACTTACTGTAACAACTTAATGCTGAGTACTGGCACCTGTCTTTTTATAGGAAAAATGTAGTTACAGATAGGTAGCTGTGTTGGTCTGAGTCGAAGCAAAATAAAAAAAAAATGCTTCAGTAGCACCTTAAAGACCAACTAAGTTTTTATTTTGGTATGAGCTTCCGTGTGCATGCACACTTCTTCAGATACACTTGAAACAGAAGTAACCAGACCCTTATGTATATACTGTACAGAGGGTGGTGGGGGTGGGTGGGAATGGGTGATGGGCTGATAGGAGTGGTAAACCTGTTGATGGCTGTTAACGACGGCTGATGACTGCAATTGGTCCTGTGGGGGGTAAAAGCAAGGGCTGAGGCGCTCTTGTGGTTCCTGATGTCAGATTTATGTCCATTTATCCTTTATAGGAAAAATGCACTGGATTAACCCATTGTGTTTTTCCCGTCAGGTTTGGGGGTATAATAGTAATTGTTGTTGTTGTTCGTTGTACTTACACCCCGCTTATCTGAGTGGTATAAGAGTCCCCTCAATACAGGTTCTGAAACTGTGGCGCCATTGCCCGTTTGCAACTGTCTAGCAATCACGCAATCCCACACACAAACGGCTGCCCCACAAAAGGCGGGTGCCTTTGTCCTCTACCTGTAGCTCATCCTCAAACAATGACAACTCTAGGTGGCATCTAACTTTCCTCTTCTCCCCCCCCCCAAAGGCTGGAAAATTACTCAGCGCCCTCTCCACCACCCACAACTATTGGGGTGGTGGTGGAGTAAAGCACCCCAAGGAGAGGAATAGAAAAACCCTTCCCACTCCAATTAGCAGAGCCCCACGCTCCCCCACCTAGGACCTTCCATTAACAAAAATAACAGCAGTGGCAACAGCATGGAGCTCCAAACTGAGACCAGCTCTCCCCATCCCTCTCGGGACTGGGTTTGTGTCTTAGCAGGACACGGAGGACTGAACCAGCTGGGCGGGGCCTTTGTGAATGGCCGGCCCCTGCCTGAAGTAGTGAGGCAGCGCATTGTAGACCTGGCACACCAGGGAGTGAGGCCCTGCGACATCTCCCGACAGCTGCGAGTCAGTCACGGTTGTGTCAGCAAAATCCTTGGCAGGTAAGCATGAAGGTGGCCACTCAGGGCTCTGCAGAGCTGGGGTGAGTAATGACCGTGCCGGAAGACGGATTGGCCTCTTGCTCCGAGAATCCAACGTGGCATCAAGAAGGAGCTCTAGCCAAGGAGGATGAGAGTGAATCTTTCCTGTGGCCATTTTCAAAGGCCTTTTCCTGGGGGCATTCCAGAGGTCAGGGGTGGCCAGTTGGAGGGCTGTGGGCTCCATGGAACAAGACATCCTGCCCCTGGTGGCCCAAACAAATTTAAATCATATTGTGGCAAAGGTTTTTGCTTGTTTTCTCCTGCAATTTTATTGTGTTGCTGTTTCACGAGCATTCCAGGCTTGCCCATTTCCCCTCTCAAGGAAAGAGATCTTTCAGAAAGCTCATTTCACACTGTCACATACTCCAAATCTCTGGATACCCTTATCAACCACATTATGGAGCCTGGCCATGATTGTTCAGCCCTTAGAGTGGTGTTGTCGATGCAGCAGACATTGATGTCCAAAACATGGAACTGTGGCTTAAACCCGGTTTACTAACCACGATCTTCGGCCACCTCCAAATGAGCTTCTGTCGTTTCAGCTTAAACAATGGTTTTGAAAGCTGGGAATGTTAAGTGACTAAGTGCTGTAGGATTGGGGCTGTGTAAATATAGAACGCTATGTAATCCTCTTATTGTGTTTTCTTCAAATGGAAGGGTCCCCTTTTGCCTGAAGAAACACCCTGTGCTTGAAGTATAAGAAAGAAAACTCTGCTGTATACTGTGGGTTTTCCTGGTTGCCTACAGTGCAATTGCTTAACGCAAGTGCTTGAAAGTATCTACCTTCCTACATGGATGTCTGAGCTAGTGAAGTGGGATGGAGCTGGCAGTTATGTGAGGCTGCCTCTGAAAAGTGCTCAGAAACTTCAACTGGCTCAAAGAGCTGCAGCCAGATGGGGGCAGGTTATAGGGAGCAGATGACTCCCTTGCTAGAACAACTCCACTGACTACTAACCTGTTTCTGGGCACAATTCAAAATGCTGGTTATGGACCTATGAAGCCCTACGTGGCTTAGGCCCAAGCTGTCTGAAAAGCCCTGTTCCCTCATATAAACCTGCCTGGGCCTTGAGTTGTTTGGGGAGGCTTCTTGGTCCCATCACCTTCTTAGAGGGCCTTCTTGGTGGCTGCTCCCAGACTCTGGATCTCCCTCCCTGGAGAAGCCAGTCTGGCTCCCTTCTTGCTGTCCTTCTGCCAGCAAATGAAGACCTCCTTGTTCCAACAGGGTTTTGGCAACTGACTGTTTTTAGTGAAAGTGCTGGGGCTGTGATGTTTTCAATAGCAACAATCTGTATGTTTTAAGGTACTATGTTTGTGTCCTATTGGTGTTTTATTTTATTTTTTAAAAAACCCCATGTTTTAGCTGTTTCTGTTTTAACTGTAAACTGTTTTGAAAAAAGGTGGGATGTAAATAAATATAATAATCCTAATCCTAAAAATAAATAATTAGATGTGAGAAAGCTGCTGTCTGGGTCAATGCAGGCTGTTATTTTTTATTCCGCAAGGAACCCACTTTGAAATTTCTACTCTCAGCAGGAGCCCATCTCCATGTTTGCAGCTAGATTTCAGCTGGAGGGGTGATAAAACCCTAGGCAATGCCAAGAACATTTCTTGTTGTGAGTGTGGTAATCCTATTACTTTGTCTATTGGAGTAGGTACTACGAGACGGGCAGTATACGGCCAGGGGTGATCGGGGGCTCCAAGCCCAAGGTGGCCACCCCCAAGGTGGTGGAGAAGATTGGGGATTACAAGCGGCAGAACCCCACCATGTTTGCTTGGGAAATCCGGGACCGGCTGTTGGCAGAGGGCGTCTGTGACAATGACACTGTTCCCAGTGTCAGCTCCATCAACAGGTGAGAGAACTGACTACATTCCATTGTGGCGATGGTAACCTGGGTTTATGGGGCCATTTGGCACCTAGCTTATATATCTGAGCTTCTAACACTGGCCAGGACCAGCTTCTGATCTCAGCAATGCTGCGAGCAGACACAGGACCTTGCGTTCTTCCACAGACACCCCCCTCCCAGCTTGTCTTCTTTTCTCTCCAGGATCATTCGCACAAAAGTTCAGCAGCCGTTCAACCTCCCGATGGAGAACTGCATGGTGCCTAAAACCTTGAGCCCTGGCCATAACCTCAGTAAGTGCTCCTTGGATGGCTCCTACCTGGTCTGCACCCACTGGCTCCACTCTCTGGGTTCAACTGAATCCCCTGGCTAGTTGGTGTGGGAATGTTGTGGATAGTAGGAGAGGATATATTGATTAAATATTATCCTTCCTCACTCATGCTAGTGATTCAGTAGCAAAAAGCTAGTTGGTAGAATGGTTTGAATCTCTTGACTTAAGCAATCCAATCTGGCTTGTCCAGATTGGGCTTGTTCCTGGTTGTTGTTGTTGTTGTTTAGTTGTGTCCGACTCTTCGTGGCCCCATGGACCATAGCACGCCAGGCATCCCTGTCTTCCACTGCCTCCCGCAGTTTGGTCAAACTCATGTTCGTAGCTTCGAGAACACTGTCCAACCATCTCGTCCTCTGTCGTCCCCTTCTCCTTGTGCCCTCCATCTTTCCCAACATCAGGGTCTTTTCCAAGGATTCTTCTCTTCTCATGAGGTGGCCAAAGTACTGGAGCCTCAGCTTCACGATCTGTCCTTCCAGTGAGCACTCAGGGCTGATTTCCTTAAGAATGGATAGGTTTGATCTTCTAGCAGTCCATGGGACTCTCAAGAGTCTCCTCCAGCACCATAATTCAAAAGCATCAATTCTTCGGCAATCAGCCTTCTTTATGGTCCAGCTCTCACTTCCTGGTAATTCTACTTTATTCCCTTTTAAAAGGAGTAAAGACACAACAGTCTTTTCTTAAAAGTAATGATAAGAAGTTTACATTCAGTTCGCAGTAGGTTCCCTGAGGGCAGGCTTTAGCTTGGTGTCATAGAATACCGGTAGAGAGCCAGCACACAGCAAAATACATCAAGGTGGAATAAAATGAAGAAGAAGGGAAGATGGCTGCATGGCCAGCCCTTTTATGGGGTCTCACAGGGTCACGCCCATTTACCTGGTCACATGAGACATGGCAGGAAATCCTCCTGGCTGGAATAACATCCCCCTGTGTGTCCATTCTGGGCAAACAGGAAGTGTTGTACTTGACTGCTTATGTTACATCCCACAGTTGGTATGAGAGAGAGAGAGACAGACAGAGAGAGAGCGCGCATGAGCATGAGCATACAGCAGCCTCCCCCAGCCTGGGCTCTCCAGGTGTTTTTGACTATAACTCCCATGAGGTCCCTGCTTTGCATGCAGAAGGTCCTGGGTTCAGTCCCCAACATCTCCTGGCAGGGCTGGGAGAAACCCCAGCCTGGAATCTTGGAGAGCCACTGCTAGCCAAGTGCCGACAAATACTGAGCCCGATGGCCCAGTGGTCAGACCCAGGAAAAGTACGCTTCCGATGTTCTGACACTTTCCAACCCTCACATGGAGTCCAGCATTGCGGTAGCGAAGGAGTGCATGCTTTGAAGATCAGAGAATGTTGGGCTGCAGGAAATGCCGAACAGCAGGGAGACCAAGAGAGCCCTTGTTCCTGCAAGGGACAAGGCACATGTGGGCAGGCAGGCATCAAACCAACTGGAGGACGTGGACTAGGAGACCTTGGGAGGCCCAAACTTAATAGCATCTGATCATGAGAAATAGAGCCTCATTCTTTTCTTTACTGTTCCTAAGCAACTGGGCCTAGATAGTAAAATCTGCCTGTTTTTTTGCAAAAGATTTTTGCCAAGAGGTCGAGGCCTCTGTAGATTATGAGGCCCTGGGCTGCAGCCTGTTTAGCCCATATGTAAATCTGCCACTGCCTGCAGGTATTTGGTTACCTGTCGACATATACCTTTTTAAAAACCGTGAAATGCAAGGTTTCATATAAACCAGAAGTGCACGAGAGAACAGGTGACAACCAGCAGCACAAGTGTGTCGCTTCAAGCCAGGCAAGGATTGCGAAGCCCTTGAGCTTCCTTTCCTCCCCTTTTCCTGCCCAGTCTCCCATAACTGCAAGAGCAAATCTTATTTTTAATAGAACTCTTTTGCACAAGAGCAGTTCCACACAAAAGAACTGTTTTCAGAATGAAAGTATTTTGAAGGCAACTTCACTAACTGGTGGAAAAGGGCTGGAAACATCCTTTCCTTTGGGCTCCCCCCCCCCATTTTAGTTTGGAGACGTTTCTGCTGTATTATTAAAACTACATTAATATAACAACAACAACAACAACAACAACAACAACAACAACAACAACAACAACAACAACAACAACAACAACAACAACAGTAGGGGATGTGGTGAATGATGGCACCCAGCAAAACAAATGTTTGTCCACAATCAGGTGCCGTGTGGTTTTCTTTGAGATTTTCTTCCCTTATAGGGTTATGCATGGATCAGGAAAACCTTCATGTAGGGCGGGGTGGGTGGGTGGGAGTGCAGTTTGCCACCTGGATAAAGAGGAGGTCATGAGGATGCTGCAAAAATGAAAACAGAGATACAAGGAGCTTCAAATACACATTAAACTCCACTGTGGATGAGTCCTAAGTATTGAAGTTTCTTAATTATTTTTTGGGGGGTGCGGTGGGGAGGGGGAGACATGTAATTGTGATTTTTGTAAACAGCCCTACTGATGTTGTTTGTTTGTTAAAGTGATGTCCCACCCTTCCTCCTGAAGAGTGGTAGAAACATCTGATAGCTAGCTTGGAATCTCTGCCGTTGTTCCATGGCAGCAAAGTGAAGCTGCGTCCTCCTCCTTCGGTCCTAGCTGGAGGGGAGCGTTCCCAAGCTGAGCGCCTAGGTCCCCCTTGCCCCTTGCCATGGGGGTGAGTTCCCCACTTGGCCAGTCCTCCTAACTGCTCTTCACCTCCGCAATCCAGTATGACCTGGAAGAGGGGTTGGGGTGGGGCGTTTTCCTGGGAGGGTCTGCTGACATTTCCCCTCCCCCTCCTCCGCTGACCCCTCCTGCTGTGTTTCCTCCAGTTCCCAGCTCAGCTGTGACTCCTCCCGAGTCGCCCCAGTCAGACTCTCTGGGTTCCTCCACCTACTCCATCAACGGCCTTCTAGGGATCGGTTCCCCTAGCAGCGACCACAAGAGGAAAATCCAGGACAGTAAGTGGCCCTGGGATGGGAGGGTCTGCTGGGCACCTCTGCTGCTAACATAACATTAGTTTCTCCGGGTTGCGAGTGTAGGTTCAGAAGTGCTGTGGTTGAAGAGGGGGACTCTTACACAGCCGCTCGTTTGGGGCCAAAAAGAACGGAAACCGCAAGCTAAGGCTCCAGACTAACTTCTGATTGGTTAAATAAAATGCATGCACACGAAAGCTCATACCAAAATAAAAACTTAGTTGGTCTTTAAGGTGCTACTGAAGGAATTTTTTAATTTTGCTTCGACTCAGACCAACACCGCTACCTTCTGATTGGTTAGTTTGCTCCGTAAGCAGCAATGGTGCTCTGCAGTTTCACATTGTGCCTGCTTAACTTTGGATACCCCATTTGCCCACGATAACTCTGCTGCACATTACCGGGGGGGGGGGGATGCTCCTGTAAGCCAAGCAAGGCTTTCTTCAGTCTCTCAGGTGGCTTAGAAGCCTTAGATTTCATTTGGCTAGGGCAATTGTAGGAGCGAAATATTAATAAAATACAGTAGCAACAAATCCCTCCCCTGCCCTTTGCATGGCTCAAATGCTGCGCCTTAAACTTCCCACAGGTGAAAGTAGATGCTGACTCACGAAACCTCATCAAGGAGTGGCTGCAAAGTCAGATTTCTTTGCTAGCATCACTGGAAAAAAGTTATTTTTTAAAGTGATGATTTTATTAAACGAACATCATATGGGTGGGGTAGGGGTGGGGAAGAGGAAGAGGAAGGGAGCCTCAAAGCCCCTTAGAGGAGGGAAAGAATCCCCCTCCCCAGATTGTCCTGTCCTGGTTGGTCCACCGAGTGATGAGATGTGACAGAAATGGTGGGTGCAACTGTCTGAAAATTCTATCCACCAGGCAATGAGGGAACTGCAAGGGTGTGTGCAGAGGGGTTGGCAAGGTCTCAGGGGTGTTGGGAGTTGGGGGAAGGGGTTGGGGAGTGGAACGAGGAGGGGCACAGCCCCTGGGGCATCTCAGGTCTATATAGATCTGTGGATCTATATTTGTGTATATAACACGGAGCAGTTGCAAGAGGCCCATTTACCGAAATGATCCTTGCCATCCCTGAGAGACCCTTTGCATCCAGGAGGGCTGAGCAGGAAGAGAACGTGGAACAAAACCGTATCCAGTGACTGCGCGAAAGTGCCCTGGGCTTGGGGGGGGGGGAGAGAGGCATTCTTTCCCACAGGTTAAATCCCAGCAGGTAGGCCGGACAGAGGCTTGTCCAAGTCAGGCTGATTGCGGCTTCCTTCAGCAGGTGACCAGGAGAGCTGCCAGCTGAGCACAGACTCTCAAGGCAGCAGCACCCCCCACAAGCACCTGCGCAGCGAGGCGTATGGGCAGCACCTGCTGGAGTGTCCTTTCGAGAGACAGCACTTCCCAGAGGCTTACGCTTCCCCCAGCCATGCCAAGGGAGAACAGGTGTGTGCTGGAGCCAAAGGCCGCCACGGCAGCCTTGAGGTGGGGGGAGGTGGTGCGGTGGGGCTGGAACTCAGTGGTAGACATACATTTTAGATACAAGAGGTTCCAGGATCCATCCCTGGCACCTCTAATGTTGACGCACCAGTGGTCCAACTCATAATAAAGTGACTCCCTAGCCTGGGGAGAGGGGCATGGATGGAGGTGGGGGAGAAGCTACAAGGCTGAGTTAGAGGTATGATAGATATATTCACAGAATCATAGAGTTGGAAGAGTCCCAACCCCCTGCAATGCAGGAATCTCAGCTACGCAGGAATCCCATCATATTGTGAGGGTATTCAGGGCTCATTGACACCGAAGGGACCTAAGGAACAAGTAGGGAGTCCCGTGGGGAGGGGGGAACCAGGGGGCCGTGAAGGACTGTGCTAAGATCCCTATGAGGCCCTGATTTCCTGCTGCCCCCACCCCTTTCCCAGGCAGGTATCTATGCCGTGCCCCTGCTCAACCCATCCATGGACGACGGGAAATCTATGCTCACGCCTTCCAACCCATCGCTGAGTCGTAACCTGGCGGCCCACCAGACATACTCTGCTGTGACAGGTAAGGGCTGCCCATTCAGGGACGTCTAGGCACCCAACACGAGCATGCCTGTGGGTGCTCCAGGCCCCACACCAGCTCCAAAGGCGGGGCAGGGGTGTGCCCTGTGTATATTTGCTCTAAGTCGGTCACACAAGGGCCTGTGGGTTGTGGAGAGGTCTTTGTCAAAGCCCTTAGCCTCAATGTCAGGAGGACAGCAGTGGGTCATTTGGAGAGGTGAAATGTGGGTGGCACATCAGGTAGGTGTTGTCGTTGTTTAGTCATTTAGTCGTGTCCGACTCTTCGTGACCCCATGGACCAGAGCACGCCAGGCACTCCTCTCTTCCACTGCCTCCCCCAGCTTGGTCAAACTCATGTTCGTAGCTTCAAGAACACTGTCAAAAACATCTGGGAGCTAGGCAGTGGGTATTGGCTGGTGCTTCGGGAGGCAGGCAAAGACATACCGAGGTTCAATGCAGTTTGTAGATCCCTGAGCACCTCAGCTGCTAAGGGTGTTTCCTGGCATGTCTGTTGATTCTGGTTTCCTCTGTCCCTGTCTCTCCCCGCCCCTCTCTCTTAGGGCGCGAAGTGGTTGGCTCCACCCTTCCAGGCTATCCTCCCCACATTCCAACAGGTGGGCAGGGAAGCTATAGCTCATCTGCAATTGCTGGCATGGTGGCAGGTAAGGAGCTCCCTGGGAAAAGCTTCAGGGGAGGAGGATTAGGTGGAAGGGATGGGACTCAGGTGTCCTGGTGCTTAGGAACAGCCAGCCCGGGGATCCCCTATGGCTAAAATTATGGTAGGGTGGGGCGAGGTGGCAGAGCATATGCTTGAATCTCTTAGGCTGGTTGTTCAAGTTTATTCACAGTCACCAACCTAGGCTCAGGGTGCCATTTTTGGTGTATAAAGCCATACAGGGTCCCACAGCTGAATAAATGGGTCTATATCACTTGTTGCGGTTTCGGTTCTGCTTTTGTGTTTCTAACCTTTAAAATCATTTTAGGTGTAAATTGCCTTGAGATGGTGGTTCAGAATGTGTTTCATAAATTGATTGATAAATTGATAATATGCAGCTTGGGAGCATAATACATGAAAGATCATCTGGTCCCTTATATGCCAAACCAATCACTGCACTCTGTACAATGTGGGAATCAGGCCTTTATTTTGGTGGCCTCTCTGCCCAAGGGGATTCCCTCCCCTTTGAATATTAGACAGGCAGGCTGAAAATCTTCTTCCAACAGTTCTTGAAAACTGAGTGGTATTGAAATTGTTTTAAATGTGTTTCCCCTGTTTTATCACATGTTGCTTGCTACCCGGGACTCCTTTAGGAGGAAGGGCAGGTTATAAATTTAATAAGAAAAAAATAAAACAAAAGACAAGACTTCAAACAGAATAGAAACATTCTTTAAAGAAAAAAAACAAAACAGCACTCTGTTTAAAGAGTAACTGCAGCTGGTCCCATTAACTACAAACCCCCAAAGTTGGGGTCCTCTGCAAACCTGTGCCAAAGTTTTGCAGGGGTTTTTTTGCAGCATTTTTTTGCAGCAAAAACCCTGAGTTTTGCAGTGCCCCACAAACTGAGTAAAAAAAAACGCTGGCAAAAAAGACCACACAAAACCCTGCAAAACTTTGGTATAGATTCCAAATTATGGGGTTCGTACTTAATTTGCCTACCTCGGCTAAAAGCACAGAGCCGGCTAGCCTGTCCCCAACAGAGGTGGTGAAAATTCCTGGGCAAAAAAGTTACACTTCTCTTGACACTGCCCCATAGCTGCCAAGTTTTCACTTTTCTCGCGAGGAAGCCTATTCAGCATAAGGGAAAATCCCTGTAAAAAAGGGATAACTTGGCAGCTATGCACTGCCCCCTTCCAAGGGGAGGGCAGTCCGTACAGAGCAGCTTTTTCTGGTACCCCCCCCCCCCAATTATGCACTCTCCACAACACAGAGAGAAAACAAGATACAGGCAGGTGATCCTAGCTGCAACAGCCATGTGGGGCAAGGGCAGTGAGGATGCCCATGGCTGGTTATGCCCCTCCCACACACTTTGCCCGCAGTCTCAGGCTTTGCCACCTCCCCAGATTGCAGGGAAAGCCATAGAAACATGTGGTGGGTCTCGTAGCCTTGTCCTGCCCCCCCCTTCACCCATTCAACACAACCCTGTCACTTAAAAATGGATCTGGCATTTTTAGAGAATAGAGAAAATGCCTCCTCCAGGGGTCTTTCCATCCCCACTGAGACACATCATACAGTCCCCAAACACCTGGAGTTATGCAGCACAGCATCTCTCCTTCCAGAGCAGCCCCCCCCCCCGCCCCCTCAACCCACAAGCCTGAGGCCAGCCAGCCCCATCTGCCCCCTTAAAGGGCCAGCTTCTGTTGGGTGCTCCTCCCCTCAGTTGCCATTAGGCTGCCTCTGCCCAGTGGGACCAGCCTCGCCTTCCTCCCTTCCTTGTTTCTTTGGGTTATTCCAAGCTCATTTTCCTACTCTGCTTTCATTATAAGAAGCCATGTTGCAAAACACAATATTAGACTCACTCAAATAAAAGTCTTGAGAGTGCCCAGCAGCATTAAAAACCAGAAGACTTAAAAACAGCAATCACTCATAAAACACTTTCCAGAATGAAAACGTTTTTGAACGCTGTCTAAAAACAAGAAGCAGAGGGGCTGTAAAAGTGGCCTAGAGCGCAAGGCCAACTTGATGCAGACCCTTCAAGTGTCCCTATTTTCCAGGGACGTCCCTGATTTAGAGAAGCCATCCCGGTTTCTGATTTGATCATAGAATGTCCCACTTTTCCTTAGGATGTCCCTGTTTTCATTGGGGAAATGTTGGAGGGTATGGAGTTATCCAACCCCATAGCCATCTGAAGGCAATCCTGTATAGGGAAGGTTTTTTTTTAAAAAAAGTTTAATATTTATAAATGTTGGAAGCTGCCCAGAGTGGCTGGGGCAACCCAGTAAGATGTGTGGGGTATAAACAGTAAAAATTATCATTATGGAATGGGACGTCCCTATTTTCATCGGAGAAATGTTGGAGGGTATGCTTGACGGCTGGAGTAAGTTGAATGGGGCAAAAGTTTTCCTCCACGAAACCTGATCGCAGCCATTAACGTGTTTTAAAAATGAGCTCAGAAATGATTTGGCCCCTCCTCCAACTGGCAAGTCGGATAGTTGTAAGAGGATCTGACTTCTTGTGGCCACTTTGCAGCCTCTTAAGGGCAAATCCTGTGCATGTTTACTCAGAAGTAAGCGCAACTCAGGGGTGCTTGCTCCCTAGTAAGCATGTTTTGTTTGCCAGCCTAAGCTGCACATGAACTTTGCAAGCCTCGAATTCTGCTGTCAGGAGAAAGGCCTTGCCCGTTGAGGCGGGAGAAGCTGGCAAGCTGGCGGCGCCGTTCCCTTTGGCTTGGCGGACGTGCTGAGCTGGTGTGTCCCTGGGTTACCTTGGAGATGTGCTTAATGCAGCGTTGAGAATACAGAATCTTCTCCCTTGCGCGCTCCCTCCCCTCAAGCGTGAAATGAGATTGGTCAGGAGAAGAAAGGAGAGATTGGGGGCTGTTTTTACACCGCTTGTAATGAGAGCACTCAATCAAATGCCCCTTGGAAATCTTGTTCCCCTCCCTCGCAGTCAGGCTCCAGCCCACCCCACCCCCCTCACCAACACCAGCATCCAAATGGTTTGAGAACCTGCTCTGACCGACACCCCCCTGCACATGCACACACATGCACAAGCACACACACACACCCCTAAAGACAAATACAAAGACACCTCTATCAGCTAAACCCTACATGGGATTTGAGGTTAAGCATACGACCCTACCTTGCAGGGTCGTTGTTAAGGAGCACCAAGATTAGTGTACGTGACATATTTGGAGTACATGGAGGAAGTACTAGAAAAAGAATTATGCGTGGAATTAAACATTGCACTGATACGATCAATCTGTGAAAACGTTTCCGCTTGCCAGAAGGAACAATCTCCGCCCCCATGCCCCCCCACTCTTCTGGGACTCCAGAGAAGATTTGAGGGAGGTGTGGGGGGAGAAGAAGGGGGAAGCCCCATTGTGGAAACGGGAGTCCTATTGCTGGCTTCTGTAGCCACATCACACTTTAGACTCGTGTTGAAACAGCAGGCCCTCCAAGTGTCCCTATTTTCCAGGGACGTCCCCAATTTAGAGAAGCCATCCCCATTTCTGATTTGTCCTGCTAGACTTAGGATGTCCCTATTTTCATCAGAGAAATGTTGGAGGGTATGGAGTTATCTGGCTCTTAGAATCATAGAATCATAGAGTTGGAAGAGACCACAAGGGTCATCCAGTCCAACCCCCTGCCAAGCAGGAAACACCATCAAAGTATTCTTGACATATGCCTGTCAAGCCTCTGCTTAAAGACCTCCAAAGAAGGAGACTCCACCACACTCCTTGGTAGCAAATTCCACTGCCGAACAGCTCTTACTGTCAGGAAGTTCTTCCTAATGTTTAGGTGGCTCTTGAGCCAGCTGAAGGCAGCCCTGTATAGAGAAGTGGTTTTTAAAAAATCTTTAATGCTTTATTATGTTTTTATATACGTTAGAAGCCGCCCAGAGGGGCTGGGGCAACCCAGTCAGATGGGTGGGGTATAAATAGTAAATTATTGTTATGGAATAGGAGAAAGGTTGCAGGATATGAAACATTCAATCCTTCCTCCTAGGGAATTCTGCGAATCGTAGTTCTGTGAGGGGAATAGGGGTCTCCTAACATCTCTTGGCAGGGACGCAGGTGGCACTGTGGGTTAAACCACTGAGCCTAGGGCTTGCCGATCAGAAGGTTGGCGGTTCGAATCCCTGCTCCTGCCAACCTAGCAGTTCGAAAGCACATCAAAGTGCAAGTAGATAAATAGGTACCACTCCGGCGGGAAGGTAAATGACGTTTCCGTGCGCTGCTCTGGTTCGCCAGAAGCGGCTTAGTCATGCTGGCCACATGACCCGGACGCTGTACACCAGCTCCCTCGGCCGATGAGCGAGAAGAGCGCCGCAACCCAGAGTTGGTCATGACTGGACCTAATGGTCAGGGGTCCCTTTACCTTTAACATCTCTCGGCACACTTTTGTAAAACATACATTTCCCAGGGTGCTTTTTTTTTGGAGGGGGGAGCCATGTTAAAGTGATATAATAGTACTTTAAGGCTTGGATGTGGCCGGAAATAGCATCTGGACTTCTGTGGATTATTACTTATCTGTGGATTATTACGTACCTTGATGGAAGATTGGAAGTGAGAATATAAACTGCTAGTAAGGCTTGACTAAATGGGGCTGTGGTTTCCTTATGAGAACACTGGTGTGGGTCACTGTTTTCTTTCCATTTTCAGGTGTATAGATAGACCACTGCATATCTAGAGAGCCCCCCAACTGTTCAGATGCTGCTGCTGCCTTCCTTTGGGATGGCCCCTCTGCTGTTTCACTTCCAAACTGAGAGGGACCAATTACGAAATGTTGCAGCATACAGAGCGTAGGAAGGGAGGAGGGTCAATCCTTTTTGGAGTTTCACCTCGGAATGCATGCACAGGGAAGGGGGGTGTCAGGAGCGGAGAAGAGATTAACGACACACACCCCTTGTCTTTCACCCCACTTTCTCCTGCTGGAGGGCAGCCCTACCCTAGCTTGCGCATTTCAGGGCAGGGTAGTTCTGAAGACTGCACCCTTTGAGCCTCTGCCTGGCTTCAGGTCTCCCTTGCTCAGCCTCTGCTCAGCTGTCACCAGCAGCCTGTCAGCTCAGACTTGCAGGGTTCCCAAACTAAGGCCCGGGGGCCGGATGCGGCCCAATCACCTTCTAAATCCGGCCCGCGGACAGTCTGGGAATCAGCATGTTTTTACATGAGTAGAATGTGTCCTTTTATTTAAAATGCATTTCTGGCTTATTTGTGGGGCCTGCCTGGTGTTTTTACATGAGTAGAATGTGTCCTTTTATTTAAAATGCATCTCTGGGTTATTTGTGGGGCATAGGAATTCGTTCATATTTTTTTTCAAAATACAGTCTGGCCCCCCACAAGGTCTGAGGAACAGTGGACTGGCCCCCTGCTGAAAATGTTTGCTGACCCCTGGCTCAGACGATCTTGCCAAGGCCGTTGGGCTTTTAGTTTTGTAAAAAAAACCTTTTCATGAACAGGCTTTGGCATTTCTGCGTTTATGAGGAGTCCCTTGAGTTTGCAGAAGCTCCTCCCTTAAATTTGGGTGCCCCCATTTCACTTCCATCTTCAGAAGCACTAGAGCATGAGTCCCCTCTGTGGGAATGTTCAGGGTGGCAGGAGAGGATATATTGTTTATTAATATCCTTCCTAACTTGCACTAGCAAGTTCTATAACTTAGCAGAGTTTTACTATTAAACACACAGCAGATTCCTGGTAAGTTCCTTTACATCCCTCTTAAAAGAATAAACACGCCACAACCTTGAGTAAAGTATATAATAGTTTACTCACATCATCAGTTCACAGTTGGATCCCTGAAGGCAGACTTAGTTACAAATATGTACATGTGGATCTACTCCATATGGGGGGATGATCCCAGTGACTGCAGTTCACACAACAAAAGGAAGGTAGAAAAGAGGAAGTAAAACGAGAGAGGTGTGCTGCGTGCCTTGCCCTTTTGTTACCTGGGCAGGTAAGATCACGCCCACCTCTAGTCACATGCAAAGGAAGTACAGTCATACCTTATGTTGCGTCCGCTTCAGGTTACATCTTTTCAGGTTGCATCCTGCGGCAAACCTGGAAGTACTGGAACAGGTTATTTCCGGGTTTCGGCACTCGCGCATGTGCATGCGCAGAAACACTAAATCACGCTTTGCACATGCGCAGAAACGCCAAATCGCAACCCACGCATTTCACAGATGCAGCACTGTGGGTTGCAAACGCTGTGGGTTGCGAACGTGCCTCCTGCACGGATCACGTTTGCAACCCGAGCATCAACTGTATATCCAAGCCAGGAGGAAACAGGAAGTTTTCGACTGGCTGGGCCATACATTCCCCCGCATGTCCACTCTAGGAAAACAAGAAATGTTGTACTTGATTGCTACTTGTGTATCACATCCCACACATTCTTACAAGGCAGCAGGAGGAAGATGCCAATGATGGTGGCGACAACCAGGTTTGGCATTTTGATTTTTGTGGTGTGTGATGAAATCAAATTGGTAGCCTTAACACCACATCAACCCTGCATTTAGCTGTTGTGGAGATGTCCCCACTTGCAGCCCCGCCAGCGAGCCTCCCCCAGCTGCCTCTCATGCGCATTCCCTTCTCTTTGTCTCCAGCAGGGAGTGAGTATTCTGGTGGCGCCTACAGCCACAGCCCTTACACCAGCTATGGAGAGCCCTGGCGATTCCCCAACTCTGGACTGCTGAGTGAGTCTCCTCCTCTGGGGCTGCAAGGGCAGGTGGTTGGGGGTGGGGAGGGACTGTCACTTTCCCAGCTTGGCCTGGCAGCTTGTGTGTCAGGTCTCCTGGGACCTTGAGGGCCAAAGCTGAGGGCTTAGGCAAGTGAGGACTGTTTGTGGTGCTCTCCGATACAGAAAGGAGGAGGATCAGTCCTTGCAACTAGCCAGCAGCAAGGAGTCTGACTGAGCTGAGCTGACCTGCTATGGATGCTGGAAAGTAGAACTGTTCATTTGTTGTTGCACTTCTGCTGAGATTCCTACAACGAAGGGGGTTGGACTAGATGACCCCTGGACCCCCTGCCAAATCGAAGATTGCTCTTTGCAAGCTCCCAGCTCCAACATGCCCTTCTCTTGGCGGAGTTGTGAATGCAGTCACTGCCTGCCCCTTGGGAAGCTCCTGTGCTTTGAGTCCTCTCCATGATCAAGGGATAATAATAATAATAATAATAATAATAATAATAATAATAATAATAATAATTTATAATTTATACCCCGCCCATCTCGCTGGGCCTCCCCAACCACTCTGGACGGCTCCCAACAAAATATTAAAAACACAATAAAACATCAAACATTGAAAACTTCCCTAAACAGGGCTGCCTTCAGATGGCTGAAGGCACTACCGAGAAGGCCCTCTGCCTGGTTCCCTGTAACCTCACTTCTCACAGGGAGGGAACTGCCAGAAGGCCCTTGGAGCTGGACCTCAGTGTCTGGGCAGAACGATGGGGGTGGAGACACTCCTTCAGGTATACTGGGCCGGGCCTGTTTAGGGCTTTAAAGGTCAGCGCCAACACTTTGAACTGTGCTCGGAAACATACTGGGAGCCAATGTAGGTCTTTCAAGACCGGTGTTATCTGGTCTCGGCAGCCGCTCCCAGTCACCAGTCTAGCTGCCACATTCTGGATTAGAAGAGGTGCTGCCTACAAGATGATGAGCTCTTGTGACTAAGGCTAAGAACAGCGATTATCTGATGAAAGAATTTGAATGGAATCCCCAATTTTGGGTGGTGGGAGTTAGACAAAATAAATTGTCCATTGCAGGACTCCGTATCCCTTCTAGGTGAGCTTCCTTCCAACCCCATTTCCTTGCCACAAAGGACCACGCAGAGAGGTCTGAGACTCTCCTTTCCCAGAGCCCCACAGCTCTGCCCCAATATTTTGACACTCAGAGTGACCAAAGAAAGCCCTTGCTAGAGAGCTCCATCTCCTCTTCTGCAGCCAGTCACACACCTTGCAGAGATGCCAGATAACTTTCTGCTTCCCTTGCGGGAAGGAAGCCATTTGACCAAAGTCCCGCACAGGAAGGAAGTAGCCTGGCCCTGTCTCAAAATAGGGGGCAGGGAAGTCATTCACCCCCCAGGCTGTTTTGATGGCATCTTAACATGAACCCTGCTGAGGGGTGCAAAGGCTGTGGGTACGAGATGATTAATGTGTATGGAGCTGGAGTGAATGGTTAACCCAGGCAGGTTATTTGCTAATAGCCTGCCTCTCTCTCTCTCCCTCCCTCCCTCCCTCTCTCCAGGTTCCCCCTATTACTACAGCTCATCTTCACGGGGCCCTGTACCTCCCAACACCACCTACGACCACCTGTAGATGATGCAGTCCCTCTGGGAGCCAGGCCAGCTCTCCTGGGCCACTCTGTTTATAGCCCAGCGGCAACAAAGAGGGATGTGGACTGGTTCAATCTGCAGAGTGCCCCAGTGGGCAATGGAATCCACACAAGCAGCTGCTGCAATTGCAAGCATGCAAGGCCATCCTGTTACCCATGAAGCTGGGAAGGAAGGAAGAAAGAGCAGGTGGCCTTAATGTGCTTGCGTCCCCCAGTGGACTCCGAAAGTGAGGACAAGTCTAAACACCTTGAAATCGAGGAACTCAAACCAATGAAATCGAGTGATGCTTTATGAAGTCACTTTACTACTGTTCTCTCGTGGGTGAAGGTTCTTGTGCAAAGTGTGGGTCTTTGAAAGGACTGGACACTTGGAGAGGGGCAGAGAGAGTAGTTGGGAGAAGAGCAGGCTTGGGGCCAGGCCAGGGAGCCTGAATGCCTGGGCTGCTTCTCCCCTCACCCTAGGGGACCCTGGCTGCAGTTTAAGTTGCTTGCTTGTGCAGGTCGTACCGTTCCTTATTTCTGGCTGTTCCTGTTTCATTCTTGCCGTGTTTGAACAGCAGGAAAAGGAAGGCGCGAGTGCAGCCTCACAGATAAGGACCCCAAGTGCAACTTTTGTGGGCAAAGGCGGCTGATTCAGTTACGGATGGGGCAAGGACAGATGGGCTGAGCTTCTTTAGGTCAGAAGGAGTGGGGCACAACAAACAGCTGGTGGTAAAAGGGACCCCTGACCATTAAGTCCAGTCGTGACCGACTCTGGGGTTGCGCGCTCATCTCGCATTATTGGCCGAGGGAGCCGGCGTACAGCTTCCAGGTCATGTGGCCAGCATGACAAAGCCGCTTCTGGCGAACCAGAGCAGCACACGGAAACGGCGTTTACCTTCCCGCTGTAGCGGTCCCTATTTATCTACTTGCGCTTTGACGTGCTTTCGAACTGCTAGGTTGGCAGGAGCTGGGACCGAGCAACGGGAGCTCACCCTGTCGCAGGGATTCGAACCGCCAACCTTCTGATCAGCAAGCCCTAGGCTCTGCGGTTTAACCCACAGCGCCACCTGCGTACCTGAGGAAATTTCCCAGTGGAGGATTCTCGGCCTGCAACTTCAAGTTAAATCTCACAATTCCCGATTGCTTCCTCTCCTGGTGGGCTCTTTCCCCCTCGTCCTCTCTTACTGGCTTGCTCTAATACAGGGGCCAGATCCTGCCAGTAAACGGCTCTTGCCGACATTTGCAGACCTCAACTCATTTCAGCGTTGGCAGGGTGCCTGCAAGTTGCCAAGGCAAGATGTTGAGGGCCTTGTCCTTTTTGAGGGGTTGAGCTCTTCCTTTGCCTAGTAGAAACTGAAGCGGAGCTGCTGGAACGTGGTAGGTGTCGAGTTGCGCTGTGTGTCCACATCTATATGCCTTTGTTTCATGCTGTATAGAGAGTACTTTACACAAGCTGCACCCCTGGGAAATGGGCGTGGGTTTTCTCCCTGCATCCTTCAGCACAGAACAGTCTCCTCCCCTGCATCCCTTTGAATAAAAGCAGTTTGTATTAATGACATGAAACCCTCGGCTCTGTAGGGATGTGTATAGATGCTAGGAGAGGATATATTTATTAGATACTAGCTGGCCCTGCCACGCATTGCTGTGGGTCCCCAGTTCTGTTCCCTGCAAACCTGAGCTGACGTATTTTGGGACATGGGTGGCTAGGGGCAGGATCCCGGCGTGCCCCTTTGCGGAGGAATGGGCGTTCTGGCAGCTGTAACATATTGGTCGGTGAAACGCAGGTTCGGCCTTCTATTTCCCAGGATGCACTCTGTCCTGCCCTTGGAGACGCAGCTTCTGGGTTCTATTTCCCAGCATGCCCGGCAGTGTCTGCTGTCTGAGTTTTGAGGTCCACAAAATGGGGTTTTACCTTGGGCTGGGGTGTCATCTGTGTACGCAAATGGTATGTGGACACTCGCTTATTTGCATGTGACGTATCCAAATTTCATTGGCATTGGTCAAGCGGTTTTGGTGAGAGGTGGAGACCAACACACAAGCCCCTTTTACATATATATATATAATCTTTCCTTCCTTATGTTGAGGAAGCAGCGTGCCATCCCTTAAAAGGGAAGCTTTAATAGGCTAGTTTTAGCCTTTTAGTTTAAGTAATCCAGGATGCTTTAAGGCGGACTCAATTCTTCTGGTGTTTCCCCCTTTTCTCCCCTTAAAACAATAATCACACAAACAGTCTTGTAAAAGTTTAAAAAAGAATAACATTCACTCACTCAGAATACTTGAAGAGTAACAGATACAGCAGCTTTGTTCAGGCAGGCTTAAAATGATAATCCAGTTACAAAGACATACTTTAGTCTAGTTTAAAATTTGTCACATTGCTGGACTGGAGGTGAGAGCAAAGAGCAAGCACCCAGCCAGGTGAGATGTTATGTATGCATAGACCCTCCCTAACCGGGCACCTGGGAGTGTCTCTCAGAGCCCTCTCTAGGAAATTTACAGGACTCTGAGCTTCAGCTCCTATCCGGTGCCTATCTAGCAAGCATGCATTGTTGGTTTGACTGCAAATATCCCATGCACCCATTCTCAGGCAAAACAACATACATGCACTTTGTATTAAGCCACCCAGAGTTCCATCCCGATTCGAAGGTTCTGGAAGCTCCCTTTTGGTAGACGCTTGGTCAGGATATCAGCAGTCATCTCTTTGGTATGGCAATAAGCCAACTACACAAGTCCATCTTGGATGGCCTTATGTACACAGTGATACTTCATCCCGATGTGCTTTGTCCTTGTGTGGAATTTCTCACTCTGAGACAGCTCTAGGCAACTCTGGTTGCCCCACTTACTTCCTATGGCCTTCTTCCCAGGTGTAGGTCGGTAAGGATTCAAGTGTTGTTTTGATGCAATGCATCCATATCTCCTCCTGGGCAGCCTCCCTCCATAGACTGGCTTCTGCAGCTGGCATCTCCTCTGTCCCTTCCCATGTGGAAGGTCCCCTGAGGTAACGCCGACCCTGCAAAGTAGGACAGCCGTAATGGTGGAACACCTGTTGGTTCTGGATGAGCGTCTGACCTGTGGTTCTGGAACCACGTCAGCTTCCTCCTCCTCCTCCTCCTCCTCCTCCTCCTCCTCCTCCTCCAGGGCAGGCTTGTCCCTGGTGCTGCTGCCAGGAGTCTAGTCCTCTGCATCTTCTTCTTGTGCATCGCTTGCAGAGGGGGCCATTACACTGGAAGGCAGATCTGGACACTGAAATAAAAAAATTCTTTCAGTAGCACCTTAAAGACCAGCTAAGTTTTTATTTTGGTATGAGCTTTCGTGTGCATGCACACTTCTTCAGATACGTGTGTATGCAGTATCTGAAGAAGTGTGCATGCACACGAAAGCTCATACCAAAATAAAAACTTAGTTGGTCTTTAAGGTGCTACTGAAAGAATTTTTTTATTTTGCTTCGACTCAGACCAACACGGCTACCTACCTGTAACTGGACACTGAAGTTTGTGATGAGAAGTATAGAAGGTCTTTGGCTTCTTCTGATTTCTCAGAAAAGTCCACACCACTATTCCTTGTCTCGGCTTTCTTGTGCTCAGGTGGGAGACAGGTTACCAAAGCTCAAAAGGTGTGCACTTAGCTCCCTTTGTTAACAGCAGGCTGCTCTGGAGATACACCACAGTTGCTGCTGCGCTTCCCCACATGCGTTGGGGTAGAGATGCATCTTTTAAACACGCACCTTGCCATCTCCATGATGGATCTGAACTTTTCTTTCAGCTACCGAGTTCTGTTGTGGGGTGTAAGGAACAGTGATTCTGGAAGCTGTCTCTTGGTAGACGCTTGGTCAGGATATCAGCATTCAGCAGTCATCTCTTCGGTGTGGCAATAAGCCAACTAGGAAACTTACAGGACTCTTGAGCTTCAGCTTTCCTGTCCTGTGTCTACTGTACAGTCATGCCTCAGTTTAAGTACGCCTCGGTTTGAGTACTTTCAGTTTAAGTACTCCGCGGACCTGTCTGGATCGGATTAATCCACTTTCCATTACTTTCAATGGGAAAGTTCGCTTCAGGTTAAATACGGACTTCTGGAAACAATTACACTCATACCTCGGGTTAAATACGCTTCAAGTTGAGTACTCTGCGGACCCGTCTGCAACAGATTAATCCACTTTCCGTTATGTTCAGTGGGAAAGTTCGCTTCAGGTTAAGTACGCTTCAGGTTAAGTACAGACTTCCGGAACCAATTGTGTACTTAAACCGAGGCACCACTGTATATAGCAACCATGCATGGTTGGTTTTGACTGCATTTGAAGTATCCAACAGGCTCGTGGTCCTCTGCCTTCATTTTGGGGAGATGGAGAAAATAACCCCTTCTCTTTCCATCTGTCAGCAAAAGAAGATGGGGACAAGAAGAAGAACCACGCTCTGTGGTTCCAGGTTCAAGTGACAGTTGAAAGAATCGCAGCAGGTAGCAGCTCCCTGGTGGAGTAGATCTGGGTCAGTTGCAGCAGATCAGTGTACAGCAGGGACTGGTCGGGCCAGAACCTCCACTCTCTGGTAGGTTTACCTCTCTTGCAATGCACCACTGGATAAGACTCCTGTCCCTTTAGGAACTCTTCAAAGACTTGTTTGCAACTGGAGACCTTTTTTGTCCCTAGCCCAGGTGTGGGGAACATCTGGCACTCTAGATGTTGCTGAACTACAGCTCATTCCTGGCCATCAGCCATGTTTGCTGAGGCTCATGGGAGTTGTAGTTCAGCAACTTAAAGGTAAAGATAAAGGGGCCCCTGACCATCAGGTCCAGTCATGTCCGACTCTGAGGTTGCGGCGCTCATCTCACTCTATAGGCCGAGGGAGCCGGCGTTTGTCCGCAGACAGCTTCCGGGTCATGTGGCCAGCATGACAAAGCTGCTTCTGGTGAACCAGAGCAGCGCATGGAAACGCCGTTTACCTTCCCGCTGGAGTGGTCCCTATTTATCTACTTGCACTTTGATGTGCTTTTGAACTGCTAGGTGGGCAGGAGCTGGGACCGAGCAACGGGAGCTCACCCCGTTGCAGGGATTCAAACCGCCGACCTTCTGATCAGCAAGCCCTAGACTCTGTGGTTTAACCCACAGCGTCACCTGGGTCCCTAGTTCAGCAACTTATGGAGGGCCAAAACAAGTTCCCTACACCTGCTCTAGGATCCTGGGGCGGCATGGACATAGCCCCTATATCAAAGAAAAAAGTACTTAACTGAGGTTCTGCCCTCCCCTAACATAAATCCTGGCTATGCACATGTGGGGTGGTGATAATGCAAAAATTGTTCTGGTAAAAACTCCAAAAACTTCGAAGTATCTGCACTTTTATTTTTTTATGAAAAAAGCATGGTTGTTTTTTTTCAGCCAGTGCTTTGTAAAAACAAGCTTACAAATGCAACTTTTAAAGATTCAGCTTTTTAAAGAAGCCAAAAGTGCATTTCAAAGGAAGTGAGTAAACAAACCTGTTTTAAGACTGACATTTGGCACTGTGGATTAGCAACCCCACCCTTGATAACAGAATCAAGGGCCCATCTAGTCCAATCCCCTGCAATGCAGGAATTTCAATGGGGTTTCCCATCCAATTTGAAACCAGACCAGAACCTGCTTAGCTGTAGCAAAAATGTTACCGGTACCTGTTTTATTATGGTTGGTCATATCAGGTTTCTGCTGGGAACTGGAAGTGACCTAAGAATTTAGATGTCATCCCTGGGACCTAAGTATTTAGATGTCACAGCGGGAGAGCAGGAGTCTGTGAATTCTAGATGAGAAGGTGCTATCCAAGCCACCCAGGTTTATCTTGACAGTGTACACTCAGGTGGAGCCTCAGTGATAGATCACATGTAGGGGGTCCCAGGTGACATTTCCATTCCAGGTATGGCTCTGGAGTACCTGGGCTGGTACTCTGGTTTGGAACGGCTACTTTAATGCGCTTTGGAAGCCTGCGAGTCAGCAGCTGCCAAGGGAATTGGCTTCCCTGAGGGAAACGCGACTGGGACAGGAGGAGCTGCCAGGGTCGCCTGCGCCACTGGAATAAGGAAGAGGCAGCGGCTGGCGGCCGCTGGGCCAAATCCGGCCCTTTGTGGGCTAGAAACAGACATCCTCTGCCAGGCATCCAAATAGCAGCCAGGAGGGAGGTCGAGATCGTGGCTTCCTTGAGGCTGCCCACAGAACCGGGCTAGTGGAGAAGGTACCGCGGCAAAGAAGCCTGGGCCGGGGGCGGTGACCCCTCTCTTAGCCTTGCCAGGCGGCTCCTGGGGAAGTTGACGCCCCGGCGGCCGAGAGCTGAAGAAGCCCCCGCAGCCGGGGAGAGGAACAATCGGAAATAAAACTTCATGGAGCAGAAAATCAAAGGCAGATTATACAGATGTGGCAATTTGAAGGATCATTGCCTCCGTCCTCGTTGCAACGGCGGCAGCTGGAATTGCCGCGCCGCCCGCCGAGGGCAGGAGGAGGAGGAGGAGGCAGCGGAGCCTGCCAGGCCAGGACTGTCTCCCGACGGCACCGGCGACCGCGCCCTGCGCTGGGCTTCCCAGGGCCCGTCCGGGTAGCAGCTGCACCCTGGGCGCAACCAGTGGCGGCGCAGAGGCTCGACGGCGCCGCTGCCCTCGCTCTGTGCCTGGCGCGCCTGAGAAAAGCCCCTCGAGGAGGGCGGCCGCGGCTGCCTAGATTCAGAAGGCGCTCCCTCCGCGGGGGTACTCTGCACAGGCTCAGAGAGCCTCTTCTGCTCTCCTGACTTGCTTTATGTAGCCAGTGGCTACGAAAGCGCCTGTCTTCTGTAAAGAGACCCCTGACCATTAGGTCCAGTCGCGACCGACTCTGGGGTTGCGCGCTCATCTCGCATTATTAGCCGAGGGAGCCGGGGTACAGCTTCCAGGTCATGTGGCCAGCATGACAAAGCCGCTTCTGGCAAACCAGAGCAGCACATGGAAACGCCATTTACCTTCCCGCTGTAGCAGTTCCTATTTATCTACTTGCACTTTGATGTGCTTTCGAACTGCTAGGTGGGCAGGAGCTGGGACCGAGCAACGGGAGCTCACCCCGTCGCAGGGATTCGAACCGCCGACCTTCTGATCGGCAAGCCCTAGGCTCTGTGGTTTAACCCACAGCGCCACCTGAGTCCCTGTCTTCTGTAGGGAACCCTTAAAGGAAACAGTGGGGCTTTGCTTCTTTTCATATAAGCAGTTATAAGGTCATAAGCGGAAGTCCGCTGCGTTTCCGCATTTTGTGGCTGTTGGCGGGTACGACGCCTTCGTGAACCCTTGCCAGGGAAACCAGCCCTTGCCAGGGAAACCAATCAGTGCTGCTGTTACTTCGGATTCCACGAGTAACCAATCCGAGGCAGCGATCGGCGGTCCCTAAACAGAGTCAGAACAACTTTTAGTACCCCCCATAGTCGCTCCCTCTCCTGCTGAGCCACTCCTCCTAACAGTCACCTCTGAGATGCCCCTCCTCCACCCATTCATACGGTAGTAGACTTTGATAGAACGAGGGGGCACCACTCCTGCCCTCCCTTGCAATGGTGATCCTGGAGCCAGTTAGCCAGCCACTTTGCCACCGGAGGACTTACCTGTGCCTGCCCCCAACGGCAGCAGCTCTGGCCCCTCTGTGCCACGCACAAGGGGTACAAGCACCAGGCCTCTTTCCCAAAGCTGGGGGGGGGAAGGGGTCACCACTGCTCTCAGCTGTTTGTGGTTGCTCCTAGGTTCAGGGCCTTCCGTTCTGGTAGGCAGTGCGGGCTGCAAAACAAAAGGCTCATTTGGCAGCTTGCATTGCATCCCCTTGCAGCCGGCCAGTGGAGGACTTATTTTGGACATTCCGGAGGTTTCTGATTCCCATTGTGGGGAAGGCTCGGAGACCCGCTGTGACCAACCAGCTACCCACTTTGAGGATAAAGTTGCTCGACTTTGGAGTGATCTTGACTCTGCAATTGTCACAGTAGTGATTGAAGTACCCAGGGCTGCCGTTGCGGGTGTTTCGTGGGATCAGTTTCACCTTATGCCAGGCACCCCCAAACTTCAGCCCTCCAGATGTTTTGGACTACAATTCCCATCTTCCCCAACCACTGGTCCTGCTAGCTAGGGATCATGGGAGTTGTAGGCCGCAGGTTTGACATGCCTGCCTTATGCAATCAGCTGATGTGGGCAAGGTGCTGGCGGCAATGTGACCGCGTGCCCCCTCACCCCTCCTGGTTCATTAAATCTAGCAGAGAGGGGCTGACTGCTTGGCCCCAGAGCGTGGCTAACCCTTCACTAGTCCCTGCTGCACTGAAAGCGGCCGTAGTGTGACTGTGTCTAAAGAAACCGGCTCTGGACCATTTGGATGGGATCAACCATCAACTAGCTGAAAACACCCAGTTTTAGGCAAAGGTGGTGGAGGGGGGGGAAGGGGTGGGGCAGCTGCAAACATTCATGGAGGACACCAGTTATTTAGATCCATTCCAATCTGGCTCCGGATCTGGCCACGGAACCAAGTCAGCCTTGGTCACCCTGATGGATGACTTCTGCAGAGAGTGGGACAAGAGGAGAGAGCGACCTTGCTCCGATCCTACCTTCAGGGCAGAGTCCAGAGAGGAGGACTGGGATAGTGCCTTTGGGGCCCCTGGCAGCTCTGCTATGGGGCGCTGTGGGGGGACTATTCACAGTTCTATTTGGTATCTACATGAAGCCACTGGGATCAGTTACAGTGGAATCTTAATCATTTCCAGGAGTCCATTCGATTCCCAAAACCGTTCGGGAACCAAGGTGAGGCTTCCGATTGGCTGCAGGAGCTTCCTGCAGCCAATCGGAAGCTGTGGAAGCCACGCCGGACGTTCAGCTTCCAAATAACGTTCAAAAACTGGAGCAACCACTTCCGGTTTTTGATCGTTCGGGAACCGGAACGTTGGGCTCCCAAGGCGTTCGGGAGCTGAGGTTCCACTGTATTAGGAGTTTTGGGGTGAGAAGCGTGAGAGGCCTTCAATTCTCCCCAGGCACCCTCTCTCTCTCTCTGGGGCAAAAGGGTCCCGGGAGCTGCTCCGCTTCCCCACCGGCCCTCAACATCCAGGCTGAGTCCCTGCATATCTCCGTTTATTGCACAAAGGTCACAGCTGCCCCAGTGGCAGCGATTGAGGCACGAGGGACGGGGACGGGGGTTAAGGCAGCAGAAGGCTGAGCCCAGTGGAGCCCAGCAGCAGCAGGCAGGACACTTCCCTGAGTCTCTGCGTTGAAGGCGGGTGGTGTGAGCAATGCCCTGGAGAATGTGCAGAGGCTGCCCAGGACAGCACCCCCCCTCCCAACAGTCTCTGCCCATCCATTTCTTGAGACGTTGCGCCACCTGGAGTCCAAATACTGCAAGTGCTGATTCAGAAAGCAGCGCTCCTCATTTCGTACCGTGTGTCCACTTTGGGCTTCGAAGGCCGACACCCAAAGGGATGGGTGAGGGAAAGAGAGAAGGGTGTCCCAAAGCCAGCGAGGGCGGCGACAGCAGCACTGGAGGGTGGGGGCCCCTCACAGCAAGTGCTTGTTGCGCCTGGGGATGATTTTGCGTACTGTCCGGCGCTCGGAAATGTTCCGCTTCACCTTGACCCCCGCAGGCAGCCCGTCCACGTTCAGGGAGGGGCTGGAGTGGGACTTCTGCAGGGGCGAGCAGCCCTCCTCGGCCGGCAACTCGCCCGACTCCCCCAGCCGGACCTCCCACTGCTCAAGGTCCTCCGTGTCTTCGCCGGCCAGCTTCACCTCCAGCAGCCTCACGTAGGTCTCGTAGCGGCGCTTCTGCACAAAGGGACAAAAAAGGCAGGGTGTCATGTGGGGGTGGGGAGGGGAAGGCCCCCTCTGGCCGGCAGCACCTGAGGGAGTCAACCAGGGCAGCAATATGGGCCTATGGCCGTAATAAACTATCTATCTATCTATCTAACCAGGGCAGGCAACCCTGATTGCACCGGGACCAGGGAGAAGGTTCATCCTGTTAATGGAGGTTTTCTCCCCAGCTTCTCTTTCTTACCCAGGATTAAGGATGCAAAAGATGTCCATAGTTAATGTTTCTGTAGTCTAAAATCATGCAATTATCAAAGCTGTAGAGCTGGAAGACACCCCAAAAAAGTCGTCTAGCCCAGTGTTTCCCAACCTTGTGCCTCCAGCTGTTTTCGGACTACAATTCCCATCATTCCTGACCACTGGTCTTGCTAGGGATGATGGGAGTTGTAGTCCAAAAACATCTGGAGGCACAAGGTTGGGAAACACTGGTCTAGCCAACCCTCTGCGATGCAGGAATCACAACTGGAGAATCTGACAGGGGGCCCTCCAAATCTCTGCTTAACAACCTCCAACAAAGGAGAGTCCACCACTTTTCGAGGGAGTCCGTTCCACTGTCAAAACAGCTCTTGCAGTAATGGTACGTACATAACTGCATGCAAAAGTGGCAGGTTACTGCAGATTTCCCTTTCTTTTAAAGGAGCAGTAGTGAGATTTATTGCGATAGATGTGTTGCACTCACTGTGGGGAAGGTTGCAAAAGACCACAGGACTGCGAGGAGACATTTGGATAAGGAAAAGCTCAGAGCCGGCAGCCTGAGAGCAAGCCTCAACAACATGCAAACTCTCCGTTCGTAAAAAAAACCTTGCCCTGGAGAAGTTATGTATCTCTTTTTACAAATTAGGTATTCTGACCCTTCAAAGTGGGGAGGAGTACAGGGGGTTGGCATCCTCTGAAGGTTCCCCTACCGTCCCCTGCAAAAGCTCCTTGCCCACCTCGTAGAGCAAATATTCCTTCTTGAGTTGATACTCTTCCAGGTCCCGGCCCCGGCCCCGCTTGCTGGGCAGGTTCCGCTGGTGGTCCAAGAGGTCGTCTGACACCTGGTCCATCCAGGATTCATGGGAAAAGTGCTGCTCCTCCTGCAGCAAGAGGAACAGGTTGTTGCTCAGCCTTACCTGCCCAGGGGGTTGCAGCTAGGGAGTGAGCCGCAGAAGGGTTTGGGGCAGCCCATCCCAAATTCCCCCATCCTGCCATTTCTGTGCACCAGCCGCGAAGCAGCCTGCCGAGGGAGCCCCAGGGCACACACACCAGGGAGTTCTTGGAAGGTGCCGTCGGCAGAACCGGCCGGATGAACTTCCTCTGGGAGCCCACAGCTGCTGGGAAGGGTGGCGAGGAGAACATGGCAGCCACCAGGTTTATGCGGGAAACCCAGGAACTCATTTCCGCCGCGGTCCTAGGGAAACGGGAGAGGGCAGGGAGAGTTCTATGAATGCACGTTCCAAATCTAGGAAGCTTTCCTGCTCCCAAGAGCCCCACTGGCACTTCCTTGGCAGTGGCAGCAGCCGCAGCAGCAGAACTGTCTGGCTTTGCAGAAGATGCAGAAGGAAGACAGTCGACGGGAGGCATCTGAGCAGGAGTCTGCATGCGGCAGGCACAAATCACTCCAGGCAGCCCTCAAAGAGAGGGGCAGCAAAACCAGCAGGCAAGAGTTACACACACACACCACCAAGTTTAGCTACGTTTCAAATTGCAATTCAGAAACAGAATTGTGGTTGTCAAATAATAAAATCCTATACAGTGGTACCTCTGGTTACAAACTTAATTTGTTCCGGACATCTGTTCTTAACCTGAAACTGTTCTTAACCTGAGGTACCACTTTAGCTAATGGGGCCTCCCGCTGCCACTGCGCTGCCTGAGCACAATTTCTGTTCTCATCCTGAGGTAAAGTTCTTAACCCGAGGCACTACTTCCGGGTTAGCGGAGTCTGTAACCCGAGGTGTTTGTAACCACTCTCTACAGCCGTATCCCAAGAGCCATCACATCCCAGCAGGCAGAGCTGGGTTTCAGCCTAGCAGGATTGGGTCCCATACCTCTCCTCTTCCTGCTGCAAGAATTTGTTTACTGTTGGGCCTCTTCACCCGGTTAAACGGGAACAGCAGAAACCTTGACTCCCCAGGACTGTCGACGAAGACTACAGTCAGCATTTTAACTGACAATGTTAAGTGACAGGGACAGATTTTGAGGCACGCCAGAGGCCAAAGCCTGTTTCTCCACTTTGAATACACACTTAAAAAACTAAAACTGTTTGCTCTACGCTTTCTGATTAAGAATGTTGCCGCTGCGTCGCTAATACCGCAAGACCCGAAGTGGCCCCTTGTTTCCGAATGGGATTTACTGCTTCCTGCCCAAAGCCAGCCTTTGTCGCTTTTCTTTTTGGATCTGTGAAACATATGAATCGCTCAGACGAGGAGGAAGCGGCAGTGGCTTGGGGTAGGCCTGCCTCCTTTGGACCCAGCCATGCCAGGGGTGCTTCTGCCTCTGAGGGAGCCAAATAGAAATCCTGAGCTGAGGAGCTAGCCTTGGCTCCCCACAACAGAGGTCTGCAAATACTCACGGGGCTTGGAAGAGGAAGATGCGCCAGTCGGCCGTCTGCAACCGGAAGACATGGGGCCGCTTGGTATACTTGCTGGCCTTCTCGGCCAAGGCGTGGTGCACCCCAATGGGCTCCTCTGAGGCAGAGGCGTCTGGCCGGCTCTCATCCTGCGAGAACAGCAGGAGCAAGCTGAATTGGGGGTGCGGGGCAGAGCAGAGATTTTGCCTGCAGCACTAACCCCAGGTAGATGAGCTGAGAGGCGCCCGAGGCCAGCCAGGCTAGGTGGGCAGGAGGCCAGACCCAGGATAACATGCATGGAGCCAGGGGGTGGGGTCCTGGGTGGAACTGAGCCGGCAGCCAGGGCAGAGGGCCCACTCAGCCAGCCTGGGAAGAAGCCCCTGGTTAAAGAGACACACAATGGTCCCTCTAGCTCAGGACGCCCTAACCCAGATGAGCAGAGGCTCTCCAGGGTCTCAGCTGGAGGGCATTCCCAGCCTGGCCGTATGGGACTGAACCTGGGACCTTCTGCATGCAAAGCAGGGCTCTCTACCTGCAACTGCGAGACCCCAGGGGTCAGCAGAAAGGGTGGGTGGTGAGATGGGCACAGCCTGGAAAGTCAAGAAGCCAGAAGAGAGAGAAGGGCCAAGTACTGCACAGCCAGCTGGGGAGGCAGCGTAGAATGAAAGGATGCCCGTCCCTCCCTCCCTCTCTATGCCATGGCCCCCAGAAATGCCTCACTGCCTCCTGGAGGACCCCTCTCTATTGGCTCCACTGGGCCTGGTCTCCCGTGGGGAGGGTGGCCTAGGAGCTCACGTCCTTTGGTTTCCGCGGTGGTCTGGCCTGCTCCCAGTTAGTTACCTTGGAGAAGTAGAGGACCACCCCCTTCAGCACCGTATGAAACATCTTCCAGCCTCTCTTGCCCCAGGGCGCTGCAAAGGAGTGAGATGGGGAGCGGTCAAGTTGGGTCCGGCGCCTGCACCGTGGTGCTCTAGGGCTGCCTGCTGGGAGCTACCCAGGAGGGGCTGGTGTCCCCAAAGGGCTGGAGGTTGCTTAGGACCCCTGTGGCACAGGAGAGCCCCAACCACTGCCCACCCCCACCCCCTGGCTTGCCCACAGGCCTGGCATGCATGTGAGACGGCTGATATCTCTCGCAGGCCCAGGTCCCTGTGGGCTGCTGCCCCCTGGCCCAGCACTCACTCTTCTTGCCGTCGGCCTCCGCGTGGACCTTGCGCGCCAGTAGGCCCTGCCGGTAGGTTTTCGCCTCGGGGTCGTGCGACAGAGTCAGGAAAGGGTTGGCTTTCTTCTGGCCGGATGCTGAGGGCGAGAGCAGCATGGCACCGGACGACTTCTCCTCCTCCTCCTCTTCATCCCTGCAGCGGACAAACGGAGAAAGAGGCTTCTTCGTGAGGGTCTGTCTGACCCTCTGTTTCGGGGGAACAGAGGACAGGATGAGCAACAACTCCCGGTTCAGCCACTGCAGTAAACTCCTCCTTTTCTGAAAGCTGACATGACTGCCAAGCACGAACCCCCAAGGCATTGGGCTGCCCTCCCCTCCCACAAACAGAAGCTGATCCAACTGGAAGCTGAATCTGATGTCAACATTGGAGATGGGACAGAAGCCCTCTCGCTTAGGGGAGCAGAGGGGAAAGTCACCTGTCATCTGTGGAGGAGGACGGCTTAAACACATTGCTGTGCTCCCATAAACAGACCAGAGGCAATTGTATCTCATCCAGCAGAGCTTTACTGCTACTGAAGGCAAATGAGCATGATGGTCACAAATCCAATACATTCAGGATTGGAACTGCCCATAAGAAATCCAGTTGCAGCAGACTGAACTCAAACTTACTTATAAGACTATAGCATACAGAACAGAACAAAGAGATAGAAAGAGAAAGGAAACTCCGGCTCCTTCTAGCCTTACAATTATAGTCAGCATGACCTTGACGGAAAGATAACAGAATCAGTTTAAAGCAGCTGCTCTCAGCTTCCCAGAAGGAATAACCCAAACAAGAGCCTTCTTCCTGTTTCTTTCACATGGAAAGAAACCTTTCAGAACCCTATTGATTTAAGTCAGGCATCCCCAAACTGCGGCCCTCCAGATGTTTTGGCCTACAACTCCCATGATCCCTAGCTAACAGGACCAGTGGTCAGGGAAGATGGGAATTGTAGTCCAAAACATCTGGAGGGCTGAAGTTTGGGGATGCCTGATTTAAGTAGAACAGGAAAGATCTCTACACATCAGATCAATACTTTCTGGACTAAGAAATGCAAACTGACAAGGCCATGGGGCTGACATGGCTCTGCCCTCCAACACCTCTCTGCAGCATCTGCTGCTTGAGGTGGCCACCTGCCTCTGCCTCACGGAAGGGCCGGCCCTGATGGCTGCCAGCCGCTTACAAATTCTCGTCCTATTAGCAGGTAAATGTCCACCTCTTCCTTTTAGGCACCTGAGCTCTGCTGCCAATCCCTATTCAGGATTTGGGGGACGGGGTGGTTAGGAGCCATCAACCCACTGGGAAATCAGGAGCCAGCCTGTTCTTCCCACCCATGCTTGATAACCATCGGGAAGCTTTCGGTTGTGGGCCTTGAGTGTCTGTTTTTTTATTTGGTTTGACTCGATATTTGTATTCTACTTTTCCAGCAACAAATGCTGATCTCAAACGGCTCACAATCATCATCACGACGGCAATAAAAACAAGCAAGCATTGCAATTGCTATAATGTCAAACGACAAGAACAAATTCATTAAAACAGTTAATACAACACAAATGTTTTGAGTCCTTCCACATTCATAAAAAACCTTACCTACTCGTAGAATGTCAGGGAGGAAATTCCAGGCCTCTCCTGAGAAACTAGAGTGGGAAAGGGACACCCCTGAGGCACTCCCAGCAGCCAGCATGCCCAATGACGGTGGGAATCATAGCCAAGCAACTTCTGAGGACTACAGGTATCTCCCACCTCTGCCCTGGGGAACCCACATACTCAGACCCCAGCAGGAGGCACAGACCTTTGTCCAGGTCCAGGAAGACAAAGGTGCTTCCTGCCACATGCCTAGATTGCTGATGATGATATTCCTGGTAGCCCAGCACCCGCCAGGAGAACTGAGAGGTGGCTGAGCTCTGCTAGCGAAGCTTATCCTCAACTCCCTGGATAGCTCCATTGGTTAGAGCATGGTGCTGATAACACCGAGGTTGCAGGTTTGAGCCCCGTATGGGACATTGCAGGTGTGTGGAATAGATGGTCCTCAGGGTCCCTTCCAACTTAATTCTTGTGGGGTGTAACATAAACAGTCAAGTACAACACTTCCTGTTTGCCCAGAGTTTGCCCAGAGTTCCTGTTTGACACACAGGGGGGTGTTACTCCAGCCAAGAGGACTTCCTGTTACACCTGTCTGGAGCATCCTCCCCCTGCGTGTGACCAGGTAGATGGAAGTGACCCTGTGAGACCCTATGAAAGGGTCGGGCATGCAGCCATCTTACTTTTTTGACTCATGATGCTGTTCTCTTGATGCAGTTTGCTGTCTGCTGGCTCTCAGACAGCAGCACATGGGCTCAAATCCCTACATGCGATGAACCCACTCTCTTTTCTGTAACGCCAAGCTAAAGCCTGCCATCAGGGAATCTTAAAGGTAAAGGACCCCTGACAGTTAAGTCCAGTCGCAAATGACTCTGGGGTTGCGGCACTCATCTCGCTTTACTGGCCGAGGGAGCCGACGTTTGTCCGCAGACAGTTTTTCCGGGTCATGTGGCCACCATGACTAAGCCGCTTCTGGCGAAACCAGAGCAGCGCACGGAAATGCTGCTTACCTTCCCACCGGAGTGGTACCTATTTATCTACTGTACTTTGATGTGCTTTCGAACGGCTAGGTTAGCAGGAGCAGGGACTGAGCAATGGGAGCTCACCCCATCGCAGGGATTTGAACCGCCAAACTTCCGATTGGCAAGCCCAATGCTCTGTGGTTCACACCACATCGCCACGCATGTCCCAGTAGGGAACCTACTGTGAATTGAATGTAAGTAAACTTCTTATCATTACTTTTAAAAGAAGACCGTTGTGTCTTTATTCTTTTCAAGAGGGATAAAAGGGGAATTCCCCAGGATCAAACCCAATCTGGACAAGCCAGACTGGACTGCTTAACTCAAGAGATTCAAATGAATCTACCAACTAGCTTCCTGTTATATACTGGGGAATGTACCCTGCTACTGACTCACTAGTGTGAGTGAGGAAGGATAATATTTAATCAATATATCCTCTCCTACTATCCACAACATTCCCACAATCCTATGGTCCCCGTGGTGGGAGAGACCGCAAAGGCAGACCAGGGAAGCTGCCAACAGCCTCAGCCTCCGTCCATCACCTGAAGTCCTGGCTGTGAGCCACCTTTGGGAGCAGACTGGCTGAAGATTATTTCCCAGTCGGTTTGTGGCCCCTCACTTCTCTCTCTCTCTCTCTCTGCCCCCAGGGCATTTGGGGCTGGAGGGCTCCAAACAGGAGCAGCCATGGGCCTCTCTTCTGCCCACTCAGAAGTTCTGACACCCGCCACCTGCCCCCAATGTCAAGTTGCCACCACCTTTACTTACGCAGCCCATTCCAGTTTCTCTTGGCGGATGGAATGATATAGCTCCTAGAGAGAGAGAGAGAGAGCGCAAAAGAGCACCATCAGTCTATGATTCCCTCTTCACATCCAAGCCCCACCCTGCCGCATGTCCCCCCCCCAGGACCTGCAACACCCCCTGGAGGCAAAGGAGAAGCCAGCTGGAATGGGCCTGGGCCTTAGGCGCCTCCACTGGCAGAGCGAGTCTGTCAGGATTTCCCCTTCCCCTCCCAAACCGAGTCCCTGATTCCTTGGAGACAGAAGCTCAAACGAAGCACGAGGTGCTCAGAGTCACGCTTTCGGCTGGACAAGACGGAACTCTTTAAAAGACATTTTCACGTCTTAAAAAGGTCTGGCCGGTCGTCCAGGAGAATGTGAACCCAGGAACGTCTACTCTCCCCTTCTGTGTCCCAAGTTCCCAACACAGAGATAATTTTTTTTTTTGTACAGGGGAATTTCCAAGTGGACAGCGGCCCATCCCTGTGGCTGGCACCTAAAGTGGCAGAAGGCTGCCCATCTCCGTACAAAGAAGGCCTAAGCAAGGCTGCCCAGCAAAGCTCAGCCCTCAGTCTCTCTCTCCCCCCCCCCACTCATCTCTGGGTGAGACCTGAGGACGAGTGAGACCCTTTGTACCTTCAGCTGATCTTTGGGGAAGTTCCTGCCATCGTTCAGCCCGTCGAGGTTGGCGAGGAAAGCCTGGCAGGTCATGCTCCGCCCGATATTCTGCGTGCCACAAGCAGGGAGGGGAGATGGGGTGCACATCAGGCCAAAGGTAACACAACGTTCAGATTGTGCTTCACCCAAAGGCCCCCCCCCCGTTTCCCTTCCCCACACGCACAGTTAGGCCCAGAAGCGCAAGGCGGAAGGGGCATCAATGCTCCTCTCCGCCTAGGGGCGAGTCCTCTTTCCATTGGGGCCCCTGCATACAAAAGCCACCCCCCCCCAGTCTCCCATGGCCTTACCTGCCCATGCAGGTCAGTGTTGAGGAGCATGATGGCACAGGTGAGGGTGTGCACAGCATCTGCAGAGGGGGGAGGAGACCAAGGGGAAGCTCAGGGGAGGCCTGCAGGCTCAAAGGACCCAGGACCCAGGACCCCGCCTCCTGCTCCCAGAACGCCAGCAAACCCCCTTACTCAGAAAAGGGACTTAGGTGACTTCTGGGACAAGATTTATAACAAACTTAAGAAGGTGTTGAAAAACACATTTGTTAAGAAACCAGAAGCATTTCTAGTGGGCATTGTCGGTAAAGAAATTCCTAAGAAAAATGTTTCTTTTTTTATGTATGTCACGACGGCGGCAAGAATTTTATTAGCCAAGAACTGGAAATCCCATGTGCTACCAACAGTTGATGACTGGCAGATGAAGATGATGGAGTTTATGGAACTGGCTGAGATGACCGGAAGAATCCGCAACCGGGGAGAAGAAGCGACAGAAGAAGAATGGAAATATTATAAGCTATATTTAAAAAAATATGTAAAAGTTACATATTAAGATAAGAATTAGGCCAAAAAGAAGCTGTGGAATGTATGGATATGTTAAGTAGAAAGGAGTAATATAAGTATAGAAAATGTGATTAAAATGTTTTAGAAATTGCTAAAAATTTAATTTGGTAAAGAAACGCAGTAGAGGGGAGTCCGAGGGGGTCCCTAGGTACAATGTGAAGGAAAAAGGAACAAGTAACTTGAATTTTTGTGTTTATTTTCCCCCCTCTCTTTTTACTGTTGTTATTGTAGTGTCTTTTTATATTTTCTGTTGTGTTATTCTTTGTTGTGATTATTTTAAGAAAAAATTCTAATAAAAATTATTTTTTTAAAAAAAGAAAGAAAAAGAAAAGGGGCTTAGGACCAGCTGAAGTGGCAGGGCAAGGAGCCTTGGGCTGGAGCCCAAGGAATGAAAACAAATCTTCTGGCCTGCAGTTCCTGCTCTTAACATGGGACGGAGCACAATGTCCCAGGCCAGTGCAGCTCCCTCTGCCTCATGCACCCAGCCTTTTGCCCCGCGCCATCAGAAGTCAGGCATTGGGTGTGCGAGAGAGGGAGAGCCGGGCAGGTCGCTCTCTCTTTCCCTCTCTCCGCCCACACGTGCCTCCCTCACCCCACCCCACTCCGCCCAAGACAGCGGCAGTGATTCTGAGGCGGTGGCGGTTAGACCAAGAGCAGACGCGGGTGGGGATGGTGTGCTTCGGGGAGGCGGTGGCTTTTGTCGCTGCTGCTGCCACTGCTGCCGTGCCGGCTGCTGCTGCTCCTCCGTCCTTGCTGTGGGGGTGAAGAGGAGGCAGCGGAGGGTGTAGCCATGAGCAGAGGATCCTTCCCCCCCTTTTTTTTCTTATTAACCTTTATCTGGACCCAGTGTTTCCCACCCTAGGCTTATACTTGGGTCAATAAGTTTCCCCAGGTTTTTTGTGGTAAAATTAGGTGCCTCGGCTTATATTCGGGTTGGCTTATACTCGAGTATATATGTGTGTGTGTATTTATATATATATATATAGAGAGAGAGATTAAGGGACCCAGGTGGTGCTGTGGTTAAACCACTGAGCCTAGGGCTTGCTGATCAGAAGGTCGGCGGTTTGAATCCCTGTGACGGGGTGAGCTCCCGTTGCTCGGTCCCAGCTCCTGCCAACCTAGCAGTTCGAAAGCACGTCAAATGCAAGTAGATAAATAGGAACCGCTACAGCGGGAAGGTAAACGGCGTTTCCATGTGCTACTCTGGTTTGCCAGAAGCGGCTTTGTCATGCTGGCCACATGACCTGGAAGCTATACGCCGGCTCCCTCGGCCAATAATGCGAGATGAGCGCGCAACCCCAGAGTCGGTCACGACTGGACCTAATGGTCAGGGGTCCCTTTACCTTTACCTTTTAGAGAGAGAGATACCAAGTGGAAAGGATCCTGTGCAGTTCAGGATACATATGGGCCACCTGGGACCGTTTGCACACTGACACCCAAACTGCATGAGAGAGGGGACAAGGGCTCCATCCCTCCCTCATGTAAGCCCTGTCTGGGGCTGCAGGTAAAGAGCTGACCTTGCTTGGCTGCCTTACCTGGGCTGAAGCAGACCTCGGGATTGCAGCTGTGATAGCGCTGGGAGAAATGCCGCAGGATCCGCTCCCGCTCCTGAGTCTCCCCAGTGAGCACAAATGCCTTCAGGAAGGACCTGCAAAGAGGAGTGAGAGAAGCGCGTGAGGGGAGGCAGCCCCGAGGCAACTGCCCTCCTCTGCCGGCTCCCAGTGTCAACTACATCACTCCATGAAGCTGGAAGGAAGTTGGGACCTCCCAACAGCTACTGCATCCTTCCCAAGGGGGGAGCTCAGCACACACAGACGGCAATGGTCCAGGGACAGTAGGGAAGATAAGGTTACGCCTTCCCTGCCCATGTCAGCAGGACCTTCAGCCAGAATCCTGCTCTCTCTCCCTCCCCTCCCTCAAATGATCATGGACCCCCTCCTGGGCGAGGCCTGTTTCTGCCCTCCTAGAATAGCCAAAACAGGAATTCCCTCCCATCTCCCACAAAGCTTCCTCTCTGCTTCACTTGGATGCTATATTTTAAGTGATCCCTTCAAAAAAAATTACTGCTCTCTCTTTTTCCCCACTAATACAACACGATGTAAGTTTCTGGTTGGAACCTCCCACGGGGCCCTCTTGAAGCTGATCCAAAGTGTGTAGAATCATAGAATCATAGAGTTGGAAGAGACCACAAGGAGGGCCATCCAGTCCAACCCCCTGCCAAGCAGGAAACACCATCAAAGCATTCTTGAAATATGCCTGTCAAGCCTCTGCTTAAAGACCTCCAAAGAAGGAGACTACACCACGCTCCTTGGTAGCAAATTCCACTGCCGAACAGCTCTTACTGTCAGGAAGTTCTTCCTAATGTTTAGGTGGAATCTTCTTTCTTGTAGTTTGAATCCATTGCTCCGTGTCCGCTTCTCCGGAGCAGCAGAAAACAACCTTTCTCCCTCCTCTATATGACATCCTTTTATAGAATGGATGTAGAAACCTAGAGCAGCCCCCTGCCTCTCCCGCTGGGCTGATCCCTGGGAGGCCAAGACCTCCTCCTCTGCTGGTTTAGCATACTTTCCAGGGTGGGGGACATGGCCACCCGCCTTCCCATTCAAGAGCAAGGTGGAGGGGACACACACACACACACACACACGACCCCACAGTAAGGAGCATCACCTCAGCGCTTGGTCCAGAGTCTGTCCACTGAATTGGAAGAAAGAGAGGTAAGCTTCTCTCACCAGCCGGCTGAAATCATTGCTGTGGACAAAGACACAGGAGCAGCTCAGGACCCCGCCCTCAAAGGAATTGGGGAGCAGCCTTGTAGGGAACCCACACACCACCACCTCCACCCCAGTTTCTCCAGCATCAGCTGCTGCCCACCTCGTCAGCTGCTGCCCAGCCTGTATAGGGACTCCCAATTCTGCCCATGGGCTCCTCAACCCAGCCCTCGTATTCCTCCCACAAGGTTGGCCAGGTGCAAAAAGGGGGCAGCCCCCCTTCTCCTGCACCTCTAGGAACAGTTGGGCAAGAAGGGGACTTTTCAGCCCAGAGAGGACGCCATCAGGAAGGCCTGCCTTGTTTAAAGTTCCTGCCCTCCGGCTCATTGCAAGAGCATAAGAACATACTAAGAAGGGTTTGCTGGATCAGGCCAAGGAGGATCAGGTCCAGCATCCTGTTCTCACTGTGGCCAACCAGATGCCCATGAGAAGCCCACAAGCAGGATCCAAGCACAAGAGCAACTCTCCCCTCCTGTGGTTCCCAGCAAGAGGCATCCAGAAGCGTTTTTGCCTCCAACTGCGGAGGCAGAGCCTAGCTAGCAGCCCTCAATATCCCTCTCCTCCTCCATGAATTTGCCCGGGGCTCGTTTAACGCCATCCAAATTGCTGGCCCAAGCCTGCCTCCTGCGGGATTGAGTTCCACAGTTTAACCACATGCCTCAAGAGGCTGCAGCCGTGTCTAGCTGGGAGAGCAAAAAAAAGTTTTAAAAAAGTGAGCTGAGCCGAAATAAGCAAGCTGGGCAGGATCCGAGTAACACCACTCCAGCCGGGAGGAGGGCCGGGAGAGAAGCCTCTGCCTCTGTTCCTAATCCAAGACCCCCTTACTTCTTCCGGAGAAAAGAGGCCACCTGCGACCTCTTGAAGCCATCCAGGTGGTAGAGCCGCGTTGCCAGCCTCATTGCGGCAGCCTGGTCTGCAGGGGGGGCGCTGCCGTTGGCGTGGAGGATGCCGTTGGGCTCTGCCTGCTCCTTGGCGGGTGGTGTCTCCTCCCCTGAGTCGGTGCCCTTCCCAGAGGGTGGCTCTTCAGGGCGGCTGCAAGAGAGGAAAGCGAGAGGCCAGTTGCAAACCAGGGAGCCTTCAGTGGGGAGGGGTAGCAGCTGCGTTCCACGGAAAAACACTGAAGCTGTTGCCCTCATCTCTGAGTAGTGGCCAAATCACAAGGTCCAGCCCAGGGTGATGCTGCTGGTGTTTTCAGGCCGAGACTGCCAGCAATCCATCTATACATCATTTTCATAACATTTTCTTTTTTCTTGAATTTTTTGAATTAATTTTCTTTTCTCTCATTACACATATACTTATAACATACAGCTTGCATAAACATCTCTCCCTCCCCCCTTTTGACTTCCCTCGACTTCCATTTCTGATTTATTAACCTCGTTAATATAATCTGCTATTTTCTACAAATATATTGTTCCTTTTATTACATTACCTATTCCCTATCCATAAAATAGGGAAAGTTTATTTAAATCCTACCACCGGATCAATATTCTTCTTTTGTTTCTGCAAATGTAATGTAAAAGGTTCCCACTCTTTTTCAAAATCCCTATGGTCCTTTTCTTGAAGTCTGTGTGTCAGCTTCGCCGGCTCTGCGTAGCTCATCAGTTTTTCTTGCCATTGTTCTTTTGTTGGAATTTCTCTAATCTTCCAATTCTGTGCTAGCAATATTCTCGCCGCTGTCGTCACATACATAAATAATGTTCTTTTCTCTTTTCCTGAAAGACCCCCCCCCTGGTGACACCCCAGAGTTCCCCTGCAGATGGCAGCCTGCCTGGCAGTATCACACTCTCTCTGTGAGTCTTTTTTCTGCTGTGTGAGGCCAGCAGTGGGCTACCCCTCTGCCCTTCTCCCTCTAGGACAGGCATCCCCAAACTTCGGCCCTCCAGATGTTTTGGACTACAATTCCCATCATCCCTGACCACTGGTCCTGTTAGCTAGGGATCATGGGAATTGTAGGCCAAAACATCTGGAGGGCCGCAGTTTGGGGATGCCTGCTCTAGGATGTTACAGGTGGGTAGCCGTGTTAGCAGAGAAACCAATAGGAGACAGGACATTCTATACAAGATCTCAAAGCAGCTGTCTTACTACAAAAGAATTTCAGAAATAGCCTGGAAAGAGAAGTTGCTGAATTGCAACTTATCACCAAGCTTAAAACCATGGAAAGACCTGGTTTGAACAGAGACGTTGGATTCTTATCTCATTATACATGATAAAGCGATCTTCAGCCATCTCACCCCTTGCTTTTTCATGCAAGACCATTTGCAGTCATTTACAGTCGTCAACAGGTACCAGTCAGTCAATCACCCATTTCCACCACCCTTCTGAGTGATACCCCTCCCCACCCTTTCTCTACATATAAGCGTCTGGGGGCTTCTATTTCAGTGTATCTGAAGAAGTGTGCATGCACACGAAAGCTCATACCAAAATTTTAAAAAACTTAGTTGGTCTTTAAGGTGCTGCCGGAAGGATTTTTTTTTATTTTGCTCCCTCTAGGATGGACAGAGCACCCGAGGGATGCTTTTCTTTGCAATGCTTCCGTTCAGATGGGAGTCGCAACACAGTGCCCCTCCCTGCCCCACACGGCTTTGGAACCCTTCCTTTGCACAGAGAGCTGGAGGAGCCCTGAAGGAAAGAGATCCTTAGAGCCACAAGCCACAAGGGCGGACGGCCCAGCAGGAGGAGGAAAGGAGGAAGCAGCAGGCGAACAGAGGGCTGAGCTGCGGTTCCTCAAAGCAGCAAGCGCTCTGCCATGCCTCTGCAAAGGAAGACACCTCCCCACACAAGGAGGCTGCTGCTGGGTTGCGCCTGCCCAGGCCCAGCCTCTAACCACACCAGGAGGATGTATGTGGGCGTCTAGCAGATGAACGGACGTCAAAGGCCCCAGGAGACACTCAAGGGAACAAACTTACTGTACGGTCGGTGTCTCTTCTTCTTCTTCCTCCTCCACCTCGTCCTCTTCCAAGGTTTCATCTCCATCCTTGACGGGCACCATCTCGAGACCCTCTGCTGAGCTCTCCAGCTTCCCTTCCGCACCACCGAGGGAGGCCAAGTGCAAATCTGCCGCAGCAACTTCCTCCTGCAGGCAGGAAGTCCTTCTGGGCTCCTCCACCCATGCGCAAGAAGGCAATGGGTGGCCACGGGATGGGGCTTGTGGCTTGTGCTCCTCCTGCTCTGCAGCAGGAGCAGAGAGGACCCGGAAGCTGGAAGAAGCCCAGCTGATCTCTGCAGGAGACGGAGGCTCTGGGGCAGGGTGGCTCTCCAGAGGCTCTTGCAGCAAAGCAGTCACCAGGGAGGTGCTGCAGACAGAAAACAGCAGGCCTTCCTGGGCTGGCAAGTCAACACCTGGGCGGGAAGGGAGGGAGGAATGGATGAGACAACAGGTTAATTACATCGTGACAAGGCTCCGCTCTGGTCCTCCATGGAACAGGGTTGGGGTCAGGTCGGGTGGGTATTTCGTAGGGCTGGGCCATATGTATTGTCCAAAACCGGTTCAAGGTCCCTATTGTGAAATTGGTTTCAAAAATTTTAACCTGGCAATATATTGCAAATCATGATGTGTGTGTGTACGCTCTGCAAAAATCACAATGCGGGGAAAACCATGAAGCCAGCCAATGCATCTACATAGCTGCATCCTTATTTCAGACATTGTGTTATCCTATATAATAAAGTCCCTGTGTCTCTGCGTCCAGATTCCCTGTGTCCCGTTTTCCGTGCTACTGAGCATGTGCCCCAGGGACACAGGGATTGGACGCAGAGACTGCACGCACACACACACATACATGCTCTCCCCACCCCACCCCCACCCCTCTGCCCTGTACTGGCTCAATAAGCAGTTAAAACAGAGGCCACCAGGTGGAAGGCAGGAGCAGGCAGCCAGGCCCCTAAGCAGGGCAGGCCTTCTCTCCTCAACGTGCCCAAGGGCCTGAGGAGGAAGCCGGGACGACCAAAAAATCGAGGCCCTGGCTTCTCCTCACTAACAGGCCCGAAATTGAGGCCCAAACAGCGCAAGCAACCGGGAGACCCCCGCTGGGCCGGAACGGCCAGGAAAGGCGCGGGGAGGCCACCGAATGCTCAGCGCCAACCGTGGGACCCTCAGAAAGTGCCGGGGCGGGCGCAAGCCCCCCGGACAGCAAAGCTCCCTCCCGGACGCAGCAGGCGACTGAAAAACAGCCGCGGAGGCCAACAAAAGTAGCGGGAGCCACCCCCACCCCCCGAAAAACTGGGCGTACACCCCGGAGCAGCCGCCTGGGCTGTCCAGGAGCCAGAATTCGGCCACTGGGCCCTGGCAGCAGCAGCACTATTGATGGGGGGAAATTAGGAACCAAACAGCAGGCGCAAAAAGTGCGCGAAAACAGGGTGGGGAGGGATCTGCACTCCAAACACAAGCTTCGGAGGGGGTAAAGGAAGAAATACCCCTGCACCCCCCAGCCAAGCCCAGGCTGTAAAGGTAAAAAAGGGGGGGACTTTGGTTTGGGGTTTGGGAACGGGGGGGGAGGGAGAATTAGGGATAAATTGAGGATCAAAGGGAGGGGGGAGGAACAATCAATTAGGCAAGGAATAAAAGCCCCCCACGCGCCGCTGCCACCGAAAAAGGCCGAATGTTCTAGCGCCCGTTTATTAAACTTCTCCGAACCCCCGAGATGTTCTAGCGCCCGTTATTGAACGGGCTGAAATACACTAGTATCAGTATAATGTAAGGATTAGCTGGTGATATACTATACCATGAAGTTGAAAACCAGGTATCGCTGAGCCCTAGCATTGGGCCCATTTAGTGTGGGCTTCGAGGGTCCAACTATAGTGGTACTTTGGTTCTCAAACGCCTTGGTACTCAAACAACTTGGAACCCAAACACTGCAAACCCGGAAGTAAGTGTTCTGGTTTGCGAACTTTTTCCGGAAGCCGAACGTGCTCCGTTTTGAGTGCTTCCAATTTGAGTGCCACACTTTGAGTGTTACGCTAAGGTCTGTCTGTTTTTGCTATTTATTTTGTGTTTTGTGGCTCTTTTTTTGGGTGACTGTGCAGAACCCAGTTCAGCTACTGATGGATTGATTGTGTGACTGCAGTACATTGTTTATTGGTTTCATTTTATGGATCAATGGTCTCGTTAGATAGTAAAATTCATGTTAAATTGCTGTTTTAGGGGTTGTTTTTTAAAGTCTGGAATGGATTAATCCATTTTACATTACTTTCTTTGGGAAAGCGTGCCTTGGTTTTGGAACACTTTGGTTTTGGAACGGACTTCCAGAATGGATTAAGTTTGAGAACCAAGGTACCACTGCTTAATGATTCAGAGGCTAAACAGAGAGGGGGCCTGAAATTGTGATGGGAACCTGAGATGCATTGCCCCACACCACAAACAGCACTATTTCCCCCCACAGGCCTGTCAGCAAAGTTAAAACTGGAAAATTAAGAAGTCTTCACTTGAGCTAACAGGTTTAAGCTACTAATAACTTCAGTCCCAGAAAGGATGAGTCACAAGCTCAGGCCCCCGACCTGAATGCCCACACCATGGAAGCTGTGGACGCATCCTGCAGCCTCACTTACTCCGATGCCCCAACACTTTTCCAGTCTGCCCCCGTTCCTGGCTAGAGGTGAGGTGACACCAAGATCGGTCAGGTGATAATTTTTGAGGACTGCTTGTAAATGCTGGATTTTCAATTCTGAAAACTGAGCTCCTGCATGGTTTATGTTAAACCGCAGAAGGCCGTCTTGCGCACGCTGGGCCAGCAGCCTCTCAAAAGCAAGGGCAAAAGGGAAGCAATGACATCTTGAATGGCATGAGCGATGGAGCCTCAAGAAAAGCGTGGGTGCACATTTTGTTGTCGTTTAGTCGTTTAGTCGTGTCCGACTCTTCGTGACCCCATGTGGGTGCACATAGAGATCTCAATTTTGACCACACAGTAGGAAACTGTTTTAACTGCTATAACAAGCTCATGCAACAAAAAATAATATTTAGAATATACTGGACCCCATTACATTTGTTTTAAAAAGGGCTATCTAAGGTATCGAGGACCCAGGTGGCACTGTGGGCTAAACCACTGAGCCTAGGGCTTGCTGATCAGAAGGTCGGCGGTTTGAATCCCTGTGACGGGGTGAGCTCCTGTTGCTTGGTCCCAGCTCCTGCCAACCTAGCAGTTCGAAAGCACATCAAAATGCAAGTAGATAAATAGGAACCGCTATAGCGGGAAGGTAAACGGCGTTTCCATGTGCTGCTCTGGTTTGCCAGAAGCGGCTTTGTCATGATGGCCACATGACCTGGAAGCTATACGCCGGCTCCCTCGGCCAATAATGCGAGATGAGCGCGCAACCCCAGAGTCGGTCACGACTGGACCTAATGGTCAGGGGTCCCTTTACCTTTACCTTTACTAAGGTATCTAACTGTTGGAGAGGCAATAGGGATAATGCTTCTCTAAAACATATGTCCTTTCATTGTCCTATATTGAAAGATTTTTGGCAGAAGGTAACAAACGATCAACAGAACTGTACAGAACAACCTTACATTTACAGAGCAAAATATCCTCTTGAATATTTACAAAGGGACATTACGAGTAGACTCTCCGTGCCCTTACCACAGTGAAAAGACTGATCCTGATGAATTGGGAAAATAAAAATGCGGCTCCCTACTACAATTGGATTGAAGATTTATACAAACTCGCAACATATGAACAACTTGCATATAAATGCGGACTTGCCATGGACAAATTCAATGATATCTGGAATCCATTCTTACAAATACTGTAATAGGTTAAGATCTGGTGAAGTACAATAACAACCTTGTAAATTATACAGTTTGGGGGTTCCCCTCCCCCCTTATTTCCCCTTCCATACATATTCTGTTTCTCTTTTGCTCTCTTTTATGTCTCACAATGTTTAGTGCACACATAATTACGTACTTTTTGAACTTTCAATGAAGATGTTTAAAATCTAAAAAAAAGTGCATATACTGTATAATTATGTACTTTTTGAATTTCAATGAAGATGTTTAAAATCTTTTTAAAAAATGTTAAAAGGGGGTGGGGAGAGCGACCCTGCACATGAGTGCAAGGACATTTCCACAGTGAAGAAGCTAAAGAGAGCCTTATAATTTCTTGCAGCGGGAGTGAATTTGCATGCGTGCGAGTGTTCTCTTAAGCCAAAGGCTTTTGGATCACAGAGTCTCTCTTCATCCAATCACTGGGGCTGAACAAGCAGGCCAGAGGGCTCCAGTTCATTTAATTTATTTTCGTATGTTCCATATCACTTTTCACCGAAAGTACATAGCAGCATCCTCTTCATGGAGCTATGCCATGCAGGGCCACCCAAGATGGACAGGTCATAGTGGAGAGTTTTGACTAAACGTGATCCACCTGGAGAAGGAACTGGCAAGCCACTCCAGTATCCCTGCCAGGAAAACTCCATGGACAAAGACAACATGAGTTTGACCAAACTGCGGGAGGCAGTGGAAGACAGGAGTGCCTGGCGTGCTCTGGTCCATGGGGTCACGAAGAGTCGGACACGACTAAACGACTAAACAACAACAACATAGCAGCATGACCTGCCTTTAAAATCTTCACGATCAATTTAAACCAACAAAACACAAAAGTAAAGAACAAGCAGCCCGAGATGACCTGATCTCAAAGGTTATTGGGCAGATAAAGGGCAGCTGAGAAGTGAACCAGGAGGCCTCTTAGGTGGGGATGGGGGTGGGTGGGGTGGCAGTCATAAAAGAAGAGTCCAGCTTTCTGGGAATACTTTGGCGCTCTGGGCAAACTGGAGGAGATTGGCAGGGGAGACAGTGAGTGTAGTAACCTGATGCTCTTAAAAGATGGTCTGCAGCCCACAGCAAGACTCACCTGGGGGAGTCATCCGGTCCAAATCACTGCTGGAGGGGGTGTGGTCCGACTGGTCTGGGAAGAAGCCTTGGACCTAGAAGACAAAACCAGAGGTCAGAGAAAGACAGGCCTTGGAGAGCAGCTCTGGCCCCCTCACCCCACCATGGTCTTGCCTATGGAGTCTCCTGCCAGCCCAGGCAATGGGCAATGTTTCCTAAGTACCTACGGGGGGAGAGAATGGCAGCCTGTGAGCGGCTGGACCAGGCAGGGAGGGGAGCAAATGATGGTGGGGGCTTCCAAGGAGGCCTTGCACCCCATCCTGAAGCACGTCTGCTTGTAGGGAAGGCCACCACGCTGGAGGGAGGGTGGGCAGGCCAGGCTGTGATAGACAAACAGCATCAGTACCAATTGTTAAGCACCCTTCCTGCAGCTGGCAGGTCTCCTTTGTTCCCAGGGCAGGCTGCGCAGAGATCCAACATTATCTGGCTGACCCTTCGAAGGCCAGGCTGAGCTCTGGGCTACGGCTGCCTTTCCCTGCAGCCTGGCCCAGGGAAGCAGCAGTAACACCGGGCTGGATGTTCAGGACTCACCTCCTTTGATGCGTCCGACAAGGGAGCAAGGCAATGAGGCAGCTCCCTGTCCTCCTCTTCCACAGCGCAGGCACTTTCCAGCTCCCCTTCTGTGATCACCAGGGGAGACAAGGAGCGGTAATGAGGCACGTAGCTTGGGTAAGGGGCTGGGGACGGGTCACCGCCAGGATCTGGCTCAGGCGCAGGCTTGGAGTCCGTGGCCGCAAGGCTCATTGCCACACCTGTCTGGCATGGCAGGCCGTGGGCACAATCCCTAGAGGTCAGACCACAGGTGGGGATTCCTTCCCCATCTTCCTTGAAGGGCTTTTCTTCCATATGGCCCAAGAGAGCTGGTCCTTCGGAGCTGGTGGTGCTTGGACTTGCGCAAAAGAGCGGGTTGTCGTAAAACAAACATTCTACCTCCTCCTCCTCCTCTTCCAGCGAGCCTTCATCCTCCTCCTCCTCCTCCTGCCTCTCCGAGTCCTCCTCCGGCTCCTCCCCACTATCGCTCTCCAGGAGCAAAGGCCCATGGGAAGTGGCTGAGTCCTGCAAGGGGGGCGTCCCCAGCACCTGCTCAGGGCTAAGGGAGGAACTCCTAAGTGGCTCCTTCTGCCGGTCAATCTCCCCTTGCAGGTCCAGGACGCAGCGCTCGGCTTGAAGAATGCTGGCCCAGAAGAGAGCATTTGTGGCATCATTGCTGCCGTCGTCCAGGCTCTTCGGATTTTCCGGTGGCTGCTGAGATGCTTCCCTCCTAGGCTGCACAATCTCCAGGCCCTCTGAAGCAGGGCAAGTTCCAGGGTGGAATTCCTCAGCACGGCTCTGAGCCAGCAGTGGGGAAGGCTTTTCGGAGGACGTTTCACCTCTGCTCCAGCCCACGCCCTCCAAGCTACCCATGAGGAGGTCTATGTCTTCCAGGCCCAAGAATGGAAGGGGAGTCATGGTTTCAGTCTGGGGGGTTTCTGAAGGTGCCAGCAGGCCACCCGCCCCTCCTAAGCTGTCTCCAGTTTCACAGGTCACGTCTCTTATTCCTAAATCAGTCAGAAAGTCTATTAGGTCCGAAGGACTGGAGGATGCAGGAGGCTCCATTCTGGCGTTCACCATGAAAATGTCCAAAAAGGTCCAGTTAGGCTAAGCCCTCATCTTGTTTGTAAAGGGTTGAGCAACGCGGGCCTCCTGCGGGCAGGATCCATGCCTCTCCTGCTGACGCTGGAAAAGAGAAAGCAAACATTGACGTATCACGAAACAGAAGTCCGGGGGGGGGGGGGGGGGAGCTGCTGCAAACAGAACCAGGCCGAAAGGTCACCTGGAAAGGGCCCTGCAGGTGTCACCAGGTTCAAATTGGGAGTGCTTAAATTGTCCATCATTTCAAAGAACCTTTTCATGAGGGTGAAAGAGGAGAGCGCAAAATATGGTCTGAAGCTCAACATCAAAAAAGCCAAGATCATGGCCACTGGTCCCATCACCTCCTGGCGAATAGAAGGGGAATAAATGTAGGCAGTGAGAGATTTTACTTTCTTGGGCTCCTTGATCACTGCAGATGGTGACAGCAGTCACGAAATTAAAAGATGCCTGCTTCTCGGGAGAAAAGCAATGACAAACCTAGACAGCATCTTAAAAAGCAGAGACATCACCTTGCCTACAAAGGTCCGTATAGTTAAAGCTATGGTTTTCTCAGTAGTGATGTATGGAAGTGAGAGTTGGACCATAAAGAAGGCTGATCGCCGAAGAATTGATGCTTTTGAATTATGGTGCTGGAGGAGACTCTTGGGAGTCCCGTGGACTGCAAGAAGATCAAACCTATCCATTCTGAAGGAAATCAGCCCTGAGTGCTCACTGGAAGGACAGATCCTGAAGCTGAGGCTCCAAGACTTTGGCCACCTCATGAGAAGAGAAGACTCCCTGGAAAAGACCCTGATGTTGGGAAAGATTGAGGGCACTAGGAGAAGGGGACGACAGTGGACGAGACAGTTGGACAGTGTTCTCGAAGCTACGAACATGAGTTTGACCAAACTGTGGGAGGCAGTGGAAGACAGGAGGGCCTGGCGTGCTCTGGTCCATGGGGTCACAAAGAGTCGGACACGACTAAATGACTAAACAACAACAAGGAAGCATCATTTCAGCTGGTGGAAGCCAATCCAAGGGGCCCAAATCTCTCCCCACCAATCCATTGGCATGAAAACAGAAGATGTTGGAGGTGAAGTGCAACCCCACCACCACAACAGCCCTAATAATCTTGGGCTGGAGAAGGAGAAACTGGTTGGTGGCAGTGGGGTGGGAGACAGAGACTCACCAGCTCTGGGGCTCCAACCGAGGCAGATCAGAGAGGAGGCAGCGGTAGGTGCTGGCTGACCAAAGGAGCAGCCTAGCCCAAAGGAATGCCTTTGCTGCCGAAAACACACTCTGAAAAGAAACTAGGTTTCTCTTCAGTATTTTAAGAATTTATATACCGTATCCCTGCCCAAAATTAGGTTGCTAATGGGGACTAGCTATACGGATCACATCCCAGCAGTTCTTAAAGCACGGCACCGAGTTCAGATCCATTTCTGGGCACAATTCAAAGAGCTGACGGATACCTTAGGGCAGTGGTTCCCAACAGGTGGTCCGGGGACCCCCAGGGGTCCGCGAGCTATGCCAGAGGGGTCCGCAAGATGCTATTAGAATAAAAAATATATTAAATTTATTTTGTATGATAACAGATTTTTTGTTTTAGCCGCTTCCTGCATGAGCAGAGTCTAGCGCAAAACTAGAATTAGATAGAGGCAGTAGTTCTGCTGTATGCCGTTAGGTGGCGCTTTACAAACACTACTGTTTTGCAAAGAGGCAGCGCGCGCATTCTAAACGCTCACCTCCCCAAGATGCTTTGCGCGTGTCGGCTTCATTTGTGCGCTACTGCGCAGGTACCCTGTCTTCTCCATTCCTCTCCCTCCTCCCTGGCGCGCGCTGCCTCTTTGCAAAACAGTAGTGTTTGTAAACAAAGCGTTGTTTTTCGCGGAAGCTACAGTTTGCGTAGTTAAAAATGGACCGTTGGTTAAAAAGTGGTTCGTTAAAACGACAAAGGCCTACAGATGAAGAGGAAGATAATGCATTTGATGTTCAAGCAAGTAAGTCAATTAATGGGGGTCCTTGTCACAATAGCGGCTCGATGAGGGGTCCTCGAGAAAATTTTGTTGGGAACCCCTGCCTTAGGGGGTCACTCTGGTCCCTGGAGGGTCACCTTTCATCCCAGCAGCCAGCCTCAAGGCCAAGCCTCCCTGGTGCAAAGCCTTAAGTGAGTGGGGAACAGGGAGGGGGCCTTTTGAGTCATGGGAGGGGGCTCACTAGGGAAGACCCTCCTCAGGAAGGCTTGCCAGGCATCAGCTATGACATTTCAGTGCCAGGCAAGCACCTGTTTGTTTGCCCTGAAATTCCAGCAGGCAATGATAGTCAGCCTTGACTATTATGTAACCCATTCTTCTGAACTTTATGAGTTTGCTTTCATTGCTTTAATTCTGTCCTTTATGGTTTTTCGGGTGTTTTGCACACAGGAGCTGCCTTTGTTGTTCTATTGCCTTCTGACTTACAAAAGAGCAGTACTGGCGATTTCCAAATAAGCAACCCCCGCTTCCCCCAAGCTGGTGCCCTCCCCGGCCAGAAGAGCATCGCCCGCCGCCCCATGGTGCTCTTCTGGCCGTCCCCGGTAGGGCTTGTGCTCCAAAACACCTGGCAAGGCCCAGCTGGGTGAAGGCTGCAGGCCGACCCTGCACGGTCAGCCTCCTTGTTCTTTAAGAAGGGCGGCGTCTCCTCCGATTGCGGAAGGGAGCACGTGGGAAAGGGGCTGGGGGCGCCGGGGAGGCAGGCAGGCAGGCATTTGCACGCAGGCGGGTAATCTCCACAACTCGACCCGCGGCGCAGGTGGCCTTCCCACTAGGAAAGACCAGGCAGGTAGGCTGGCGCTTGGAAACCGGCTGCCCGAGGGGTGGGGGGGGGACCCCGTTTCCAGGCTTCTCGGTTCCGGAAGCGGCTTTTGGAAAAGAAACTTGGCTCAGAGTTCTCATCTCGGGCCTCCCAGGGCAGGAATAGTCTACCTGCGAGCAGCCTCCGTCCTCCAGCTGCCTCCAACCGGGCCGCACTCGGGAGCTCCTTGGGGGCGCCGCGGAGGCGGCAGCTGCTCCCCGGGCAAAGTCCCCCTCCGTCGGGGCCGCCAGCCCGCGGCGTCTCCTTCCCCCGGCCAAGGCCTCTCCCAGCCCCGCGAAGGGAGCCCGCCCGGCCCGCTTCCCTTCCGGGGCCGTCCGATCCGAGCGGCCCCTTCCCACCGGCCGGAGCCCCGCGCACGGCCGCACTTACCCGACCGCGCGCCCGGCTCCGCTCCGCCTTTCCTGCTCGTCGGGCGGGACTGGCGACGGGAGCCCTCCCCGCCGGGCCAGAGCCAGAGCCGCAGCCGCATTGCCCGGTCGCCTGGCCTTCCTGTCTCCGAGAGGCGGCGTCGGCCTGTGCCGGCCGAGCTCGGCTGGGGCCCGGTTGCTCTCGCCCCGCGGAGGCTTCGCGCCCCCGACCCGAGGACACCTTTGCGCAGGATGGCGCGCCGCGGGCCGAGGTTGGGGACGGGCCCTTTGCACGAAGGAGCAAGCCCGGAGCAGGTGGCCTCTTGCGCCCGAACCGCCTCCGCAGGGCGGCTTTTGGCACGGCAGCAGCCCCCTCCCCATCAGCAGGGCTCAAGGCAGCCTAGGAAGCCTCTCTCTGCCCTTTCCCGAGAGTGCATGCAACCGTTTTGCCTGGTCCACTGGGGGACCCCATCCCCCAACTGCCCCCAGACTGGCCTTTCCCCCCTTGAGCGAAGTGGGGCAGGTTCTGGGCAACTGTTTCAGCAAGGATCCCGGAAAACAGCACAGGGTTTGGGGTGGGATGGCCCCCCCTTGCCAAGCCGAGGGGGGCGCTTAATAATAATAATAATACGGTAATACATATTTTTCTCAATAATGTGAAGTTTCAGTTAGCTTATTGAGAAGATCCAATAAAAAAGCAACTGTACCAAAATGAATTATTGTGAAAACAAGAAATATTAGAGAGGTTTTGCCAAATTTTGTTCTCATTCATATGTTTTCCAGGTGGGCCTGTGGAAAGGGGCAGGGTGGGGATCACTCACCTCCGTGTTCATTGCCCGCTGGCACAGAACTAGATCCAGCTGAATCCTTTAGGCTCCCTCCACTATGGGGTGCCCCAGAAGCACTTTGCACCCACTCTGTCACTACACAACACCAGGCCAGCCCTGGGCACCGGGAGGGATGTAGAACTGACCCTGCAACATCCCCTGGGAGGGGCAGATCAACCTGTCCTTTGGATCCCAAGGGCAGTGGCCCCAGCTCCTTGCCGTGGGGCTCAGCCCCGGACCTGCACAGGGGCGGCTTCAGCCATCAGAGCTACTTTCCCATCCCGCACCTCCCAGCCCTAGGTAACGGATGGGGAAGTTTCAACACAGACTTACCCAACAGCTGCCTGTTGCCCAGGGCTTGTGTCCATTTCCTGAGCAAGAAAGATGGGGCAAACTTGCTGCTTCCTGTTTGCCTGCAAGTCTACACTCACCGTCAGCACCCGTCTCAGGAAGTAACTGTCAGACTGCTCTTTGGGGGGCTCCTTGCAGGGACACAACAAAAAAATTGTTGGCCCAAAGGATGTGCCTTTTCATCCTCTGCCAAGGTCACCCAGCGAGAAGAGGGTGCCCAGAGGGGAAGGCAAGCAACTGATTCATTGGTTGCCCTCCCCTCCCTGCAATTGCACTGGGGAAAAACCGCCTCCAGGGTGCTCACAGACCTCCCTGCAGTGGAAAACAGCAGACTGAGTCACCCCAGAGAAACCACATGGGTACCATGCAGTGGCCAGCCACCCTCCCACCAAAGCCCCTGCTGCAGGTGGCCCAGGCTCACCCCCCCCAAGCGGTGCTGTGAGCCATCTGGGACTGTGGAAGTGAGGGGGTGGGCAGCAGAAACAAGCTCTGGCTTTACGTTTTTGTTTGAAGTGGCCGTGGAACAACGAAAGGAACATAGGAAGCTGGCTTTGTACTGAACCAAACCACTGGTCCATCCAGCTCAGTGTTGCCTGCACTAATTGGCAGCTGCTCTCCAGGGTTTCAGATGGAGGGTCTTCCCTAGCCCTCCCTGGAGATGCCACTGGAGAATGAACCTGAAACCTTTTTGCCTGCAAGGCAGACGCTCTGCCAGTGATCTACAGTGGTACCTCTACTTACGAATTTAATGCGTTCCAAACGCACATTTGTAAGTAGAAAAAATTTGTGAGTCGAATCCCATAGGAATGCATTGGGAGAAAAAATTCGTAAGTCGAAGCAACCCTATCTAAAAATCCGTAAGTAGAAAAAATCCTATCTAAACCGCATCCAAGATGGCGGATGGAGCTCCATTCGTAAGTAGAAACATTCGTAAGTAGAAACATTCGTAAGTAGAGGTACGACTGTATATGGCCATTCCCCTATTAAAACGGTCAGCATCCGAATTACCTTTGCAGAAAGGGAGGGTCCTGCTGGGGCTGGCACTGGGCCTCCCGAGGCCCTCCCGCAACCTGCTTAGCACTAAGTCAAACCGCATCACACTCTCGGGGACAAAGTGCACGGGGCACTGATCACGTGACGGGCCGTGTGGCGGGTTTGTTTTTCTTCCCTGGCTAGCAGCCTTGGGACCCAGATTGGGTTGCATTGCGAGGGGGAAAGGAGGCTTTGAACTCGCACGCAAACCGCATGGTTCTGATCGGGATCAGAGTCCTTGCAGCTGTTGTGCATCCCATCGATGCCAGTGCAGGCCTGACAGAGAAAGGCTGGAGTGGTTGTGCCTTTTGCACAACTCATTTTGGGGAGTATCCAAGTTTGACAATCCCAGCAAGGCTAGGAGAGTTGGAGTAGGGGTGCCCTGGCTCCAGCCCCGCCCCCCCCGAAACTGAGCTGGTTCCCTGCCAACTCCCCTTTACTCACCTCAAGTTTTGCCAGCCGAGTTCCTCCTTCCAGGTCTCAGATGGTTCAGATAGGCCTGGGGCAAAATTCACGGCAGGAGGCCCCCTTGAATGTTTCTGGTCCGGATGGTTTGTCTTTTCACAAGGCTCTCCTGTCCCTTTGATCCTGTTTCGCCTCTTGTGAATGAGCTTCGTAGTTTCTTCTCTCTCGCAGAGAGCCTGCATGCCTACAGAAGAACAGGACAGGGGAGGATGTTGGCGATTTCTCATCCATGGCAGGATCCTGGCATCGCTCTCGCCACAAGCCTGCAGCTGCTGCGGTCTCCAGAGGAAGCTGCAGCTGGGAAGGAGCAACAGAAGCCTCACAGTCCAGTGTGACCTCGCTTCCCACCTTTGAGAAAGAGAAGCTGCGCTGCTGCTGCTGCTGCTGCTGCTGCTGCTGCTGCTGCTGCTGCTGCCAGGGGGCCTTTGCCAGGTGGTGAGTGGCACGGCTGAGCTGAGCCGGGGGACTCCTGGGCCCCCACAAGCTCTCCCTGGTTGCCAGTGCTGTGGGCAAAGATTAATAATGAACAAAGCGTCTTTCTCGCTGTCAGTGGAGCCAGCAGTGGAGGAAGAGGGATGGAGGCCAGAGCCCCTCCCTCTTAAGCTGGCTCAAGCTTCCCCCACCCCCAAATGAGCAAGGCAAGAATGAGGTCTGAGCCTGGGAGGAGGAAAAGCATGGGGTACCAGGGCAATAAGAAGGAGGAATGCGATTTCATCTTGCTGGCTTTTAACACTGAGCTTTTTGCGATAATGCTTTTTAATTTTATTAATCTCTTTCTACCGTGGATAATTTCTGTATTTTACTACACTGCTGTTTTAATTCTTTATGTGCACTACCCTGGGATTTTTTAAAGGAAAAATGATAGATACAGGTTTTGATATGATAGATACAGATTTTTTCCTTTAAAAAAATCCCAGGGTAGTGCACATAAAGAATTAAAACAGCAGTGTAGTAAAATATATATATAATTTTTTATTAAATTTTCTGTTTTACAATTTAGAATATTTATTTAAGCAACCTTAAAATATCAATGACTTGCCTTCTTCTCTTTCCATGGTTCATTTTGCATAACATAAATCCCTGCATATTTTACAGGGGCCAGCAAATTTTTTCAGCAGGGGGCCGGTCCACTGTCCCTCAGACCTTGTGGGGGGCTGGACTATACTTTTTTAGGGGGGGGGGGGAATGAACGAATTCCTATGTCCCACAAATAACCCAGAGATGCATTTTAAATAAAAGGACACATTCTACTCATATAAAAACACGCTGATTCGTGGACTTTCCGCAGGCCAGATTTAGAAGGCGATTGGGCCAGATCCGCACCCGGGTCTTAGTTTGCCTACCCATGAACTAAACCATTCAGTACTTCATTATTACATCCATCAAAACTTATTTACACTGTTGAATTTATCTCAATGCTGCCAACGTTTTCAAGTGTACATGATTTCCCCCCATATATTCAATAAACATTTTCCAGTCTTTCTTTAAACGTATGTTGTTCTTGTTCTCTTATGCTATATGTTGATAGATACATGTTTTAAGCAGATCAGTGAATCTCCCAAGGGCTCTATGGCAGAGTCCCTGTTCTGCATGTTCAACCCCCAGGTGGGGCTGGGACAGACCCTGGAGAGGGGCTTCCAGTACTGAACTTGATGGGCCGGTGGTCCGACTCGATGTGAGTCAGTTTCCTATGTTCCTGTCTTAAGAGTGCAAGTATATACTCCAAAGCCACCAGCATTGGGAAGTGGCGGGACACCCTCTGGCATTGTGGGTGTCATTGCCAGCACATCTCCCGATTGGTGGGCTGTGGGGGTCTTTCCAGGGATGATGTGGGTTTGTGTGCTGCTGTTGCTTATTATTTTTATCTTCCATTCCTGGGCTGTGTAAGCGTGGAACTTGGTAGCTGTCCCCCTGAAATCTGGGACTGTCCCTGGGAAATAGGGAGGGTCTGCAAGGGGAGACCCCAGCCCAAGACGGGGGGGGGGGCTTTGACCTCTAGGCAGCAGCCAACAGTGGCCCTTCTGCTTAGCCCTATCCCCCATGCTTTTCAACATCTACATGCAGCCGCTGGGAGAGATCTTCAGGGGATTTGGGCTGGGTGTTCATCAGTATGCAGATGATACCCAGCTCTACCTCTCTTTCAAATCAGAACCAGTGAAGGCAGTGAAGGTCCTGTGTGAGTGCTTAGAGGCGGTTGGAGGATGGATGGCGGCTAACAGATTGAGATTGAATCCTGACAAGACAGAAGTACTGTTTGTAGGGGACAGAAGGGGGGGAGGTGTGGAGGACTCCCTGGTCCTGAATGGGGTAACTGTGCCCCTGAAGGACCAGGTGTGCTGCCTGGGAGTCATTTTGGACTCACAGCTGTCCATGGAGGCGCAGGTCAATTCTGTGTCCAGGGCGGCTGTCTATCAGCTCCATCTGGTACACAGGCTGAGACCCTACCTGCCCGCAGACTGTCTCGCCAGAGTGGTGCATGCTCTAGTTATCTCTCGCTTGGACTACTGCAATGCGCTCTGTGTGGGGCTACCTTTGAAGGTGACCCCGGAAACTACAACTAACCCAGAATGCGGCAGCTAGACTGGTGACTGGGAGCGGCCACCGAGACCACGTAACACCGGTCCTGAAAGACCTACATTGGCTCCCAGTACGTTTCCAAGCACAATTCAAAGTGTTGGTGCTGACCTTTAAAGCCCTAAATGGCCTCGGTCCAGTATACCTGAAGGAGCATCTCCACCCCCATCGTTCTGCCCGGACACTGAGGTCCAGTGCCGAGGGCCTTCTGGCGGTTCCCTCGCTACGAGAAGCTAAGTTACAGGGAACCAGGCAGAGGGCCTTCTCGGTAGTGGCACCCACCCTGTGGAATGCCCTCCCACCAGAGGTCAAAGAGAACAATAATTACCAGACCTTTAGAAGGCATCTTAAGGCAGCCCTGTTTAGGGAAGCTTTTAATGTTTGATGGATTTCTGTATTTAAATGTTTTGTTGGAAGCCGCCCAGAGTGGCTGGGGGAACCCGGCCAGATGGGCGGGGTATAAATAAATTATTATTATTATTATTATTATTATTATTATTATTATTATTATTATTATTATTAGCCCATGTGACGTCATACAAGGCCTCTGCTCCTTCTCACAGAGGAAATGAATCAAAGTGTGGAAAGTTGTTGAAAGAGAAGGCTTACAGCTAACATTGAGGGGCAAGGGGATGTTTTTAAAGGGAGGGGTTCCCCAGGGTTCAGTCTCAAGTGTTGCTGCCCCATCAGGGCAAGGGAGGCTGGCCAGGCTCATTTGAACCTTCCACTCAGGTAAACAGGAAGAGAACCCAGACTCCCTTGCCCTTAAGGAGGGTTTTGCTCAGGATTTAGGTAACAGGGGGGGACCCCCACTCCCCCTTCCTTTGAATCAGGAAGCCCCCTCCCCCTTTCTTTAGCAGGGACCCAAGCAAGAACCACCCCCCACCACCCCAATTCTCCTCCTTACCCATTATTTCATGGCGAGGCACGGCAGAGTCCCAGTGCCAACGCCCAGGGGGAGTTCGGAGTCCCAACAGGGTCAGAGGTGTGCTGTGAGGAAGCAACCCCGGACTGCTGAAGATGGAGCGAGAAGGAATGCAGAAATCTGTCGCAGAAGGAAGGAGGAGCATGTCAGGCGGCAGGACAGGTTTGACGGCAGTGGATTCCCCAGGCGCAAGAGGAAGCTTCGCTCTTGGCCAGGGCTCAGGAGCCAAAGGCTGGGATGGAAGGAACAGGTTGCAGCAGAAAGGCTGCCGGGATCCAGAATGGAAAATAGGGTTGCTGTGCTTTCTGGATGAGGAGGGTCCTAGGAAGCCGAGGAGCTGGTAGGACCGAGGTGAAACTGCAGCTCCCTTGTTATTTTTTGCTGTGTTGGGTGTTGATGTAATCGTGTAACAGTGTTGGAATGTTGTTATATTTTTTGTTGTGTTGTTTTATTCCATTATTATAATTTTCTTCTGCATTGCTTGATTTTGAAATGCATTTTGGGGGTTGTATAAGCCACTTTGAGCATTGTGTGTGTGGAAAAGTGGCATATAAATAAAATTATGAATGAAATAAAAAAATTCCTTCAGTAGCACCTTAAAGACCAACTAAGTTTTTATTTTGGTATGAGCTTTCGTGTGCATGCTACTGAAGGAATTTTTTTATTTTGCTTCGACTCAGACCAACACGGCTACCTACCTGTAACTAAAATTATGAATGGTTAGCCATGCTTCCATTCTCTGAGCAACACAATGCACACAAGAACATTAAAGAGCCATCTCCGAGCATCACAGATGCATTGTGTCCATGATTCATGATAATCAATTTAATGTTGTTTTAAAAGGCCACAAAAGAAGGAAATCAAAGATCTGAGTGCGTCCTCAACAGTTAAAATGTCATAGCTGCCTGTTTTCAGGTGCCCCGGGAAATATATTTCAGACTCCTGCTGCTGTTGTGAGGTGGGGGCTTCAACTTCCTTGCAGTGGTTCTTATGGTTGTCCTGCAGTGTCGTCGTCCCCCCACCCCAGCAACTTGTAGATAAATAATACCAGATTCCTTTCTTTATATTTATTTAATTATTAATAAAAATTTGTACAGCACCCTTCATATTGTAGATCTCAGGGCAGTTCAAAACACACACATGCAAGATTATATATAAACACATTAAACATCATAAAAACGAGAGCAAAATTTCCAGAGGCAGCATCTTTTGGCATCTTAAAAGACATGCAGAATCTGTTCAGGGCTGTTTCTGTAGGTGATCTGCCTGCCCAAACGCTGCCGGGGGGGGGGGAGTCACAAGCCCAGCAGAAGCCCCGCCCTTCATTTTAACTGAGTTCTTCACGTTCTGCTAATTTCTTTCGAAACAAATATGTTCAAGCCCTGATGTCCCATATCTTTTCTCCTCATGAGTCCAGAAGATTTCTGGGGAGGGGAATTTGAAGGCAGAAAAGCAGCAGCTAAGAAAGCTGCTGGAGACATCCCCCCCCCATACCCTCCGCACTGGCTTCTCACTGGAGATCTCAGCCATCCCACAGTGGCACAGTGTGGCTTCAGAAGGGAAGCTGCATGTTCATGGGTGGCACGATTGGTGCTGGAGACAATCAGCTGGGGGAAGGGGCGCTATTCACACACAGCCCTCCGAGAGAGTCCCTGGGGCATCTGTCCGGATAAGAAGTGCTGGATCTTGTGAAGCTACTTGTTTGCCCTTAATGACCTGCCTGGAGAGGACCCCTTGAAGGCTGAGAGGGATGTCTGGGGGGCTCTCCACGCTTGGCCACCTTTACAGCTGCTCCATCCGAAAACTTCCACTTTTGATGAGGGTGGGAGGACTAGGGTGGCTGAGAGAGGAGGAAAAAAGGAGAACAGCAGCTTGGAAATCCTCCCAGGAGCCTTAGGAGCCCTCGGTGTGGCTGTGCCAGGCACCTGGGCAGGTCTGGGGGCAGGGGGTGCCCCTCAAGGCTCAGCAGGGCTGGAAATAAAAGTCCACCACATGAGAAGGTCCCGGGAGCTGCGTGAGGCCAAGAGGTTCGTTGGCTCTGGAAGAGGTGCACAGGAACCAGCCGGGATGGGCAGCCGACTCAAACCGCCAAGCCCCGTCTTTGTTAGAGGAGAAGAACGTGAAACGGCTGGACTCCTTCCTGCCGCCTTTGGGCAGATCTGTGATGTTGACGCTCTGAGGAGGAGGAGGAGAGAAAAGGAAGCGATCTGATGAGGGTGGCAGGCAGAGGGAGAAGGAGGCTGACCCCTGTCTGCTTTGGGCTAGCGTCCCCCTGACTAGTGAGGGGCGAGAGAGAGTTCCCAAGGAAGACAGATCTTTAGAACATAAGAGGAGCCTGCTGGATCAGGCCCATGTCCCTTGTGGCCCAGCATCCTGTTCTCGCAGAGGCCAACCAGATGCCCCAATTGGAAGCCCGCAAGCAGGATTTGAGCCAAGAGCCCTCTCCCATCCTGCGGTATCCAGCAACTAGTAATTCAGAAGCATCGCTTCCTCCAACTGTGGCGGCAGAGCAGACCCATCACGGCTAGTAGCCATCAATGGCCCCCCCTCCATCTAAAGCAGGCACCCCCAAACTCCACCCTCCAGGTGTTTGGGGACTACAATTCCCATCATCCCTGACCACTGGTCCTGTTAGCTAGGGATGGTGGGAGTTGTAGTCCCAAAACATCTGGAGGGCCGAGTTTGGGGATGCCTGATGTAAAGTCATGGACTTGTCAAGTAGCAGCTACCCAGACTCTTTCCAAGGCCGGCCTGCCGCTGCTTCCGCCACCCATCCCTGGCTCTCTGCTCTTAAGCTGGCACGTGGCAGGAGGAGGATTGACGGTGAGGCTTTCAACCCCCTAGGGACCCAGGTGGCGCTGTGGTTAAACCACTGAGCCTAGGGCTTGCTGATCAAAAGGTCGGTGGTTCGAATCCCTGTGACGGGGTGAGCTCCCGTTGCTTGGTCCCAGCTCCTGCCAACCTAGCAGTTTGAAAGCACATAAAAATGCAAGTAGATAAATAGGAACCGCTATAGCAGGAAGGTAAACGGCGTTTCCATGTGCTGCTCTGGTTTGCCAGAAGCGGCTTTGTCATGCTGGCCACATGACCTGGAAGCTATATGCTGGCTCCCTGGGCCAATAATGCGAGATGAGCGCGCAACCCCAGAGTCGGTCACGACTGGACCTAATGGTCAGGGGTCCCTTTACCTTTACCTTTCCACCCCCTCTGTGAGCACATCCTATGAGGATGCCAAACTGCCTCTCCTCACCTCAAGCCGCAGCGCAGGCCAGGCGCCGGAGGAGCAGGCCAGGCACCTCTTCCCATCCTGAATGCTCAAGATGATGGAGACCTTCTCGTGGTCAAAGGCCCGGTTGTGAATCCAGTAGATCTTCTCTAGGGATGGGAAAGAGTAGGTGAGAGAGTATGTTGGCGTCCTGCGGGGAACCCAGTAATATAATAATAATAATAATAATAATAATAATAATAAAAATAATAATAATAATAATTTATTATTTATACCCCGCCCATCTGGCCCGGTTTCCCCAGCCACTCTGGGCGGCTTCCAACAGAAACATTAAAATACACTAATTTCTTAAACATTAAAAGCCTCCCTAAACGGCTGCCTTCAGATGTCTTCTAAAAATCTGGTACGTAGCTGTTTTCCTTTTTGACATCTGATGGGAGGGCGTTCCAAAGGGCAGGCGCCATCACCGAGAAGGCCCTCTGCCTGGTTCCCTGCAACTTGGCTTCTCGCAATGAGGGAACCGCAAGAAGGCCCTCGGAGCTGGACCTCAGTGTCCGGGCAGAACGATGGGGGTGGAGACGCCAACCAGAGAGGCTGGGGTGTGAGGGCATCCCCAGGGGTCATCCTGATGGGTGGTGTCAGGGTTAGGGGCTCAGTAGCAGTCAGAGGACAAGGGCGTGGTCTACCCTTGCCTCTTTTGCTGTCCTGGAGGGAGGTGGGGGGATGACCTTCAAGCCCAGGATGTTGGTGGCCTTGCATACACAACCTGCCTCTAGCTTAGAGGGCCACAACCAGGGGAAAGAAGGGTGTCCAGTTTCCTTTCCCAGTGACTGATGCCAAGACACAGGAGCCCATAAGAGAAATCTAGAGCTGATGGTTGAGGTAGAAGTGGGCCGGGGGGGGGGGGCAGCAGAAGTGGTGGAGAGGCAGAAGAGTGTGAGAATGAGCAGGAGAAAGTCTGCAGGAGAGGGAAGCAATGGTGGAAGCAAGAGCACACATGGGCACACACACACAAACACGTTCTGTGCCAGGCAGGCAGTTGAGGGGAGCATCAACGCAGGAGGAGAAAAACAGGCTGTGCCGATGGAAGGAGAAAGTTGCAGGCCTCCCTTTGAGAAATCATAGAATTTAAAGGGACCCCACCGGTCATCTGGTCCAAGCCCTTGCAATGCAGGAATCACAGTTATGTTCCAGGCTCCCCAAGTGGTCCAACCCCAGGTCCTGTCTGCCCGGTGGGAGGGAGGCATTGGTTGTGTCCACAATATGGGTCACATCCAACCCATGAGGAATAGGTCTTCTCCCACCAGCCTATAAGCTTCAGGAAAGCAAAACCCTGCAGACTCACCTTCCAGGGCAGAATCGGGGCCTTGCAGGTATCCAGCTACCAGCTCATTGTTCTGGAGGTAGAGGGACTTCTGGTTGACATCCCAGATTCTGAAACAACAAGGCTGCCTTTACAAGAAAAATCTTCCCCTTTTCTCTCCCCAGCAAAAAACCTCATAGTATAAGCCTCAGCATTATCCAGATCTTAAGGTGTGCATGCACACACAGAGGACTGAGCTGCTTCAGACTTGACCAATCAGCATGGACACCTCATTGCCCATACCTGGCTCCACAGGCACGGCCTGCCATTTACAAAACCCGCCAGCACTGGCAATGCTAAAGATCCTGGCCAGGGCGGTGCTTGTCCCTTTCTAGGCAGAGTGGCATTGGTTCATCACCCCCAGCAACTCCTCTCCCCTTTGACTCATCAGGCTTGCCTCCCCAACCCCTTGTACTGTCAGCATTACCAGGCAACATCAAACTCGCCAGGAGGAAATCGTATGCAAAACTGGACTGAAAAGAAACACGCTGTATTCATAATGTGATAAAATAGAGCTGTGTTCTTGCATTGGGCAGTGTGAATGGGGAGGGAAGGTGTGTTGTCAATTCATCCCTCCATCCCAAGTGAGGAGAGATTCCCTTTCACACTTTTCACTAACTGCAAGACTCACTACTCATCTACTTTGATGAGAAGCTGGCTTGGTCTTAAGAGTGACACCTGATTGCAGGCAAAAAGCAGAAATCAGGCATTGTCAAACAGCGTTGATTAGGAAGTCCCAGGACAGAGAAGTTTTTCGGTGGGCACAGAGGTTTCTGTATTCTCACAAGCATCCAGTTAGCACCCTCTCCCTCCTAAGTTACATTTGCCACTTACGAAGGAGCACCCACTCTGCCATGGAAACCACCTGTACGCAGTTGGGCCCAGGGCACTTACCTGGACCTGAAGACGGCTGCCCGGGCAAAGACCTTCTTCTCCCCATCTGGACAGAGAAAAGAAAGGAGGAGGAAGAGGATATGACTCCCAGGGTATTTGTGAGACTCCATTCTAAATCAGGCATTACCTGGTAGCTCTGCTTGACCAGTGTGGCTGATCCCTTTTTATAGATCCCTTGACAACCACTGGGTGGGAATGTACATGATTGCTAGACACTAATTCATTCTGTGGTTGTCCCCCAGGATTTCCAGCAGCTCTTTTGCATGTTGCAATTCATGTCGCAACTTTGGACGCCGAAACTAAAGTTCCCTAAAATGACAGCTCAAGCTCCTTCCTCTTGCTACATGCAAAGGGGAGGAAAGAGTAACACATAAACAGAGTGACAAGAAACCCTGACGCATTTTTAAATTATGCCCATAGCAGGGGATACAGATATTCCAAATGCTTCATTCTTCAAAAGAAAGCCAAGACTCAATTCCTCGATAAGAGCTGCAGCCAGCAACCCCATTTGAGCGGAGCATTATCTCAAATCTCAAAACAACAGCTGGTCTCTCTTTTGTTTAAAATAGGCTCACCAACGGTCCCAGTTTCTGCACTCAGCTACCCAACCAACCACCCTGTTCCGGCATTTCCGCTTACAGAATGAACCAATTTACCACAAGGCGAGCATGAGAAGCAGTTGGTCTTGCTCCCTTAACTTGGTGTCTTGCAAATGACCAGTATTAAAAAAGAGGCACACTCGAGTACACTAAAGCACACTATACTGTACCAGCAGAGTTGGAGGGTTCCTGCTTCTGCTGGTCACACATGGTTTCAATCCTGGTTCCTGGGTGGCCTTGTGGGCCTCACCCCCGGCTATTTATGGTGCACTTTTAGGAGGCGTGGCCAGGCTTGGGAGGGTGTCAGTGTAACCACAAAATATGCAAGAGATAATTACATCTTGGGACAAAGCTCTCTGGAGTCATTCCCCAAACCTTGAGTGGCCTTTTGCAGTGTTAGGAAATGCTGCTCAATTATGGATCTTCTCAATTTTGTACCCCTTTAGCTCTGCAACCTTTTTTTTGGGGGGGGGGAACTGCCCAGATCACCCTAAATCCAGCAGTGGAGGAGTTGCCTGCTGTTCATGGTAGAGCTTGATGGGGCTGTTTTAGGGAGTGTCAGAAAGGGGGTATACCATCCCTGCTCTGAACTGCTCTGCTATTTTTCTCTGTATCTCCTTCTATGCTTGCCATATATCTTCCTTCAGCATATCCCAGTGTGATGGTTGTTCCTTGATCTGTGTATGGTTGTAGGGGTGTGGGTGCCATCTGAGTGTGTTTGGGACATAATAAGATATAGAATCATAGAGTTGGAAGAGACCACAAGGGCCATCCAGTCCAACCCCCTGCCAAGCAGGAAACACCATCAAAGCATTCTTGACATATGGCTGTCAAGCCTCTGCTTAAAGACCTCCAAAGAAGGAGACTCCACCACACTCCTTGGTAGCAAATTCCACTGCCGAACAGCTCTTACTGTCAGGAAGTTCTTCCTAATGTTTAGGTGGAACCTCCTTTCTTGTATGGTAGTTTGAATCCATTGCTCCGTGTCCACTTCTCTGGAGCAGCAGAAAACAACCTTTCTCCCTCCTCTATATGACACCCTTTTATATATTTGAACATATATATTTATATATTTTTATATATAGGGACCCAGGTGGCGCTGTGGTTAAACCACTGAGCCTAGGGCTTGCTGATCAGAAGGTCGGCGGTTCGAATCCCTGCGACGGGGTGAGCTCCCGTTGCTTGGTCCCAGCTCCTGCCAACCTAGCAGTTCAAAAGCATGTCAAAATGCAAGTACTGTAGATAAATAGGAACCGCTACAGCGGGAAGGTAAACGGTGTTTCCATGTGCTGCTCTGGTTTGCCAGAAGCGGCTTTGTCATGCTGGCCACATGACCTGGAAGCTATACGCCGGCTCCCTGGGCCAATAATGTGAGATGAGCGCGCAACCCCAGAGTCGGTCACGACTGGACCTAATGGTCAGGGGTCCCTTTACCTTTATATATAGAGACCAATAAGATATTATAGTCAAATACCTAAAGGGCTGTCTCATGAAAGATGGAGCAAGCTTGCTTTATTCTGTTCTGGAGGGTAGGACTCGAACCAATGGATTCAAGTTACAAGAAAGGAAATTCCAACTAAGCATTAGGAAGAACTTTCTGACAGTAAGAGCTATCAGTGGAACGGTGGTGGACTTTCCTTCCTGGGAGGTTTGTAGCAGAGGTTGGTCATTTGTTATGGATGCTTTAGTTGAGATTCCTGCATTGCACAATTCTGATCTCGGGGTGCTTGGAGGAATCGGCAGCTTCATGTGGATTTGTTTACAGCATCATGCTCGGTTGCACATTTTGTGTACATCCATCAGTGACTGTGCGTGGTGGGCAGCGTGCCTTGACGGGGTGACAAAGGACACAGTGTGCATCATTGAGTCCCCTCTGCCAGGCTTGGACTCTCTGGCAGTACCAGCCCACTTTCAAAATACAGCTATATTAAAGCTTTTCTATAGTTTTTAAGGTAAATGACTGAAGCAAGGTATGTTTACCCAGGACAGCTTGTCTGAAGTGAAGAGGAAGCTACTATTCTGAGAAAAAAGGAACTTCAGATTGGCTTACAATGAAAGGGTACATGATGCTTACTCATACACCAACATCATGTAGTAGGAAATGGTCTCCTATGGACACAAGCTGGGGTATGAGGAAATGAGATCATTTCCAATAAAACTTGTCTGTATTTAGGAACGCATGGCTGCAAGATGTTGTGCAACACATGTCCAGCCCCCATTAAAAAAATATGCACGCCTGTGGTCACTTTTGCTGTGTGTCACCAGCTGAACACGATCCAGCAGTGGTTATGCTAACCAGGGATCCCCAAACTAAGGCCCGGGGGCCGGATGCGGCCCAATCGCCTTCTAAATCGGCCCATGGATGGTCCGGGAATCAGCATGTTTTTACATAAGTAGAATGTATCCTTTTATTTAAAATGCATCTCTGGGTTATTTGTGGGACATAGGAATTCATTCATTTCCCCCCCCAAAATATAGTCTGGCCCCCAACAAGGTCTGAAGGACAGTGGACTGGCCTCCTGCTGAAAAAGTTTGCTGACCTCTGTGCTAATCCATTCTTGATCCATGTTAACAGAAACGGAGGTTTTTTAATATGGTAACAGGAACCACCAACCGGTCCTACTCAATTCCACATTGCTCTGGCCGCATCTGGAGTAGACCTTCCGAGTGCCACGTTTCAAGAGCCTGGGCCCACTGCAGCATGTGCAGAGGAGGGCAACCAGGATAGTAAGGGGGGTGGGTAGAAAACCAGGCGGAATGGTTGGAAGGAGCCAGCTTCGCCTTAACCTGGAGAATCAAAGAATTGTAGAGCTGGAAGGCACTCCAAGGGCCACCTGGCCCAACTCCCTGCAGTGCAGGAAAAACAGCCGGAGAAGCCCTGATTAAACGGAAGGCATGCCAGTGGTCTTCAAATGCCGGAATATATGCGTGCCTGGTGGGGAATGTGTGTTTCCCGCCCCCACGGTTTAAATATTCTGGGATTCAGTGTTATTCAAAGCAGCTGATGGCATCTGCCTCGCACTGGGCGGCTGCGCCTCTCGCTCAGTCCTGCCCAGGCGGAGGGACAGCAGGAGGAAATGCCTGACTAGATGCCCGTTTAGTCCTCCTATCCAGAGGCCTCAGTCCTTTTCCTCCTCCCTGCAGGGGTTAAAACGTCCCCGAGGAGGCTCCTTCCCAGCCTTGGGGTTGGGCTCGATGACCACGCGGGAACCCTTCCTTCGTGCGGCTTCTTCCGTTCGGGCTTCCGGGAAGGGAAAGCCTCCCAATGCTTTCTGCGCACGCGCAGCCTTCTCCGTCGGGCCGAGTCACCTGACCGGCGCTGTTTCCCCCTCCGGCGAGTGGTGGTGGGAAGGGCAGCTTCAGCGCATGCGCAGCAGTTGACAGCGTCAGCCAGAGTCGTTCATGGCAGGCGGGTGTTGCTCGGGGGATCCCGCGGCCTTCTCGGCCCGGCCGCCGGGGAGACGGCTCGTGGCGGCGGCGGCGCTGCTGGTGCTGTTGGTGGCGGGCCGCGGGGCGCAGGCGCTCTACTTCCACATCGGGGAGACGGAGAAGCGCTGCTTCATCGAGGAGATCCCTGACGAGACCATGGTTATCGGTGCGCATGCGCGAGGGGAGAGAGAGGGGCGGGGTGTGGGAGAGCGCGGGGGTGCGCGCGCACCAGCTCACCTGTCCCCTGTTGACGGTGGCGCGCCTGTTTCTCCGCTCCGCAGGGAACTACCGGACGCAGTTGTGGGACAAACAGGCCGAGGCCTTCCTGCCCTCCACGCCGGGACTGGGCATGTTCGTGGAGATCAAGGACCCCTATGGGAAGGTGAGCAGCAGCAGCAGCAGGAGGAGGCGGGAGCGGGAGCTGCTTCTTCTTGGTCTGACAGCATCAGCCAAGGGGGTGCTGAGCAAGGAGACCCTGCCCGCCACCCTCTCCTTCCTGGGGCCTTTCAATAGTTTGGGGATGGGGTGTGTGTGTGCAGGGGTGAGGGAGAGGATTAAAAGTCCCTGAATGGGCTAGGCCAGTGCTTCCCAACCTTTGGTCTCCAGCTGTTTCAAGACTACAATTCCCATCATCCCTGACCACTGATCTTGCTAGCTAGGGATCATGGGAGTTGTAGTCCAAAAAGAGCTGGAGATCCAAGGTTGGGAAACACTGGGCTAGGCGACTCCTTGGTGGGGGTGGGGGTGGGGATGGCCTGGGGTTGTTGCCCCTGGCGAAAGCACTAGCTCCAATCAGATATCATAGGGAAGCAGGAATGGAAGCAGAAGGGTGAGATACACCCACACTCCTACCTGCCTGACTTTGCTGCTGCTTGATGGTTTCAGATGGTCCTCTCCAGGCAGTACGGCTCTGAAGGCCGCTTCACCTTCACTTCGCACACCCCAGGAGAGCACCAGATCTGTCTCCACTCCAACTCCACCCGCATGGCCCTTTTTGCAGGCGGGAAACTGGTAAGCAGGTTTCTCTGTGCCCTTTCCCTCTGTCCATCTAGCTCCAGCCAAGATGGTGGGGGCTGCTCTTCAGGTGCTCTGCCCCTCATGAACTGGACCCCACCTCACACTGGTTATTGCTTGTGTAAGGCAAGAGAGAAGCTGGTGTAGAAGGCCAGAGCTCCTTCTACATTTGCTGCTGAGCAACTGAGGTGGAAGGGAGGAGGAAGGAGCCTTGATGAGGCCGGGGTGGGGAATGGGTTGAACTGCAGTGGTGGCTCTTGAACTGGTGTGTGTGTGTGTGTGTGTGTTGCTGTGTTGTATTTAGCGGGTGCACTTGGATATCCAAGTCGGGGAGCATGCCAACAATTACCCAGAGATTGCAGCCAAGGACAAACTGACCGAACTGCAGCTAAGAGCCAGGCAGCTCTTGGACCAGGTGGAGCAGATCCAGAAGGAGCAGAACTACCAAAGAGTAAGTAACACCCACAACGGATTTCTTTCTTTCTTTCTTTTCTACCATAATGCCATTCAGGAGGAGGAGGGGGATCTTGAATGGCATTATTGGGGGGGGGGAATCTACCCTGTCCATGGTTTGTGAGGAACCTGTTAGACCTCAATGTTTAAATGGTTCCTACCTAATCACTAATACCATACTTAAGGAGCATCATCTTGAAAGGCTTTGCTCATCTGAAAGTTCAGAGAAGCACTTGCCAAATCCAAGGAACTTCTTTGGGAGGGGGGCATTCAAGCTGCATTGGTGCAGGCCGACTGGAGTTAGGGTGGCGTTTGCTGTAGGTAAATAGCAGCGGGTTTACAGGTGGTGTGCCTGCAATAGAACAAGTTTGGCAGGAGTTGTTCAGAGGGGAAAGGTTCTACATCTGCAAGGACCCACCTGCGTAGATGGAGAAGTTGAGTTGTATGGGTCTGGTGTGGGGAAGGGGAGAGGGAAGTACCTTCTCTGACTCTCGCCACCATGTTCACTTTGCAGTACCGAGAGGAGAGATTCCGCATGACCAGCGAGAGCACCAACCAGCGGGTGCTGTGGTGGTCCATTGCCCAGACCATCATCCTCATCCTCACTGGCATTTGGCAGATGAAGCACCTCAAGAGCTTCTTTGAGGCTAAAAAATTGGTGTAGCCCCTCTGACAGCACAGGCACCATTGCTCTTCCGCTTCCACTGAGCACTTCTTGACCCTCCTGGATTTGGCACAGCTGAAAGGACAGGTGGAAGCACAGCATGTGAAACATCTTTGGACCAGCATTTGCATACTTCCTCTTCCCTGATGAAGGGGGTGCCCTGCCCACAGAAGTCTCTCACGTGCCACCCCGTTCTTTGCTTTGCTGTGTTGCAGCAGCTGGGAAAAGCCTCTGTGAGCAGTGCCCTTGTGCCGATCCAAAGGAAGAGAAAATTGCTTTCTAAGAGACTGAGTAGGCTCTTTTTTTTAAAGTGCTTTCCTGTTTCTACATCCCGATTGGTGGGAGTGACTTCTGGGTTGTTCTGTCCTGGTGGTTCCCTGTCGTTCTTTGCTCTTAACACATGAGGTTTGCGGGGGCAGCCCTTGTAATGGAAAATGGCCTGGAAGAGGAAATGGGAGGGGTGGAATAACATTTATACTAAAATGGGGGTTTTTCTTGCTGGGGGTGGGGTGGCCTGATACCACCTGGAACTTGGGGTGGGGGCTGCTTAGGACAACAGCAGTGGTTGCCTACAGGGTTCTGGCAGTATCTCCTCTTGTATCCCTCCCCAGTTTCCAGCAAAGGGGCTAAATAGCCATTGTGAACAAGGGGTTAGCAAAACTTTAGGCTCCAGGTGTGTTTCAAGTGCTAGCACAGATGGGATCTCTAGACTTCTGCAAATGAGCCTAGCTTAAGGATACCCACAGGTAGTATCTTTTAATTGCACAGAGAGGAGTTTCCACTTGGATGAGTAGGGTTTTTTTACGGCCCTGCTAATGCCTTTAGTGTGGATGGCAGGAAGCTTGCTAGGAGACAGCATTAAGTGAGTTGCCATTTATGTACCATGGAGCTCCTTAACAGCCTTTCTTGAGTTTGGAAAGAGAGGCCTCTACCTATGCAAATGTATGCCTGATGATTTGTGGGTGACAGCAGGACCGGAGCATAGAATGGTGGAGAATTTGAAATGCGGTTATCTTCCCCTCCTCTTCCCTGTGTTTTATTTCCTGCCCCCTATGGTAAATTCTTAATAATGTTCCTTGTTACAGTTCTGGAGTGAAATAAAATTTCTTGCAAAAGGCTTTCTCTTCCATGTGTTATTGATTTGGGGGTTGGGTGGGGGTGCGGGGACAAGGGTGGCTGAGCTCAAGAGGAAAATATACTGTAATTGGTTCTGGGACTAGGCTCCTCCTGCAAGTTTCTTGGCAAAGGAGCCCCCCCCCCCCCAACCAGCAGCTTCAAATATTTTTTTGTGGGGAAGGTGTAAGGTGGGCCAGGCTCTCTAGAGAAGGTTCCTCTGGGTCCTTAGGCAGTGCCTGGCATGCGAAGGATCATAGAGCATGAAGACAGATTGCTTAAATGCAGGTAAGAAAGGCCCAGTTGCCCACTCACAGTGGCCAAGCAGATGCAACAGACATCAGCCAACCTGTTTCTGGGGTGATGGGATCAGTTCCTTGGTAGCTGCTCTAAACCCAAATAGGGTTGGCCAGTCGAACCAGATTTGGGCTAATAAAGTCCGATTTCGGGTTGATTGCCCTGCACCTGTCTGCCTGGCTGACGGTGCCCCCTTCACTCCAGGGACCCAGAGGAGGCCGCTCGCTTGGTCAACATTCCACCCATCTAGGCTATGGAGCAGGTCGTCAGTACTGAAAGGGCACCCGAGTCCCGGCAAGGAGTTCCGCCGGTGCGCGCTAAGCCATCGAGCCAGCCAGTCGCGTTTGGCTCCGAGATCCCGCGCTGCAATACCACCGAGCGAAGCAAGCGCAGCTCGAGCTGCCAAGGACTGCAGGGGGCGCCGTTGGGGCCGCGTCTCGCTGCTCGGTTTGGCCGGCTAGAGCGGCTGCTTCCGGCTGGGGAAAGCGGAAACGGCGGCCGCGCGGACAGGAGCAGCATGGAGGGACAAGCGGCCAGCTTCGTGCACCTCGGGCTGGACGCGCGGCTCCTGCAGGTAACGCGGGCGAGGTGGGGAAGGGGGAAGCTGCGGCCTCCGCCGCCTCCTCCTCCTCCGGGCCTGACCTCCTGTCTCTCGTTCTCTCTGCCGGGCAGGCGACGGCGGAGCTCGGCTGGGCGAAGCCGACGCTGATCCAGGAGAAGGCCATCCCGCTGGCCCTGGAGGGCAAAGACCTGCTGGCGCGGGCCAAGACGGGCTCCGGCAAGACGGGCGCCTACGCCCTGCCCCTCCTCCAGCATCTGCTCCGGGGGAAAGCGGTGAGCGCCCCGGGGCCACGACCTTCTCCCTCGCTGCGGGCTCTTTGCGGCTCCCTCCCTCTCGGAAGAACCGGAAGGTGGAGCTGTAGAGTTGGAAGGGACCCCCCCCCCAAGGCCATCTAACCCAGGCCACCGCAGTGCAGCGGTCTCAGTGCCGGATTTACATACTGTATAAACTAGACAAGCTATAGCTTAGGGCGCCACTCTCTTAGGGCTCCAAAAAAAAAAAAATTAAAGGAAAAAATACTGGATGTACATTTCCAAAATATAAGATAAAAACAAATAGAATAAAACCTGTGTTTGCATTATTAAGTTTGTTATGAATAAAAATCATTTTAAGTTAGAACTTAACTATTTCACTATTAGTATACTTCTTATTAATTGTATTTCAGTTCAACAATTACTTTGATAAAATACATATTTTGTTATGTGCAAATGGCTTTAGATACCTATTAGGTCCATAAATGACAGGCATGTCCAACAGGTAGATCGTGATCTACTGGTATATCACTGGACCTCTGCGGTAGATCACTGTTGGATCATTGACAACCCCCAAAGAAGCTGAACAACTGTGGCTTCCCTAAAAAAAGCTCAACATTTACCTCCCTGAAAAAGCTCAACAACTTTGACCTGAACCCCCAAAAAGGGGGTAGATCACTGCTAGTTTTTAACTCTGTGAGTAGATTGCAGTCTCTTGGGAGTTGGCCACCCATGTAGCATATAATCAACACAAAAAAAACAGCAACAATTTGTTGTTGACAAAGGACAGCTGGACATATAAAGGGCCCCATCATCTTCAGTAGCTTAGGGCCTCATCAAACCTAAATCTACGGTAGCCCTGGGTCGCACCTAAAGAGCCCCTTTTGTGATGGCCTGGAGAGGGTGGGACTCTTCTGACCAGGTCTCTTCTTGATTCCTAGTCAGTGCTGGTAGCAGAGCAGGCCGTTCGGGGACTCATCCTGGTCCCCACCAAGGAGCTGGGTCAGCAGGTGCTGCAGATGCTCCGGCAGCTAACCTCCTACTGTGCCCGAGACCTGCACCTCGTTGACATCTCTGGCCAGGCGGACTTGGCAACTCAGAGGTGAGTGGTGGGCAGAAGGGCAGGATGGCTGTCTCTTGGGCTGGCCGTGTTAATGAAGTCCCCAACCCCAAAACGCTTTCTGAATCCTGGCCCGACCGCACTGGCTGCCAATTTGTTTCCCTGCCCAATTCGAAGTGCTCATTTTGACCTACTAAAAAAATTCCTACAGGTAGCACCTTAGAAACCAACTAAGTTTGTTATTGGTATGAGCTTTTGTGTGCATGCACACTTATTCTGATTTTGACCTGTAAAGCTGTAAGCTCACAACCGCAATACCTCAAGGACTGTTCTCCCCATATGAACTGACCACGGACCCTGCGATCGTCATCTGAGGCCTTTCTTTGTGCGTCGTCTCCATGAGAGGTCTGGAGGGTGGCAACACAAGAACAGTCCTTTTATGCAGTGACTGCCTGTTTGTGGAATGCTCTCCCCAGGGAGGCTCGCCTGGCACCTACGTTACATATATTTAGGTGCCAGGTGTGGCCTCTGGTTGCTTTCTGGGTGGAAACAATGAATGGGGGACCTCTTCTGCAGTTGACACTGTCCTCTTGGGGAGATCCTCCGTAGCCCAGTTAAGGGTGGCAGTCTCTTCCCATCAGCAACCTATGGTTATGGTTGCATTGCAGACCCAAAGCTTTCCATTCAAGGTCAGGCGGTAGTTTCAAAGAGACTGGGCCTTCCCATCTCTGATAGAGGCTTTTGTATGTTGTGGCTTCTCTTCCTTCAAGACCCATCTTGATGGAGAAACCGGATGTTGTGGTGGGGACGCCATCGCGGGTCCTGGCTCACTTGAAAGCTGGCAGCCTGAGCCTGCAGGATTCCTTGGAAATCCTGGTGTTGGATGAAGCTGACCTCCTTTTTTCCTTTGGCTTTGAGGAAGATTTGAAAAGTCTGTTGTGGTGAGTTTATTCTGGCCCTGGGTTGTTGGCTTTGAAAGGCCTGGGGCCAGCCTGTGATTTTGTGGGTGGGTGGAGGAGGCCTAGGAGGTCTCTGGGGTCTTACGAGCAGTACCTGCTCAGGTATCCTGCTACATCATTTGTTGAATGTTGGGTGCTATGCCAAGGGATAGTCCAGGAGCTAGATAAATTGCTTTTTGTATCCAGGTAGAATCCGTTTTGATGCTTGTTGGATCCGTTTTGGTTTTGTGGCATATTTTATTGGGGAAATTGTGTAGTATAAGCAGAAATCCTGAGTTGAAATCAGCTTTCAGGCTGGAAAAAGTTGGTGTCATCACACTAGGAAAAGAAGCTCGGCATATTTATAGTGACAGCTATGGAAGCAGAGGGATAGGTTGGGACTGTTGTGCCTGCAATGCCCTGTTTTACTCTCATGCTGGAGGCATCTGGTTCACTGCCTTTGGGTGCTGAGTGCTGGGCAAGGGGGGCTTTTGGTGTGACCTTACAAATGACGGGCTCTTGTTTTCTCTCCAGTCACTTACCCAAGATCTACCAGACGTTCCTCATGTCTGCTACCTTCAATGAAGATGTTGAGGCCCTAAAGGAGCTGGTGCTCCACAACCCTGTAAGTTTGTGGGAAAAGGGGTTGGAGGTTGCGGGGAATGGTTTTGGATTCAAAGGAGGCAAGGTCAGGGGCTGGGATTTCCTTGTCCCATTGCTCTGGGGTTGTGGTGGTTGGGGAAATGCTCTTCACAGATAGTAACGGTCCCGTGTCTGTCTGCCTCTTGCAACCTGCGGGCGTTGAGTTGGTTCTGGTGGTCTCCTAGCAATCCGTGGCCCAGAAAGGGAGCAATTAAGAGTAATCTGGGGAGCAGGCCTCCCTCCCTGAGTCCATCCACATGGCCTTGCTAAGCTCTGCCCTGAAAGAGGAAACAGCAGCACCAGGGGCCCATTGAGGCAGCCCCCAGCCTGCAAGAGCCTTCACATTTGCAGCTGCATTTAGCTGCAGGGGGCACTGGCTGGAACATTAGAGACCCCCACTAGGGAAGGGATTCACATATGCAGTAACGACTCTAATAGCTGGAGCTGCCTCAACAACATTGGTTGGTAGGCAGCGTATAAATACTCCAAAATAAAATGAAGCCTCTCTTCACCTCCTGCACAGGTGACCCTGAAGCTGCAGGAATCGCAGCTGCCAGACAGCTCCAAGCTGAGCCAGTTCCAGATCCGGTGCGAGACGGAGGACGACAAGTTCCTGCTGCTCTATGCACTACTGAAGCTTTCGCTGGTGAAGGGCAAAGTCATCCTCTTTGTCAGCACCATCGACCGCTGCTACCGCCTCAAGCTCTTCCTGGAGCAGTTCAGCATCCCAGCCTGTGTCCTGAACTCCGAGCTGCCTGTTCAGTCCAGGTGAGCCTTGCTAGGTAGGTATGGGGGCAGTGTTGGAGGCAGCAGCAGCAGCTGCCATCCTGGGTGACGGGGAAAAGGAGCTGCAGCTATGGTGCTTTGGCCTTGAAGGGGGCACGTAGGGGAAGAGGAACAAATTGGCAGGCCGTGGCATCCATGCCTGGCCACGATGCAGCCCCGGGCACTGCCTGCCATATCCAGAGGTGATTTCCCCTGGTGAAACCACAGTTTCCATCAATTGATCTGTTCCAGGTGCCACATCATCAGCCAGTTCAATCGGGGCTTCTGTGATTACATCATCGCCACCGACGAACAGGACCTGGCAGAGAAAGAGGGACCGACAGGAAGGAAGAGGAAGAGGAAGGGCAACAAAGCAGGAAAGTAGGTTTGGGTTAAGAGCCACAAATACATTCTGTTTGACAACGGATGGTGTAAAATAGGAGACTTGGGGGCTAGGTGCCATCGGTGTGCCGCTGACCCTCAGGTCTACTTCTCCATAATCAGGAAGTGCCATGTGGACCAGGGCCTGGAATAAATGGTGGCGTAGATCATAGAGTTGTAGAGTTGGAAGGGATCCCAAGCATCATCTAGTCCAGGCATCCCCAAACAGGCAGCCCTCCAGATGTTTTGGCCTACAACTCCCATGATCCCTAGCTAAGAGGACCAGTGGTCAGGGATAATGGGAATTGTAGTAGAAAACATCTGGAGGGCCGAAGTTTGGGGGTGCCTGATCTAGTCTAACCACCTGCAGTGCAGGAATCCTGCCCACATCAGCCCCTGGTTGTGCTTGAACCCTCAACCTTCTGGTTAACAGACAGATGCACTGTCCCACTGCACCACAAGGAAATAAGCTGAATTTGAATCATGGCAGGTGACTGGTTCCCGTGGCTTCATACATCTTTGGTGGCAGAGGTGACCTATTTATGTTCCAGCCGGCCTACCCTTCAGCCGCTCCGATTTGTGTGGTATAGAGTACTCTCCTCACCTCAGACCACTTTTCTCTCTCCAGTGAGTGATCCAATGACTTCTACCCAACTGGCCAGTCAGAAGTGAATTTTACAAACCTCCTAGCACAGCATAAATAGCAGCCTCATGCAACTCTGGCAGCTGGCAGCCACCAACTGGAGACTGGTGCTTTCCCCCACATAACCCTGTATAAGCAGTAAACTCTTATATCTTTGTGGAAGGAGAATAAAATTAGAAAGGAATTAAAAGAAAATTGAAATGCACATGAGGAAAGGCTGAGCAAGGTTGTTTTCGCAAGAGAACCATGAGAGAAGTGCGGAATGACATGTATGCGAGAGCAACTGCTATGACTCTTGAGGACAAAGGAAGGAGGGAAAGATAAGGAAGTTTTTATGCCTCGTGATTCAGTCGGTAGAGGCAAGTAGAAGGAAATACTGCCATACGTGGACATAGCCTGCATTTCCCCTTGTGACTTGTGCTTTTTTCATATTTGGTGTGCCACCCCCGCAACTAATAAACATCCTGTTTGACTTTGAGCTGAACCCACAGGGTATTCAGTATTGAAACACAACACTTCCCTGACACCTTGAGTATAAAACAATCCCCCTCTGAGTAAATGCAACTTTAAAGGTGATTTCTCCCAAGAAGCTGGTGTTGTGCATGGTAACTTTAGTTCATAATGTATGCTTTTAAGTGTTGGATTTTATTCACTTTGGTTTTGAAATTTGTTTTTAAATGTTGGTTTTTGTTGACAACTTAATGCATTTTTTAATGCTCTTTGATAAGCAGCTTAGAGGTTTTAGTTGCAGTTAAGCAGTATATAAACAGGTTAAGTAGGGCTGCAGGATGCATCCAAGTGGCTTCGTTAGCAGAGGCCCAGAAAGGCCCGGATGCTTCCGAGGGGCCTCTTCCTTGTCCTGCTGCCTAGGAGAGGGAGAGAGTCGCCCCCTTGCCTTCATTGTTCTCTTCTGCTGCTTTCCTTGCAGGGGCAAAGACCAGGAATATGGAGTATCGCGTGGGATCGACTTCCAGAATGTCTCTGCTGTCCTGAACTTTGACTTCCCTCCCTCAGTAGAGTCCTACATTCACCGAGCAGGCAGGTGAGCAGCAGGTGGCCTTGCATTTACAGAACTGAGAATTCCGCATTCCTGGGACAAGGCACCCAAGCCACACTCGGGTTTCTAAGAACAGGGACTTATCAAAGGTCACTTGATGCCTGTGTGTCATCTGGGACTTGGTTGTTGTTGTTTTTTTGCAAGCTGCCTGGCACAGAACCCAGCCTTCTCTGAATTTCCTCTTGAGTCGGTTATCAAAGACCGAAGCTGGTCATTTTCATAAAGGTGCTTCAGGGGGAAGGGGCCAAGCGTGTTTGTGTCCTGCCTCCCTTTTCACGGACCGTGCCTTTCCCCTGCGCAGCCCTGGTGCCCCTCCTGAGCCCCTTCTTGCCTTCCAGCTGTGGCACCCTCTCTTCCCTGCCCTTACCTGATCTCCTGACCCCTTCCTCCCTTGCAGGACTGCCCGTGCGGACAACCCGGGCACTGCCCTTACCTTTGTGCTGCCCTCTGAGAAGGCTGTGCTGGCTGAGATCGAGGCGGCTCTCACAGGAGGAGGTGGGTGTGCTCGCGAGGCAGGGAAATGCTTCCCTCGGGAGGTCTTCCAAGCAGGCAGAGGGAACACCTCCCCCCGGGGGCGCAGGGGTAGTGAGATCACCACGGGGCACTGGCTTGGTTCTGGGCACAGAATTGCCCAATTCAAGAGTTGCCCCATGCAGTGGCTGCTTGCCTTCCTGTCGTGTCAACCAGTCCCGATCCTCCCCCACCAGGCAGCGACGACACTCCCTTGCGGCCCTACCTGTTCCGGATGGAGGAGATTGAGGGCCTCCGGTACCGTTGTCAGGTGAGTGGGCACGGCCTGGCTGCTCTGGGAGGTGGCTGATGCAGCACCACCTCCTCTTGCCCTCTCCCTGCACGGGGGCAAACGGCGGGGGGGGGGGCGGAGGCAGCTGTTACAGGTGGTGCTTCAGAGCCATCCTTGGCAGGGCAGACTGCAAGTTGGGGGCAAGGTCGGCATGGGCCCAGACTTTTGAAAGAGGAAGAAACCCGTAAGGGATAGCAGTTTCAGGCAGATCTTGGGTTCTCTGCGTCGAGGACAGGCCTTCTTCAGGGATATACAATGGTACCTCTACTTACGAATAACTCTACTTACGAATGGAGCTCCGTCCGCCATCTTGGATGCGGTTTAGATAGGATTTTTTCTACTTACAAATTTTTAGATAGGGTTGCTTCAACTTACGTACGAATTTTTTCTCCCAATGCATTCCTATGGGATTCGACTTACAAATGTGTGTTCGGAACGCATTAAATTCGTAAGTAGAGGTACCACTGTAATAATAACAACAACAACAATAATAGATTTATTATTTATACCCTGCCCAACTGGCTGGGTTTCCCCAGCCATTCTGGGTGGCTTCCAACAAAATATTAAAATACAGTAGTCTGTTAAACATTAAAAGCTTCCCTAAACAGGACTGCCTTCAGATGTCTTCTAAAAGTCTGGTAGTTGTTTTTCTCTTTAACATCTGGTGGGAGGGCGTTCCACAGGGTGGGCGCCACTACCAAGAAGGCCCTCTGCCTGGTTCCCTGTAACTTGGCTTCTTGCAGAGAGGGAACTGCCAGAAGACCCTCGGCACTGGACCTCAGTGTCCGGGCAGAACGATGGGGGGATGCTCCTTCAGGTATACTGGATCGAGGGAGCCCCCTGATACCCCCTTCCCTGAGTGGTTTTGCCAGGCGCTAGAGGGGGGAAATCTCAGAGGAGGCAGGAACGTTTGGCGAGGAATTGTAAAGCACAGAATCCAGTTCTCTGGATGCCACAGCATGACTTGGAGGCATTGCCTCTTCCCCCTATTTCTTGCTTTGGTTGGGGTTGCTTTCTCCCGACTCAGCTGCTGCTTTTGGTAATCATGGGGGTGGAGTAAGTCCTGTGCTTTAAAACCAGCCACCCATCTCCGGCTGGTCCTCAGTTGGGTTCTTTGCTTTCAGGACGCCATGCGGTCCGTCACCAAGCAGGCCATCAAGGAAGCTCGCCTCCGGGAGATCAAGGAGGAGCTGCTCAACTCTGAGAAGCTGAAGGTATTCACCTGCGCAGCACCTGGGGGACCCGAGAGAGTGGGAGGGGGCCGTCAGGGAGGAGCGGCTGCTGACCTCCATTTCTCTCCTCCCAGACATACTTCGAGGACAATCCCCGGGACCTGGACCTCCTGCGGCACGACAAGCCTCTTCACCCAGCCATTGTCAAGCCCCACTTGCGAAACATACCAGCGTACCTGGGTAGGAGGAGGGGGCGGCATTTGTGGCCTCAGCAGCGGGGCTCGAAGCTGCGTCTTCACCATGTCTGAGGGGATGGCAAACAGCAGCAGGCCCTGTAGATGAGCCCTGGGGCGGGACTTGGGCTTCCCTCCTCCAAGGGGGAAAGAGAGGGAGCCCCTGCTTCTCCTGCAGAATCCTCACCTTGGAGCTCACACGCCCCCTTGCCACTGTCCATGCAAATCTTCAAGGCTTCTTAAGCTGTTCCAGGGCAGAAGAAAAAGTGCAGCAAAGGGGGCTGGGTATTGGGCAGGGGGGGAAGCTGGTGCAAAAGCACCGCAGGCCTCTCGAGAATGGGCTGCAAGAGGGGGCTCTTCCACCTCCTGTTTGGGCCAGTAACTACCAGTGGCTGCTTCTCTTCTCTCTCCAGTGCCTCCCACCCTCCGGGCTGTGGCGCAGCCCCTGGGCAGCAAGCGCAGGCGACGGAAGCCGCTGCCACCCAGGACCAGGGTATGTCTTGCTCCTCTGCTGCTGCCCCCAAACTGGAGGGGGAGCGGGGACTGGCCTGCCTTTCCTCACACCCCAGCATGGGCCCAGGGAAGGTTTCTTCACAAAACTTTGCGGAACCGGGCACGGTTCCCTGTTGCCCAGCCTATGCCTGGGAAAGTTTGTGGCGCCGCTGCCGATCGTGCTCTGGGTCCTGTAAAGAAGGCTTGACAATTGAGGGGGGGCTGTGGAGGGCTTGACAGCTGGGGGGCCTTGACACCTGAGGCCCTATTTCACCCCCTCCTCTGTGCTTGTTCCTTCACCCCCTTACTCTCTGGGGTGCAAGAGCAAAAATCTCACATCTTGCTGCTTCCCGGGATCTCCACTCTTTGCCACATTGGATGTGGGTTGAGTTTGGGACCTGCCATTAGCCAGAGGCACCTGCCATGTGGGGCCTTGGGCAGTTCTGCCCCTTTGTGTGGTGCTGCCCCTTCATGGGGGGAGTCCCAAGTGCTGAGAACAAATGGCGGGTGGGCTTTACAGACCCAATCCCCAAGCTAAAAGCTCAGAAGTCTTTGCCAGAGGCCCTTTGGATCTGTGATTGTGGCAGCAGGCCAAGGGACCCAGCAGCCTAGTGGTCAGGGAACCCCCCTCCCACTGTGAGATCCACTTCTACACTGTCTCTCCCTCCCCTGATAGGGCCAGCGGAATCCCCTGCGGAGTTTCAAGTGCACGAAGCGGAGATCTGGAGCTCCAGCCAAGCACCAGAGGGCCGCTGGAACGCCTGGATCCTGACCGCCGCTTATAGCTGAACTGTGTCGGGGAAGAGGCTGGCGCTGGGCCCCTGTTTTGGGGCCAGGATATTTGATGTAAATAAAGGACAGGTGTTTGTGCTCGGCCACCGTCTTGTCAGGTTCGGAGGCCTTTCTCAGAAGAACATTAAAGGGGTTGACCTCCCTTGGCCATTACAGTGCCTTAAGGCCAGGAGCAACTTTTCCTGCATTCTCAAGTCTTTGTCGGGTTTTTTTTGTTTGTCTTTGAGCCCCTGAAACCAGCTGGCTCCTCTGTCCTGGCACCACTGCCTGGGGAGTAGCCCTGGGCCCCTCGTGCCTGCCTCTCTGGGCCGGGTGGTGGGCACAGGACCCCCCTTCCCATTGGCTTCCTTGTGTGGGTGAAGGTGCTTTGTCTTGGAACCTGGGTTCCTCCCACGGAGATTCCTGGCAGCAGCTGCTGCTTGGAAGAAGTCCTGAAACTCTGTAAACATCCTTTGCCTTCAATCACATCCCACACCCCCTGCTTCTGGATGTGCCAAATGCCCCGTCTGCAGTTCCTTCTCACCTGGTTTCTGTAAACCGGGTGGTGTCTCTTGTATCGCACTCCTTCGCCCTCGCAAGCTGGGCCCAGCCCCAGCCCTTTGCTCCCTGGGTCTGAGGTGAAGGTAGAGCATGGCTCTTCCAGGGTGGTGGTAGCTGGTCTGCTCACAGCAGTGCATCCTGTGGCCCTTTGTCCTGACTCTGCTTGTGGCTACCTGTGCCAGCAGCTGCCAATAATGGCAACTGGTGGACTATTGCCCGGGCTCCCCTGGCCTTATCAGGCGTCAAGGCCAAGCCAGGCTTGTAAACCTTGAGGGAGGAAGATAAGCGGCTCAAGGTGGAGGCAGCAGACAGGATCAGGAGCCTGCGGACCATAAGCAACAAACACGTAACTCCCTCTCCTGTTCCTCAACCCCACCACCCCTGGTTTCCCTTGCCTTCAACTGCACTGCTTCCTCCTCCGATGTTTCCCCAAGAAGCTTACGTGGCTTTGCACTTGCAAGGGTCAAAGCCAGGCGTGGTGTGACTTGGCAATTCAAGTGTCTTTGCCTTGAGTGGGTTACCAGGTTGAATGGGCTACCAGGCCTGCCATTTTCACAGGGAGGGAGGAAGACGGGCACCTTCCTTGTTGCCATGTGGCAAAATGAATTAGACCCACCTGGGGGTGTTCTCCCATCTGGGCTGCAACAGCAGTTTGGTGCCGAAGAGCCCCCCCCCCCCGACCTGCCTTCACCCCTCAGCTGGGTACACAACTTCAGCTGTTCCTGAGAATATCCTGCTCCCTCACAAACCCTGAAGGGTTGCATTGATCTCTATATATAAAAATATATTAAATATATAAGTTCAAATATATAAAAGGATGTCATATAGAGGAGGGAGAAAGGTTGTTTTCTGCTGCTCCAGAGAAGCGGACACGGAGCAATGGATTCAAACTTCAATAAAGAAGATTCCACCTAAACATTAGGAAGAACTTCCTGACAGTAAGAGCTGTTCGGCAGTGGAATTTGCTACCAAGGAGTGTGGTGGAGTCTCCTTCTTTGGAGGTCTTTAAGCAGAGGTTTGACAGGCATATGTCAAGAATGCTTTGATGGTGTTTCCTGCTTGGCAGGGGGTTGGACTGGATGGCCCTTGTGGTCTCTTCCAACTCTATGATTCTATGATTTTTACAATGTATTGGGGGGGGGGGCAAAGGACGACAACCCCAGAAGGGGGAAATAGCACCTGCTGCATTTGCTTTAAATAGTGAATTGCTTGAGGCAGGGGGATCCTGGAGGGAGAACTGAGCAGATGCTGGGTGGTGAGGCAGAGTCCGCCAGGTGCTCCATCGTACCTGAAGAGGACCATCAGTCTTTGGAGGGGCAGCGGTGGGGAGTTCTGGGCAGCCAGGATGCTGTGGGATGTGTTAGGCAGCTTACAGCTCGCCTGTTTCAATGCTAGTATACCAAATCTGGTGCAACTGCATTTGGGATACTGCATGCAGTTTTGGTCGCCTCGCTTTAATAAGGATATTGTGGAGCTGGAGGTGGATCCCAAATGGCCAACCCAAATGATCAAAGGGATGGAGCGACTCTCCTACAAGGAAAGGTTGCAGCATTTCGGACATTTTAGTTTAGCTAAAAGGTAAAGAAGCAGCATAATGGACATTTATAAAATAATGTGCAGCATGGATAAAATGGAGAGAGAAGTTTATCACCTCTCACAATGCTAGAACTTGTGGACGTCTAGTGCAGCTGAAAGTTGGAAGATTCGGGGTAGATAAAAGGAAGTCCTAGACCTGCACAGTTGAAGTGTGTATTATTTATACCCTGCCCATCTGGCTGGGTTTCCCCAGCCACTCTGAGTGGCTTCCAACAGAATATTAAAATACAATAATTATTAAACATTAAAAGCTTCCCTAAGCAGGGCTGCCTTCAAATGTCTTCTAAAAGTCTGGTAGTTGTTTTTCTCTTTGACATCTGGTGGGAGGGTGTTCCACAGGGTGGGCGCCACTACCGAGAAGGCCCTCTGCCTGGTTCCCTGTAACTTGGCTTCTCACAGCGAGGGAACCGCCAGAAGGCCCTTGGCACTGGACCTCAGTGTCCGGGCAGAACTATGAGGGTGGAGATGCTCCTTCAGGTATACTGGGCCAAGGAGGCAATGATGGCCACCGACTTGGATGGCTTTAAAAGAGGGTTGGACAAATTCATGGAGGAGCAGAGGGCCATCCATGGCTGCTGGCCATGATGGCTCTGCTCTGCTTCCACAGTTGGAGGCAGCCATACCTCTGGATCTCAATTTCTGGAAGCTACAGGATGGGATGGCTCTGGTGCGCCAATCTGGCAACTGTGAGGACATGATGCTGGACTAGATGGACCATGGGCCTGATCCAGCAGGCTTTCCTTATGTTCTTATGACTGAAGTGCATACAACTGGTAGGTCTCCCCGAAGCAGGTCAGAAGAACTTCAGCTCCACTTTCAGGTTAATGATAGCAGAGGTTTTACAGCCTTGGCGCAGCCTGATTGGCTCCACAGATGTCAGACCAGGGCTGCTAATAACTGGGCGTCTGGTGGACTCGGGACAGGCACCTTGGCACAGCAAGTCCTGGGCACTCCCTCCTTTGTGAATCTTCTGTCTGGGACTGAGGAAAAGCTGCCAGGATGCTGAGCGCCATCCTGCTTGCCTTGGTGCTTTCCAGGGCCGGGTTGGGCCTGGTGAGTGAGGTCAGGGGCCTGGTGGGGGGATGATGGAGGGAAGGGCAAGAGGGCTATAGGAGCCAACAGGCTTCGAAAGGCCTTGGGCAACTGAGCTGTTTCTTAGGGGAGCAGGATGAGATGGAACTAAATGGGCAGCCCAAGTCCATCTCTGTCTGGTTTCAGCTGCCCACAGAAAATGGGTCCTATATCTCTGGACTGCCAGGGAACAACAGACAGGCCTTGTTCAACTTTGCTTTCCTAAGAAGTTCACACTGGTTTACGAAGGTATAAATCATACAACTGTAGAGTTGAGAAGGACCCCAAGGGTCATCTAGTCCAAATCCTTGCAGGGCAGGAATTGCAGCTAAAGTATCCCTGGCAGATGGCTGTTCAACATCTGCTTTAAAATTTCCACTGGTGTCTGTCACCTTCAAAGGGAGTCTATTCCGCTGTCAAACGGCTCTTACTGCCAGAAAGTTCTTCCTAGGGTTTAGCTGGAATCTCTTTTCGTCACTAGAATCCACTGGTTTGGGTCCTGCTGTCCAGAGCGGTGGAAAACCAGCTTCCACCATCAGTAACAAAATAGCATAGCAAGTACATGGGAGACAATACTGCAAGCAATATTGACAGCCTTGTGGAAGAGGTGCCTCGCCTCTCCATCTTGCTCCACATCTCCTCGAGGAGTCCCAGTTCTTGCAAATTCCAAATCAGTCTGATGCGATCCACCCCTCCTGGACAGATCAGAATTTAGTTGTACTTTCACAGTTCCAATGCAGTTCTTGGCTCAAAAACAAGGCCTCCAAATATATTTTAATGTGTGCGTTTTGAGAGGAAACTGGGATTTTAGTGCAGATTCTCACACCCAAGGAGAAACCTAGTGGAACAGAGAGGCCTGGTGAGACAATTATCTACAGTTGCAAACTCAATAGGAAGAATAGGGCAGAGGGCTTTCTGGAGGAGGTCTTGCAGTATGTCAAAGAGGACACAGAGCAGCATCGCTCCAAATGATCATTGTGTGCGGTAATGCTGGGCCCCAAGAGTAACTTTGTACTGGGGACATGTTATCCCCTTGGCGAAAATGCCCAGGGAGATATTCAGATGGAGAACGAAATCAAGGAAACATCCAAATGAGGAAATGCTGTAGTAATAGGCAGGGCCGGCGCGTCAATTCAGGCGACCTAGGCAGCTGCCTAGGGCGCCAGAATGGAGAGGGTGCTGGCCAGCGCCCCCCCCCCCAGTGCTGAGTGGCTTCAGAGGTGCAAGCCTGAGGGCACCTCGCAGCTGTAGAGCCGCTTCAGGCCGCTATCCCAATGTGCACGCGTGTCTCCGGAGAGCGGCCTGAAGCCGCTCTACAGGCTACAGCTGACAGGCACAGTGAGGTGGCCCCAGGGTTGCACTCCCGCGCGAAGCTCCGGAGGGGAGCGGGAGCCTGGGACCACCTCCCTGTGCCTCTCAGCTGTTTTTTAATTTTATTTTTATTTTTTCTACTTTCCCCTCTATTTTTTCCCTATTTTTTTATTTTTATTTTTTCTATTTTCTATTTTTATTTTTTCTATTTTCTATTTTTACTTTTTTATTTGGGGGGGGGGGCAGAAGGTGATCTCGCCTAGGGCGCAAAAAACCCTAGCACTGGCCCTGGTAATAGGCAACTTCAGTTATGCTTGCCTAGGCTGTGGGTACACACCACACTTAGAGATAACATTTCTAGATGCCCTCAATATCTGTGCGCTAGGAACAGTAGCACAGAGCGGGGTGCCTGGGACTTAAGTGGCACCAGAACTTGGTGCAAGTGATCTTGAACCAGCTGGGAATAGCGACCATAGAGCTATCTGATTCAGTGTATGTGCAAATAGACAATTGCAAAGAAAATCCAACAGTCACATTTGAAACTTCCGAAAACCGAGAGGACTGGGAGAAAAAGGAAGTTGCAAGGGTCAAAGTCAAGAGGGTCAATTCTCTCCAAATATTTGGGGTTTGTTTAAAACTACAGTATTAGCTAGAATGTATACACTGCAGATCAAACGAGGTAAGCTGTTAGAGAGGCAAGAAGATTCCCAATAGAAAATGGAAGTCTTGTTCAAATGAGACCAAAAAGGAACACGAAAATGCAGAGAAAAGTAAGCAGACAGAAAGGAAAGCAAAAAAGAAGAAGAAAAGTATTTGAGGAGCAAATTGCTAAAAACAGAAAGACCACGAGCAATGAAAGGTCTCTGGTAAGTTGCTAGCAGACAGACAGTTAGGGAGGCAGTGGAGTGTCTTTGGGTGGTGAGGGGGTGACTCAGAGAAGCAAGAATGAATTCTCCGCTTCTGTCTTCACAATAGAAGAGACCTTGACTTTCACAGGAAGGAAGTTTGAGGAACTGAAGACTCAGAAACTCCAGCGGGTGCAGAATGCCACGGCGAGACTCCTTACTGTGATCCTTGCTGTGGGATCACATTCATCCATTGCTTTACCAGCTGCACTGGCTCCCGGTGGAGTACATGGTCAGGCTTAAGGGGGTGTTTTTGACCTTTAAAGCCCTATGCGGCCTAGGACCCTTGTACCTACGGGACCGCCTTTCCTGGTATGCCCCGCGGAGGACCTTAAAGGTCCATAAATAACAACACTCTGGAAGTCCCGAGCCCCAAGGAGGTTAGATTGGCCTCAACCAGGGGCAGGGCCTTTTCAGCTCTGGCCCCGGCCTGGTGGGACACTCTGTCACAAGAGACTAGGGCCCTGTGGAATTTGACATCTTTCCACAGGGCCTGCAAGACAAAGCCTTTGGGCTGGACTCAATCTAACCTCCAACCCCTCTCATTTATTTTTTTGATGGAACCCCTTATATGGGATTTGTATATAAATTTTCCCTCGGCTCTTTTTGCTGGGCCATGTAGGACCAGCGTGGATAGTTGGCCCCAGTGAATATTTGACGTTTTCTCCCCTTATGGCTTTGTTCTATAGGCTACCACTAAAACGAGGCTGCATTTTAAACTGTATTCTAACTTACATTTTAATCAACTGTTTTGTTGTTGTTGTTGTTGTTTTGTTGTTTTTAATGTTTTTACTGTATTTATATTCGGTTTAGCCGCCCTGAGCCTGGTCTTGGCTGGGGAGGGTGGGGTATACATAAAAAATTATTATGATTAAATTTATTATAGTGGTGACAAAAAAGTCTAGACCTAATTGACAAAATAAATACTAAGAAATGACCAGTTCTGTGTGGCATCTCTCCCTCCCCCTTCTATGGGACCAAGGCGGCTGCCCTCACACCAATCCATAAGGCAAAATACTGCTCCTTCTACGGAAACTGCGGCAAGAACCCTGAAATCGGTTCCAGTCTTCTCCCGTCAAATGTCCCTTGCATCTCCAACACGCCGGCCCGGAAGCTCAATGGCTCCCACCTCAACCTCCTCCAGGCCATCTGCCCGATGCTGTTCACGGGGGCCGATGATACTTTTGCCTGCTGCTCCGAGGCCCAGCTGCAAGACCTCGGGAGCAGCCTGGCCATGTCCCAGGTGATTTTGTCTCGCTGCCCGGCCTGTTCGGAGAACTTTGCCAACATCTACTGCCAAAACACCTGCAGCCCAGACCAGAGCCTCTTCATCAACATCACCCGCTCTTTCAACCGCACCGTCCAGGGGGAGGAGAAACAAGGGGTCTTGGAGTACCAGTGCTACTACAGCCAGCGCTTCGCTCAGGAGTCCTTCGACTCTTGCAAAGGGGTGAGGATGCCGGCCACGGGCGGCTACGCCATCGGCACCATGTGTGGCAAATACGGGGCCACCTTGTGCAACAGCCAGCGGTGGCTGGATTTCCAGGGGGACACAAGCAATGGGCTGGCCCCTTTGGCCATCTCCTTCCAGCTGGTGCCCGAAGGCTCTGCCCCAATTCAGGATGGCATCGTGCCCCTCAACGGAACGACCTGGAAGTGCAGCGAGGCAGTGGGCAATGGGACCAAGGAGAGGTGTTCCTGCCAGGACTGTTCCCAGGCATGCCCTGCAGCCCTGGACCCTCACCCTGCCCAGAAGCCCTTCCAAGTGGGGGAAATGGGTGGGGTCCTGTTCCTGTGCACCTTTCTCTTCCTCCTCCTCATGGTACTGTTTGTGGCCTTCCTGCTCCAGCAAGGGTGCTCCTGCTCATGTCGGAAACAGAAGGAGGAAGGCCCCAAGAAAGCCATGCCCGGGCCAACCTGTTCTCAGAAAGCGAGCCAGGCCACCCATGACTTCCTGGCCAGGATATTCAGCCGCTGGGGCACACTGGTGGCCTCCTACCCTGTCACGGTGATCACCATCTCGGTGGTGGTGGTGATAGGGCTCTCCAGCGGGCTGGTCTTTCTCCAGCTGACCACAGACCCTGTGGAGCTGTGGTCCAAACCCGACAGCCAGGCCCGGAAGGAGAAGACCTTCTACGACGAGAACTTTGGGCCCTTCTTCAGGACTAACCAGGTCATCCTGACCGCCAAGGACCGTCCCAGCTACACCTACGACTCCCTCGTCCTGGGCAATAAGAACTTCAGCGGAATCCTCTCCATGGAGGTTCTGCTGGACCTGTTGGACCTGCAGCAGAGGCTGCAAGGCATCGAGGTCTGGTCTGCGGAGCATGGCAGGAACGTCTCTCTGAAGGACATCTGTTACGCGCCCCTGAACCCTCAGAATGCTACCCTCTCCGACTGCTGCGTCAACAGCCTGTTGCAGTATTTTCAGAACAACGTGACCCGCCTGAATATGACGGCCAACCAGACGATGAGGGGCAAGAATGGCACTGTGGACTGGCGGGACCACTTCCTCTATTGCGTCAAGTAAGCCCTGGCCCCCAGGGGACCCTCTTTTTTTACATTTTAGTGGGACAGCGGCCTTTGTTTTGATCAGGCTGAGCTGGAGCAGGGTGTGTGGGTCTGGCTGAGTCCTATGTCTGGAGTCAGGAACAAATGACCTCCTGTGCCATCTTGGCACAGCCCTCAAGGCGGGAGGTGAGGCTGGGCTGTCCCGGGAGCCTGGCTTTTGTTGGCAGCGCCCAAGGGCAGCCTTCAGAGTGGAGGGTTGGCAACCTCCTGCTGGCTCCGAGTCTCTGCTCATGCTCCGCTGCAGTCCAACAACAGCAGAGTTCTTCCTCCCACAAGTGTCGTTGTCCCTTTGCCTGTGGCTCAGGCTTAGAGCCCCTGATCGGCAAGCAGAAGGTCCTCTGTTCATCCCCAGCATCATTTCTAGGTAGGGTTGAGAAAGGCCTGGGAACCTGGAGAGCCGCTGCAAACTGAGGTTGATTGAGGGAGGGGGGGAGAGAAACGTTTTGGCTCTGTGGCCCCCCACCCCTCCACGGCAACGTGGGCAGGTGGTGAGACCAATCAGGTCACAGCATGAAAATAGGGATGTCTTATTCCATAATAATAAGGATGATATTATTTATACCACACCCATCTGACTGGGTAGCCCCAGCCACTCTGGGCAGCTTCCAACATATATAAAAACATAAGTAATCATTAAAAAACAAGCTGCTTTCAGATGTCTTCTAAAGGTTGTACAGTGGAACCTCGGTTTTCGAATGTAATCCGTTCCAGAAGACCGTTCGACTTCCGAAACGTTCGGAAACCGAGGAACAATGGGCGGTCGGCAAAACCCATTGAGGAAAAACAAAAACACGCAGCAGAAGCCTTTCGACTTCTGTGGTGTGTCCGAAAACGGAAGCAATTACTTCCGGGTTTTCGGCGTTCGGCTACCGAAACGTTTGGCTTCTGAGACGCTCTAAAACCGAGGTTCCACTGTATAGTTACTTATCTCCTTGGCTCGGGGGTGGCATAACTCCATACCCTCCAGCATTTCTCCGATGGAAATAGGGACAGCCTAAGGAAAAGCGGGACATTCCGGGATCAAATGAAGAACTGGGATGATGGATTCTGTAAATCCGGGACTGCCCCTGGGAAACAGGGTCTGGCGCAAAGCACCTTGCAAGCCCCATGCCTTCGCCCCAGCCAATGACCCTTCTTTTTTCAGGCACTGGCAGCTCAAGCAAGTTCCTGGTGTGTGCAGCTGACTCAGCAGGATTTGGCCCTCCCGTCCTTCAGCAGTTTAGGGCTCCTAGTTGTGCCCTGCCCGCTGCTTCTCTTCCCGCCCCACCTGCAATTTTAGGTGTGGGGCAAGCAACTGCCTTTTGGGGGCCACAGTTGAACTCCTGGTGGGGCAATTTTGGCTTGTGGGCTAGGAGGTTCTCCACGCCGGAAGCAGACAGCGCTTCCTAGAGGGTCCTTAATGCCGGTCTCTCACTGGGTGTTCAATTCCTTTGCCTTCGCAGCTCACCTCTCTCTTTCCAAGACATCACCGAGCTGGAGCTGAGCTGCATGGCAGACTACGGAGCACCTGTCTTCCCTTTCCTGGCCGTGGGGGGGTATCCAGGTAGGAGGCATGCCCACCCCCACCCCCCGGAAGGAAAGATCGGGTCTTTTGTGTCATGCACAGATTGGGCTGCCCAGGCAGCAAGAGGCTGCGGTATAAGTGGTATTAAGACTTTTTTAAGGTCACGGGGCGGGGGGTTTGCACATGCACATGTGCTATTTTGGTGCTGTGGCAACCACTACAGCTTATGTTATTTTATTTTAAAAAAATGCTTTTTATTAACTTTTTGTTACAACACAGAAACACACACACACACACTAAGATATAAGGGCAATTAAGAAGCAAACTAAAAAGAAAACACAAAACAAATGACAAACATATGACCATAAATCAGTACGCTCTTGCACACGGACCCATGTTACCCATAAATAGCTTATTCCATTTTTTTCTGTTTTTTTTCCTTTCCCCTTCCTTTCTTTTTTTAGAAATGAGTGATGGGGGGGGGGAACACAAATGAAAATAAAAGAAATTACATTTCTGCACATTTTTATACAGATGTGCGTAATCTTTATCCATCACCTAATATATTCTGTATAAACTCGTTCCAAGTATCATTATACTCATGCAGAGAGGGAATTCCTGAGGGCCTCAAGATGCCCCACCTAGTCTGGTCCAGCAGTGGGGCCTGGCGAAACCACCACACCTGTGGCTTGAGGGAGATGGGGGGGCTGTGTGTGAGGGAACAAGGGCTCCGGGGGGGGGGCTTGCTGCCTTGCGGATGTGCCACCCCCAACCTGCCTCTCAGTGACCTCCTTCTTCTCCGCCTGACAGAGGAGGAGTACTCGGAAGGCCAGGCCCTCATCCTGACCTTCTCCCTGAACAACTTCCCTCTCAGTGACCCCCGATTTGACTTCGCCATGTTGTGGGAGAAGCAGTTCCTGAAGATCGTGGAGGAATTCCAGCGGGAACATGAAGACAGCTACACGGTCGCCTACATGGCAGAGGTGGGTGCTGCTGCTGCCCCGCCAGGGTCCCCACCGAGGACCCTCGTGCCTCCCATTTGCCATTAGGGGTTGGGGCTAATGGCAGGGGTCACTTCATGCCACTGCGGTCAGCGGTGCCCTACATCTGCCGGCCAGAACCAGCCCATTCCACTGACCGGTGGACCCCAGGTTTGAAATGAAGGTCCAGGTGCCTGGCCAGCCCCAAAGTGCCCTGCTAGACTGGTTGGAGAGGGTTATACTCCATCCCCGCTCCCCTCCTGTGCTGTGTCTACTTTATTCTTCAATAATAATAATAATAATAATAATAATAATAATAATAATATTCCTTCAGTAGCACCTTAAAGACCAACTAAGTTTTATATTTTGGTATGAGCTTTCGTGTGCATGCACACTTCTTCAGATACACACGAAAGCTCATACCAAAATATAAACTTAGTTGGTCTTTAAGGTGCTACTGAAGGAATTTTTTTATTTTGCTTCGACTCAGACCAACACGGCTACCTACCTGTAATAATGATAATGATAATGATAATGATTTAATATTTATACCCTGCCCATCTGGCTGAGTTTCCCCAGCCACTCTGGGCGGCTCCCAATCGAGTGTTAAAAACAATACAGCATTAAATATTAAAAACTTCCCTAAACAGGGCTGCCTTCAGATGTCTTTTAAAAATAGGATAGTTGTTTATTTCCTTGACATCTGGTGGGAGGGCGTTCCACAGGGTGGGCACCACTACCGAGAAGACCCTCTGCCTGATTCCCTGTAACCTCACTTCTCGCAATGAGGGAACCGCCAGAAGGCCCTCGGCGCTCGATCTCACGATAGGGGTGGAGACGCTCCTTCAGGTATACTGGGCCGAGGCTGTTTAGGGCTTTAAAGGTCAGCACCAACACTTTGAATTGTGCTTAGAAACGTACTGGGAGCCAATGCAGATCTCTCAGGACCAATGTTATATGGTCCCGGTGGCCACTCCGAGACACCAGTCTAGCTGCCGCATTCTGGTTTAATTGCAGTTTCTGGGTCACCTTCAAAGGCAGCCCCACGTAAGAGCGCATTGCAGTAGTCCAGGCGAGAGATAACTAGAGCATGCACCACTCTGGCGAGACAGTCCGCAGGCAGGTAGGGTCTCAGCCTGTGTACCAGATGGAGCTGGTAGACAGCTGCCCTGGACACAAAATTAACCTGTGCCTCCATGGACAGCTGTGAGTCCAAAATGACTCCCAGGCTGCGCACCTGGTCCTTCAGGGGCACAGTTACCCCATTCAGGACCAGGGAGTCTCCGCCCCGCCCCCTGTCCCCCCAAAACAGTACTTCTGTCTTGTCCGGATTCAACCTCAATCTGTTAGCTGCCATCCATCCTCCAACCGCCTCCAGGCACTCACACATTCACCACCTTCACTGGTTCTGGTTTAAAAGAGAGGTAGAGCTTTTTTGCTGTCCAAATCAGTCAGGTTGGTGGCGGAGGAGAGGAGAAAAATGTGCCTGGAGAGCCTGGTGTTCATCATTTTTACACTTTGGGATTTTTCAAGTACTATGTCCCTCCCACCCCCGTGTGCCTGGAGAGCTTGAGCTGAGTGGGCATAGAATCAGGGGCACCGTCCCCTGAAGTAGCAGCAGCTGCTTCATCTCTTGGCTGGTGCAAGGAATGTGGAGGGCCGGCCTAAGTTATGCGCTTTGAGCATCTTATGTGCCTGAGAAGCCAATGCTGAGCTGGCCTTGCCCATTGGTTGCTGCTTTTCCATGCTCAAGGTGAAGTATTCGAAACTCCCATTGTTTTGCGACAGGGAATTTCATTAGCGCAAGCAGTTTCTGAGCTCTGGGTGCAGTGCTGCGGCTGAGATTTCAGATAAAAACTGCAGAGTGGAGGGAAAGGAGGACCTTTTCTGACTCCCCACTTCCAGCTGCTCTCTGAATACTGGATAAGAGACCCTCTTAAGACGATTACGGGGGCAGTGGGGGCAGGCAGGGGAAGGACTAGACCTTGTGAAAAATGAACGTAATATTTTAGCTGCATGCAGTTCATTCATTTTCAGTTTTGTATTCTTGTTATTTAAAAAAGTGTGCCTAGACATTCTGTGGTGGCTCTCATAACCTAGGTTTAAGGTGCCGTTCAGCTCCTAGCTTTCCTGCCTCAGTTTCTAACACTGTTAAGGTGGGATCACATCAACGTACAAAATAAATATATAGCAACATTTCAAGAAAATGCACTAACAGTTATGGAACAGAGCACGACTGAACCAAATAGTCACACGTAATATCATTAGGGCAAACATCTCATACTAATAAACACTGAAACAATGCCAAGCAATAAAATGCAAACATCCAAATAGCAGCAAAAGCAATACCTGCCCTCCACCCGCCAGGAAGGCAGGTGGAAAGTCTTACCCTTGATGGCTCCAGCAGACTCTCCCCTATAGACTCTTAAGGCCCTCTTATTCTCTCCCCCCCCCATATACCTGCAGCGTTCACTGGAGGACGAGATCAGCCGCACCACCTGGGAGGACCTCCCCATCTTTGCTGTCAGCTACCTGGTGATCTTTGTGTACATTGCATTGGCCTTGGGCGAGTACTCCAGCTGGAAGCGCATCCTGGTATGAAGGGGCTTCCCCAAGGCAAGACGGGTGGAGGTGGCCACACCCGAGAGAAGGAGGAGGAGGAGCGGGGGGGGCAGAGGAGTTCCAGCCCCTCCTGCAGCATCAAAGCTTCCAGTATTTAAGGAGCTGTTGCTTTCCGAGTGCTTCCGGAGTTTGGTGCCACCACGGAGAGAGCCCTGCTCTTCTTCTGGACCGGAAGAGGTTTCATGCCTCTCTGGGTGTAGAAGCAGGTGCAAGGATGTAATACAAAGACTGGGCTTGCCTCTGTGTGTCCTCGCTGCTGAGGAGCATCCTCTCGTCACCATGCCTTCCATCATCTTTTCAGGTGGACTCCAAGGTGACGCTGGGCTTTGGAGGAATCCTGGTGGTCCTGGGGGCTGTGCTGTCGTCCCTGGGCTTCTACTCCTACATAGGGCTGCCCTCCTCCCTCATCATCATCGAGGTCGTCCCCTTCCTGGTGCTGGCGGTCGGTGCTGACAACATCTTCATCTTCGTGCTGGAGTACCAGGTGCGGGAAATGCCCGGAGGGCAGGAAGTGCCCTTGGCTACCAAGGCTTGGCATGTCCAGAACAAAGATGTTTTTGCTGCTTGAACGGGAGAAGAAACAGAGGCAGGAGAGGATCAAGCAGTGGCAGCCATGGCCCTGCTCTTGTTAGGCAGAAGCCCCCGGCAACGGGGGCAGGAGGTGACAAGCAGCATGCTGCTTGGGGGCCCAGGTCTACCACCCCTCCCAGCTGTCCCCGGCCTGCCGCCCAAGGCAACTACGTCACCCAGCCTCATGGGTAGGCTGGCCTTGTCCAGAACAGAGCAGCTCTCCTACTTCAGGACTGCTGGGCTTTGGGAAGGAGAATGGGGTCTGAGAGAGCCCGGATTGGAGGGGCACCTTTGCACACAGCTGAAGCTAGACCACCTCTGTTTGGGAACCCCAGAAGACACCTTGACTTCTCCGCCTTGCTGCTCTGTGGGTGAGGACCCCCCTTTCTCAGACCCCCCCTTCCTCTGCCTCCCACTACAGCGGTGTGAGCCACGGCCTGGGGAGACGACGGAGCAGCACATCGGGCGGGTTTTGGGTGACGTGGCCCCCAGCATGCTCCTTTGCAGCCTCTCCGAAGTCATCTGCTTCTTCCTGGGTGAGCAAAGCCACTCCTTCTCCGAGGTTGGAGTTGGGTACAAAACCTTGGTGGCCAAATGCCGCCAGGTTTGGGCAGAGAAGGGTGGCAGGACTCTCGGGGCTCATCTCGACTTCTGCCCATCCTGCCACTTCTCCCCGGAAAAAGCCCATCTTTACCTCTGAATCTCAGAGCAAACGTCAACCAGGTTTTCTGTGGACGGATGTTTGCACCGATTCAGTGCTAAAGAGCAGGTTTTCCTGGGGAAATGGTGGGGCTGATAGAAAACGGTCTAGAATGTGGAAGTGTGACGATCCCTCCGTCAGGCTTTGGGAAATGCCTGACTAATCTGATTTTGCAAAGCTTCAAGCCTGGGAGTCTCTAGAATGCAGAGCTGCTTTGGGGCCCTTTGACTGGCGGCTGCTGTCTAGCTGCACGGACAGAGACCACAACTCAGGTTGTGATGGAGACACGGTTCAGGCAGAGAGGGGCTGCCAAATGGGCCAGAGGCCTCCTTGCAGGGATACCCTCATTCCGGCCTTGTGACAAGGCCTGCCTGCCTGGGGGTGAGCGAGTGCTAGAGCAGGCAAAGCTGCAAGGGGATAGGGGCCCTGAAAAGCCAGGAGAGCCCGGATGTGGGCTTAGCTCTGAGAGCTGAAAAGAAGAATACAAGGGAATGGCAGTAGCTCAAAGCTAAAAGCTGACCCCGACTCGCCCTGTGGCCAGAAAGCCAGGGAGATCCACCCCGTGCCTTTTTTTCCATGGACATCCAATGGAGCTGAATGTTGGAAGATTCAGGACAGGTAAAAGCTAGGACTTTCACGCAGCGTCTAGCCAAACAGTGGGTCTCCCTCTCAAAGGTGATGGCTCCCAATCTGGCTGGCTGTAAAAGAGGATTAGATGAATTCATGGAGGAGGAAAGGGCTGTTGTTGGCAACTGGCCAGGATGGCTTGGTTCTGCTTCCACAGTCAGAGGCAGCAATAATGCTTCTGATTCCCCGTTACTGGAAGTCACAGTTGGGGAGAGGGCTCTTGTGCTTGGATCCTGCTTGTGGGTTTCCTAATAGGGCAGCTCATTGGCCACTGTGAGGACGGGATGGACCACTGCCTTTGGCCTGATCCAGCAGCCAGGATCTGCTGCTGGACCTTACGCCTCCCCTGCTGCTTCTAGGTGGCCTGTCGGAGATGCCGGCTGTCCGAACCTTTGCCTTGAACGCTGCCCTGGCCGTCCTCTTTGACTTCTTGCTCCAGGTGTCCATGTTTGTGGCTTTGCTGTCTCTGGATGCCCGCAGGCAGAAGGTGGGTGGGGCCTTTCTTTTAAAGTGTATTTTTGAGGTTGGAGGGTTCCCTTCCTGACTGGGGTTGGAGGCTCCCCACTGCCCCAGACTGATGCTGGACTCCCAGGCAGGTCCTGAATTGCCTGCTGTGGCAGAGGGTCCCCAACACCTCTACTCCTCCTCCTCCCCAGCCCCGCACTCCGACAGGGTCCTCAGCTGGCACCCCTTTTACCCACAGGCCTCTCGCTTTGACCTGTGTTGCTGCGCCCGACTGGAGGAAAAGAGCCCAGAGGAGAAGAAGAAGAAGCCAAGAAGCCTCCTTCGCACCTTCATAGAACGCTTCTATGCTCCCTTCCTGCTCAACAGCTTCGTCCGGTTCGTGGTGGTGAGTGCTGCTGGCTAGGTGACGGAGGGTGGTTTTTTCCTGTGTGTCTGTGAATCCAAGGCATAGAGCAGGCAAGGTGGCAAGAGAGGGGCAGGAGAGAACACAGGGTGTGGGGAGAAAGATCCTTCTCTCTGAGCCTTCTTAACCAACTCCCCCTCGGTGGCTGTTAGTCATGGAAGCCATATCTACCTCCTCCAGGATTAGAGGCGGGGAGACAGTCACAGGAGAGAGGGTGTGGCCTGCAGGTCCACGGGGGCCACCACCAAGCAGGCCCTGGTCAGGATGGGACACCACCTGGGGAATCCACAGGCCCACCCACATGCCCTGAGGGCCATGATGGGTGGAGAGAATGGGGAGGTGGGAATCCATCTGACACATAAAATAATGGCCTTCAGGTGAGACTTGTGTGCTTCCTGGGAGCTTCCTTGGTCCCTGGTTGCGGGCAAGGGAGGACTGGGATGCTGAACTGGACGCTTTGGCCTGATCCTGCTGCTTCACCTGCAGAAACCCTCTTGCATTCTTACCTTCAGATGCTGCTCTTCATTTTCATGTTCTGCGCTGGGATCTTCCTGATGTTGCATGTCGAAGTGGGGCTGAATCAGGAGCTGGCCGTGCCCACGGTGAGAGCTGGCCGGCCTGCTGGTCTTCTGGGGCAGCGATGATGATGGTCCCCCAGGGGGTGTCTCCACAAGGAACTTCCTTCAGGGAACTCGAGGACTTGGCTGAGTCTGGGTGCTCTGCAAAAGGCTTGCTGTCCCCAGCACCTTCAAGAAGGGAGCTGCTTACTTCTAATTGGCTTCCTCCAGTAGCTTTGTTAATTAAATTATTTGCAGTTTTTATAGCTCGCTCTTTGTCAAATGTTTTCAGCCCCAGAGCAGGGGACAGAGTAATAAAAAGAAACAGAAAAACATCAATACAAAAAAAAATTACGGTACAAAATAATATACACAACAGTTCTGTCGGTCGGCAAGCAAGCAAAATGACAGCAACATTAAAAATAGTATTTCCTGTTTAATGAAGTATGGGTCAGCAGGGCTGCAAGTTAGTGATGTGCTGGTAGATTTGCTGATCTCTTTTCTACATACCAGCCTTCCCAGGTAGCATCCAGGGTCTTCCGGGGTCTTTGAGGCCCCCCCCCCATTTTATTTTTAAGCTGTCCTCATGGCTGACCTGTTCACTTCCTTCAGACGCCTCATTTCCACTGTCTTCCCATGGCTGCTTCGGTTGAAGTGGCGAGATTTATCCCTCTCCCCCTTTTCAAGATCTCCAGTGGCTGAGCCTATGGGGACAGTTTTTTAAATGTCCACCTCCGGTCCTCCATTCTCTGTTTAATTTCCAGTAGCAAAGGGCCAAGAGCCTTCATTGAGGGATGAAAGGGGCAGGGAGGGTGATGTTAAGGGCTGGCCCTGGGCACAGGGAGGGCAGAGCAGCTCAGAGTCTGCTGGGGCTCCTCTCTCGGGCTGCTCCTTCAAGGCAAAGGTAGCAGACAGAGGGAAGGAGATGGACCCACCCTGTCTCCAGTGGACAGCCGAAGAAACCAAATGTTGGAAGATTCGGGGTAGATGAAAGAAAGTTTTTCTTCATGCAGTACATAGTTAAACTGTGGAACTCCTTCCCACAAGAGGTCGTGATGGCCTCCAACCTAATTGGGTGTAAAAGAGGATGAGACAAATTCATGGAGGGGAGGGCTATCAATTGTTCCGAGCCACAATGTCTATGTGCTCTGTCTCCATGGTCCAAGGCAGTGAAGGCTTCTGAAGACCAGTTGCTGGAAGCCACTGGAAGGGAGAGCTGCTCTTGTGCTCAGGTCCTGCTTGCAGGTTCCCTGCCCCCCAGGCATCTGTGAGAACAGGATGCTGGATGGGCCACTGGCCTGATCCAGCAGGTTCTTCTTATGTCCTTACGCTCTGCTCTCCCCAGGATTCCTACATGCTGCAGTACTTCCAGTACCTGAACGCGTACTTCATGGTGGGGGCCCCAACTTACTTCGTCACTACGCCAGGCTACAACTTCTCCACGGTGGCAGGGATGAACGGCGTCTGCTCCAGCTCAGGCTGCGATGACAACTCCTTGACGCAGAAGATCCAGTCTGCCGTGCAGTTCCCGAACGTGTAAGTCCCTTGGAGGAGCCGTTCTGCTCCTGTAAAAAGGGTGTGGGTGAGTGTACAAGAGCGCCCCCCCCAGTTTTGCCCTCAAATATGCCAGAATATTATTGCATGCTCTTTCCTCCACATACCTGCCAGGAAACATAAGGAAAAAATAGAGAGAGGGAGGGTTCCTGGAGGGTTCGTCTCTGAGGGGCAGAGAAAAAGATGCTTTGACTAGGGAGGGTGTGGTGGTAAACGAGCAATTGCAGAAGCTATTTAGCCCTGACCCTTCCTGGGGGAGATGTAGCTGCAGACCCCCAGGCAGATGCTAGAAAGCAGCCTGGAGTTTGCTTCATGCAGGAATAGAAATAATAATAATAATAATAATAATAATAATAATAATAATAATAATAATTTATACTCCGCCCACCTGGCTGGGTTTCCCCAGCCACTCTGGGCGGCTTCCAACAGAACATTAAAATACAATAATCTATTAAACATTAAAAGCTTCCCTAAACAGTGTGGTCTAGCCCTCCAGGCTCTAGAAGAGGCACAGGAGATGCTTAGTGGTCTGTGGGGCTCCAGAGGGCAATAATCTCAAAATCAAGGCAGCCGCCAACCAGCTGAGGACCAGACAGACAACATGCAGCTTCTCCTGATATTTTGAGGTTCAGCATCAGGCCCAGGATCAGGTGCCTGGCAGGATTAGCCCAGCTTCCTGCATCTGATCACCGCCAGATCAGCTCCATCCCTCCTCGTTCCACCTCACCAGTGGTACCTCAGGCTGTGCTTGGCAAGCCAGTCCACAAGCGCCGCTGCTGCTTTTCATTTTGCACCTGCCTCCAAGGGCAGCCCCTGCCCTGCAGACCACGGGCGGTGCTCCTGGAGGGGCCTAAGGCCTGGAAGATGGCCAAGGGAGCCCGTGACCCCCGGGGAGGAGCAAGTGCCCTGTGCCTGCCTCCCGCTCTCTTGCCAAGGTCCCCTTCCAGCCTTGGGCTCTCTCTTCATGGCTGGCCATGGGCCTCAGCCCCCCTTCAGGCCACTGTCTCTCCCCCCCCCCCAGGTCCTTCCTGGCCATCCCTGCCTCTTCCTGGGTGGACGACTTCATCGACTGGCTGAGCCCCTTTTCCAGCTGCTGCCGCATCCACAGCTTCGGCCCAGACAAGGGCCAGTTCTGCCCCTCCACCGACAGTAAGCAGAGAAACCCGCCAGAGATTCTTCAGCTGCGGTTCTTGCATTGCAGGGGGTGGGGCTGGATGACCCTTGGGGATCCCTTCCAACTCTACAGCTCTATCATTCTATGAAAGTATAGGGGGTGGTGGGACATCCCCGGGGGGGGGGTGTTTCCCTGCCCAAGGTTGCAGCTGCAGGGGACCAGAGATGCCTGCCTGGACCTGGGGCTCTGCCTCTCCTCTGCTTCTCTCCCCCAGCTTCCCTGTCCTGCCTGTTGAAAAAGTGCATGGCTCTGACGGGCGGGACCCTCCGGCCAAGTGTTGAGGAGTTCCACCGGTTCCTACCCTGGTTCCTCCACGACATGCCCAACCTGAAATGCCCCAAGGGGTGAGTACTGCAAGCACCAGGGTGTGTGTATGTGTGGGTGTCAGGGTCTGGGCGATTGTTCCTGCAGCAAGGAATGATCCCCTCCTCCCCAGAAAGGGTCTCCTTGCCTGGCTGTGCGTTGTAGGGGCACCTCTGCCGGAAGGGGTGACCAGCTGCTGCTCCGAGGCTGAGGAGCGGCCGGATTGAACCTGTGGAGCCCATGAGGCCAGGCCAGGCTGGGCAGGGTGCCTATTGCAGTGGGTGGACTTTGCCAGGAGAGCAGTAGGAGGAAATGGCCCACAAGGAGGTTGGTATGGAGCCCATGGATTTTTCCTGGGGGCAACTGGACCTCTGTGGGGAGATGGTTCCAAACCCAGGCCCTGAGGGAGAGACCTCTGAGGCTGTCTTGATGTGTGAGCCATCCATGGGTGGGTGGGGCTGGGGGAGGGCTTTTCCCAAGCCATTTTTTGGGGAACTGCGGGTGGCAGTTGCCTGCTAGCCAGCTGGGCTGCCCTAAGCCTTTCAGTGTGGTGTAGTGGTTCGAGTGCTGGATTTAAGACCTGGGGGAGACCAGGGTTCAAATCCCTCCACTCCACCACGAGGCTCGCTGGGTAACCTTGGACCAGCCACAGTGCCTCTTAGCCTAGCCTACCTTACAGGGTAGCTGTTGTGGTGGTGAGGCTAAAATGACGAGATGGGGGCGAGGAGTATGTATATACCACCTTGAGCTCCTTGGAGGAAAGGAGGGGGGATAATAATTGCAATGAATAAATCAATAAAATAAAAAGGGCTCTGGGGCCATTTCCAGTTTGCACCTGCTCCATTGGGTCTGACATAGGGAATGTTTCTGTCTGACACTCAACATGCCCCCCATCTCTTTTTCCAGGGGTCTTGGTGCCTATGACACCTCTGTGCGGCTGGGGCCAGATGGGGAAGTCATAGGTGAGTGTTCCCCCCCCCCATCCCCCAGAGGAAAAAGAAGCTCCAGGTGCGAGTTCTGCCGCCCTGCCAGGAGGGCACCGACTCTCTTGCTGCGGCAACCAGGGTTGGCGGAGGGATAAGCAGATGGGGAGGTGGGCTTCTGGCTTCATATACATGCCAGTGCCTGTCTCCTGCCTCCACAGCATCCCGCTTCATGGCATACCACACGCCCCTCAAAAACTCCCAGGAGTACACGGCAGCCCTGAAGGCAGCCCGGGAGCTGGCGGCCAACATCACCGCTGCTATGCGGCAGGTGCCCGGCACGGACCCCAACTTCACGGTCTTCCCATACACGTAAGATGTCGGGAGCGGCTGGGGAGGGACCGGAAAGGGCATCTTGCCCTTTTTTTGGGGGGGGGACTGTCCCTAGTTTCCCGGCTCTTCACCCCTGGGGTCAGCGAGGCTCCGGGGAGAGCGGCAAAGTGGGTCTCTTTGCCTCGCTGGTGTTCCCACGGCCATTGTGGTTTTTCCTGCAGGATCACCTACGTGTTTTACGAGCAATTCCTGAGCATCGCCCTTGCGGGAGTCGTCAACCTGGCCGTCTGCTTGCTCCCCACCTTCCTGGTCTGCTGTGTCCTGCTGGGTATGGACCTGCGCTCAGGACTCATCAACCTGTTCACCATCATCATGATACTGGTGGACACCCAGGGAGCCATGACACTGTGGGGCATTTCCTTCAACGCCATCTCCCTCATCAACCTGGTGACGGTAAGCCAGCCCTTGCCTGCGCACCTCAGGCAGAAGGCCTCCCTGTGGGGCACAGCTCTGGCTTTGCAGGGTGGAGGCGGTAGGAGAAGGCACCCCTGAAACTCACAACAGGGGGGGGGTGTTTTCCAAGGGTCATCGTGGAGTTCCTTCCAAGGTGTCTAGCCTCAAAACGGGATTCCACCTTCTGGCTTTGCGAGTCTGCAAATTCTACACAAAATCCTCCCCACCCCATATTTATCCTGAAAGATCTACATTGGCGCCCAGTACGTTTCCGAGCACAATTCAAAGTGTTGGTGCTAACCTTTAAAGCCCTAAATGGCCTCGGTCCTGTATACCTGAAGGAGCGTCTCCACCCCCATCCTTCGCCCCAGACACAGAGATCCAGCTCCGGGGGCCTTCTGGCGGTTCCCTCACTGCAAGAAGTGAGGTTTCAGGGAACCAGGCAGAGGGCCTTCTCGGTAGTGGCACCCGCCCTGTGGAACGCCCTCCCATCAGCTGTCAAGGAAATAAGCAACTATCTGACTTTTAGAAGACATCTGAAGGCAACCCTGTTTAGAGAAGTTTTTAATGTTTGATGTTTTATTGTGTTTTTAATATTCTGTTGGGAACTGCCCAGAGTGGTTGTGGAGGCCCAGCTGGATGTGCTGGGTATAAATCAATAATAATAATAATAATAATAATAATAATAATAATAATAATGCAATTTGATGTGAGGCACATGGAAGCACACTATTTCCACACATTATCCAGCTTGCACACGTACTTTGTCGAACACATCTGCTAATATTTGCTTTCCATCACAGTATTTTAAAGGAATTCCATCCACACCAACATACCCAAACTGGGAGTTCGGGGTGGATGAGAGACAGTTGGGGCGACAGGTGTGTGGGGTGCAGAACAGGAAATGAAGATCATGGGGAGAGATGAGCATCAGCAAAGTGAAGAAAGCAAATGCTCCTTATTGCATTCTCCCAAGAGAGAGTTGAAAATCTGATAGGCAGCATCTATGCTTTGGAACTCCCTGCCTATTGACATTAGGCAGGCGCCCTCATTGTATTGTTCCAGATACTTGCTGAAAACTTTAGTTCAGCAAGCCTACCCAGAAATTTAATGTAGTTACCCACATTTGTTTAAAAATATTTTTCTGTTTCCTTTCCACTTTATCTTATATACTGTATATGTATTTTTTAAAATGGTTTTTGTTGAATTTAGGTGTTTTATCGATAATTTTATCATGTACACCACTTAAAGAGTTTTCTCAGTAGTCTATGAATTGTCCAAAATAAAGGGGGATTTTTAAGCACAACTGCCAAGGACCCCTCCTTTTGAGGCCAGCTCTAGAAATATTAAGCAGTAAATAACTTTGGCTTTCTTCCCCCAAAGCCCATAGGACACAAAACTCAACAACACATTTGTGCAGTATCCTTAGAACACTAAGGTAGACATAATACATCATGGCAAGTTGCAAAGATTTTAGTGAGAAAACAAGGGAGCCAGGGGGTTCTTATATGTAAGAATATTTGTTTGGGAATAAAGGAAAGGAATTTTGTCACATACATTTTACCTGATTGCACAGAACTTGGGGCAATGCAGCACTTTCTGGGGGGAAATGTTCTAAGAGAGCATTGATTTAGATGGTTCTAAGGTGATTGTGATTGGGAGAGAGAAGCATAGCGTAAATTTAAGGGGATCATTTGATGGCAATTGATTGGTTTTGAGACCAATGGCTCCATCACTGCTAAGCCTTTGAGGTAGCCAATCAGAAATTTATTTAGAGGTTGATTCCCCCTCTCTATTGATCACCATAAAAAGACTATCCAATTCAAGTCAGTTGACTATTAACTAAGAACATAAGGAAAGCTCTGCTGCTGGATCAGGCCAGAGGGGGCTCTCCTAGTCCAGCATCCTGCTCTCACAGACGCCAGCCAGATGCCCATTATCAGATGATGCCCACAAGCAGGACCTGCATGCAACAAGTCATTGCAAAGAAGGGATTTACCTGTGAATGGGTGTTCTGAAATATAACTCCAAATAGCTGCCTGTTCAGAATTTCCTGAAGGGGGTGCCAAACCCTAGACACCTGAAAGGGAGCACCGTTGGACTGCATCGAAACAGAGGTTTTCGTCCACCGTAACAAAAATTATCAGGGAGCTGGGTTTATTTCCTAGCATTCAAGAGAAACTTTGTGGAGGGGGTTTCTCGGCACTTCACCCTAGCCAGCCTTGGTCCTGAGCTGCAAAGCTGTGTGCCTATTTGGCAGAGACACAGCAGCTTGAAGGTGAAGGGTAACGGTGGGAAGGGTAAAGCTGCTGCTGCTTCTCTTCCCCCTCTCCATTTTCCTGATTACAAGGATTTCCTTTACCAATTCACCTATGAGCATTGTAACCACTGGAAAAAAATGCAGAAGATGCCCAGGGTAGGTTGGACCATACAGTATTTCTCCTTCAGTTGCAACAGAAGCAAGGTGCAATTTTTTTTTCCATTGCTGATCAGGTCAAAATTGCCACACATGGTACAAAAAAACAACTGGGGCTTTTTGGCCCAGCAAATGTGCCAGGTGGGCTTTGCAATAATTTGTTGTTGTTTAGTCGTGTCCAACTCTTCGTGACCCCATGAACCAGAGCACGCCAGGCACTCCTGTCTTGCACTGCCTCCCGCAGTTTGGTCAAACTCATGTTTGTAGCTTCGAGAACACTGTCCAACCATCTCGTCCTCTGTCGTCCCCTTCTCCTAGTGCCCTCAATCTTTCCCAACATCAGGGTCTTTTCCAGGGATTCTTCTCTTCTCATGAGGTGGCCAAAGTACTGGAGCCTCAGCTTCAGGATCTGTCCTTCCAGTGAGCACTCAGGGCTGATTTCCTTCAGAATGGATAGGTTTGATCTTCTTGCAGTCCATGGGACTCTCAAGAGTCTCCTCCAGCACCATAATTCAAAAGCATCAATTCTTCGGCGATCAGCCTTCTTTATGGTTCAGCTCTCACTTCCATACATCACTACTGGGAAAACCATAGCTTTAACTATACGGACCTTTGTAGGCAAGGTGATGTCTCTGCTTTTTAAGATGCTGTCTAGGTTTGTCATTGCTTTTCTCCCAAGAAGCAGGCGTCTTTTAATTTCGTGACTGCTGTCACCATCTGCAGTGATCAAGGAGCCCAAGAAAGTAAAATCTCTCACTGCCTCCATTTCTTCCCCTTCTATTTGCCAGGAGGTGATGGGACCAGTGGCCATGATCTTGGTTTTTTTGATGTTGAGCTTCAGACCATATTTTGCGCTCTCCTCTTTCACCCTCATTAAAAGGTTCTTTAATTCTTCCTCACTTTCTGCCATCAAGGTTGTGTCATCTGCATATCTGATAATAATAAAATAATTTAATAACAAAGCTACTCGTCCTGCTTCACAAGGGCTCTGTTCCTCCCGGCAGGCTGTGGGCATTTCGGTGGAGTTTGTGTCGCACATCACCCGCTCCTTTGCTATCAGCACGGAGCCCACCAAAGTGGAGAGAGCCAGAGAGGCCACAGTCAACATGGGGAGTGCGGTGAGTTGTGGGGAGGGGGCCATATGTGGGATGTCTGTGGCTTCGTTTAAGATGCGGCTTGGGTGCATTGGGGCAGGGAAGAGAGACCAGGCTTTGATCTTTCGAATGGTGACACCCCCCCTCCCCCTGCCTCTCACCTTCCATTCTGCTCAATTCATTGCATCAGAATTGTGATGCCCTGCAGTGCCCCTTAGGCTCGGTGCCTAGTGCGGTGTAACTGGTCACGGTGCCCTATATCCGCCTCTGGAGAGGCCCTGCCTTCATGGGGCCTTTGGAACTGGTTCGTAGAATCAATGAATTGTAGAGTTGGAAGGGACCCCAAGGGTCACCTCCCTGCAATGCAGGTATCACAGCTAAAAAAAATCCGATGCTCCCCCTCTCCAGAATCAGTTGTGCTCTTCTCACTCCACCCTGCCCCCCCCCCAATGAACACACTGCTTTGGGAACCAGCTCCAAGTTGGCACAAGAGCTGCTTAGCCTCTCCCTCCATCCTGCACTTTCCAACTTCCACCCTTGGGAGGTGTTTGTGCCTATCTGGTGGGCAGCCAACTGGGCGCTGGGCTGACTGTGTTGGTGAGGCTGCCAAGGCCATAGCACTCCTTGCCTGCGTGCAGAGGCAGTCCCCGCTGCATGAGCCAGCTCTGCCCCTTCTACTCCATTTGGAGATTTCTGGGTATATAACCAGCCTGTGCTCTCTGCTTGCTCTCCCTCCAGGTGTTTGCTGGTGTGGCCATGACTAACCTCCCGGGCATTGTGGTCCTGGCCTTTGCCAAAGCCCAGCTGATCCAGATCTTCTTCTTCCGCCTCAACCTCATCATCACGCTGCTGGGGGTGCTCCACGGACTCGTCTTCCTGCCTGTGGCCCTCAGTTATTTCGGTGAGCCAGTTTGCCTCCCCAAGCTGGACCCCAACAAAGAGGGGCAATTGCTGAGGAAGCCTGTAATGAAGGGCAAAGAGGACAGGGGCACAGGCAGGTGGAGGCACAGTTCAACAGGAGGGGGAAGTGGGTGCCCACCATTGCTCAGGGTGGGAGAGGACTGCTCTTTCCTGAAGGACTCTAGGGAAGTGCTCTGCAGAGGTAGTTTGCTTGCTGCAAGGGGTTCCTCTCTCCATGAGACCTCGCTCTGGGTTCTCCTCCTGTCGAGCAGGCCCACCTCTTCCTCTCTTCTCCAGGGTTTTTGGAAAGATGCAGATCCAGCTGAGCTTTCATTCGTTCACTTTTTTTAAAAATGCCACTTTCTCACACCCACACAAAAAGATGCTCGACGTGGCTTGCAGCAAAGAAAACAATAAATTTCAAAACCAAACCGTGCGAAAAGAATTTCTTAATAGCACAGCAAAACACATGTAAGCTGTTTAATCCAGTTTAATCTTCAGTGCTGCCTTTACTTGCTTCTTTAGAATACACCCCACTTTCGAAGAGTTGGCAGCACTGCTCTGCACCAAGCCCCCATCACTCAGCATAGTGCCTGTCTGTCCCACGCTGGCATCACAGAGCACACACCCACACACCCATGCCATGCAGGGTAGAGTTAAACTATGAAACTCGCTCCTACAGGAGGCAGCAATAGTCGTCCAACTCGGTGATGGCCTCCAACTCGGATCACTTTAAAAGACATGTTCACAGAAGAGAGGGCTATTGATGGTTCCTAGCCATGATGGCTCTGCTCTGCCTCCACGGTTGGCGGCAGCAATGCTTCTGAATCTCAGTTGCTGGAAACCACAAGAGGGAAGAGGTCTCCTGTGCTCAGATCCTGCTTGGTGGTTTCCCGAAAGAGGCATCTGGGGTGGTCACTGTAAGCATAAGAGGCTGGACTAGACGGGACATTGGCCTGATCCAGCAGACTCTTCTTACATTCTTATGAGCTCCCTCCTTCCCAGCAATCAGACTGCAGCTATCAATCAATCAATATACTTTATTCGACCAATAGTCAGAAACAAAAAAACATTTCTCAATACAAAGATAAACATAAAAAACTGAAGGCAGAGGGATACATAAAAATATAAAAATATAAAACTGAAGGCATCAGAGGGATACATAAATGGGGTATGACCGCGCTACTAAACCTCCTACAGATAACCCACATCAAGACATTCGATTATACGTTTCCGACACTTGAGCGCCAGGAAGAGGAATTTAGCCACTGAGAAGGTTATTTTCCCAGTGGGCTTGTTTAGCAAATATGCTGCCTGCCGTTCTCTTGGTCGGGAACTAAACTGAGATAAACACAGGTCTATAAGATATTGCCTTAAATCATTAAGGCTATGAAACTATCATGACAGTCAGCGCGTCTCTTCTGTGCATGCTCCTTGACCGAGACAGCAACTGTCCTCCAGAATGGCTGCCATGTGGTGGGGGTGCTTCATGTGAGGCTAGGGAGCCTGGTGGTTGACTTTACCTCTTTCTCTCCCCCCCCCCCCAGGGCCTGATAGCATCCACTTGAGTGTGCAGCAGGAGAAAAAAAGCAGCCTGGTCATCGCCAATAGCCTTGCTCTCGAAAGCAGCAACAGGATCCAGAGCCAAGCCCCTAGTGACTGCAGCAAGGCTCCAAAGGACGGAGCCAAACAGGAGGGATCTGAAGAAGTGGGTGGCAGTTGCCCAGAAGGAGCTGGCATCTAGGCAGACACAGGGCAGAGGCTCTGGGCAAGCAAGGATGCTGGCCAGTGCAGGGAGCAAACACAGCAGCCCCCGCAAGGGAGTGTGCCATGTGTGTGCGTCTTTGTGCGCACACCCCAAATAATAATTATTCTCCAGCCCAGATCCCTGTGAGCAAGAGGGCAACAGTGCAGTGTTACCTGTAAGAACCTGGTTCCTAGCTGCAAGAATCTGCCGAATGTGGGCACTTTGTAAACCAGAGTTCTGGCCTTGTCCCAGCCAACCAAGAAGAGCTGGAGAATCCCACAAACTGGTCACCTGTGGCCCCCCAGTTTCTGCAGCCACCAGCCTGGTGCAGGATGTGACTCCAGGTGTTTCTTTCCTCCACAAGATGCTCCTCTGAAGAGGGAGGAGAACCAGGACATAGACTGGGACAGATGTGCGATGGGGCCGCCTTGCCAATGCTTCTGCGCTTCTGGTGGTTGGGGCCTGTCTGAGAACCCCATGGGCATTCCCTTGAGTCCCGTGTGCGAAAGACGGGGTGGGAATGGAATAAAGATCAAAAGCAGCACAAACCACATTTCTTTGTGTTCCTTGGAAATTCTCTGGTGGTTTGTCTCTTGGTCAGAGCTGCCCCTCCCTCTAACTATGGGGCTTCAGAGGTTGCACAGGGTTGCAGAGCTGTGGATCTAGGCGGGAGGGGGAATAATAATGGCCCGCCCCCAACACCCGTTTTTGACCCCCTCCTATTGAAGCCACTTTTTGGTGCCAACCTACCAAATAGCTTTCACCTTAGCCGGCCTGCCTGGGGCAACAGAGAACAAAGGGTGAGCCTGAGTCACAAACTTCTGTGGACTGGTTGGTTTGTCAGAAGCATCTGGTGCCATCAGAACTTGGCATAACCTCATATAAAACAGGCATGGGCAGGTATGGAGGTGGGAGGGAAATAGCTAATTCCTCCAAGGGCAGCAAACGGGGCCTTCGCTAAGACGTCACTGTGCCTTATTTCCTCCAGAACACAGGAGGAGACATAGAGACCCCTCTTCCCCTGTTTTACTCTCTCCTCCACACAAAAAAAATCATAATATTTTGCTTTAGTGATCCCCCTCCCTTTCTATATGGTGGATCCAGGGTGTGTGTGAAAGCAATCCTATAGAAAGCAGCCATGGGCTAATCAGGCCCGCAGAACAACACCTGTTTGCCCAACATCGGGTGTTATGGGTGATGCTGGGGTCGTTTTCATTTTCAGTATGGCTGGGCTGGAAGGCAAGACTGATCACTGGCTGATTGACGGGGCTTGCAAAGGAACCATTTGATGCCAACGTGTCCGGATGTCAAAAACGGGGCACTAGACATCAAGCCCATGAGGAGGGGGAAGAACATATGCTACCACCAGGCCGGCACTCAGCAGCTGCCCCATCTTACATCTGAGGGTGGAGGGCATAAAGATGAATGTTGTTGTTGTTTAGTCATTTAGTCATGCCCGACTCTTCGTGACCCCATGGACCAGAGCACGCCAGGCACTCCTGTCTTGCACTGCCTCCCGCAGTTTGGTCAAACTCACGTTCATAGCTTCGAGAACACTGTCCAACTATCTCATCCTCTGTCGTCCCCTTCTCCTAGTGCCCTCCATCTTTCCCAACATCAGGGTCTTTTCCAGGGAGTCTTCTCTTCTCATGAGGTGGCCAAAGTATTGGAGCCTCAGCTTCAGGATCTGTCCTTCCAGTGAGCACTCAGGGCTGATTTCCTTCAGAATGGATAGGTTTGATCTTCTTGCAGTCCATGGGACTCTCAAGAGCAGGCATCCCCAAACTGTGGCCCTCCAGATGTTTTGGCCTACAACTCCCATGATCCCTAGCTAACAGGACCAGTGGTCAGGGATGATGGGAATTGTAGTCCAAAACATCTGGAGGGCCGAAGTTTGGGGATGCCTGCTCAAGAGTCTCCTCCAGCACCATAATTCAAAAGCATCCATTCTTCGACGATCAGCCTTCTTTATGGCCCAGCTCTCACTTCCATACATCACTACTGGGAAAACCATAGCTTTAACTACCGGTATAAAGATGAATATGAAACTCATAACACTAGAACCCATGGACATCCAATAGAACTGAATGCTGGAAGAAGCAGGACAGGTAAGAAAGGCCTTCATGTTAAACTATGGAACTCGCTGCCACAGGAGGGAGTGATGGCCACCAACCTGGATGGCTTCCAAAGAGGGCTGGACGAATTCACGGAGGAGAGGGCCATCCATGGGTACTAGCCGGCATGGCTATGCTCTGCTTCCACAATCGGAGGCAGAAAGAATGCTTCTGAATCCCATTTGCAGAGAGTGCTCTTGTGCTCGGGTCCTGCTTATGAGATTCTCTCCACAGGCATCAGAGGCTGGACTTTGGCCTGATCCAGAAGGCTCTTCTCATGTTCTTTACCCATACAAGAATTCCAATTGAGAAAACTACACGACCTTTCCCCTCTTGTTTTAACAATTGATAGCTCAGTCCGTAGAACACAGGACTCTTAACCTCAAGGTCATGAGTTCAAGCCCCAGGTTGGGCAAAATATCCCTGCATGGCAGGGGGTTGGACTAGATGATCCTCACGGTCCCTTCCAACTATACAATTCTGTGATTCCAAGTTATATATTCTGCTGCTCGATTGGATTTCCTTTTTTAAATTACAAAAAACAAGAAGAGCCCATTTTCTCTCTGGATATACCCATCCTTGCCAGACAGCTCTCTGGGCAAAATATTTTTTTCCCTGCAACTTGCGGGTGAAATCGCATCAGCTCCGAACATCCCTAGAAAAGTCACTGAGAGTCTGGATGCCCGTTTTAAATCTAGATGAAGTCAGTGGAATTCAGGGCTGGCATGTAGAAGGTCCCAGGTTCCATCCCCGCGGGCAGCATCTCCAGGAGGTGTCGCGCTGCGACCGGAAGTTGTGAGGCACCACGTGCTCGGCTACTGTACTCTCTTTGGACTCGACGCATAACGTGCTGGCGCTCTCAGCCCCCCCCCCGCGCTAGACTCTGAGTACATCCGGGGACCTTCGCCCTCCCCTCTTCTCGCGAGACTTGACCGGTTCATCCTTCTTTCCTACGTCGCGTCCCAAAATGGCGGCCCCCTGGTGGAGGGCGGCGGCGGCAGCTCGGCGGGGCCTTGAGGCGAGTCTGGGGGCGGTCAGGAAGTCTTTTTTTGGGGGGAGGCCTGGAAGGGGTTTCACGCGCTACCGCGGAGGGTTCAGATGCCCCCACTCGGCCAGGAAGCTCCTTGCGTGTGACCTTGCGGGGCCCGTCGCTGCCGCTCAGCCTACCTCGCAGGGTTGTTGTGGTGGGGATTAATTGAAGGAAGTGGAGAGAGCCACGCACGCCGCCTTGAGCTCATTGGAGGAAAAAGGGCGGCATATAAACGTGACAAATTACGTTTAAGGAGCCTTCATTTAAAAGCCTCCAATGAAGCCTGCCGTTTCTGGAACAGGCGCGGTGATCCTTCGTTAAGCTGCTTTCGCCACCAGGAAGTTCTCCCTGAAGTTCAGTCTAAATCTCTTTACCTTCAATTCCGGCCCGGCCCAACTTCATGTGCGTCAGGGGCAGCTAAGGTGGTGGCCTGCAGATGTTGGGCTACAACAGCCGTCAGACCCATCCAGGGATAAGGGAATGCGTGGTCCAGCAACCGCCACCTTTGAAGGTGGTCTTTGTGTCTCCTAATTGTCTCTTTACGTTGCACCTGTGTGGCCCGGAACTGGGCATTCCAGGTGAGACCTGCCCAAAGGAGAGCAGAGCTTTGGAACCGTTGCTTCTCACAATCCAGACGCTGTATGGTTTCTGGTGGTACAACTTAGAATTGCATTAGCCTTTTTAGCTACTCCACAGTGCACTCCTGGTTCCTGTTTAGTTTGTAGTCTACTAAGACCCCTAGTTCCTTTTCACATGTGCTCCTGCTAAGCCAGGTGTCACCCATCCTGTTCTTCTCCTGTCAGGATAAATCTTGCGTCCTTCTCCTGCCTTCAAAGGTATTCACTACCCCTCACAGTCTGGTGTCTTCTGCAGATTTAATGAGCACCCTCCATCTGTCAGGCATCCCCGAACTGCGGCCCTCCAGATGTTTTGGCCTACAACTCCCATGATCCCTAGCTAACAGGACCAGTGGTCAGGGAAGATGGGAATTGTAGTCCAAAACATCTGGAGGGCCAAAGTTTGGGGATGCCTGTCATAGAGGAATATGTTCAACTGCCAGGCCCAGAATGGAACCCTGTGGCATCCAACTTGCCTCTTCTCTCCAGGACTAAAGAAATTGGAGTTCTTGATTGAAGCTTACACAAAAAATTATAGAAGGCAAGAACTCTGGCCACAAAGTAAAATTGTGTTGGACTAATAGTTCAAATGATTCAAATTTTTCAAATAGTCTCTTATGGATAGATTTATTTCTTGAAGTTTATATGCCAGGTGAAGTTAGTGCACCAGGACAACGCCCTGTTTCGAAAATCCTTCTTCAGCTGTTATTTCCCTCTTTAAAAATATTTTACCCAAGTGTTTATGTTTGTAGATTTCTTTATGCGTGTATGCATCCTTTTTAATGATCTGTTCTTTTAAAATAAGCTAAGCCCTTCAGTTTCTCCATTCCATTCATGATTCTCATTCCATCAGGTTTCAGTAATGGCTATTGAGTATCATTGCTTTCCTGTCTTAAGATTTTGAGTTCATCCTCTTTATTTCCCATACAGTTCAAACCTTTCCACCATCTCTGAAGCCAATCCCTTAATTCTAGTTTTCTTCTCTCTTTTTTGAGGACATAACCTCCTTGGAGGCTATGAGTGCTGCCAAAATTGTTAGTTCTTGATAACCAAATGGCACTTCTTTGTTCAGAGGCAACAGCATCTCTGAGGGTGCTAGAGACCTAGAAAGTGTGGTTTGTGCTTGTGTCCCCTGTACTACCAGGGAGCTGTTGAGCTAACCTAAAAATAGGCATGGAGGTGCTTGGTTTGGTTCTCCATTGTGTCAGATGAGTACTGATTGTCATTCTGTTTTCAGGCCTTTGTAGGGAGTCCTGGCAATACTTCCTGGCACCTTTGTGCAAGGCGGGATTTCCGGACCAGTGTTGCCTGCTGTAAGGTAAGCGTCTGAGAGATCCAAAAGACACTTGGGTGGCTGCTGTCCTGGGAGGGCTGTGGAGCACTCTGCCTTTTTGCAGGAAAGACTATTTTTTTTTCCTTCTAGGGCCAGGGGTTCAAATGGGGTTCTCTGACTTTGCTTGCTGCAGAAAGCTAACCACATACCACGCTAAAAGGTGTTGGGAGCTCCTTTCATTTTAACTGCAGAGGGATTTTTTTTCTTGTTAGCCGTGTTGGTCTGACGTAGTTGAAACAAAAAATAATAAAAATTCCTTCCAGTAGCACCTTAGAGACCAACTAAGTTTGTCATAGGTATGTGCTTTCGTGTGCATGCACACTTCTTCAGGTACAGTGGTACCTCGACTTACGAATGCCTCGACTTCCGAAGGTTTTGACTTACGAAGTCCGCAAACCCAGAAGTATTTTCGCCCCACGCGCATTCTGCGCATGTGCAGAAGCGGCACACGGGGTCTGCGCATGCGCAAAGGGCAAAACCGCGCTTTGTGCCTGCGCAAAATGGACGCTTCAACTTACGAAGGATTCGACATCCGAAGAACGCCGCGGAACGGATCGCCTTCGTAAGTCGAGGTACCGCTGTACATTCTTAGGGATTTTTCTGTATGAATTAGCACATTTAGGCCTGTGAGGGACCCTGAGCATGCCACAGCTGAGTTGGGATCAAGGGGGCCTCTACCCACCACCCCTGTAAGGACTTTTCAATAGAAAGACCAGGTCAGGAAGGGGATCATAATCAGCACCACAGCATTCAAGCAGGGGTGAGGGGTTGAGTCTTCCTTCCCCAGCCACAGTCTTGTATAAATGTTCCTTGTACAGCAATCTGCATTAGAAAAAACCACTCCCTTTGGTGCCAAATCCGGAGTCAAAGGCCCTTGTGGATGTATTGTAAATCATCCAGAGGTCTGTGAGGTTCTTCCCACTGCTGGCTTCCTGTGTATTGTGGCACTGGAGGCAAGGGCAGGATGCCTTCCATTGTTATAAAGATGGCATAGGATTCTCCTGTGCGCAGACATGCTCTTTGTGTGAGAGAGGTAAATACCTCCTGCAACACCTCTCTTGCAGAACCGAGCAGCTCGAGTTCGTGTTGGGAAAGGAGACAAGCCTGTAACCTATGAGGAAGCCCACCCACCCCACTTCATTGCACACCGCAAGGGCTGGCTCTCCCAGCACACAAGTGAGTTGGGGGAGGCAGTGGGGGGAGGGAATGGGCTGTTCTGACACTTAAACCAAAACTTTTTTAATTTGGAGAAGGTGGAGATGTACAAGCGGTCTGCGGCCACTCCTTCCTGGAAGGTTTTGGGGCTGTTATCAAACGGGGCCTAGGACACTATTGTTGGGGAAAGGAGGTGGTGGGGTGGGGGCCATCACTCCTGACATCTTCCACACTGCTGGTGTCTTGAAAAGAGAAACCCATTCAGTGTTCTTGTCTGCAATGGGTGATTTTCTTGGCAGGTGTAGATACTCCCTTGGCACTTGTTATGAGCTGCATACAAAGTTCTTCCAAACCTGGCCTCCTTGGAAGGGTATTCAGTCCCTCTGACTTGATTTAATACTTGTAATTCTGCTTTTCCAACAACAGATGCTGAGCTCAAAGCAGCTCACAAGAGCCTTAAATCACAAACATACATTGCAATCACGATCATATCGAACACAGCAGCATATAAATAAAGCAAAAAAAACCCCCACCAGTTCATCAAAACAACTAATGCAATTCAATAAAGGCATAATTATTCCCCCTGGGATTGACCTAGGCTGTGAGCCATGTCCTCATTGGCTTGGCCATTTTGCCACCCAGTGAAAGTTGTGAACCAAAGGGCTGGTTGAAACCAAAAGTGCTAGCTATGACCCTCCTGAATGCAGAGCACAGTGAGGCTGGTGCTCCCTGATACAGAAAGTCAGTGTGGTATAGTGGTTAGAGTGTCAGATTAGGACCTGGGAGACCAGGGTTTGAATCCCCAGTCAGCCTTGAAGCCCACTAGGTGATGTTGGGCTAGTCACTCACACTCGGCCTAACCTACCTCACAGTAAGGATGAATGGGGAGGATGAGAAGTATACCACCTTGAGCTCCTTGGGAGGAAAAAGTGGGATAGAAATACAATAATCAATCAATCAATCTACCCCCCTTCCCCTTGTGTTGTTGCCTGCCCTGTAGGTAACCTGAGTGGCGAGGGAGGGGCAGCTGAACGCTCTGTGGAGGATGTCTTCATTCGCAAGTTAATCTACGGCACCTTCCATGACTGCCTGGCCAGCGAGATTGTGTTGAAGCGCCGTGCCAACACGCTGATAATCTGCGCCATTTTCCTGCAGAAGCTGCAGCCTTCCAAGTTCTACTTCCTGATTGGCTATACAGAGACATTGCTCTCCTTCCTGTACAAGTGCCCCGTCAAGATGGAAGTGCAGACGGTTCGTGAGAAGGTGGTCTACAAGTATCTCTAGTTCTGGCCGTCCCTGCTGGGGAGAGCTTCTCTTTGAGCCAAGACCCAGCTGGGCCTCCTGCTTCTTGAGCCAGGAGCCGGAGCCTTCCAGCCAGGGACTTCAGAGGGAGTTTTGCTTGTGAAGGCTCAGAGAATGACTGAGCCCTGGACTCTTGCTGTGAAAGGAGTTGGGGTTTGGGTTTTTTTTTTGTTGAAACTCAAACAAAGAATGTTTGTGCCCCTTATTTGCGGCTCTTTCCAGATCTATTTTCCTGGACTCCCGACTTCCGAGAAGCTGTTGACATCCATTGGGCTTAACCCTGCTCCAGGCAGGGGCATGAAGTATCTTTGTGGCTATAGCAGCCGTGGTGCAGAAGCTGCTCAAAACATCCCCTCCTATATGGCAGCCTCTTTGGGGTGGTCCTGCAGGTTTCCATTCAGTGACAATTGCAGAATATCTGGTTCACACAGGCAGTGGGTGGCAGTGCATTCCTTCTGCAGGGGATAACTTTACTGCTCAGAGAACTGGGCCGCTTTTCTTCGGGAGAAGAAAAGGCTAAGGAGTAAACCCTCCACAAATCTGAAGCGGAATTCCTAAGACAGTTGGATGGCACCTTGAATGCCTCCTTCCGGCAACTCCTGCAGCCAAGCTGGTTCCAAATGTACTGCTCTGCTTACCTTTGGACCATATCAGCGAGGCCGAGGAGTGGGTGTGTCTCTTGTCATCTGGACAGCCCAGGACCTCCATACATACTGCCCAGGCTTGCACCCTGGAGAGGTTTTTTTTTTTCTGCTTCTGCTCTTCTGATAGATGGGTTGTGGACCTTGTCCTTTGTCATCAGTGACGGTGACATCACTCTGCTTGGGGCCACTCATACTTGTGCAGCCAGCACCCAGCCAGCACCAACACAGCAGAGAGTTGTACTTTCCCAGCACAGATACAGGAAATGTAAATTTCCCTGGAGCAGAATAAGGCAGCTGGGTCCTGTACAACAAATGAGCAATAACTGTCTTTGATGTGCTTTAAAGCAATTGTCCTTGGCTCTCCTCCGCAAAAGAGAGAGAGAGAACGGTCTGGATTATGCCATCACTTTTGTGCTGGAGAGGTAAATAGGGGAAGTGCCCAGCCACTGGCATCGTTAAAAATTAGGGAGCTGAAAGAATGATGCAAGCAGTTAGCTTGTAGGCTGCCCACATCGCACAAGCCGGCTGCCTGTTTTCTGTGCTGGGTGTGGTGGAAGAAAGGCTTCTTCCTCCCTTCCCAGCAGACAGCCAGAGAGAGGGAGGGGTGGTGGTGAGGCGGCATGGTTTTTTTGGGGGGAGGGGTTAGACCTCACCTACTTTGTGCTTTTTCCACTGCACCTACTGGCTGAGGAAACTCCTGGTGGCATTCTGTCCTCACAATAAAGAAGGTCATAGAATCATAAGAGAGCTGGAAGGGACCCATTGGACTATCTAGTAGAACCCCCTGCAAGCTAGAACCACAGCCAAAGAATCACTGACACATGGCCATCCAACCTCTGTTTAAAAACCTCCAGTGAAGGGTAGTCCACCACCACTTAAGGGATTCGGTTCCACTGTCAAACTGCTCTTAACTTCAGAAAGTTTTTCTTAATGTTTAGTCAGAATTTCTTTGGAGCAGCGGAAAGCAATCTTGCTCCATCTTCCTTATGACAGCCCTTTAGGTATTTGAAGAGGCCCATCAGATCTTGTCTTGTCACTCCTGCCATAATGATACCCTCCCTGCTGCCATATCCAGGAGGCAGGTCGCTCTGCACATGCTCAGAAGTTCTTGTGTGTTATAGGTTTGTGGGTGGAGCCCTGACTCTGCCAAGGGACCCAGGTGTCTGTGCCTAAGCTAGAGCTGCATGTGCTGTATGAGCCCCGGTTGGATGTGGGTCAATGGAGGGCTTTGAATATGAGCTACACCAGGCACCCCCAAACTGCGGCCATCCAGATGTTTTGGCCTACAGCTCCCATGATTCCTAGCTAACAGGACCAGTGGTCGGGGAAGATGGGAATTGTAGTCCAAAACATCTGGAGGGCCGAAGTTTGGGGGTGCCTGAGCTACACACCACTCCTGTGGCCTCCATTTTTCCAGCATCTCAACAGCTGCCCTCATTGACAGGCCAGGCTGGGTGCCAATGGAGGGCAGGTGGCAGCAAGGAAACTGGCTTGAGGCAGTTGCAGAGAGTCAATCATTGACAGGTGGGCAACTGCGGAAGCTGGTCACTCTTGGCATGGGCTTCCTTGGCTCGAACACTAAAGCAAGCTCTCTCCCTCCCCTGCGTGCTGCCCTGAGATGAGGCCAAGCTGTGCTTGTGCAACTCTGCTTGTGCAACTGCTTGCCCTCTTCCTTCCTTCCTGGTTGACCAGGGAGGGAGCTGAGGCATATCTGGACAGAGAGCACATGGAGGGAGTCATGCGGACTGCAGCCCTATTGCTGTCAAAAGCTCACCTCCAAAAGCAGGAGGAGTCTGCCAACCAGCACTGAAGCATTCAGACACCGATTTGGGAACAAGGAAATTGTTCAGATGAATAGATGATTGCAGATCTGTGGAAGGAGGAGGTTTGGATCAGTTGAGGAAGCCTGAGTGGCCACTTGCTCATTGTGCTTTTGGTTCAGTCTGTGTCGACTGATATTCCTAAAAGTGGGGGGAACCACTGCCAGCGTCCTCCCGCCCTGATGGAATACAGGCCTGGTAACAAATTTTTCCTCTCAGAGGAGTACTCCACTTCCGTGGACAATTTTCTCAGGCCTGGGTGGGAACTTTCTCAGCAGAGAAGGGGAACTCATCAAATTTGTAATTGGCTCCCCCTCCCCAGAAAACACACATTTATGTTACCTGTACATAATAGCATAGCCGTAGGTGCTGACTCCTAGGGGCCAAGACACTTCCCCCATGTAGTTTTTGAGGGAGCGAGCCCCCCTCAATTTTCAGAGGGTGTTCAGCTCCGTCCTCTAGTTCTTCGTGACAGGTCTGGACGTTGTGCACCATCGTGTCAGCCCCCTCCCATCCTGTGTGGAGAAGCTGGCACCTCTGAGCATAGCATAGAAGCTGCCTTAATACTGAATCAAACCATTTGTCCATCTATACTGACCCAACAGCTGCTCTGCAGGGTTTCAGGCAGAAGTGACCGGAGTCGGTCAAGCTCAGTGATCCATGCCTTTGCACATGTAAGCAGACCCTCACCCACAGTGGGGTTTTTTAGCATTGCCTCCTGCCTATCTCTCCTCTGCATGTCCTGCGGTGTGCAGGGACATTTTTTACTTTCAGGACGCTGAGACTGCAGTCCAAAGCATGCTCATTAACGTCAATGAGATCTGCATCCTCTGCAGCCCACTGACTGCATCGGAGCAGTTTAGGAAAGCCGGGAATGCTTGAGCCCCCTGTTTGTCCCGTTGCTTCTCTTTTTGCCTCCCTCCTGGCGGTGTAATCTGATGGGTACCCACGGGTACCCACAAACATGGAGGGAATTTGAAGAAGAGCCCAGTACCAGCTGGATCAGGCTAATGGGGGCCATCTAGACCAGCATCCTGTTCTCAAAGCAGCCACCCAGGTGCCCCAATGGAAAGTTGCCCACAAACAACAGGAGCACAGAAGCAACCCCCCCTCCCACACACACACACCAGCAACTGGCAGTCAAAAGCATACCACCTCTTCCAGGATAAGGTCTGCAAGCACTGGGTTGTTGGAGCGGTTGTGTATGGATAATTAACTTGGCTTTATGTGGGTTGCCTGGCCTCAACTGAACAGAAGTAATTGTCTGGCAACTTTGGATTTCCTCGAATGATGCCCAGCTTCTGACCTCACACAGGTGGGAGTCTGTAAAGCGAAGTTTCCAATGTGCACAACAGGAGAGGTCAAAAGCAGTGCCAAAGGAGGCCTCTGTTGCTTGCAATGATTTCTCAGCTGCCAGTGGAAGCTCATCCCTGTGGCACAATTGGCAGGCCCTCTTCGTTGTACAGTAGGTGGCGGGGGAATAGAATCGGAACTACAGAGTTGGAAAGGACCCAGAGTCATCTAGTTCAACCCCCTGCATGGCAGGAATCACAGCTCCTGGCGACCCACTGATGTGTGTTACAAACTTAGAACATGAGTCCATATCCTGAATATCATTGTTAGAGTAAGCAAATCTTTTATCCTGAGCATGTGCTCTTGCTTAAGAGGGTACAAATATCCATCTAGAACAGCCTTTTAAAACACAAACACAAATCCCAGCAGGCACAAGGCAGCCCACCAACAAATTTTGCTTTGGCTTACTGAGATTCTGATCAAAACGTAAGTTTCCCAGATTCTGCAGGAATTCAGACTGCAAGGTCCACAATTTGACGTGTGCATGGGGTTGCTTACTGTCATTTATTCCATAACCAGCAGTGCTTCTTCCAATACAGCATGACTGTCATAGGAGGCAGAACTGAAATTCACAGGACTGCAACCCAGAAGTGAACTAGAGGAAAGGCAGTCTTTTTGCCACCACAGGTTGGTTGGGGGGCAGCCAGTATTACTCTCTCAGAATGAGAGTAGCACTTTGTTGCAACTTTTTGGTTTTGTGCTTTTATATTTTATAAGCCACGAAATCTCAAGAACAAACCACACATTGTATGGAAGCTCCACACTGCATATTGCAATACTGTATTCTGTTTTTTAAAAGCAACCCACTGGAGGAGAGAATTTGGATCCTGGTCATGCTGCGGGGGATCAGGGGAAGCAACCTAACCTCTGTGCCACAGCCCTGGTCAAAATCCTCTCCCAACCCAGACCTCTTAAGACTGTACTTTTCCTCCTACACATGTTATAGCAGTTGGCAAGGGAAGAGGATTTGCGTTGGGGCAGATGGTTAGATCGGGGGTCAGCAAGCTTTTTCAGCAGGGGGCCGGTCCACTGTCCCTCAGACCTTGTGGGGGGCCAGACTATATCTTTTTTTTAGGGGGGGGGAAATGAACGGATTCCTATGCCCCACAAATAACCCAGAGATGCATTTTTAAATAAAAGCACACATTCTACTCATGTAAAAACACCAGGCAGGCCCCACAAATAACCCAGAGGTGCATTTTAAATAAAAGGACAGATTCTACTCATGTAAAAACATGCTGATTCCTGGACCATCCACCATCAACCAGATTGAGAAGGTGATTGGGCCGCATCCGGCACCCGGGCCTTAAGTTGCTTGCCCCTGGGTTAGATTGTCTTTCCAATCCAAACTTGCTCTCTCCGGTGGCTGCTTTTCTAAAGATTGAACATGTAGTTTGGCCCCAGGCATTCAAATAAAACTGCCAATAAGTTTTTCCTTCCTTTCCTCCATGGAATTTGCTTTGAATGTGATGTAAAAAACAAACCCCAAAAGATTTTTTTTTTAGCATCATATGCAAGAGGGGAGAGTCAAGCAAATATTCCACTGGCTGCTTGTGCTGTTCTGCAATCACCACTGCATATATCTAGTTACAGGTAGGTAGCCGTGTTGGTCTGAGTTGAAACAAAATAAAAAAAATTGCTTCAGTAGCACCTTAAAGACCAACTAAGTTTTTATTTTGGTATGAGCTTTCGTGTGCATGCACACTTCATCTGATGCACACGAAAGCTTATACCAAAATAAAAACTTAGTTGGTCTTTAAGGTGCTACTGAAGGATTTATTTTATTTTATCACTGCATGTATGTTTGTTCTACTTTATCTTTTTAAAATAGCACTGTATGGTTTTATATTGTGTTAAAATGTAACCTGTTCTAAGACCAACAAGATTTAAACAGAAGAAACTAATAAACAAACAAACCCATTTCCCTTACTGACTAAAATGAATTTCTGTGTCAAGCTTCCTCATGAACCATAATCTCAAAATGTTCAGTGGTCTCATGAAAAGTCCTCTGTAGATGCTCTTTTACATGAGAACAGAAGAAGTACTGGATGAGGCCAACAGCCCACCCAGTCCAGCATCCTGTTCTCACAGTGGCCAACCAGATGCCTGTGGGAAGCTTGCATGCAGGATTCAAGCACAACAACACACACTTTTCCTGTGGCCTCTCGCAACTGGTATTCATAAACATAATGGGTGCGCCTTTAGATTGCTTCCCTCCTGCCAGCAATATTTTATTGGGTGGCCGGTGCCTCTTCCCGCTTGGCAAGCTATGGGAGCCCATGCAGAGAAAGGACAAGGTTGCAGAACATGCAAAGGCTAAGGTAGCTTTGGTTACAGGTAGGTAGCCGTGTTGGTCTGGGTCGAAGTAAAATAAAAAAATTCCTTCAGTAGCACCTTAAAGACCAACTAAGTTTTTATTTTGGTATGAGCTTTCGTGTGCATGCACACTTCTTCAGATACCGAAGAAGTATCTGAAGAAGTGTGCATGCACACGAAAGCTCATACCAAAATAAAAACTTAGTTGGTCTTTAAGGTGCTACTGAAGGAATTTTTTTAAGGTAGCTTTGGCAGCCTCTTTGGTCTCTACTGGGTCATCCTCACCAGGCATGCTGGTCAACTGGACATAGTGCAGCATCTCAATGGTGGGACACAGAAGACCCAGGTTCACATTTTGTCACTGGATGGTCCAGGATGGTCCCATCCTGAGACTCCCAGGCCCAACAGGGCTTAAGAAAGCAGCCACGCTCCACCACCCCCAACCCTCTCTTTTGCCTTTGAGCCTGGCAGGCCTCATGGTGTCCGATTCAGCTTTGGTGAATGAGCAGCGAGGTTCAGGCTTTGTGGCCGTTGCAAGCCCCTCCGCAGCTCGCTAAGCTCAGACTGCTTAAATGTCGGGTTACATCTAAATAAATTCAGTGTTTCCTGCATGATTCTTCTTGCCAGTATGTGTGTGTGTTAAAAGCAACATTCTTTGAGGGTGAGAATCTTCGCTCCAGGGCCTGTTATGCCAGGCACAGCGTTATTTTAAAATTGTGGTGTGGAAGAAGAGGCAGGCAGGTCAGGGGCAGCGGCATCTGAACGCACCATGTTTGACGTGCGTTCACTGCTTGGTGTTCTGGAGGTGGGTGGCTAATAGCCACCATGATTTTGCTTTAAGTGGTGGTTTGATTCTGAATTCCCGTTCCTGGGAATCACCAGTGGCGAGGGTGCCATGTTTGCACTCATGTCCTGCTTGTCGTCTTCCCAATGGGGTATCTAGCTGGCCATGGGGAGAAGAAGAAGAGGGCTAGATCCAACAGGTCTCTCTTTCTATTCGCACACTTGGTTATGTTTAGATAGGGATATGTCTCTTCTCAATGCCACAGCACGCCTTGCTGTCAAAATGCTTAAATGTTCACAGTTGCAAATTTGGGTGAGATCCAGGGGTCTTGCCCAATAGATAAAAAAGAGCCAGAAGAACATAACAAGAGCTTGCTGCATCAGGCCACTCGCCCATCTAGTCCCACATCCTGTTCTAACAGTGGCCAACCAGATGCCCCAAAAGGAAACCTTGCAAGCCCTCTCCCCTCCTGTGGTTTCCAGCAACTGGGATTCAGAAGCATGGCTGCCTCCAGCTGTGGAGCAGAGCATAGCCATCCCCAGAGGAGGATGTGTGACCGGTTCAGTTACACTGGGTGCAGAGAGACTTGTGGGCACTGCAGCGTGTTCCACAGCTGTTATGTAGAATGGAAGGTGAGAGGTGGGTGGGTGAATTTTGGAGCTGTAAAGGGCGCCACTGAAATTTGAGACCCCAAGGTCCACCACTGCCATCATGGCTAGTAGCGATTAACAGATTGAGGTTGAATCCGGACAAGACAGAAGTACTGTTTGTGGGGGACAGGAGGCGGGGAGGTGTGGAGGACTCCCTGGTCCTGAATGGGGGTCACTGAGCCTGGGAGTCATTTTGGACTCACAGCTGTCCATGGAGCCACAGGTTAATTCTGTGTCCAGGGCGGCTGTCTACCAGCTCCATCTGGTACGCAGGCTGAGACCCTACCTGCCCACAGACTGTCTCACCAGAGTGGTGCATGCTCTAGTTATCTCCCGCTTGGACTACTGCAATGCGCTCTACGTGGGGCTACCTTTGAAGGTGACCCGGAAACTGCAATTAATCCAGAATGCGGCAGCTAAACTGGTGACTGGGAGTGGCTGCCGAGACCACGTAACACCGGTCCTAAGAGACCTACTGAAATGTACTCGGAGTCGAGAGTGAATTTCATTGTGGATTGACTTCTGCCTGCAGCCTGATTGCAGAAGCAGTAGGCACAGAGGGGCGCCCCGAGGCTGGAAGGACACCGGAACCAGAGCTACAACCTAGTGGTTCAGTGGCGCCAGACCAGACAGCCCTGGCACAGCCAGCAGCCTCGGAACACGAGCCAGAACCAGAACCCCTGACCAAGGAACACCCCAGGCCACAACGCACACGGAGGCGGCCAGCAGACCTTGGGGACTACGAATGCAACTTCCCGGGCAGGACTGGAACTTAGAGGGGAGGGGTGTTATGTACTGAGCTGAATCCTAGAACAATAGGATTCAGAATCAGCGGGAGCTACCCAATCCAACTCCAGGTGGAAGTGAATCCGCAACCTGATTGGTCTGCTGGAGCAGCCAATCAGGCGGCTGGCAGAAGTGAATCTGCTACCTGATTGGCCTGTAGGAGCAGCCAATCAGGCTGCAGGCAGAAGTCAATCCATAATATAATTGGCCCACAGGTGTAGCCCTGAAGTAGCCAATCACGCAAGGCCCATTGTGTAAATAATGTATATAAGCAGATGGTTTGGGGAAAAGAGCCATTCGTCTTCTCTTCTCCTCCTTGATGACTATGAGCTGAATAAAGAGCATGAAATTCACTCTTGACTCCGAGTATATTTCACTGGCGACGAAGGTGGGATCCTGCTGAGCTGACCGCCACCACGCACTGCACCGCAGCACCGCCACCTGCTGCACCGCTGCATCGCACCGTGCATCCAGGCTTCAGCTCCAGGACCCAAGGAACCCAGAATGGCAACCGACAGCAGCTTCTCGCCATTCAAACCAGCATCAGGAGACTGGGAAGGGTACGCCGCCCGTTTCAACTTCCTCCTGCAAGCGAAAGAAGTCACCAACGATGCCATGAAGAGGGCGACATTCTTCAGCGTCTGTGGAGAGGAGACGTTTGAAATCGCCCGGGCTCTCCTTGCACCTAGAGATGTCGCTACCGTCTCTTACAAAACAATAATGGAACGGCTGAAGGAGCACTTCTCACCACAGCCCTCGGTGGTAGCTTGCCGAAATGCCTTCTACGCAAAGCGGCAAGCCCCGGGGGAAACCATAACTGGGTTTGTGACCTCCCTCCGCCAAGCCGCCCGGTTATGCAACTTCTCAGAATTGGAGAACATGCTTCGTGACCGCCTCGTCGGTGGCCTGAGGGACGAGATGTTGCAACGACGCCTCTACGCCAAAAAAGACCTCACGTTCCAGATTACTCTGGAGGAAGCCCTGGCAACCGAAGCCGCCGAGAGGTCAACGCAAGAGGCACGACCGGCCCCGCCATCCCAACCGAGGGTCTACCACGAAGACCTCACCGACGAATCCGAATCTGACAGGGAGGAAGTACACCGAGTACAGCGGCGCACTCAAGCAGCACACACACCACAGCAGCCTCGACGAGAAGGAGGGAACTGTGCAAGCTGCGGGGAGAACCACGAGAGGAGGACCTGTCGTTTCCGCAACGCAGAGTGCAGGCAGTGCAGAAAATTGGGACACATCGCCCGGGTGTGTCGGGCTCGACTCACCCGTCGACAAGCATCAGATGACCGACCCAGGAGCCCCAGGTCACACGGCACCATGCACCAAGGCAACTCGACGGAGATCACGGACTACCAGGTATTCCAGTTGCCCCATCCCAGCACAGAGAAAATTTATATAGAGGTACAGATAGAGGGAGCCCCATGCCGCATGGAGCTGGACACGGGTTCAACTCTATCCATAATCTCGGCCCGAACATTAAGGGAACTGTGCCCTAATGGGGGTCCCAAACTAAGGCCGGCCCCATTCACCCTCCGGGACTTCCAGAAACGTAAGGTCCCTACTATGGGGGTGGGGACCTTCAGGGTGCAATATCGAGGGCGAAAGCAACAATTGGACTTGCTGGTAGTTAAGGGCCCCTACGTTAGCTTACTGGGACTGGCATGGTTTGGACCTCTGGGGCTAGCCGTTACCGGGGTGAACCGCACTAGCTTACAAGTGGACGTGGACGCCATATGCAAAGAGTTTCCAGGGGTTTTCGATGGGGCATTGGGACGATATACAGGACCCCCCATTGCCCTACAGCTGGACCCCGCTGTACGACCCATCAGGCACAAGGCCCGCCGGGTCCCGTTCGCCCTGAAACCCCGCATAGACGAGGAATTGGACCGGCTCGTGGAGCAAGGAGTGCTGGAGCCGGTGCCCAACGCCCCCTGGGAAACTCCAATTGTCACACCCGTCAAGCCTAACGGTTCGGTCCGCATCTGTGCAGACTACAAATGCACCATAAACAAGGCTCTCACGGCCCATGCATACCCAGTGCCAGTGGTCAGCCATGTCCTCGCCACCCTGGCTGGGTCAAAAATCTTTGGCAAACTGGACTTGGCCCAAGCGTATCAACAGTTGCCTGTGGACGAAGCCACAGCAGAGGCTCAGACGATTGTGACGCACAGAGGGGCATTCAGAGTTAAGCGGCTGCAATTTGGCGTTAGCGTGGCACCAGGCATATTCCAGAATCTAATGGACTCTCTCCTTAAAGGGATTCCTGGCGTCACCCCCTTCTTCGATGATGTACTGATCGCCGGGCCCACACCAGAGGAATTTGAGGACCGCCTCCGCTCCGTCCTGCACCGTTTCCAGACGGCGGGCCTCAAGGTGAAGCGGGAAAAGTGTTTACTGGGAGTGCCGCAGGTGGACTTTCTGGGATTTAAGGTGGACGCAGAAGGGGTCCATCCAACCGGTGACAAGGTACGGGCCATTTGTGAGGCCCCAGCGCCCAAGAGCAAGCCCGAACTTCAGTCATTCTTGGGACTATTGAACTTTTACCATGCCTTCCTTCCCCATAAGGCAGCGGTAGCGGAGCCCCTACACAGACTCCTAGATAAAAGGGCCCCTTGGGTGTGGGGCCAGCGACAAAAGGCCGCATTCCAGGCAGTGAAGGACTTGCTCGTCTCGAACTCGGTCTTAGCACACTTCGACGAGAGGCTGCCAGTGGTGCTGGCATGCGACGCCTCTCCCTATGGCATCGGCGCTGTCCTGGGACACCAACTCCCGGATGGAAGAGAGGTGCCGGTGGCATACTTCTCCCAGACGCTTGCTGCAGCCGAACGAAACTACTCACAGATTGACAAGGAGGGTCTGGCAATCGTGAAGGGCGTAAAAAAATTCCATGATTTCTTGTACGGGCGGCCCTTTACCATAGTGACTGACCACAAGCCGTTGCTTGGCCTGTTTGCCCCTGAGAAGCAGACCCCCCAAGTGTTGTCTCCACGTGTCCTCAGGTGGTCAATTTTCCTTGCCGGCTACCAGTATGCACTAATCCACCGCCCTGGGAAGGCGATGGGCCACGCAGACGCCCTCAGCAGGCTACCACTACCAGAAACAGGCCCCGACCCAGCGCCTGCGCAAGAGGTTATGACCCTGGAGCTGCTTCCCGACCGACCCATTCAGGCACAAGAAGTTGCGCACCATTCCACAAAAGATAGGGTCATCTCCCGGGTCCTGGACTGGGTGTGGCGAGGATGGCCCAGCAGCAGCCCCGGGCCAGAATTCGCTGGCTACACAAACCGCAAACATGAACTGTCGGCCCACAAGGGGTGCCTGTTATGGGGAAGCAGGGTTGTTGTTCCCCAGCCCCTCCGCAAAAGGGTCCTCACAGCCCTACACGAGACACACCCAGGGGTAGTGAGGATGAAGGCCCTTGCCAGGAGTTATGTGTGGTGGCCGGGGATTGACAGAGAGATAGAGGCCTGGGTCCAACACTGCCAGACCTGCCAAGAATCCCGCCCGGATCCCCCAAGGGCCCCAGTCCAGCCCTGGGAGTCCGCCCGACATCCATGGTCACGCTTGCACGTGGACTTCGCTGGCCCCTTCCAGGGAAAAACATTCTTCATAGTGGTGGATTCCTACACCAAATGGCTGGAGGTCGCACTGGTACCATCCACTTCTACGGCGGCAGCCATCCGGGTACTACGTAAGCTGTTTGCGACCCACGGGCTCCCTGACACCCTCGTCTCGGACAATGGAACCGCATTCACGTCAGAGGAGTTCCAGACCTTCACAGCGCAGAACGCCATCCGCCACATCCGCTCAGCACCATTCCACCCTGCCACCAATGGCCAAGCGGAGCGCATGGTGCGGACCACCAAGGACAGCCTCCGCCGCATGACACAAGGGGACTGGGAATACCGCCTTGCCGCATTTCTTCTAGCACAGCACAGCACCCCAAGCACAACGACGGGCCGGAGCCCAGCTGAATTACTAATGGGCCGGCGCCTTGCAACTAGACTGGACCGACTTCACCCCGACAGAGCTCAGGATGAGGTAGTGGTGGGGAAAGGCAGGAACCCCCGGACATTTGTGGCCCAGGACCCAGTGTATGCAAAGAATTTTGGGGCAGGCCCAGCATGGGTACCCGCCACAGTCACCAAGGTGACCGGTCCCGTGTCGTACGAGGTACTAACGGAAGGGGGGCAATGTTGGCGCCGCCACTGCGACCAGCTACGACGACGATTCCCAGGAGGAACCCGGGAGGAGAGCGGGACAGAGGGGTCCCAAGGGGACAGCAGGGCAGTGAGGCCTGTAGAGCGAGAGGGGTGGGCAGGGGAAGCAGAAGCAGTAGGCACAGAGGGGCGCCCCGAGGCTGGAAGGACACCGGAACCAGAGCTACAACCTAGTGGTTCAGTGGCGCCAGACCAGACAGCCCTGGCACAGCCAGCAGCCTCGGAACACGAGCCAGAACCAGAACCCCTGACCAAGGAACACCCCAGGCCACAACGCACACGGAGGCGGCCAGCAGACCTTGGGGACTACGAATGCAACTTCCCGGGCAGGACTGGAACTTAGAGGGGAGGGGTGTTATGTACTGAGCTGAATCCTAGAACAATAGGATTCAGAATCAGCGGGAGCTACCCAATCCAACTCCAGGTGGAAGTGAATCCGCAACCTGATTGGTCTGCTGGAGCAGCCAATCAGGCGGCTGGCGGAAGTGAATCTGCTACCTGATTGGCCTGTAGGAGCAGCCAATCAGGCTGCAGGCAGAAGTCAATCCATAATATAATTGGCCCACAGGTGTAGCCCTGAAGTAGCCAATCACGCAAGGCCCATTGTGTAAATAATGTATATAAGCAGATGGTTTGGGGAAAAGAGCCATTCGTCTTCTCTTCTCCTCCTTGATGACTATGAGCTGAATAAAGAGCATGAAATTCACTCTTGACTCCGAGTATATTTCAGTAGCTCCCGCTGATTCTGAATCCTATTGTTCTAGGATTCAGCTCAGTACATAACACCTACATTGGCTCCCAGTACATTTCCAAGCACAATTCAAAGTGTTGGTGCTGACCTATAAAGCCCTAAACGGCCTCAATCCTGTATACCTGAAGGAGCGTCTCCCCCCCCCATTGTTCAGTCCGGACACTGAGATCCAGCGCCGAGGGCCTTCTGGCGGTTCCCTCACTGCGAGAAGCAAAGCTACAGGGAACCAGGCAAAGGGCCTTCTCGGTAGTGGCGCCCGCCCTGTGGAACGCCCTCCCATTGGAGGCCAAGGAGATAAACAACTACCTGACATTTAGAAAACACCTAAAGGCAGCCCTGTTTAGGGAAGTTTTTAATCTGTGATATTGTAATGTATTTTGGTATTTGTTGGATGCCGCCCAGAGCGGTGGGGGAAACCCAGCCAGATGGGCGGAGTATAAATAAATAATAATAATAGCCACTGATAACCCCTCTCCATGAATTTGTCTAACCTTCTTTTAAAGCTACCTGAGCTAGTGGCCATCACTGCCTCCTGTTGGAGATAGTTCCGTAGTTTAACTATGCATTGCCTGTAGAAGTCCTTTCTTTTATCTGTCTTGAATCTTCCAACGAAGTCAACAGCCAAGCTCCAAAAGGAAGTACAAATCCTGGTCGTCAGCATTGCTTAATACACATAACAGAGAAAATAAAACAGCATTTATTAAACAGGGGGAAATTGCTTTTCCTTAAAAGGTCCCTTCGCACCTTTCCTCCAGCCACTCAGCTGCTAGATCTCTAGGCCACCTTGATCCTTAGAAACTGTAAACTGCAGGTAGTTAACCCATAGCATTCACCATGCAGGATTCCAGTTCATCTGGTGGGAGCTGTTAGGGCACAGTGACTGCCTTCTGGCTGGTGGAAAACTCCCGAGACAGCAATATGACACTCCTTTATCCTCCAGGCTTGGCCTTGGGTCTTGTTTATGCTTCATCCTTTTGGACTGTTGTTATCCTTGGAGAGAGCTCTCGTCTGAGGGCATGGAAGATCTGTGCCTCATGGGTTTTCCCCTCTGGGTTTATGCAATGATCGCTGACTGGAAAGCCACTCCTGCAGCGCAGCACAAGGAAAGCAGGACAGCAAACAACAACTGGGACACCTGCGGTATGCGAAAGTTTTAGGACTGTAGCAGAAAGCGAATGGGAGGCGAAGCAATCTGTCCCCTGCCGAAACTTTTGCTAAAAGCGAAACTGCGTATAACCACCCGAACACCATCATGACCACAAGTAATCACGAGGGCACAATAAACTTGCTGCACTTGTGTGACTCACCTGTTGACTACTTGCTCAACCCAACAAGGCACTAAAGTTCAACACTCCTTGCCAGCTGGCTGGAGCACACAGTTCCACCTCAAGACCTTTCAAAGGTCAGAGCAGCTTCCGCCAGTCCTGCTCCTCCCACCTAACCACTCTGGCCCTAGAGTAGACCCAAGCCTTGGATGTCAACACAGCCCAGTTGGGCCATTGGGTTCCTCAACTGAAAGTCTCTTATCTCTGTCTCACTCTCAGCTTTAGAAGCTAGAGGCCACTCAGGCAATTCCTTCAGAGGCCCGACTAATACCGGTACATCTTTCTATTTATTCGCTACATTTACATCTCACTTCCCTTCCACCAGAGACCTCGAGGTGACCCATGCTGGGTTCCCCCTGTGGCTTCTTCCATTCAGTGACGGGCTGATGAGGTGCCTCCAGGCTATGATTCAGTCCTCTGGATCCAAGAGCACTTCCAGGTCCCAGAACTGGGTACAGTGGTACCTCTACTTACGAATAACTCTACTTACAAATTTTTCTACTTACGAATGGAGCTCCGTCCGCCATCTTGGATGCAGTTTAGATAGGATTTTTTCTACTTACAAATTTTTAGATAGGGTTGCTTCGACTTACGAATTTTTTCTCTCAATGCATTCCTATGGGATTCGACTTACAATTTTTTTTGACTTACAAATGTGTGTTCGGAACGCATTAAATTCATAAGTAGAGGTACCACTGTACTGAGAATGATTATTTGATTCCCCCACCTCTCTCACACACACAGCAACATGTACAATCCAGGTAGTATTGTATAGCCAAGACTGCAGCATTAAGTAACCAAGACAAAAGCTCTGGATCTGTTCAAATGATATACCTGATTAGGCACTGTACCCAAGTAAGTTTGTTACGAGGTGCATGTCTAGCACTCATATTCCTACATACACTACCAAGAGTTGTAGGACCTTTTGCTAGAGTTATAGTGCGTGTTTGTTATGTACCGTATATGTGTTTCCCCCCCTTAACCTTACCCCAAAAAGCTCACTCACACAAGGGATAAAGAAAGGTCGGCTTAGTTCCCTGATGAGAATGCTCCTAAGCAGTTAATTGCTATAAATGAAACTGTACTCTCAGAAGCATATATGCATATAAATTTGATTGCCCTGGGGAAGAGAGAGTAATAATAATAATAATAATAATAATAATAATAATAATAATAATAATAGTGATGAAATTGACAGCATATATACATGCTGCTTCAGAGAGCAAAGCTACAGTAGAAGCAGGCAGCAACTTGCACGCTAGAGACACAGCTTGATCTAAAGAGGACAAGGAGGTTCCTTGTCAAAAGCTTAAAGAGAGAATGTGTGACATTTGACACAGACTCACGCTAAAAGTACAGCAAGAAGGGAAAAGGGGAGCGGATACCTGAAGCAAAGCTGCCAGGCTGGTCCTTGAGAGCACAGAGTGAAAAGAGGTCCATGTTGGAGCTGTTAGAGCTGACCAACCATTGAAAATCATCATCATCATCATCATTTTATTTGTATGCTGCCTTTTTCCACAGTTAAAACAATGCTCAAGGCGGCTTACAATATGAAAAGATTTACATAATTCCAAATATAGCAAAGTAGTCGTAAAAATAAACAAAACACATTAAAAACCACATAACCAAACTGAACTATTTCCACATAAAAATAAAGATACAAAAAGTTAATATCAGTTAATATCAGTAACAACCATAGCTGCCAAGTTCTCCCTTTTTTTAAGGGAAATTCCCTTATGCTGAATAGGCTTCCTCGTGAGAAAAGGGAAAACTTGGCAGCTATGGTAACAACAGCAAAAGCTCCCAACAAAATGCTGGGCAGCCCTGCCCTGGGCCAGGTGGAGGGAGGCAGGAACGGGACCCTCAGGCGCTCAGCAGGGGATCTACAGTGTTAGTACTGCTTGGGGACAATGTTAGCTTATTATGGAGAAGGGAAGGGGGTCTTTTAGATGAGTAATTCGGTAAGAACACCTTGATTATTCATTTCTTACAAGTTTGTGTCTGCTAGCTATTCTGCTTACCTGACGTTGCTGTTGTTGTTGTTGTTTAGTCATTTAGTCATGTCAGACTCTTCGTGACCCCATGGATCAGAGCACGCCAGGCACTCCTGTCTTCCACTGCCTCCCACAGTTTGGTCAAACTTGTAAGTTGAAATAATATAATGCTAGTGAGAAATGAACTGGTTACATTTGCTTGTTTCCTAAATTCTACGTTGTTTTTACTATTGTCCATGTGGAACCCACTCCTTTTACAGGAGGGGCAAATTAAACTTTGGTAACTCCATACTGCACAGTCTTAGATCAGGAAGCACTCCAGGCCTATTCAGAATAAAGACTTGTACCAGGGTCAAGACAGCCCGTTGAGGGGGAAATTTTATATTAAGTTATACCAACTTTTACTTAAAAATAAAAAAATTCCTTCAGTAGCACCTTAAAGACCAACTAAGTTTATATTTTGGTATGAGCTTTCGTGTGCATGCACACTTCTTCAGATACACTAGAAACAGAAGTGTCAGACCCTATATATATACAGAGGGTGGTGGGGGTGGGTGGGAATGGGAGATGGGCTGATGGGAGTGGTAAACCTGTAGATGGGTGTTAATGGCTGCTGATGGCAGCAATTAGTCCTGGGCTGAGGTGCTAAAGAAAGCTTGATCATGCATAATGAGATAAGAATCCGATATCTCTATTCATCCCAGGTGCTTCCATGGTTTTAAGCTTGGTAATGATTTCCAATTCAGCAACTTCCCTTTCCAGTCTGTTCCTGAAATTTCTCTGTAATAAAACAGCTGCTTTGAGATCTTGTATAGAATGTCCTGGGAGATTGAAGTGTTCTCCTACTGGTTTTTCATCTTCTAACATTGTGTATGCCATCAAATGCCAACGGTGCCCTTCAGCTCTCTATATTGGACAAACAGGCCAAACCCTACGCCAAAGGATAAATGGACATAAATCTGACATCAGGAACCATAAGACTGAAAAACCAGTAGGAGAACACTTCAATCTCCCAGGACATTCTATACAAGATCTCAAAGCAGCTGTTTTATTGCAGAGAAATTTCAGGAACAGACTGGAAAGGGAAGTTGCTGAATTGGAAATCATTACCAAGCTTAAAACCATGGAAGCACCTGGGATGAATAGAGATATCGGATTCTTATCTCATTATGCATGATCAAGCTTTCTTTAGCACCTCAGCCCAGGACTAATTGCTGCCATCAGCAGCCATTAACACCCATCTACAGGTTTACCACTCCCATCAGCCCATCTCCCATTCCCACCCACCCCCACCACCCTCTGTATATATATAGGGTCTGACACTTCTGTTTCTAGTGTATCTGAAGAAGTGTGCATGCACACGAAAGCTCATACCAAAATATAAACTTAGTTGGTCTTTAAGGTGCTACTGAAGGAATTTTTTTATTTTGCTTCGACTCAGACCAACACGGCTACCTACCTGTAACTACAACTTTTACTTGTGACATTATCTACAGAAATGAACCATGTACAAAGCTGAGATCGGCATGCACACCCATGCAGGCTGGTTGAATGTGTACGCAAAAGGTGGCTCTGCCATCCTTTTGGGGAAAAAAAACATTGTGTGTGGCCTGAGAAGTCTGCCATGGCTGTGAGAGGGTTCCCATGACTAGCCCCACAAGTGAGAAGCTGGAGCAAGCGAGGTGAACCCTACGATGCTCAGGAGGCCAGCATGCTCTTGTCTTGGCCTCACAGCCGCATCTCCTCTTCCTAATCATCTGCAGAGTCATTGCTTACAGCCAGATCTTCTCCCTCCTTCCAAGCAGACCCTTCCAGCCCAGTGAATGCTCGTAGGCTGACGCCGGGCTTCTGAGGCCGCTGGCTACTGATCTTGAGGCCTGTTGGGTGAAGTGGGAGCGTCCGTGGGGCTCAGGACATGGCTGGATGCGTGGTAGGAGAGGGGAGCCCTGAGCTGAGGCTCTCCTTCAGGCTGTCTTAGGACTCTTGCAGGTCCTTCCTCAGTGGTGCTGGGCTCCTCCAGATCCTCCTGCCTCTTTCCCAAACGAGGCCTCCCCTCCCTGGGTCAGGAAAGGTGGGTGATGCTCACCTGCTGCCAAGCAGCAGGGACTGTTCCCTCCAGATCAGGGTTGGCCCCAATACATTTTGCCTCCTTTACCACCACCTGAGGTGACTGGAGGTGGCCTGGGGGGCAGTGGCGAAGCTGCATGCTCCGCTACCGGGGGCAGAGAGCAGGCGAGGGTGTGATGCACCGTCTGTGAGGGTGTGATTCTCCGTCTGTGGGGGCGTGGCGCTTGGCGCGTGTGGGGGTGGGCAGTGCATGTCCGGGGGGGGGGCTGCTGCAATGGCACCCTACCGGAATAGTGGTGCCGGGTGCGGTCCGCTCCCTCCACACCCTTTTTCCTCTGCCAGAGCTGGGGGGCATGCGGGGAGAAAAAAAGAGAGGCTGGAGAGTAGCAGGAAGTGGCAGAGGGAACTCCCCACCCCAAGGGATAACTGGGGTGGTGGGCAGGGGCTACTATCTGCAGCCAGAGGAGGAGGAGCAAAAGCACACAAGGATGCTCCTCTTTTTTTAAAATGAAAAATAAAATGTTGGAAATACAGCGGGGGGGGGGAAGGGTTCAGCAAAATTTAGATTGGGACAGAGCAGGAGTGGGGTGAGGGGGAATTGTGCTAATTTTATTGGCTGGTAAAACAGGGTTTGAACTCGGAAAGTATCAAGGAGCTGGCTGAAATCTCTGGAGACACCGATTCCAAGGAAAGGGGGTAGATTTAGTTTAGAGAGTGGGAATAAAAAGGGGGTAAAAGATTTTGAAAATTAGTTTGAATATTTTTGGGTAAAAGGGTAGAGAATATTGGGTAATTAAGGTAAAGAGAAGTATGAAGGGTTAATGGTTAAAAAGAAGTTATAATATAGAAGAAAGAATGTAATCTTAAGAGTTGGAAACTGCAATAATTAGTGAATTATAAAGAACTCAAGGAAGGGGAATGAGGAAGTCCGAAATGTTTAGATCTGAAATTGAAAAATATAATTATGTCTTTTTATTATCTTTATGGGTTTTTTCTTTTCATTTTTTCTTCACCCTTTTATATAAATTGATTAAGAATTATCTATAAATAAGAGAGCTAAGATGTATTTTTATGATGTTTAGTTAAGATTCTGGAAATGCTATGAGTTAATCATAAAAGAATGGAAACGAAGATAAGTGAAGAAGAATGAAGAAACAAGACGTGATGATATTGTTCTATATCTTTGTATTTTTTTCCCCTTAAAGTTTTTGTCTTTTCTTTTTGTAATTTTTTTTTCTTTTTTTTCTTTTTCTCTCTTTTTATGTAAAACCCAATAAAAATTATTATTTTTTTAAAAAAAGGATGCTCCTTTTTTCAGATCTGCCACCCCTCCCAGCCTACCACCTGAAGCGACGGCCTCCGTGAGGCTAATGGGTGGGCCGGTCCTACTCCAGCTCCCCTGGGGCAAGAACATTTGCCTCTCCTGCCCTTGGAATGCAGGACTTGTGCAGCAGCTCTGACACAGGAAGAGCTCTTGATGCTTGGGAAGCAAATGGCTCAGAAGGGCAGGCCCCCAAGCTGTCCTTAGGCCTTGAGGCACTTAGCCACAGATGGTGGGTAACCGTGGCGCAAGCTGCACTACAGAGCCCAGAGCAGTCTGTTCTCAAATAGCTCCACCAATGCACAGAGGGTATCCAGTAATGTATGTCCGCTTATCCAGGTAACTGGGAGAAACATCTACAGAATCAGATGAACAGAATGGTGATCACAGTGTGGCAGCAACCTTACCCTGGGCCACTGGGGAAATTTCATGCTGCCTCACTGTTGGAAGGAACAAGAGACATGCGTGCACACACTCTGGAATCAGTTTAATCATCTCTCTAGAGGGCTTTGGAGATGGGCTGGTATAAGGGTTGCCTCTGTTAATTCTTAACTTTTTCATCGGCAGCTGCTGGTACATCTTGGGTGGGGAGGCTTTGGCTTGCAAGAGGGCAGCGAGGTCTTTGCAGTCCTTTCTCCCTGGGCAGGCGAAGTCTCACCTTGGAAGGACATGCTCACATGCGCTGGGGTTGCGCAACTAGGCTCATTAAGCCCTGTGACTCGGGACATGCGAACTCCTCGAGGCTGAACGGTGGAAACCTAAGTACCCAGTTGCCCCTCGTGTGAGGCATGTCCCCTTTGAAGGAAGGATGGGCACGTGTAATCACAGCAGGGCAATTTCTGGTGACCTCTGGGGATTAAAAAGCTACTGGCATCATGCTGGAGGCAGAGGTGGGAGCCAAGAAAATGATAATCGCCCGCGTCCTGTGGAATGCTCTGCCAGGAGAGATTCAGCATGTGCTTTCTGTTTCAACTACGGACTTTTCTATTCCATCAGGTTTATGCAGGCAATTAAGAATGCATCCTTCCATAATCGTTCACTGATTTAAATTTTTATACAGTTTCTAGCAGGGTTGCCATATTTCAAGAGGTTATAATCCAGACACAAAAGTTGTGAGCTCTTTAAAGGAAGTTCAGCCATACGTCCAGATTATCCCAGACACTCCAGCGATTTCTGCCCGGATGCTGCTTTCGACTGCCATTTTCCGGGTATGTCTGGGGAATTATGGACATATGGCAACCCTATTTTACCGTATGGTTTTACGTTTAATTGTTGAAAGCTGCTTTGCTTTTTCAGAGGGGAAATACAGCAAAAGCAGGACGCAGGAAGTGCCTAGTGTCTGGCCCAGAAGGTCTTGCAAGTTAGCGAGCCCAATTGCTGGAATCCACAAGGGGCAGAGAGAATTCTCTTGTGCTTGAGTCAGGTCTCCCATGGGCATGTGGTTAGCCACTGTGAGAACAGGATGCCATTGTTCTGATCCAGCAGGTCCTCCTTATGAGCAACCAGAGAGGTGATCAGGCGACTCTACACATGGATATCAGCAAATTAAAAGACACCTGCTTCTTGGGAGAAAAGCAATGACAAACCTAGACAGCATCTTAAAAAGCAGAGACATCACCTTGCCTACAAAGGTCCGTATGGTTAAAGCTATGGTTTTCCCAGTAGTGATGTATGGAAGTGAGAGCTGGACCATAAAGAAGGCTGATCGCCGAAGAATTGATGCTTTTGAATTATGGTGCTGGAGGAGACTCTTGAGAGTCCCATGGACTGCAAGAAGATCAAACCTATCCATTCTTAAGGAAATCAGCCCTGAGTGCTCACTGGAAGGACAGATCATGAAGCTGAGGCTCCAATACTTTGGCCACCTCATGAGAAGAGAAGAATCCTTGGAAAAGACCCTGATGTTGCGAAAGATGGAGGGCACTAGGAGAAGGGGACGACAGAGGGCGAGATGGTTGGACAGTGTTCTCGAAGCTATGAACATGAGTTTCACCAAACTGCGGGAGGCAGTGCAAGACAGGAGTGCCTGGCGTGCTCTGGTCCATGGGGTCACGAAGAGTCGGACACGACTAAACAACTAAACAACTAAACAACTAAACAATATTATTATTATTATTATTATTATTATTATTATTATTATTATTATTATTATTATCATCATCTGAGTGTTTCCCCCCGACACTGAAGCAGGTTTCTAGGCTAGGGTGTGGGACCTAAACCCTTAAAAAAGTAACAACCACCACCCTAAGCAATATAGCTATCTCTGATCAAAGCCCTATCTCTTCAGACCACAAAAGAAAATTCTGTAGCTCAGGATGCAAAAGCTCCATCCTGCAAAGGCCAGTTTCTTGTTCCCACCAGTGTTTCCAGCCTCCTTTCCTCTTGAGACTGGAGCAAAACACCTACCCTCATCTCCAGACAAGAGGCCCTTTCATGAGTCACCGTGGAGCTGCTTTTCCAAGCTTGGTTTGGGTCGCATTCGGTTGCCTCCTTCTGGCTGTGTGGGAGTAATGAGGCTGGCACAGATGAGGCAGAGTCAGCTGTGGAACCAGCTAAGTTATGGCTCCTCTGGGCTCCTGCCACACTGTTTTGGAGGCAACCTCTGCTCTGGCCTCCAGCTGTGCTGCCTTTGGAAGTCACCTGTGAATTCGCCCTCAATATCTCTGGTGCCTTCCGCTTTCAATTGCACAAACAATATAGGGTTCAAGGTGGGAGGACTTTGCGTGAATAAGATGAGCCTGTTGGATCAGGCCCAAGGGCAGGCATCCCCAAACTGTGGCCCTCCAGATGTTTCGGCCTACAACTCCCATGATCCCTAGCTAACAGGACTAGTGGTCGGGGAAGATGGGAATTGTAGTCCAAAACATCTGGAGGGCCAAAGTTTGGGGATGCCTGCCCAAGGGAGCCCATCTAGGCCAGGATCCTGTTCTCACAGTGGTCAAACAGATGCCCCAATGGGAAACCAGCAAGCAGGATTTGAGCACAAGAGTGATCTCCTCTCCTTTAGTTTCCAACAACTGGTATTCAGAAGTATTGCTGCCTCCGACTTTGGAGGCAGAGCATAGCCATTGTGGCTTGTAGCCATCCATAGCCCTCTCCTCCATTAATTTGTCTAATCCTCTTTTAACGTCATCCAAGTTGGTGGCCATCACTGCCTCCTGTGGGAGCAAGTACCATAGTTTAACTGTGTGCTGTGTGGAGAAGTCCTTTCTTTTATCTGTCTTAAGATTCATTGGATATCCATGAGTTCTAGTGAATAAATGAGGGCAAATATGACAAGCAGGATATATATATCTGGTTATGGTCTGGATTTTGAAGCAACAATTGCCTTTACTCCCCATTTTGGCACCTCACACTTAAGACGCGCATAGCATTACTCTGCAATGTATGTTCTGATAAGCCTCCAAACTACATCCTGGACCAAGAAAGAAAATTTGTCAATCAATGAGGAGGAGGAAGGATAGGGGATAGCAGAGGCAGGTTGTTGATGTTGTTGTTTAGTCGTTTAGTCGTGTCCGACTCTTCGTGACCCCATGGACCAGAGCACGCCAGGCACCCCTGTCTTGCACTGCCTCCCGCAGTTTGGTCAAACTCATGTTTGTAGCTTCGAGAACACTGTCCAACCATCTCGTCCTCTGTCGTCCCCTTCTCCTAGTGCCCTCAATCTTTCCCAACACCAGGGTCTTTTCCAGGGAGTCTTCTCTTCTCATGAGGTGGCCAAAGTATTGTAGCCTCAGCTTCACGATCTGTCCTTCCAGTGAGCACTCAGGGCTGATTTCCTTCAGAGTGGATAGGTTTGATCTTCTTGCAGTCCATGGGACTCTCAAGAGTCTCCTCCAGCACCATAATTCAAAAGCATCAATTCTCCGGCGATCAGCCTTCTTTATGGTCCAGCTCTCACTTCCATACATCACTACTGGGAAAACCATAGCTTTAACTATACGGACCTTTGTAGGCAAGGTGATGTCTCTGCTTTTTAAGATGTTGTCTAGGTTTGACATTGCTTTTCTCCCAAGAAGCAGGCGTCTTTTAATTTCGTGACTGCTGTCACCATCTGCAGTGATCAAGGAGCCCAAGAAAGTAAAATCTCTCACTGCCTCCATTTCTTCCCCTTCTATTTGCCAGGAGGTGATGGGACCAGTGGCCAAGATCTTGGTTTTTTTGATGTTGAGCTTCAGACCATATTTTGCGCTCTCCTCTTTCACCCTCATTAAAAGGTTCTTTAATTCCTCCTCACTTTCTGCCATCAAGGTTGTGTCATCTGCATATCTGAGGTTGTTGATATTTCTTCCTGTAATCTTAATTCCGTCTTGGGATTCATCTAGTCCAGCCTTTCGCATGATGAATTCTGCATCATGCGAAAGGCTGGACTGGCAGAGGCAGGTGGGGACTTCCAAATATCCGAGAGAGGGAAATGGCAAGCCTTAAAAAGCAGGGTTCAAATTGCCTGTCTGGATCTCTCACAAAGCATCTATCTGAAGGGTAAAGCTCAAATGTGGGTGGTTTTTTTTTTTTTTTTGCATATGGCATTTTATTTCTTATACAAATATTGAGCTCCATCAGTACATGCAAATATCTGGCTCATTTAAGACTATATAGAACCTTTATTCTCAATAATGATGGACCTCACAGGTGAAGCATGCTGCTATTTTTTATAAATTGTATTCGTAATGCTTTACAGTTTAAATTTCTGATTCTTTGTTTTCTTTCTTTCTTGTTATGTTTGTACTTGTTTGTCAACAATTACCGTAAATAACTTTTTAAATAGCCACCCAAAAAAGTTTTTGGAACTTTGTGGTCCAGTGCACCTCAGGCTCCCTTCAGCAGCATAATTCGCATGGCTGTGCCTGCAAATCCACTTGGCAAGTGTGGAAAGTTCTTGTAAGACTCCATCCAAAGAAGGAGGAAGATGTTTGCTCAAAAGAATCGGATTAAAAGGTAAAAGAAACTGAAAAGGCAGGTTCTATCTGCTGGGCATGTCTGGAGCACATGATATATGCGTGTGGGCAAAATAAACATGCTCTGTGTCTGTGGCCTGGCTCTGTTACACAGGGGTAGGAAATTACACCACGAGGGATGGAAGAAAAAAGCCAGTCTGTTCCCCAATGTCTCCTGGCCCTCCGGCTGCCCTTCCTCCCAAAGCCACAATGACTTGCCAGCCCACTGTGGCGCACGCCCTGCAGGGATAAAAACAGGATCCTCTTCCTCCCACAGGTCTGGCCTGGCACCATGGCAGTGACACCGGCTATGGCAAGACATTAATGGGAGGAAGAGGAGAGAGACAGAGAAAGAAAGAAAGAAAGAAAGAAAGAAAGAAAGAAAGAAAGAAAGGAAGGAAGGAAGGAAGGAAGAAAGAAAGAAAGAAAGGCCCCTGTGGAAATAAAACCTAGTGTCTCATCACTGGTGTGCCGGGAGGGCATTCTACAAACAGCATTCGGAAATTGCAGAAAGCACAAATAAGCATTCATTTCCTACAAGAGAGACAGAAAACTGGAGCGCCCCCCCCCAAGACCACCATTTTTTACATTTATCTCGTTTTATGCGGAAGCCGAAAAAGTGCCTCGGCAAGACACAACGAATAAAAACATTTAAAAACCGGGGTGGGGGCACCCCTGAGCAAACGGCGAGTGGAAGGTCGCCCTCCGAGCCCCTCTCCCAAGCTGGGAGGGGTTCCCTTTCCCCCACCCCAAGCCTCTTCCACGCGGGAGAGTCGCTGGCCAAGGCGCCCCCTGGCGGGGTTTCTACCCACTGCACCTTCCCGGGAGGGGCGCCTGCGCGGGAGGCCCCTCCGGTGCGGGGGCGTGGCCTCCTTCGGGGGTGTGGCGGGAGAGAGAGCACTCTCTCTCACTCTCCCGCGCGCGCATTCTCTTGTCTAGTCCCGCGCAGGAAGTGACTGGGCGGGCGCGGCTCCGCCCTCCTCGAGGGACCAGCTATAAGTAGGAGCGGCCCTCGCGCCTTCCGAGACAGAGCCGAGTGCGCACGAGGTCGGGCGTCAGTGCTGTCGGCGCCGCTGATTGGCCAAGGCGGGCACAGACGCCAGCGGGGGAAGGGAGAGGAGCAGCCGGCGACGCGACGACACTCCGGGCAGCAGCCGCTCGGACCAGACTAGCTGAGGGGACTCTGCCGGCGTCGCCACTCCTACGGGCCCACTCGGTGAGTCGGAAGCCTGAGGCGGAGAGAAAGAGCGGGCGAGCGGGCCGGCCCGGAGCCCGCATGGGCGGTTCTTCCTCCTCCGGGTTTCCCTCAGGCGGGAGCGGCCGTTACGTGCAGGCGGGAAACGCGGAGCGGGAAGGCGGGTCTGCCGGGCGCTCTCGGCCTTCACAGAGGAGGCACCCGGGAGAGGAGGGGGAGGGGTTCGACCCCCCCCGGAGGGAAAGGGAGTGAGCGAGCCTCCGCCTCGGACTCCCCGCCTCAGGACAGGCCGGTGACCTTGGCGCGGGCGGGCGGCATGGCTGCTTGGGTGGCCGGCCGGCCTCTTTGTCCCGCGCGGAACCCGGCTCAGCGCCGCCCTCGGCGTGGGGAGGAAGCATTGAGAGCCTGGCCGGGGTGAGGGGCTCCCCCTGGAGTCGGCCAGTGGGCAGAGGCGGCCCTCTCTCTGATGTTTGTGGGGTTCCTAGTCCATCAGGCTCAGTATTGCCTCAGCCGTGGCTCTCTAGGGCTTGAGGCAGGGAATCTCCTCTTCCTACCTGGTCTACGGACCTTCCACGTGGTGGGCGGCATGGGCTGACTGACACAAGGCTTTTCTTCTTTTCTCTCCACCCGATCCAATCTCCTTCCAGGATGAGAGATCCCTGGTTGCCGCCTCCTTCTTCGCACAGACGTCCTTCTTCCTCTTTCGCAGCAGGATGGCGGACCAGGCAGCTCCCCTGAGCATCTCTTTCAGCCAAAGGAACTTGACCACAGAGACTGGCATACCCAGCTTATAGCAGTGACTTTCTGGCCCTGCAGTATTTAATTTTGTAACACTATTTATTACAGTATTTTTTATCATACCTCAGTTTTTGTTTACACATCAAAGTAACGAGTTGCTTGTTGGGAACCACCAAAGTTAGTTATCATGGAGACAACCACCGCCACTCTGAGGAGCTACATCACCACTGTCCTGAGCACCACGCCCTCAGGCCCCTTGGTGGATTTCCTCTGGATGCTGATATTAGGTTTCATCATTGCCTTCATCCTGGCATTCTCAGTGGGTGCCAATGACGTAGCAAATTCCTTTGGCACTGCTGTGGGCTCTGGGGTGGTGACCCTCCGGCAAGCCTGCATCTTGGCATCTATCTTTGAGACGGTGGGCTCCGTGTTGCTTGGAGCCAAAGTAAGCGAGACCATCCGGAAGGGGCTGATAGACGTTGAAATGTACAACAGCACCCAAGAGCTGCTCATGGCTGGCTCCATCAGTGCCATGTTCGGTGAGTAGAACATCCATTCCTTCTTGCCCTGCGCTTGGAAACTTAAAAACACTTGAATGTGGCTCACACTGTTCATGCTGGGTGTCTTGCTGTGAAATAAAACTTCAAGTACCTCAGTTGTTGCCCAAAGTCCACTTAACCACTTTGCCTTTCTTTCTTAGGCTCAGCTGTTTGGCAACTAGTGGCTTCGTTTTTGAAGCTTCCCATTTCTGGTACACATTGTATTGTCGGGGCAACAATTGGTTTCTCTCTTGTTGCCAAAGGACAGGAAGGAGTCAAGTGGTCCGAACTGCTTAAAGTTGGTAAGCAACAACCCTATGGCCATCTTTTCCTTAATAAATGCAGGCCTTGATTTCAGTATGTAATTTTAATGTGGCAACAGCGTTGTCTTAAAGTAGCAAATATTTAGTGTGTCCTTAATTCTTTTCTAGTGCTGTCCTGGTTCATCTCTCCCCTCCTTTCTGGCATCATGTCTGCTGTCCTGTTCTTCGTTGTCCGTAGGTTCATTCTTTCCAAGGTAAGTCTTCCTCCAAATAAAACCTGATGTGCATATGAGATGAATGTGGTGGGTGAGGACTCCTGAAACATGCTGCTGCCGGCATGTCAGAACTCACATTGGGAGCCATGAGGTCTAGAAGCTTAATTAACTGAAGCTGGAATGCTAATAATGGATTGCAAAATGTGCCCCCCCCCCAAGGTAGCCTACAGGCCTACTGTAATTTTTAATTTGTGTCACTCTGGACAGCATCCACTTGGCTGGACACTTGCCAAGTGTTGGCATTTTCCCTTTCCTTGGCACTGAGTACGGTGAAGAGAATTTTTTAAAAAAATTGTTTAGTGTTCTAGGCAGAACAAATGCTGTGTAAACCACAGTTTAAAACATTGCTTATGTGAAATGTAATTAAGTTTTCCCCAGCAGCAGATTCTCACATCTCTCTGAAAGATGAATTGTCTCTGTTACAGCTGTCCAGAGTCCTCTGCTGTTGAGAGGTTGTTCCTTTTCATGCAGACACATGGCTGAACAGATCTGTATTCCACAGTCTGGCCTAGACTAGATGGGAGGGGCAACAGCAAAGAGACCTGTAGTGAATTGCCACTGGCACATCAACTATGATTCTAGATTTGAGTAGCATTGTATTCATTCCAGAGGTCCAGTTTGAATTATATTGTGTTAAATCATGCTGTGATAGTTACAAAGCAATGCATTTGTAAAAGTGAGGAATTCCCCACAGAAATGTGAGCTTGAATAATGTTTCACTTATGTGGTATCACTGCAGAGGGGACCTGGGTTTACCTATTGTGAAACTCCTTGTCTTGTAGGTAGATCCTGTTCCAAATGGCTTGCGTGCATTGCCCATCTTCTATGCCTGTACAATCGGGATCAACCTTTTCTCCATTATGTACAGTGGTGCGCCTTGTAAGTAGACATTGAAACAAGAGCTTGAATTTTTATAACCCTTTATTAACTTCTCAATCAAACAAAGAATTTTACCCCTTTTGCTTTACAGGAATGACTTCTCCTAGAAGGCAGCTGGCCTGGGCCAGTTACAGAAGGCTGCAGGCTCAACCCTAGATAATAGTTTCCTCCCTCCTACCCAAGAGGCCTGCCTGCTCACAATCTAAATGGCTAGTAGAGACCTGTTCTTAGTCCTTACAGAAGCTGCAGATTCTGACAGCTTAGCTGCTGATACTGGGGTGCCACAGGCTCCCTCCTTTAATTACCTGCAAATCCTGACACTCTCCTCTTCCCCTCTCCTTTTGCCTCTTTGCTGAGACCTGGGATGCTAGCTGCTGAGAAAGAAAGGGGCCTTCTCAACATTCTGCTTAATGAATTCAGGCTCACGGCAGGGCAAGAGGCCCTGTGGTGTTTTTTCTCTCTGGCCTCCGATGATGCCTTGATTGCGTTTGATCCCAAATAATAATTCATCCTGTTATGCTCCCGCCCCCAAGAAGAGCTGCTGGCAACCAAGTACTTTGAAGAGGAATTCCATGGTCCGTCCTTGTGGCTTTCTGGGGTCTCTCAGTTGAAATCTTAAACTAACTGTTACTAAGAGTAGGAGAAAGAAGCTGCCTTCTAGTTCAATACTCAAGATGTAGGATTAGGTTGTGACTGGTAGAATTGCTTGCACCCATCTGCTTTCTAAGTTGCAAGTTGTCTAATGAAGGTTAAATGCTTAGATTTTAATATTGGTTGTCTCAAGTTGAGAGAAGGTGGCAGCTCTGACACAAAGAATATGGGACAAGGGTAGCATATGGAGCCATATCCCACTTGTAATGGGGGGTGGTTTGCACCACAGTTGCTCTGTGGTACTTGGGGGTCAGATAAATGTCAATCACAAATCTCTGGGCTCCCTCCTGGTTTTGCTTCGGAGCCTTCTGTTGCTATTGACACTCTCTGCATCTAGCCTCATGCCTTTAGGGGGCCAAGTAAACAAAAAGTGCAGCTAACCATGGAAGCGAGGGGTCGGGGTGGGCAGGGAGAAGCAGCTTGCATCCAGGTGTGTTATGGGTGGAGGCTAAGACCTACTTTGAACTACCTAATTCTAGCAGGGCAAATCCTTTTCTATAAACAAGGCCTTATGCTGTGAGAGACCCTGAAGTTTCTGTTGCTGGGCCAATTGAAGTGCTCTCGGGCTAACTGTAAAAGGAATCTTGTGAGTCTGAGACAGGTTTGGGAAGCCTGATGTGAGTGGGGCTGTTTCCAAGCTTCACAAACAGTTAACTGAGGGAGGGTGTTAGAGCATGTGGATGTTGGATGGAGAGAATCTAACCTGGCAGGTTGTACTTTTTACTTCTGTTAAGCTGCAATTGTAACTTTGTGAATGTTAGACTGTTAGACCTGTTATTATGGAAGACGTAGATGTTGTAGATCTCAGAAGAGCAAGAAACCCTTGTCACTAAACCTATTCAGCCAGGGGAGAGCTCTTTTGTGCTGGGAAGGGCCCCACCGGCCTTGGGGTTTTCAAGATGCATTGTTTTATTTCCTAGTGCTGGGCTTTGACAAACTTCCCGTCTGGGGCATCGTCCTCATATCGGCGGGGAGCGCTGTTGTGTGTGCTCTCGTCGTCTGGTTCTTTGTCTGTCCAAGAATGAAGAAGAAAATTGAACGTAAGTACATTTAGAATTGTACATAGTGTAATCTTGCAAGTGTATATCTGAATGCAGTGAGAGGCTGGCTGTTCGCTTTCAAACGTAATCTAAACATGAAGCACTCTTCATGCATCTTCCCACAAGGCACTTAACTGGCACAAATGGATGTCTTCTGGATTTTGTGCAGTTGAGAACTCAAGAGCCTTTTCTGTGTGCACTTGTAACAGGGCTATCTGTGCCCTGTGTCAGGCCAAGTGACAAAAGGGAGACATAAACTCTATGCACATAGGTGGTAGGAAAGGGATACCCAAGAAAGCCCTGGATCCAGAACCCTGTGCACATCCTCAGCCTTTTTTGCCCAGTGTTTTCACAGATGTTATAAACAGCATTCAAAACCTACTAGCTCCAGGCTGCTGCTTTAACAGAGGTGGGGCAAGGTTTCGGGCATCCCTTTATGCACATAATGAAGGCTTTCTCGCTTGTCCTCCTGCAACTTCACTTCCTTCTGCAGAAGAGATCAAATCAAGTCCCTCTGAGAGTCCCTTAATGAAGAAGAACAGCCTGAAAGAGCAGGATGAGGCCAGGGTGGATAATAGGATTGCTGATGAAGATGACCAGAGGAGTTCCCCTACCGAAGGGGAGCCATCCTCTGTGCCCCACAGAGCAGCTGTGGAGGAAAGGGTGGTCTCCTTCAACCTGGGAGACCTGGAGGAGATTCCAGAGCGGGAGCGGCTGCCCAGGGTGGAGACGAAGGAGACCAGCATTGACAGCGGTGAGTTGGCTCTGAAGTGGGGCATGAGGGGTGGGGCAGCTCAAGCAAGTGTGAGCTGTGATGCTCCTGCCAGGGCAGTTTCCTTTCTCGTGCCAACCTGGACTTTCTGCCTGCAGGAGCCATGTCCTTTCCAAACGGGAGCCTTGCCCAATTCAACCAGGCTGTCAGCAGCCAGATGAGTTCCAGCGGGCATTACCACACGGTGCACAAGGACTCTGGCATCTACAAGGAGCTGCTGCACAAGCTCCACCTGGCCAAGGTGGGGGACTGCATGGGCGACTCCTCGGCGGACAGCAAGCCCCTGCGACGCAACAACAGCTACACCTCCTACACCATGGCCATCTGCGGAATGCCCCTGGACTCGTTCCGGGTGAAGGAGGTTGAGCCAAAGGGAGCAGATGAGGCAGAGAGGCTGGCATGGCCTGGATCGGATTCCAAGAAGAGGATCCGGATGGACAGCTACACCAGCTACTGCAATGCCGTGGCCGACCCCCACCCGGCTGACGTGGACTTGAGCCAGGCAGAGAAGGGCGGCAGCAGCGGCTCCCTGGACGAGTGGCACGACCAGGACAAGCCGGAGGTGTCCCTCCTCTTTCAATTCCTGCAGATCCTGACGGCCTGCTTTGGGTCCTTCGCCCATGGGGGAAATGATGTGAGGTCAGTGGCTGGGCAGCTTGAGTGCTTTAGAAAGTTCTATTTTCCCATAAGGCCCTGCCTGTAATGGAGCCTTTGGCAAAATGGCTCCCTGCTGGGGTTCCCCCCTCCCCCCCGCTTTGTCTTTCCACTTAATTGATCCCTGTGTGTTCCCTTTTGGCAGCAACGCGATTGGTCCTCTGGTTGCCCTGTACTTGGTCTACAAAACAGGCGATGTGTCTTCAAAGGTGGCGACACCGATTTGGCTCTTGCTGTACGGTGGTGTCGGGATCTGCACTGGCCTGTGGATCTGGGGGAGAAGGGTCATTCAGACCATGGGGAAGGATCTCACTCCCATCACACCATCTAGGTAAAGTGGAGAGCTTTTTTGCTTTATACTGAGCACGCTGAGGGGGGAAGTAAACTGGTTTGGAGGGCTGGGCTGGAATGGAGCTGGCAGATATAAGGGCCCTATTAGCTGAAAAGGTCTTGGGTTTGTCTGCTTGCTTTGAAGCTGTTTAGAACTCTGCAGGAGTTATGTAAGCATCAGCGTGAAGGTTTGTCATCACACCTAAAGTATTCCTGATGCAAGCTTATCTTCTCTGACAAGAAAAATAAACCCCACCAAAGCTTCAGTAGATGCTCTTGACCAGGCATCCCCAAACTTCGGCCCTCCAGATGTTTTGGACTACAATTCCCATCATCCCCGACCACTGGTCCTGTTAGTTAGGGATCATGGGAGTTGTAGGCCAAAACATCTGGAGGGCCACAGTTTGGGGGTGCCTGCTCTTGACCCACTGAAGGTGGTGGATTCTCCTTCATTGGAGGCTTTTAAGCAGAAGTTGGCCGGCCATCTGTCAGGGGTGCCAAGGTGCTCTGCATCACTCACCAATGCAGCAGCCAAAGGCACTCACCCTTTCCTCCAACCTTAGAGCAGATAACAGGATAATTGCAGCCCCCTTTGGAAGCTCCAGGAGGAAGACAGGGTGCTCATTTGCCAGAGGGTGGTGAGCGTAAATTGTGATAATGCCAGCATTCATATGTTGCAGTTTCCACTCTGTGTCCTTGACTCTTGCCAGCCCTGAATGAGGCCTTGAAGAGTGTGGGTGTGTCATCCTGGGATGTTGATTCAGGCTAGACTTCAAAATGGAATAATGTAGAGGGGAGCAACCAAATTTTACATGGTTACCAGTAATTGCAGGGTCCCTTATCTTTTCCTTTAGCTGCAGCTGGAAGGCAGAGTCAGCTTCCGCCTGCCTTTCCTATGAGCAAGAGCTATGAGCCCATGTAGGGTAAAGGAAGGAGAAATGTCAGGGCAGTTGGAGGCTGCAGTTCGCTTCCCAGCCCCAGCAAAAGGGAAAACCAACTTTAAATGGAAGGGGTGGGGATTGTGACAACCTTGGGCTCCACTTTGGGAACCCTAATATATTGAAGCTGCCCAGTGGCTCAGCCTAACATCAGCTCTTTGTCCACAGTGGCTTCAGCATTGAGCTGGCATCTGCTTTGACCGTAGTAATTGCTTCAAATGTTGGCTTGCCTATCAGCACGACTCACTGCAAGGTAAGTGGAAGAGCTTCTTTGCGTAACATTTGATTCTATGTCACTGGCAAGGGAGTCCATTTGAGGCTCAGGGGCTCCACAAGTGGGCTTTGGGAAGAAAGTGGGTCTATAGAGTGGCTGATTTTGGTTGGCTCAAAAACCGGGGTGGGGTATTGCATTTTTATTCTCATATCTGGGCTGGGAGAGAATCGTTTGCTCAAGGCCACCTTGGCTTCATGGCTGAGCAGAGATCCGATTCCTGATCTTGCAGATCAAAGTCCTAGCACACTTTCCCTGTTGTCTCTGTCTCAGCTGAAGTTTGAGAACTGCATTAATCTTGCTTTTAAAATTCATTTGAGCTCTAAGGTAATGGAGAGCTCTTCACACGCTTCATCATTTTGTGAACTGGATGAATTCTGGACTGTTCTGACTAGCCTTTGTGGGCCCGCCTGCCTTGGTGCCTGGGACTTTCAGATCTTATCCCTTGTCAGGAGTGCTTGTGCAAGACCTGTGCTTTGTCCCTTGCTGCAGGTGGGTTCTGTGGTCTCTGTGGGATGGCTGCGCTCCAAGAAAGCCGTGGACTGGCGCCTGTTCCGCAACATCTTCATGGCCTGGTTCGTCACAGTCCCAATTTCTGGTCTCATCAGTGCTGCCATCATGGCACTGTTCAAGTACCCCATCCTTGGGCGATGAAACAGACGTGCTGGAAACCCCGTAGCTTTGCTGCCCACAAGCGCCTGTCTGCATATCCTTGCCAAGTGGCTGAAACAGTGTTAGGGTGACTCCACCATGTGCAAGAGGGGCCGGTTGTCTTCTTGATGCTGTACCTGCTTTTACGCGTAAATCTCTCGTCTTGGAACTAGAGAAGTCCCACTTCTGCTGGGCTGTGAATAATTGTGTCTACATTTCTATACTGTTTTGTATTGAGCTTTAACTTCATAATTAATGTTGTTAGACCTATCATTTTTGTTCTCTGAGCTGAGCCTTGAACCTGGCGAGCACAATGAGGAGGAGGGAGGGAGTAGCTTAGCAGAAATGTATGTGACAAGGGGCCACTTTTATAAATAAATAAAAAACCTTTTTAAAATAAAGTAGGCTGGGGTGTGTTTTGGTGGGGGGCAGCACTGAATCTTTGCTTGGAAGTACATGGCAGAACCAAATTGGGCCCAAGAGAGCCATCAGCCCAAACTCTCTTGTTAAATAATCACCAATCCAGTTTGGGACAGTGAGCCAAGAATGTCTGCCTGTGCAAGCGGCACAGATTTGGAAATGGCAGCACCTGTAGAGCTGCAAGGGGACCCCCAAGGGTCATCTTGTCCAACCCCCTGCAATGCAGGAATCACAGCTAAAGAATCTCTGGCCGATGGCCAACCTCCCAATGAAGGGGAATCCATTACCTTCTGAAGGATTCCTGGAGATAGTCCTCTCCTTTATGAATGAAGGGTGCTGTTGATGTCTGCTCAGCCTGCACAGTTTTTGGTAACCACAGGAGGGGAGAGGGCTCTTGGGAGTGAATCCTGCTTGTAGGTCTCCTGCTGGGGCATCTGGTCGGCCACTTTGAGAACAGGTTCCTGGACTAGATGGGCCATTGGCCCCGATCCTGAATGATCCAAATTTGTTCCTTAATGTCAAATGCACTTTCAAAGATCAGTATTAAAACGTTAACTAACAGGCCACAAAATCAAAGAACCAGCATGAAAATATCAAATATTTGAACCATTGCCAAAAAGCTCAGGAAGATCAAAATGACTTTGCAGAAAGGCAGGCGCCCGGGGAGATCCTGTGAGGCACCACCTTCAAAGCAGTCCCATATATTTGTTTATAGGTGGGTACCCAGGGAGGGCAGAAGCACCCCTTAAGTGCTCTGGCCCTCAGCCACGAAAAGCTTTTCTAGGTCCCAGCAAACAGACTGGGTGCCTGAGGGGATTGATATACCACAGGTGTCACATGATACCAGCCAGTCCTAACTAGTCATGCTAGTCACACATTCTGTCCTGAGGGCAGTTTACGGAGACAGCCCCATGTAATGAGCCTGACCTGCAGGTTACTGGAGCATGGAGAGCAGAGGCCCAGCCCTGCCCATCTGGTTTATCATGGAAGCTAGGATTTAAGGCAGGGGTCCCCAGACTACGGCCCGGGGGCCGGATGCGGCCCAATTGGCCTGCCAATCCGGCCCGCGACGCCGCACGCCGCCCGCTCTTGCGGCGCACGGCGCGGCAGCGCTCTTCCGGGTCGGGAAAAAAGCGCCGAAAATCCTTTGTGTGCATGCGTATGGGCCTCTCCGGACCCGGAAGAGGTCATTTCTGGTGCACTTCCGGGTCGGGGGAGGCCCATACGCATGCGCACAACGGATTTTCGGCGCTTTTTCCACCCTGGAAGCGCGCCGCCGCGCCAGTAAGCGTCCGTGCGCATGCGCACGGGCGCGCACTCCACTGCCCGCCGGCCCGCACAGGCATGCGCTCCCCCGCCCGCCGGCCCGCCGCGCGATCGGCGCAGTGGGAACCGGCCCAAACGCCGGTAAGTCTGGGGACCCCTGATTTAAGGCATTCCATTCCAAAGAATGGGTCTGAGCTTTGCTGAGATCTAAGTCGAGCTGCCCAGGGGAGCCCTCCACTTCCATGCTGTCCTGTCTTACCTTGCCTCAATCACCTAATCCCTTGGGACATATGGGTGGTGGTGAGACCTAGAACTTCTTTCATCTCCCTTGAAATTGGTTAGAGCACATTTTCTGGCATGCCATCAGGCCTGGAAGATCATAGCCAAATGCTCCGAGGAGCATCCGGCACACTGGTAAGTGGGCGCTTCAACAACCATGTGGATGAGCAATTAAACTGCAATGTTGAGAAGCCAGTCTTATTTCATGCAGCCTCCTGTTGCCTCTATAGCATGCTCTAATCTTCAAGATGCACCCTGTAATTATATAATTACTCTTTTCCCCCTCTGCTGGCTCTGTGGAGTTGTGAGCTGGGGTGGGGGCAGAAGGGAGTCCTGCAAGGATCTGTGCTGGCCCTGAGCGACTTCCTGCCTTGTAGGCACAACTGCAGATCCTTCTTTCCCAGGCAACTCTCCCCTCCCTGGCATTTTATCTCATCTCGTAATCTGCTCTGGGGAGTTTACCATGGCTGTTAAGTCCTGCTCTTGGGAAAGTGGTAACAGGCAGTTGGGGAGCTGTAGGGATGGTCCTAATGCAAGCAGAGCCTGGCCTACAGCTGCAGGATCAGGCTAAAGGGGGGCCCATCTAGTTCTGCGGCCAGCCAGCTGCAGTGCCTTCCTGAGTGTTCCTCTTCCCTGCAATTGGTATTCAGCTCCAGTTGGAGTGTCTCAGGGGACTGGGGTGATCTAGTCCACTGTTTCTGGTAGCAGCCAGCCAGATGTTCTGGTAGATCCCATGCATGGCCTGGGAAGATGGCCTCCCATGTTTGATCCTCCCCGGGAAGCCCCAGATAGCACACCAGTCTTGAAGTAACCAGTGCATGAACTTTAGTTGAGAGTTCTGCATTGGAGGGTGTTGGACTAGATGAGCTTTTGGGTCCCTTCCAGCTCTACCATCCTATGGTAGGCTTTCCTGATCTAAAAATTAATGCTTCATTGGAAAGTGGGGAGGTACAATTTGCCTTGGAAGGAGTCACAACTGCGCTCCCTCCTTAAGAAGACTCCTGCCCTGGCCCCATAAGTGTTAACAACTATTGCCCAGTGGCAAATATCCACTTTCTGGACAAGGTGCTTGAGAAGGTTGACAGTCCAACTCCAGGCATTTTTGGAGGAAGCTGATTACTTAGATCTGTTCCAATCTGGCTTCAGGCCTGGTCATGGCATCCAAACTGACTTGATTGACCTTGGCTGATGACATTTATTGAGAGAGAGAGATGAGAGGGTTGTGCAATCTTGGCTCATTCTCAATCTGCCGCTTTGGATGGTGTTGGCCACAGTATCCTTCCGGACAGGTGAGCCATCTCCTAGGGGCTGAGCCCAATATGCAGATGATGCCCAGATCCATCTCTCTGTTCCACCTGAATCAGGAGAGGTGGTTGAGGTGTTGGACCAGCACTTGGAGGCAGTGATGGGTTGGATGTGGGCCAATAAACAGAACCTGAGTGCTGAAAAGACAGAGGTGTGACGGGTCCCAGATTCTCAGGCCCAACAGATGGGAAGCCGACTCGCCCTTGGTGGGTTTGTGCTCCCTTGGAAGGCACAGGTTTGGAGTTTGCTCCTGGGTTCACCGCTGTTACTCAGGTGACCTTAGCTGCCTTATTTCAGCTCTGGTTGATTTGCCAGCTTTAACCTCCTTTGGATTGAGATGACTCAGCTGCTGTTCTCAGCACGTGGTAACTTCCAGATTGGATAATTGCAGCACACTCTATATGTGGGGCTGGCTCTTTGCCAGCTGCTTCCCCCCCCTGCCATTTTCAGCCTAGCCTGCCTCACAGGGTTGTTGCGAGGATGAAAGGGGTGAAGGGAACACGGAGCTGCTTAGAGGAAGAGCAGAAGAAAACCCAATTCTGATGGTTTGCAGAGCTTTGAGGCTTGAGAGACTCCCTCAGAAGGTGGTGACCTCTCCTTCACTGGAGGTTTTTAAACAGGCTGGGCGGTCATCTGTCGGGGATTAATTAGCTGTGATTCCTGAATGGCAGAGAGTTTGGACTGAATGACCCTCAAGGATTCCGTCTGACTACAGTTCTATGATTCTATGCTGGGGGTGGCTATCTATCTTGCATTGCTCTGGAATGGGATGCTGAACTGGCCCCCTCCGAGGTCCAGAACATTTTAAACTCTAATGCAATATCTGTTAGCGAAACTATGCTGCCATCTCTAATTGGTTCCGTTTGCAGCTCTAGGCTGCGTTACACTTTGGTCCAATGCGCATAAAGACAAGGTGTCGTCCCTCTGCAAGTTAAGTGTCTAAATTCGAGGTCCCCTTTGTGCTTGAGAAACACTCCCCCCAAACCCACCCCATGATCCTCCCGATTCCCCACCCCCACCCCCCACTCACCCTGATTGTCCCTGAGCTGCATTGTTGATGCTGCTTGTTGGAAGAATGTTGGGGGGGGGGGCAGGAAGGCAGGTGCTTTGATTGGTTGGCCCCTTCTCCAGGGGAGCCTGCCTGCCTGCCTGCCAGCCATAGGAGGAGGAGGAGGAGCCCTCTCCCTGTTTGGTAATGGCTGCTGCTGCTGCTGCGGTTGTGAGCCTGCAAGGTCACAGCAGCTGCTTCTGCTCTTGTAAGGACGTCAGAGGCTGACTATGCCAGTGCAATCCACTTAATAGCTAACTGCCTCTCCCAAATGCCAGCTCAATGCAGTACCTGAAGGGTTGAAGCTTTTAAGGAGGACATTCTGCCCTGCATGGGGGTGGGGGGTGTAGCCAATGTGATTTTGGGTGCAATGGCGGTGCTTTGGCCTGGCGATAAGAGTGGGTGGGCTGTGTGTCAGGTTTTATTAACAAGGGTCAGTACGTGCTCATGCATATTTCGTCATGGCTAAAGGTCTCCCCTCGCCTGTTGCAAAACCTGTCGTATTTAGCTTGCGAAAGATGCCAAAATAATTTCGCTAACAATTGGCTCGACTGGAGCTGGGCAGAGAAGAGCTGTTCTGGGCCTGGAGCATTGGGGACAGGGACCTGCCCATGGCACATGCTTGATTGGGGGGGGGCAGTGATGGGCCCAGGCAGGGCAGGTGGGAGGGATTGCTCTTGCTTGCATGCGGGTGAGGGGATAACCCTGAAATGCCGCGAGCGGCAAATGGCATTAGAGACAATTTCATCCTGATCCAGAGCCCAGTGGGATAATGGTCTATTCCCTGTGCTGTTTTGAGAGTGAGGGAGGGGAGGAGGTTAGCCTGAAGGTTTTAAAATGGGTTGGTTGGTCATTTGCCAGGGATTCTTCAGCTGCAATTGCTGCATTGCAAGGGGTTGGGCTAGCAAAATGGCCCTTGGGGTCCCTTTCAACTCTGAAATTCTACGATTCCATGTTGACTGCAGTTTTGCTGTCGCTGTTGCTACCTGAGGAGAAACCAAGAGCTGGAGGAGGGGGTGAATCTGCTCTGCTTACCTGCTCCCCAACCACTCCCAGATAGTTTGTGCCTTTGACAGTTTTACCCTTGGCAATATATAGGAACCACACCTGGCCTGGGATGGGGGAAGAGGGCCTTTGTAACTTTGGCCAAGGTCCTTTGGGTGCAGGAGCCAGGGCTGTGGGTGAAGAAACTCCCTCCCCCTCGAAAGGTGCATAGAGTGTGTGGCAGGGAGCAGCAGGAGGTGGCAGAAGTTAGGTGCCTGGGTGCTGGCTTTGGGAAGGCAGCAGTGTTCAAAGCCAGAGAGAGAGGGGGGGGAGAGGAGGGGGTTCCTAGAACTTCTGGATCTCAACTCTGTGGCAGCAGCTGAAGGAAGCGCTGTGTCTTCCTTGTGGGTGGTCTGGCTCCCTTAATCTACATTTAAGGATGGTGATGAATCATGTTCTTGGGCATCACACTTTCATTCTCAATTTCCTGTGAATGTTTTCCAAAATTAGAGGGGGGCTTGCTTTGTTGTTGTTTAATTAAATTTCTGTTTAGGTGGAAGATTTAAATGTGGCAGATGAAAAAAGGAGCCGGGTGGGGGTGAGAAAAAAACGCAGGGGGAGGTGGTGCGAAAGCAGAAGCTGGCTCTCAAGAGTGTTGGAGCATCACACAACTGCCACTTTGGAGGCTTGGGATTTGTTTTTGTTTTTCACAATGCAAATGACGCTCCCAGGAGTCCCAGTGATTTGGCCAGCTGATTGTGTCAGATTGCACATTTGTACTTGTGAAATCCCAGAGGGGTGTGTGTGATGTCTCATGGGCAGAGTCACTGAGTGGGTGGAGGAGGAGGAGGAGGAGGAGAAGCCAGTGTTGCATAGCGGATAGAGTGTTGGACTAGGACCTGGGAAGAGACCAGGCTGTGAAGCTCCCTGGGTCACCTTGGACCAGTCACTGCCTCTCAGCCTGATCTACCTCACAGGGTTGTTGTGGGGAATTCAATGAGAACGGGGAAAGAACTGTGTTAGCCACCTTGAGCACCTTGGAGAAAAAGGTGGCGTACAAATGCAAATAATAAAAATAATGAGCATCACCATTGGCTGGCCAGGAATTTGAGTCTGTTAGGAGATTCCAAAAATCCCAAGGCAGAGTTCCAAAACTGGTGAAGGCCTTCTGGATCCGGCTGCCGACATGCACTTGGGCAAATCTGGAGGAGAGGCTCCTGGATGGGCAGTAGCCAGCCAGGTCAGGTTGACCCTGCGGTGGGGAGGAAGTCCAGGCTGAAGTGCCACTGGGGCGTTTGCTCAGCCTGTCCAGCCCAGCTGGTCCTTACTTCTCTGCTTCTATCTAGCTCCAACTTCTTTGACACTGCAGAAGTGAGGGGTAAGTGGGGGGGAAATATCCACAGCTGTGTTCATCTCAGGAAGCCCTGGGGTGAGCGAAAATAACCCTCTCTGCAGAGGCAGCCAAGAGGTTGCTTAGTTCAAATAGCTGAAGAGCTGTCCCACGGAAGATGGAGAAGCTTGCTTTCTGCTGCTCTGGAGGAGAGGACGCAAACCAATGGATTCAAATGACCCAAAAGGAGATTCTGACTAAACCTTAGGAAGAACCTTCTGATGGTAATAGCCAATTGACAGTGGACCTGGAGTTCCTCAAAATCTCCTTCACTGGAGGTTTTTAAAGCAGAGGTTGGGTGGCCATCTGTCAGGGATTCTTCAGCTGTGATTCCTGCGTTGCAGGGGGTTGGACTAGATGACCCATGGGATCCCCTTCCAACTCTACCATTCTATAATTCTGTGAGTTCTGATGCCAAAACAGCTAAATATCAATCAAAGCCCACGTCTACCAAGCAGAAGGGGTGGAGGGGGAAAAGAAACACAACAAGCCCTAGTGGGCCAGTGAGTGGCCCAGCTAACAGGATGGGAGGAAGGCCAGGGTCCCCTCGCTTGCTTCCCTACATGCTGGCAAGAGGCAACGCTCCCTTTGCTTTCCTCTAGCCCATTCCAAAACAGAACTAGTGGAGCTCAGTTTCCTCCCCTACCTGCCCCCCAGCCACATATTATCTGGAGCTGATTTTGAGGGTGTGCATTTGGGGGGGGCTGCAGGGCAAGGAAGGGAACATTATATTGCTGCAAGTGGCTGTTTCTTGTGCTTGTGGAGCAGAAGTGTGGGATACCACCCCATTATTTCCTTCGTAAGATTAGAGTGTGTTAATCTAGCGAATGCTCGGATAAATAAACACCCAATCCAGCTTCTGTATAAGGCTGAGCCTCAAAGCACCTGTGCTCATTTCGAATTGATTTGCATTCCTAAAAATGTTTTTTTCAGAAATAATGGGATCCACGGAATTCACTCATGTGCAATTTCAGGGCTGGAGTGAACATTAAAATGTGGTTCATGGAATAAATTGTTTATCATTTAAATTTTAACCAATTATGAAGAGTTCTGCATCTAGTCCAAGTTGCATTTGCCCTCTTACTGCCTGTTTCCACAATCTGGAGAAATCTTCTTTGAGCTCTTCACAGCCACTTTTTCTTTTAACCACCCCAAAAGAATAACTATCTTCTTATTTCATGACTTACTTAGGAACCTCACACGGGAAACAGAGAAGGAGGAGACATCACAGTTAACAGTTTGTGATGTTGGAGAAATATTTGCAACAGAACTAAAGAAATATGAGGACAGCAAGGAGAGGGAAAGAAACCCAGAAGAGAGATGGTAGACTGAAAGAAAGATGAAATTCATACAAGGGGGAAACCAAAAAGTTCCAGAATAAATGGGACCTCTCTCAGGTTGTGGACAATAAATGTAAACGCTGATATGGAAAACACAAAAAACAAGAGGAAAAAAGATATTAAAATAGTGGCTAAAATGGCTAAATAGTGGCTAAATATGTGCAACTGTTACAGAAGAAATAACAGTTGAACTGGATCTGCACAGAGACGACAGTGAAATGACGAGGACAGATTTAGCTGTTGTTATAACACTGTTAGATTCCGAAATAATATTAAGCGGAGATGAATCCCAGAGGAAAGTGAAGGAGATGCCCAGTCAGAGTACCTTTAAGGTACAGAGTCTAGGACGAGAGTGGGAGTCACAGAAAGAGCTTATAGGATTAACCTGAGATCTGCAATTAAAAATAAACTTGGCAGGGCTATTCACATTAAATATATAAAAGTGAAATGTCATAATCTGAAAAGACATAGAAATATCCGCTGATGTACAACCAACCTGATGTTTTGAGGCAAAGGGAACTGTGGGGTTTTGTTTTGTTTTGTTTTTTTTATTACAAAGTGTTTAGACGAAAGCAAGATTCAGGCTAGGTGTGCATGTATAAGGAGGAACAAATTGTGGTTCAAAATTGCTAGGAATAATAACTTGCCCAATTCAGAGGGGAGAAGCAACAAGGAAGCAGCCCTTTTTTTGGGAAAAGATCTGTGAGATGAAAACAAAGTGTTTTTCAGTAAACATACATAGAATTAACGATGCGACAAAAACAGAAAATAATAGTTACAAAATGTGGCTGTGGCGATGCTTACTTTCTGATTGTAGTAAACATAAACAAAGAAGGCAAATGAGCAAATAAAATAGTTTATAACAAGCTGTATATTCAGTAAACTGGGTATTAGAACCTGCCTCTGTAATCTCGCATTTATTTATTTTATTTATTTATTTATTTGATAAAATTTATACACTGCTTGATTGTAAAACAGAAACAAAATCCCTCAAAGCGGTTTACAAAAAGATAATAACACCGAGTAAACTGGCAAAAATGTATAAATCTAAATCAAATAAGTGTTGGCAGTGTAAAGAGAAAGAAGGTTTGTTTTATCATATGTGGTGGTCTTGAACGTTAAGCGTACTGGGAAATTACTTACACTGAAATGAAAAAGATGCTCAAAATAACGTTTGTAAAAAAAAACCAGAAACCTTTCTCTTGGGAATTTTAGGAACAGAACTACCTAATTTATATAGAAACTTATTCATGCAAGAATGTTACTTGCCCAAAAATGGTGTCGATATTAATGGAAAGAAGAAGAAGTCGTCCCAGCAAAGGAAGAATGGATACAAAAACTTATGGAATATGCAGAAATGGTGAAACTTACCAGAAGAATAAGAAATCAAGATAACAAACCTTTTATAAAAGAATGGAAATGGTTTATTGAATTTACAGATAAATTGCAAACAGATAAAAACATTAGCAGGATTGTTGTAATAACTTGCAGTTTTAGAAGAGTATATATTTAAAGTAGATAATTAAATGAGCAAATTAAATGAATTTGGATATGCAGAAGATATTAAAAAATAAATTTAATGAACCGCAGAAAGGGGGGGATGGGAGGAAGTCATACTTTGAAATGTTAAATTGATTGTAAAACTAATGAAATGTATAAACTTGAAGAGTATAAATTAAAACTTTCTTAAAAAAAAAGATAATACAATCGATAAAAATTCACAGCCGTGCTTTAAAACACACAAAAGTCAAAATAATAAAACAGATTAAAATTAGCTCAACTTTCTAAGCATCTAGGTAGGCTTGTCTGAACAAGAATATTTTTAGCAGGCGCCAAAAGGACTACAACTCCAGCTTATCAGGAATTACTGCTAAGTCCCAGAAGCTTTTGGTACATTTATCTTATTTTTACTGGGAAACTGAGGCCTAGGTTGGGTCACGAGATTTGTCACCAGCCCTGCCTATGAGATGATAAAACTATCAGGGACTCCAGAGCATCCCATGTGATTGCTGCAGCTTGTTTTGGAAGGGGGGGAGAAGGTTCCCACCTCGGACCTAAGAGGAAGGTCACCCTCGGCCTCTTTTTGCAGAGGGAGCTCAAGGCCAGTCTTAGCTGAAGACAACTGAAGGCAGCCCTGTTTAGGGAAGTTTTTAATATTCGGTTGGAAGCCTCCCAGAGTGGCTGGGGAAACCCAGCCAGATGGGCGGGGTATAAATAATAAATTATTATTATTATTATTAGCTGGATTTACATATAAGCTAAACAAGCTATAGCTTAGGGCCCCACTCTCTTGGAGGCCCCCAAAAAATTTAAAGGAAAAAAAAATAGATGTACATTTCCAAAATATAAGATAAAAAACAAATAAAATAAAACATACATACAGCAACAGTGTTTTGTGTTGTGTAGGCTCCTATGATGTAAGTAATAGGCCTCGTCTGCTAGCCTGCTCCCCTAAAATATCACTGGTTTGCTCATTTCTATATATAGGGTGCCTACATTCTTCTATTTACAATTATTAGTAGTTTGCATCATATATTTACACCTATTATTTCATGTTATAGCAAGTTTCTAGAGACTAGATCATGGGTAGGCAATCCGGCCCACGGATGATCCAGGAATCAGCATGTTTTTATATGAGTAGAATGTGTCCTTTTATTTAAAATGCATCTCTGGGTTATTTGTGGGGCATAGGAATTCATTCATTCCCCCCCTCAATATAGTACAGCTCCCCATAAGGTCTGAGGGACAGTGGACTGAAAAAGTTTGCTGACCCCTGGACTAGATTATGAGTCTTTGTAAATTGTGTTTATAAAGGAACTTTTGTTATTGCCAAATGCCAATGTGTTTGCGTTATTAAAGGTAAAGGTAAAGGGACCCCTGACCATTAGGTCCAGTCGTGACCGACTCTGGGGTTGCGGCGCTCATCTCGCGTTATTGGCCGAGGGAGCCGGCGTATAGCTTCCAGGTCATGTGGCCAGCATGACAAAGCCGCTTCTGGCGAACCAGAGCAGCGCACGAAAACACCGTTTACCTTCCCGCTCGGAGCGGTACCTATTTATCTACTTGCATTTTGACGTGCTTTCAAACTGCTAGGTTGGCAGGAGCTGGGACCGTTGCGGGGATTCGAACTGCCAACCTTCTGATCAGCAAGCCCTAGGCTCTTGGTTTAACCCACAGCACCCCCTGCGCCCCCTTTGCATTATTAAGTTTGTTATAAATAAATAATCATTTTAAGTTAGAGCTTAATAATTATTTCACTATTAATAGAAGTATATTCTTAATTGTATTTCAGTTCAACAATTACTTTGATAAAATACGTATTTTGTGGTGCGCAAATGGCTTTAGATACCTATTAGGTCCCTAAATTACCATATAGCATATATTCAACACAAGAAGAGCGAGAATTTGTTGTTGACAAAGGACAGCTGGACATATAAAAGGCCCCATTACCTCCAGTAGCTTAGGGCCTCATCAAACCTATATCTGGCCCTGCTTGATGGGGCACACACACCTGGCTGCATGTGGGAACGCTGGGACCTTATTTCGGAATTAGCAATAAACAGTGCGCTTGCTATGTGTTGGAGGTTTTTAAACAGAGGTTGGATGGCTGCCTGTCAGGGGTTCTTTAGTTACAATTCCTGCCTTTGGGGTCACTTCCAACTTCAATGATTCATTGGAAGTTTTTATTTTTATTGTTAAAAAAATATTTTTATTGAGTTTTACATTGCAAATTTAAATTCAAACATTAAACATCAACACCATAATTTAGGATTCCCTGAACCCTTCGACTTCCCTCCGCCCTTCCATGGTTACCATTATCAATCTTTTTTCAACTGCTTCCCTTAATTTTCTCTATTTTTTAAAAGAACCCATTTTTACCATAGTTTTTCGTACATTACTCAAATCCTGCCAAAGTTTTTAGTTGTTTACAGTGTTCTCTTAAATACCTTGTAAATTTTCCCCATTCCTTCTTAAAGTTGTTCTTCTCCCTGGTTTCTGATTTTCCAGGTCAGTTTTGCCATTTTGGCATAGTCCATCTTATTCATCAACCATTCTTCTCTGGTCGGGACTTTATCTTCTTTCCATCTCTGGGCCAGTAGTATCCCCTCTGCTGTCGTTGCATACATAACATAAATAATAGTTTCTGCTCCTTTGGTATCTCTGCATCTAAAATACCTAGTGTAAAAACCTCTGTTTCCCCCCACAAATGTTTTTTTAAACATTTTTTCCAACTCATTATAAATCATTTCCCAGGATGCTTTTATTATCTTGCGTGTCCACCACATGTGATAGGACGTGCCTTCCTTCTGCTTACATTTCCAACAAACATTTGAAGCAGTTCAGTACATCTTTGCTAATTTTACAGGTGTTAAATACCACTGATACATCATTTTCACATAGTTCTCCTTCATCGTACAGCATGCTGTGAATTTTAAATCCTCCGATTCACGGGAAGTTTTTTAACAGATGGCCACCTGCCAGGGTTGGGCTGGATGACCTTTGGTGGACATTGCAGCTGTGCGATTGCAGTTTGTTCTCCAGACATATGAGGGGTGGGGGATAGCCCTCCACAAACTCCCTTCTCCCTGCCTGTCTCCAGCACAAAGGGAGCAGAAAGGACGCCTCTCTCCCCACCTACCCATCCTGGCAATCTCTCAGCCACAGTGGGTGGCCCAGCTCAGCCTGCTCTGGAGATCAAAGGCTGGCGCAGGTTTGGGAGTGGCTGCCAAGCTCAAGTCACTCTATGTCCTTCCCTGCCATTATCAGCTCCTGCAGTGGCTCTGGAGCTGGCGGGGGGGGGGGGGGGCAGGAAGGAAGCAGACGCAGGCAGGAGGAGGTGTTGTTGTTGTTGTTTAGTCGTTTAGTCGTGTCCGACTCTTCGTGACCCCATGGACCATAGCACGCCAGGCACTCCTGTCTTGCACTGCCTCCCGCAGTTTGGTCAAACTCATGTTTGTAGCTTCGAGAACACTGTCCAACCATCTCGTCCTCTGTCGTCCCCTTCTCCTTGTGTCCTCAATCTTTCCCAACATCAGGGTCTTTTCCAAGGATTCTTCTCTTCTCATGAGGTGGCCAAAGTATTGGAGCCTCAGCTTCACGATCTGTCCTTCCAGTGAGCACTCAGGGCTGATTTCCTTAAGAATGGATAGGTTTGATCTTCTTGCAGTCCATGGGACTCTCAAGAGTCTCCTCCAGCACCATAATTCAAAAGCATCAATTCTTTGGCAATCAGCCTTCTTTATGTCCAGCTCTCACTTCCATACATCACTACTGGGAAAACCATAGCTTTAACTATACAGACCTTTGTAGGCAAGGTGATGTCTCTGCTTTTTAAGATGCTGTCTAGGTTTGTCATTGCTTTTCTCCCAAGAAGCAGGCGTCTTTTAATTTCGTGACTGCTGTCACCATCTGCAGTGATCAAGGAGCCCGAGAAAGTAAAATCTCTCACTGCCTCCATTTCTTCCCCTTCTATTTGCCAGGAGGTGATGGGACCAGTGGCCATGATCTTGGTTTTTTTGATGTTGAGCTTCAGACCATATTTTGCGCTCTCCTCTTTCACCCTCATTAAAAGGTTCTTTAATTCCTCCTCACTTTCTGCCATCAAGGTTGTGTCATCTGCATATCTGAGGTTGTTGATATTTCTTCCGGCAATCTTAATTCCGTCTTGGGATTCATCTAGTCCAGCCTTTCGCATGATGAATTCTGCATATAAGTTAAATAAGCAGGGAGACAATATACAACCTTGTCGTACTCCTTTCCCAATTTTGAACCAATCAGTTGTTCCATATCCAGTTCTAACTGTAGCTTCTTGTCCCACATAGAGATTTCTCAGGAGACAGATGAGGTGATCAGGCACTCCCATTTCTTTAAGAACTTGCCATAGTTTGCTGTGGTCGACACAGTCAAAGGCTTTTGCATAGTCAATGAAGCAGAAGTAGACGTTTTTCTGGAACTCTCTAGCTTTCTCCATAATCCAGCGCATGTTTGCTATTTGGTCTCTGGTTCCTCTGCCCTTTCGAAATCCAGCTTGCACTTCTGGGAGTTCTCGGTCCACATACTGCCTAAGCCTGCCTTGTAGAATTTTAAGCATAACCTTGCTAGCGTGTGAAATGAGCGCAATTGTGCGGTAGTTGGAGCATTCTTTGGCACTGCCCTTCTTTGGAATTGGGATGTAGACTGATCTTCTCCAATCCTCTGGCCATTGCTGAGTTTTCCAAACTTGCTGGCATATTGGGTGTAGCACCTTAACAGCATCATCTTTTAAAATTTTAAATAGTTCAGCTGGAATATCATCACTTCCACTGGCTTTGTTATTAGCAGTTCTTTCTAAGGCCCATTTGACTTCACTCTCCAAGATGTCTGGCTCAAGGTCAGCAACCACACTACCTGGGGTGTACGAGACCTCCATATCTTTCTGGTATAATTCCTCTGTGTATTCTTGCCACCTCTTCTTGATGTCTTCTGCTTCTGTTAGATCCTTACCACTTTTGTCTTTGATTATGGTAATCTTTGTACGAAATGTTCCTTTCATATCTCCAATTTTCTTGAACAGATCTCTGGTTTTCCCCATTCTATTGTTTTCCTCTATTTCTTTGCATTGCTCATTTAAGAAGACCCTCTTATCTCTCCTTGCTGTTTTTTGGAAATCTGCATTCAGTTTCAGGAGGAGGTAGGGAGGGCTTTTTGGCTCCTAGCTCAGGGTCTGCTAGCTCCAAATGAGGGCCTCTTCCTCCCCACCTCTGCCCTGTTCTGTCACCCAGGCGGCTTCATCAAGAACAGCCCTATCTGTTGGGGCACCACAAAAAGCCCTTCCTGCTCCCCCACTGTGTAGAAGAGCATTGCACATTGATGAGCGGGGGTCTCAAGTCTCAAGGGACATAGACCCCCCCATCCCTTTCACAGGCCTTTTAGCTAGCATGGTGTTGTGGTTAAGTGTTGGAGTAGGACCTGGGTGATCTGTGTTTGATTCCCCTACGAAGCTCTCCCTGGGTGACCTCAGGCCAGTCTCTTACTTGTACTCCAACCTACCTTGCAGGGTTGTTGTTGTGAGGATTAAAGGGGGAGAAGGTTGTATACACAGCCTTGAGGTCTTTGGAGGAAAAGGTGGGAGAGAATTGCAATAACTATGGGTGTCGGACGCATCTAAATTCATGCACCCAGCAAGGATTAATATATAAGCCAGGTGAGCTTCCCGGTGAAGTAATAGCCTGGGGTGATGGGCCACTGAGAGAACAAAGGAATAGTGATGGGCAAATGGGTGAGACCCCTCCAGCTCTTAGATAGTGAGAAGGATAAAAGCCAGAGCTTCGGGTTGAAAAAGTTGTCTGTGAGATGAACTAGAGGGGAAAAGGTTGGAAAAGGCAGAGCACGATGTTTGATTTCTGCTTGAATCCAAGGCTGCTGCAGCTATGGAAGAAACTGGACCCTCTTGGGGTGTTAATGCTGTGAGCCCCTCCATCATGGGGTCATGTATATATGTGTAAATAAACCATATAACAGCAGGCTGTTCCATTGCTAGTATTAAATTGTTTCTAGATGTTGTGTTTATTATGCTGGCATAAGATGGGACTGGTGTGGGCATGGGCGTTGCCTATAATGGTCTTGGAATTTATTTATTTATTTGTATGTACGCCTGGCTTTGTACTTTGAGGCGAGGCTGTGGGCCTGGGGTCTAGGAGAATGCCGGATGCTCCTGCTACCGCTGGGCAGTTAGCTGGGCTGCAGGGGGTCCTTGCACATGGGAGACCATGGAGTTCCCAAGCTGCGTGTGCAGAGGGGCTTATTGCCAGCCTCCTCTGCCCTTTGCCCCCTTTTCGAACATGAGGCCTGGATGGCCCATCTGCACTGCTTGGTTAGGGCAACCTCTGGCGGTCAAGGCCTGGCCACTTTGATGGTGCCAAACAGCAGGAGGTGGATGGGCTGGCTGTTGCAAGAGGGATGGGCGATTGCAGGGTGGGCGAGCTCAGATCCAGTTTCTCCTGCTGTTTTGGGGCTCTGGGAGCTGCAGTTTCCCCACGGATGGTAAAATGGCAATTTGTGGATGCTGAAATCCAGCATCGCCAGAGCTCTGCGAGTACAGCTTTCTCCCAGTTGAAGTGCAGAGTGTTTGAGGACCGGAACATTCACAGGAAAACCAAAATGCTAGTTTACAAAGCTATTGTACTACCAACCTTACTATATACTTGTGAAACATGGACCACTTATAAACGGCAACGCCATCTCCAACTCCTCGAAAGATTCCATCAACGATGTCTCCGAAAAAGTTTACACATCACTTGGAAAGACAGGCAAACTAATGCCAGTGTACTGGAAGAAGCAAAGATCACCAGTGTTGAAGCAATGATTCTTCAACATAAACTTCGTTGGACTGGTCATGTTATTTGGATGCCTGATTATAATCTTCCAAAGCAACTTTGTTGTTTAGTTGTTTAGTCATGTCCGACTCTTCGTGACCCCATGGACCAGAGCACGCCAGGCACTCCTGTCTTCCACTGCCTCCCGCAGTTTGGTCAAACTCATGTTAGTAGCTCCGAGAACACTGTCCAACCATCTCGTCCTCTATCGTCCCCTTCTAATTGTGCCCTCAATCTTTCCCAACATCAGGGTCTTTTCCAGGGAGTCTTCTCTTCTCATGAGGTGGCCAAAGTATTGGAGCCTCAGCTTCACGATCTGTCCTTCCAGTGAGCACTCAGGGCTGATTTCCTTCAGAATGGAGAGGTTTGATCTTCTTGCAACTACTCTATTCCAAATGTATAAATGGAAAGCTTAATGCTGGTGGTCAACAAAAGAGGTTTAAAGACTCTCTCAAGGCAAATCTAAAAAAATGTAGTATAAACACCGGCAACTGGGAAACACTGGCCTGAGAACAGTCGTGGGCTTTGAAGACACTCGAACTCAGGACGAAAGGGAGGAATGTGCTAAGAGGAAGGCATGTCTGGTAAACCCTCACCACGATCAACTCCCACCCAGAAACCTATGTCCCCACTGTGGATCCAGAATTGGCTTCCACAGTCACTGTTAAGACCGTGTTAATGGAAGACAATCTTACTTGACTACAAGTGATCGCCAGAAAAGAAGAAAATGGCAAATGCAATTCCATGTGTTTAAAGCGATACAAGTTTGGGCAATTTCTGTTTCTTAAATTCACATATACGCTCATGGGGCTTGAACCGGGGGTGACGAAGCGGGAACGAGACCTTGGGGTCATTCATAGCAGGCAGCTCAAGGAAGATGTTGACCTGGTGTGTGGCGGCCGTGAAAAAGGCAAATCCCATGCTAGGGATCATCAGGAAAGGCACTGAAGATAAAACTGCTGACCTCACAATGTCATCATACAACAAATTTGTGTTGCAACTGCATCTGAAATGCCACGTGCAGTTTTAGTTGCGTCATTTCGAAAAGGATATTGTAGAGTTGGAAAAGGTTCAGAAAAAGGCAAGCAAAATGATCTGGGGTGGGGGGTGGGGGGTAGAGAGACTCCCCTATGAAGAAAAGTTGCAGCAGCATTTGGCATGGAGAGAGAAATGTTTTTTTTCCCTCCTTCCTAACTCTGGAACTAGTGGATATCCAACAAAGCTGAAGGTTGGAAGATTCGGAACGGAAAAAAAGAAAGTGTTTATTTATGCAGCGCATAGTTAAACTACGGGACTTGCCTCCACAGAAGGCAGTGATAGTCAGCAATGGAAATTCATGGAGGAGAAGGCTATGAAAGGCTACTACCGGTAGCGATCATGGCTCTGATCCCACCATGAGCACCTGGTTGGCCACTGTGAGAACAGGATGCTGGGCTAGATGGGCCCCCATTGGCCTGATCCAGCAGTCTCTTTTTATGTTCATATGTTCAGGAGGCCTATCACACTCAGATCCTTGAGTGTATTTTTTTGGGAAGCTGCCATCAGCTTTAGCACACATTCCACCCTTGGCGATGCAGATGCAGCTTTGGATAATATCGCGTGGCCTTCCTTGCAAGGTTGTTGTGAAGGCTACAGAGATAATGTGTTTGCTGCACTGTCCATCTTCTCTGTGATGGGGAGGAGCATGGAAGCAGCCAAGCATTGCCCATACCCAGGGTGGTGGTGGTGGTTTGAGGTTCGTAGCTGCTGTTTGCTATTGTCACAGGGGATGCGTTGCGACTACTCTAGAGTAACGACTCTCCAGACCTTTGCCTTTTCATGCTTTTATTGAGTGCAGGCTATTTACAGTGCTAGAGCTATACAGGATACATCCTCTTAGTCTGACCCAGAACCCTGGAATGGCGCTTCCCGCATTTTCTTCCAACATAAGAGTCGGGGCACCCCAAATCTCCTCCCGCGTTTCCTCCTGCGTAATTCCGGAACCGGAGGGAAAAAGGGTCTCCTTTCCATGTTTTCCTTCTCCCCCTCTTTCCCCTCTCTCTCTTCCTCTCTCACGTGCAGCAGGGGCTCTCCTATGCTGCCAGAGCCCTGTCTCCTCCTTCCTCCTTCCTCACTGGACTCTTCCCCCTCCCCGCTGGCGCTACTGCTGGTGGAAGAGCTGCTTCTCAAGATGGGAGGGGGCTCTCTGTACTCTTTCCCCCTCACAGCTATGAAGGACTAGAATGTTCCCAGCATGAAATCTCTTGGGAAGCAAGAGTTTGGTCACCAATGATGCATTTCATGTCTTCCCAGAGGCTGGTCCTGACTCCTGCCTGGGGTATGGAATAGTGCAAATGACGAAGCCCGCTGCCCCATTGCCACTGATGCTGTAGCCACACTGCCTCTGTGCCATGAAAACTCAGGCTTCTGGTTTGTGGGACCAGGGCCTCCCTGCTCCCCATGAAGTGAGAAAGCGCCTTGTCCATGTGATTTCTTTATAATCAGCTGAGGAAGTTGTTCTGTGACCAAACGAGCCTGGTGTGATGAGTATTCTTAGCACTCCCTGCCTTGTGATGTGTCTTTCAGAGTCCGAGGCACCAGGGTGATATTATTTATATCTGAATTTCATCCCGAAAGCCCACTTTACACTCCAATGTCACGCCGTCTTTTGTATTCTGTTTGAATTCGCTGTTACAATTGAAGCTCTTAAGCTCTTCCAAATCTCCTTAGAGTCTCAATTGCCACCCAGCCTGAATAAATTTGCACAGTGGGACCTTTGAGTGGGGTGGACTGAATTTGCTTTGCCCAATTGCAGCCACCCGCCAGTGAGAGGGTTTTTTTTTGGGGGGGGAATGCAGCTCTGAAGTCTTGAGATGGGACTGCCCCCCCTGAACTTGGCCTTCAAAGATTCCTGATGGCATCACCAGAGATTATCTGGCGATTCTGGTGTATAATTAATGGCACAAGTGAGGGGTGTGTGTGTGGGGGGGAACACGGGGACAGAGCTGGTGTCTTTGAAGGACGAGATATGCCAACACAATCTGACTTCTATTTGCTCAGGAATAAACCCCATGAAGTTTACTAAGTGATTTTAGGAATGCAGCCTTGCTGTGGCTGGAGAGAGACCCTTGTGGATTAGACGCTGATGTGTGGGGTGTTGTCCTTGGCAAGGTCACACTTTTCTCTCCAAGTGGCATGACATTTGTAGGTGCTTTGCATTCCCCCCTCCCCTCCCCCCCCCGTCTCAGGCCTGTGAACCCCTTTCCCTCATCTGTCTGAAATTTGGAAGGCCAGAAGCTGGGGTGGGGAGTGTCCCTGCCTGCAACTTTCCTGCGGGGGTTGGACTAGATGACCCTTGGGGGTGCCTTTTTGTGAAAACAGGAACGCAACTGATGGCTTCAACCAACAAAGGTTTGCCCCTTTGGTCATCTTGATGACACGCTTAGGGCTCGTCCACACTTCTACTGTGCTTAGAACGCAGGGGTCTGAGCATTTCCCCCTTGTCCCACACTTTCTAAGCAAGGGGCTGAGCAACTTTCTCTTTGCGCTGCCCGGGAAAACCCACAAATCCGCTTGACGTTTGTTCCGATTCGGCACTGAAGAGCGGGTTTTCCTGGGGGAAAGTGATGGGACAAGCCAAAGTCTGGATGAGACGTGGCCAGCTGTATAAAGGATGGCATCCAAGTGCCATCAAACTGGTTTTAATTGTGAGAACGCAATTGATAACATGCAACTTTCAGGAAAAGAAATCAAAGGAAATTTAGCCGCTTTAACTGTATGCTGATGTATGAATACTGAAAAAACAGTAAGGCTGTTGTGGGGGCAAAACAGTTTGTGGAAGTTCTGCCTTAATAATGTATCTGGTGGTCTTCCAGGTCCCACCAAAGGGAAAATGCCAACTCCTTCAAAATAAATAAATAAATAAATAAATAAATAAATAAATAAATAAATAAATAAATAATCTAATCTTTTTCAGAGCATCCCTGATTCTGGTGGACAAGGGGCGCCCTCTGCTGGAAAATCTACACAATGGCACCTGGTCTTAAGCTATGTACAGTACTGTAGTGTTTTGGTTAGGTAAAGGGACCCCTGACCATTAGGTCCAGTCGTGACAAACTCTGGGGTTGCAGTGCTCATCTTGTGTTATTGGCCGAGGGAGCCGGCGTATAGCTTCCAGGTCATGTGGCCAGCATGACAAAGCCGCTTCTGGCAAACCAGAGCAGCGCACAGAAATGCCATTTACCTTCCCGCTGGAGCGGTACCTATTTATCTACTTGCACTTTGATGTGCTTTCGAACTGCTAGGTTGGCAGGAGCTGGGACCGAGCAACGGGAGCTCACCCCGTTGCGGGAATTCGAACCGCCGACCTTCTGATTGGCAAGCCCTAGGCTCTGTGGTTTAACCCACAGTGCCACCCACGTCCCCATAGTGTTTTGGTTACCTTTCCCCATTGCTCATCATTCAAATAACAGATCTGTCTCCATGCTCTCCCTGTGCTCGTGGCCCCCTGGGAGCTCGTAGCCCCAGTGGAGCAGTCCAGCTTTGCCAGAACTGAATTATACGGTGGCATGCCTAAGAATTGAAGGCATAAGGGAGCAAATTGGAGAAGAATACGTCAAAGAGAGTTGGGGCGAGAAAGCAACCCTGTTTCACACTGCTATCGAGGACGAGCTGTCATACTGGACAGTGCCATGCACGCTCTCGTGGAAGGGACACAATCATCTTGGTGCAACCATAGCAGTGACCAGAGGAGGAATGACCGCTGGAAAGAGTGCAGAGAGAACAAACACCGTGGTAAATCTACAGCAGTACAGCTGGACGCCCAGCTGCAACGAAACATGTCCCTCCTCTCCATCGCTCTCTATAACCACAGCAGGTGCTGCAACACTTCCAGCAGTCTGACTTCATCCCTGATGGCAAACTCCTCCATTGTCTCCTGAGACAGACAGTTGCCAAACATACGTAAGAATTAAAGATCTACAACAGAATAGTAAAGGTAAAGGTAAAGGGACCCCTAACCATTAGGTCCAGTCGTGACCAACTCTGGGGTTGCGGCGCTCAACTCGCGTTATTGGCCGAGGGCGCCGGCGTACAGCTTCCAGGTCATGTGGCCAGCATGACAAAGCTGTAGCTATTTATCCTATTTATCTACTTGCACTTTGATGTGCTTTCGAACTGCTAGGTGGGCAGGAGCTGGGAGCGAGCAACGGGAGCTCACCCCGTCGCGGGGATTCAAACCGCCGACCTTCCGATTGGCAAGCCCTTAGGCTCAATGGTTCAACCCACAGCGCCACCCGCGTCCCTACAACAGAATAGTAAACCCCCATAAAACACTAACCAGCAATATAATAAAAGTTAGAGGAAATAAATGGCTGATTTGTTTGTGTATCTGTATCAGGGTTCCTTCCTGGTAGATTCCAGGAATGTCCTAAGCCTGGTCACCGGCTTCCCATAAGGATATAGGAAGAGCTTCCTGGATCAGGCCAGTGGCCGGCCTAGTTCAGCATCCTGTTCTCACAGTGGCAAATCAGATGCCTGCTGGAAACCAGTAAGCAGGATTCGGACCCAAGGGCCCTCTCCTCTTCTGTGGTTTCCAGCAGCTGGTGTTCAGAAACTTTGCTGCCTCCAGCTGTGAAGACAGAGTGGAGGCCTTGCCATGGACTTGTCTAACCCTCTTTTAAAGCCATCCAAGGGCCCCATTGCTTCCTGGGGGAGGGAGTTCCAGAGTTGAACTCTGTGCTGCGTGAAGAAGTCTCTTCTTTTGTCTGTCCTGAACCTTCAGCTTCACTGGATGTCCAGGAGTTCTAGTGTTATAAGAGAGGGAGAAAAACTCTATCGCCATGCCATGCACGATTTTATTAACGTCTATCATGGCACTGCATAGAATCATAGAGTTGTAGAGCTGGAAGGGATCCCAAGGGTCATCTAGTCCAACCCCCTGCAATGCAGGAATGACTAGCCTTTTCTCTAATCTAAAATGCCCCAAACGCTGCAACCTTTCCTCTTACGAGAGTCGCTCCAGCCCCTCGGTCGTTTTGGTTGCCCTTTTCCGAGCCTGTCCCAACTCTCTCATATCCCTTTGGCAGCGAGAACCGCTTGCAGCCTTCCAAATGCGGCGGCACCATAGGTTTATTATGGTATATACCGCCTTATGATCCCATGAAATTGCAAGGAACGAGAGAGGGAGAGGTCCGGCTGTGTGTGTGTTCGAGAGTGCCTGGCGCGTTTCTGGAAAGCGCCTCCTGCGAGCTGCAAATGCGCGCATCTTGCAGAGAGTCCTTTGCAGGATTCCACCCCTTCTCTCTCCCACCTCCCCCCTCCCCGCCCCACTCTCTCCACCCCAATCAGGCCAGAGCCAGGTCCGGGAGGGGTCCGCCTGCAGCTGGGGATGGCTGCCTGGGAGCAAGAAGAGGACGGGGAGGTGGTGTGTTTTGTCTGTGTGTGTGTGGGGGGGGGAGGCTAAAAATACGCCCCGGCAGGAGGAGCAAAGTCCCCAGCAGGGGAGCGCAGTCGTGGCGGGGAGGCGGGGGCGCTGGCTAGCTTGAGCGAGCGGGGCAGCCCTCCAAACCCAGGCACAGCAAGGCTGGGGGTTGGTGGGAGGGAGGGAGGCCATGGGCTGGCGGGGGGCGGGAGAAGGAGGGCCATCAGCTGGGCCGGGCTGATAGCCTATCTGCCGGGTAAAAGGGAGCAGGCCGCCTCCTCGCCTCCTCCTTCGCGCCAGCCGCTGTCAGAGGATGGGCAGCATCGCCAGGGAGCCCGCCGACGGAGCCATGGAGCCCCGCGTCGAGCTGAGCGCCCCCGAGCCGCGCGCTCCCGTCAAGCGGGACTACCATCACCGGTAAGGGGGCAGGCGGGCCATCGGGGCGTGGGGAGTCGCTGCTACCTCCAGTACCTAGGGCAGAGTATGCCGGGCAGTATCCGTAGAACTGGAGAGCTGGAAAGGATCCCAGCGGTCATCCAGTCCAGCCCCCTTGCAGGGCAGCAATCACAACTCAAGATTCCCCGGACAGATGGCCAGCCAAGCTCTGCATTAAAAACATCCAAGGAAGGAGAGTCCACCACCTTCTTAGGGAGCCCAGGGCCAAGAGAGGCTGCTGCTCTATAGAGTCGGGTGGCGGGGAAAGGGGGGCAGCGGGCTCCCCCTCTGAGTGTGTGGAGCAAGGGAGTGTTTCTGAGTGAGATCTCTTAGCGATGGCAGTGATGTTTGTTTATCCAGTGGCAGGGAGTTACTCTGGTCCCCTTTGAGGATGTGGGGGCTTGTTGGGCAGGGGTGGGGGAATATGTCTCTCTTCAGCTGAATATGGTGCGAGGAGGCAGGCGGGGGACAATGAGGAAAGTGGGTTATTGACAGGAGCGGTGCAACTCCCACCTCCTCCACTTGCCCTCAGAGATTTGCAATGGTTGCTGATATAATTCCTGGCCAAGTTTGAGGTGTTACTTAACAGACTTGTTACTTGTTACTTAACCAGTTTACCTGCAGAATCACCTCGCCCCATAAGCGCCCAATCGACTGCTTCCATCAGCAGAACTGACCCTGCCACATGAGACCTATCCTGCCTTTGTAAGAACTCTAGATTTTAGGGTGGCAGCACGCCCACTTTGGAACTCCCTGCCTATTGACATCAGACAGGTGTCTTCACTGCACTCTTTTTCTTGCCTGCTAAAACCATTTTTGTTAGGCCAAGTCTCTACCCAGGTGTTCAGAAAGCTGACGCTGGTCTTAATCAGTTTTCAGTCTATTGCCATTTGAATGTTATGGATGTCTTCAATTATTATCGTTAATTTTTCTTAGTGGTAATTTCATTGTGTTCTCTCTTTTGTGAATCACTTGGAGGTTTCTCTCCTTTACAATCCGGTAGGGTAAAAATGTTAGGAAATAAATGAATGACTGAACAGATGAGTATTCCTGGGGATGGGTGAGGAGCAGGCCTTTCCCGGTCAGAGAAAGAAGCTTTGCTGCATCCAAATTGGCTTCTCTTCCACTTCAGGGCTCATTTCCATATCAAAAGCGCTTTCTGCTCTAATAACTTGTATTCTCTCTCCCCCCCCCAGTCCCCCTCCTCTCCTGGCAAGGCCTTTCCTTGCTTTCTCCTCCTGCTGGCTCTTTGGGGCCAGGACTACCCACTCTCCCCCCCCCCCCCCAGGACAATGTCAGCAGGGAAGCTGCCCTGCAGGCAGGACCCAAGGGCCAGGAAGGCTGGGGGAATGGGGTGTCCCTGGAGGGCGGTCAGTCCTGAACTGCCAAACCGCATTGCTGGCCCAGAATCTCAAGGTGGGGGAGATAGGAGGGGAAGGACTTTCCTCTGGGGTGCTCTTGTATTATTGTTGTTGTTTATTTTAATTTTTGTTATTTTATTGTATTTATATCCCACCTTTTCCTCTGCGGAGCTCATGGTTCTCTCCCTGTCCTCATTTAATCCCCCACAACAACCCTGCGAGGTAGGTTAGGCTGAGAGGCAGTAAGTGACTGGCCCAAAGTCACAACCAGAAGGCTCTGTGGCTGAGTGGGGAGTTGCACCCTGCTCTCCTGGGTCCTAGTAGAACACTCTAACCACTATGCCACGCTGCCTCTCAACAACAAGGGTGCCTCCTCCGGGCACTGGCGGCTGAATATGCAGCCTATGTGGGGGTGTCAAAAGATCCCTCCTGAGGCCCTTCTGTGGCAAAGGCGTCACTGGGCCCTTGTGACATCTCCCTTGAACCACCAGTAAGGAACCCAGATCAGCCTCATTGGTTCAGAATCTGGGTCAGGGGAGCTTGGGAACTTGACGGCAGTTTCCTCGCTTCCTTCAGATTCCGCTCACCTCTTGTTGGCAAGGAGGGTGGGAGAGACCCTGCCCTCGTGGCGTTTCGTGCCTCCCTGTTGCACCCATTTCTGCCTGCCTGGCATGTTGATGGCAGCCTGCGGGGGGCCTGATCCTTCAGGGCAAAATGGGGCACTGCTGGCCCCCACTTGCCTGCCTTCCCACTTTCAATTGGGTCCCTTCCAACTCTAAAAAAGGTAAAGGGACCCCTGACCATTAGGTCCAGTCGTGACCGACTCTGGGGTTGTGCGCTCATCTCGCATTATTGGCCGAGGGAGCCGGCGTATAGCTTCCAGGTCATGTGGCCAGCATGACAAAGCCGCTTTTGGCAAACCAGAGCAGCACATGGAAATGCCGTTTACCTTCTCGCTGTAGCGGTTCCTATTTATCTACTTGCATTTTGACGTGCTTTCGAACTGCTAGGTTGGCAGGAGCTGGGACCAAGCAACGGAAGCTCACCCCGTCACAGGGATTCAAACTGCCAACCTTCTGATCAGCAAGCCCTAGGCTCAGTGGTTTAACCCACAGCGCCACCTGGGTTCCAACTCTACAATTGTACAAATCCATGATCCCTCTGTCTCAGTTTTCAACTGCAATCTAGAGACCTCACACTTAGGAGATAGGGAGATGGGGAAGAGGAGACCGGCAGGCAGCAAAGCCACCCTTTGGAACTGGGGTGGGTGGACCAGAAGACCAACCAGAAGTGGAGACAGACCCTGTGCCAGGCGAAGCCCATCAGTTTTTGCTTTGTCCCCATGATTTGTTCATCAGTGATGCAGGGTTAGGGGTGAGCAGAGAGTGACTCACGTTTGCTGATGAGACCAAATTGTTTAGGGTAGCTAATGCATAGAATCATAGAATCATAGAGTTGGAAGAGACCACAAGGGTCATCCAGTCCAACCCCCCTGCCAAGCAGGAAACACCATCAAAGCATTCTTGACAGATGGCTGCCAAGCCTCTGCTTAAAGACCTCCAAAGAAGGAGACTCCACCACACTCCTTGGCAGCAAATTCCACTGCCGAACAGCTCTTACTGTCAGGAAGTTCTTCCTAATGTTTAGGTGGAATCTTCTTTCTTGTAGTTTGAATCCATTGCTCCGTGTCCGCTTCTCTGGAGCAGCAGAAAACCATCTTTCTCCCTCCTCCATATGACATCCTTTCATATATTTGAACATGGCTATCATATCACCTCTTAACCTTCTCTTCTCCAGGCTAAACATACCCAGTTCCCTAAGCCGTTCCTCATAAGGCATCGTTTCCAGGCCTTTGACCATTTGGGTTGCCCTCCTCTAGACACGTTCCAGCTTGTCAGTATCCTTCTTGAACTGTGGTGCCCAGAACTGGACACAGTACTCCAGGTGAGGTCTGACCAGAGCAGAATACAGTGGTACTATTACTTCCCTTGATCTAGATGCTATACTCCTATTGATGCAGCCCAGAATTGCATTGGCTTTTTTAATGCAAAAAGGGACTGTGGAGAGCTCCAAAAGGTTCTCTCCAAGCTGAGTGAGTGGATTTTAAAAGGGCAAATGAGCTTCAGTGAAAGCAAGTGCAAAGGGATGCAAGTTTGGGCAAAGCAATCTTTTAGATCTTCTTCTATAAACTTCCGAGGGAATGAGACCTTGGGGTCGCAGTAGATCGCTTGAGGAAGATGGTGATCCGGTGGGCAGCAGCCATAAAAATAAAAGGCATATACTCCTTGCTAGGTATCCTCTGGAAAGGAATCGAAAATGAAACTGCCAGTAATGTAAGGCTCTTTATACAAATCTACGGTGTGACCAGATTTGCAATACTGTGTACGATTCTAGCCACCTCACCTCCAAAAGGATATTGCAGGTTGGAAAAGGTTCAGAAAGGGGACACCCGAATGATCGAGGGGATGGAGCGAATCCTCTATGCAGTGGCTTTCAACCAGTGTACCGTGGTGCCCTGGGGTGCCTTGAATGACGGTCAGGGGTGCCCTCTGGCGTCTCTGCCTCCCAAAGGCTTGCACAGCTGTTTATTGCAGGGCGAATGGTGCCTCCCAAAGAGAGGTGCCTCTCTTTGGGGTGGTGGTGGGGGGAGCAGCTCAGAGAACCAGGACCCCCCAAGGAGAGAGGAGAGGAGAGGAGAGAAGGCTGAGGGAACACCCCACAAGGGAGGGTGTTCGAAAAGGGGTGAGAAGCTGCCAGCTCTGCAGGCAAGGGATGACCTAACTGGGCTCCTGAGCCCCACAGGGGTGCCGCAGAAAGAATGCAGTTGGTCAAGGAACCCATGGCCTCAGAAAGGTTGAAAACCTCTGCCCTTTGAGAAAAAAGGCTGCAGCATTTGGGACTTTTTAGTTTAGAAAGGTGAGTGAGAGGCGAAATGAAAGAATCATATAAAATTATGGGTGGAGGGTGGAGAGAGGAGAGAGAGAAGTTCTGTCCCCTCTCTCATAACACTAGAACTTGTGGTTACAGGTAGATAGCCGTGTTGGTCTGACGTAATCGAAACAAAATAAAAAAAATTCCTTCCAGCAGCACCTTAAAGACCAACTAAGTTTTTATTTTGGTATGAGCTTTCGTGTGCATGCACACTTCGTCAAATACACTGAAGCAGAAGATACACTAGAACTTGTGGAGAGCCAATGAACCTGAAGGTCGGAAGAACTTCTTCATGTAGCACATAGCTAAAACTATGGAACTAGGAGGCGGTGATGGCCACCAACTTGGATGGCTTTAAAAGAGGATGGGGCCACAGGATTAGGATATGGTTATCAATGGTTGCTAGTGGCTCTCTTTTACATCCACTCTGCCTCTGGGTTCCAGCTGGAATTGCAGGAAGGCAGAGTCCTGCTCATGTCCAGCTCATGTCCAGCTTGTGTGTTTCCTCTTGAGGCATCTGTTTGGCCACCGTGAGAACAGGATCCTGGGCTAGATGGACTCTGTTGGCCTGATCTAGAAGACCTTGCCTCATATTCTTAGGCTGTGTACCTTTTCCAGTTGGTAATGTTTATTAATTGTCAAGGAAGGACATACAAAATTATGCAAAACACAGTGTTATCAAAACAGGATCTGATGACGGTATTCTAGTCCATGGAGCACTGTCGAACGAATGGCCACATACTTTTGGGAGCAGGAACCTATTGAACTTAAAATGATACATGGTAAGGAAATTTGGGTGGGCCACAGCTCAGTGGCCAGAGCATCCTCTTGGCACCTGCACAGGTTCAGTCCCTGCAATCTGCAGGTCAGACTGGGAGAGGCCTCTTTCTGAAACCTTGGAGAGAGGCTGCTTGTCAGTGTAGACAGTATTGAGCTAGATGGACCAAGGGTCTAATTCAGTATAAAGCAACTTCTTGTGGCTTTAAAAGGAGATAAGACAAATTCATGGAGGAGAGAGCTATCGAGGCCTGCTAGCCATGTTGGCTATATCCTGCCTCCACAGTCGGAGGCAGCAATGCTTCTGAATGCCAGTTGTTGCAAACCACAGGAGGGGAGAGGGCTCTTGTGTTTGAATCCTGCATGCAGGCTTCCCACTGTGGGTGGCCACTGTGAGAACAGGATGCTGAGCTTTGGCCTGATCCAGCAACCTCTTCTGATGTTCTTATGTAAGCGTGAGCCATGGAAACTGCAGGGTCAGCTCTGGAAGCCGCAGAGTCAGGACTATTTGCCGTGGCTCAAAGCAAACAGGAGGGTCTCTTACCTTTGCCCGGGGCCTCCGCTCATCCTACCAGGATGGCTTCTGGCTACACACCTCCTTCCTGGCCTCTCCTGGCGGACTTTGCTTTGGCAAGAGCGGGATCCGTCCCCAAGGGAGGAAAGGTCGCTCTCCTGTGTGGCCACTGCCTGAGGCCATTACATCAGCCGGAGCTGGGGGAAGCGGCCAGAGGACCCTTTCCAAACTCTGATAGGGAAGCTAAAGCCACCACTTGTGATGCAAGGCTCTGACGCACGCGCTGAGGGTCAGGGGCCTCTCTTGGCTGCTCAAGGCCTTTCCGCAGCGCCCTGCTGGGCTTCTCCAGAGCAAGCAGCTAACACCTCCCTGGGACAGGGTGGACAGGACGAATCGCTGCATTCCCAGGGGTTAGAATCATAGAGTTGGAAGAGACCACAAGGGCCATCCAGTCCAACCCCCTGCCAAGCAGGAAACACCATCAAAACATTCTTGACATATGGCTGTCAAGCCTCTGCTTAAAGACCTCCAAAGAAGGAGACTCCACCACACTCCTTGGTAGCAAATTCCACTGCCGAACAGCTCTTACTGTCAGGAAGTTCTTCCTAATGTTTAGGTGGAATCTTCTTTCTTGTAGCTTGAATCCATTGCTCCGTGTCTGCTTCTCTGGAGCAGCAGAAAACAATCTATCTCCCTCCTCCATATGACATTCTTTCATATATTTGAACATGGCTATCATATCACTTGATAACTTTTTGGGTCCTTTCCAATGCTACGATTCTACAATTCTTCCCTACTAGCATTTTGCGGTTGGCCACGGGGGCCTTAATGGCAGGCTTTGTGCCTTGGACGTGGCTGGGTCTGCCCAGTTAAGGAGCTGGCAAGCAGCCTCTGGCAAGCACTGGCACCTTCCCTACAGAGCGGTCAGCTCCCTCCCTCCGTTCCCTTGCTCATTCAAGGAATTGGCTTGGTGTCTTCCAATTAGGCCACATTGCATTTAATGTAGAACTTGGAAGTTCCTTTGGAAGAACGTGAGTGTGAGATTTGCTTGGGCGTTTTGTTAGAAAGGAGGATTTACTTTCTAGACCTCATGGTGAGAGTGGGAAGCCCTCCCCCAAAGGCAGGGTTGGTTTCAGCTTGTGAAGGGGTGGGGTGGGAATGCAAGCAGTTGTTGTTGTTGTTTAGTCGTTTAGTCGTGTCCGACTCTTTGTGACCCCATGGACCATAGCACGCCAGGCACCCCTGTCTTGCACTGCCTCCCGCAGTTTGGTCAAACTCATGTTTGTAGCTTCGAGAACACTGTCCAACCATCTCGTCCTCTGTCGTCCCCTTCTCCTAGTGCCCTCAATCTTTCCCAACACCAGGGTCTTTTCCAGGGAGTCTTCTCTTCTCATGAGGTGGCCAAAGTATTGTAGCCTCAGCTTCACGATCTGTCCTTCCAGTGAGCACTCAGGGCTGATTTCCTTCAGAGTGGATAGGTTTGATCTTCTTGCAGTCCATGGGACTCTCAAGAGTCTCCTCCAGCACCAGAATTCAAAAGCATCAATTCTTCGGCGATCAGCCTTCTTTATGGTCCAGCTCTCACTTCCATACATCACTACTGGGAAAACCATAGCTTTAACTATACGGACCTTTGTTGGCAAGGTGATGTCTCTGCTTTTTAAGATGCTGTCTAGGTTTGTCATTGCTTTTCTCCCAAGAAGCAGGCATCTTTTAATTTCATGACTGCTGTCACCATCTGCAGTGATCAAGGAGCCCAAGAAAGTAAAATCTCTCACTGCCTCCATTTCTTCCCCTTCTATTTGCCAGGAGGTGATGGGACCAGTGGCCATGATCTTGGTTTTTTTGATGCTTAACTTCAGACCATATTTTGCGCTCTCCTCTTTCACCCTCATTAAAAGGTTCTTTAATTCCTCCTCACTTTCTGCCATCAAGCAGTTAGGGATGCTCAAAAAAGACTCTGGGGGACACATTGCTGAAAACTTTAAGACCACCGCCCAGAAGCTCTTCAAATATGTTAACAGCAGAAAACCATCTAGTGAGGCAGTTGGATGACGAGGGAGTCAAAGGAGTTGTAAAGGAGGATAAGGAGATTGTCGAGATGCTGAATTAGTTATTTACATCAGTCTTCACAATGCGGGATGTTGGACACACCCCAGTGCCTGAACTAACTTTTGCAGAAGGAAAGACAGAGAGTAGTGAGTTCTAGGCCTAATAGGCATTAAGTGTTCTTGTGCTTGAATCCTGCAAGCTGGTTTCCCACAGGTTGGCCACTGTGAGAACAGGATGCTGGAATAGATGGGCCCTTGGCTTGATCCAGCAGGCTCTTCCTCTCTCCAAGGAACCCAGGAGGTAGTTGGCAGGACCGGAAGCCCACAGCAGGGTGGCGTGGGAAGGGGTGATCTCACCAAGAGTGGATGGGCTTTTCCCTTTCAAGAAAATGACCTTTGCCACCCCGGGAATATCGACCCAGCCAGCTGCACCATCCCAGCTCCCAAACAAGCCACAGGCACTTCCAAATGCTATGTTTATTGAGCACTCATCCTGATCAAGGACAGGAAGGACAACCTCTTCCCATATGATCCCCCAGAGATCACCTTCTGACTTCTGAGACCCTCCTTTGTGTGCCTCCTCCTCGAGAGGTCCGGAGGGTAGCAACATGAGAACAGGGCCTTCTCTGCAGTGGCTCCCTGTTTGTGGAATGCTCTCCCCAGGGACGTTTGCCTGGCACCTTCATGATACACCTTTAGGCACCAGGCACAAACGTTCCTTTTTAACCAGGCCATTGGTTGATTTAGGGGACGCGGGTGGTGCTGTGGTCTAAACCACAGAGCCCTAGGGCTTGCCGATCAGAAGGTCAGCGGTTCGAATCCCCACGACGGGGTGAGCTCCTGTTGTGGCTCCCAGGGGGCCACGAGCACAGGGAGAGCATGGAGACAGATCTGTTATTTGAATGATGAGCAATGGGGAAAGGTAACCAAAACACTATGGGGACGTGGGTGGCACTGTGGGTTAAACCACAGAGCCTAGGGCTTGCCAATCAGAAGGTCGGCGGTTCGAATTCCCGCAACGGGGTGAGCTCCCGTTGCTCGGTCCCTGCTCCTGCCCACCTAGCAATTCAAAAGCATGTCAAAGTGCAAGTAGATAAATAGGTACTGCTCCGGCGGGAAGGTAAATGGCATTTCCGTGCGCTGCTCTGGTTCACCAGAAGCGGCTTTGTCATGCTGGCCACATGACCTGGAAGCTGTCTGCGGACAAATGCTGGCTCCCTCAGCCTATAGAGCGAAATGAGCATGCAACCCCAGAGTCGTCTGCAACTGGACCTAACGGTCAGGGAGGGGTACCTTTACCTTTACCTTGGTTGATTTGATTGACATCCTATGCCCTTTTAAAATGTTTTTTTTTTGGGGGGGTGTTATTGGGTTGTTGTTTTTATTTTGATTATGCATTTTGTGGTTTTATATTTTGATTTTGTTATGCGAACCGCCCTGAGACCTCCGGGTATAGGGCAGTATATAAATTCAATTAATAATAATAATAATAATAATAATAAATTACATTCTATACAAGATTTCAAAGCAGCTGTTTTATTACAGAAAAATTTCAGAAACAGACTGGAAAGAGAAGTTGCTGAATTGCAACTCATTAGCCACCTGGAATGAACAAAGACATAGGATTCTTATCTCATTATACATGATCAAGCTTTCCTTAGCACCTCAGCCCTTGCTCCCCCCCCCGCAAGACCAATTGCAGTCATTAACAGTCGTTAACAGTCATCAACAGGTTTACCACTCCTATCAGCCCATCACCCATTCCCATCACCCCCACCCTCTGAATATACTTAAGGGTCTGGTGACTTCTGTTTCAGTGTATCTGAAGAAGTGTGCATGCACACGAAAGCTCATACCAAAATAAAAACGTAGTTGGTCTTTAAGCTGCTACTGAAGGAATTTTTTAAATAAATTAGAAGAAGAAGAGCATATGCTGGATTAGGCCAGTATCCTGCTCTCATGGTGGCCAGCCAGATGCCCATTGTGGGCAACTCACAAACCTGATCCAACAAGAGGCCTGTCTCCTGCTCTTGGTACTATAACTTGCCAACTCCAAGAGGGAGTTTGCCACTTGGAATTGCAAGCGCTGGGCAAGTTTGCGGCTCCTCCTGGCCAGTCTGTGCAGGGTGTGTGACTCTGCCCTGGTGGTCCTGGAGAGTGAAAAGATAACTGCTGCTGCTCCAACCATCCCTTTGGGCCTCTTTCTGAACTCAAGAGCATCTGAATGTGTGTTGGCTACTTCTTCCGCGCAGTGGGGAGACCCCCGAGGGAGAAGAGAAAAGAGCAGCATTTTGCCTAGGTGCCTTTGGAAGCAACAGTCGGGCAATTGCAGAGCCCCAGTAATGATGATTCTCAGTATCATAAAACATAATTAGAAAATGCCTAGGGATGCCTGTGGCAGAACCCTCTGTGATCCTCGCTCAGTCTCAGGGAATGTGGGTGGGAGAGAGGAGCCCACCTTTTCTGGAGGGCTGTGTGTGTATAAGGGCTGGTGGATGTATTAAAAACTCATTTGAGAGCTGGTCTGGGTCTCGATATCTCACATTGAGGAATCTTTCGGTGAATGTTAGGTTCACGTGGTGTGTGTGTGTGTGTGTGTGTGTGTGTGCTGAGTTTCATAGCTCATAAATCCCTGTAATGGGAAATCTGTTGACACAGCCTCCCCAAGAGCCCTGCTAATGTTACACAGCTACCCTTGGTGCCCGCCAGGCCAGCTCCCTCCCCCTCTGTGCATCAAAGATGCTGCCAGGCTCATCACGCCGAGCCACCCAGGACCAGCAGCCACGAGTCAGGCCTGGGTGTGCAATAGATGCAGTAAAAAAAAATTTGATACCTGAAGAAATGGGATGCAGGGGGTCTTCCAGGAAGATTGGGCCATCTAGTCCAACCCCGTGATCTACAATTCGCACTCAGAACTCAGGGCTCTTTGAATTCGCACTCTTTGAACTCAAGGGAACTTTGAATAGGGTTTGATACATTCTTTGAGCCAGCCGGCTATAAAAGCAGGCCGCCTGAGCAGCTAAGTTCAGTTCTGCTCCAGCTTCCAAATAAAGACCTTCTTGAAGAAATCACTGTGTCGTCTGCGATGTCTACCCACAACTTAACAACACCAGTGAAGGCAGAGAGTGGAGTGTGTGTACCTTTCGAAAGAGGGTTTGGGTAGAAAACCTCCCCATGACATTGCATTCCAGTTTCCTAGGTCTTTTCCAGACAAAGCACAGCTGATTAGACGGGACACCCAAATTGTCAGCAGGTCAGGGGGCAGCTTGTGGCTCCTGGAAACCTCATGACACAGCCTCTGCTTTTCAGGATCTTTGTGAACCGGAGTCTGGCGCTGGAAAAGATCAAATGCTTTGGCTTTGACATGGACTACACTCTCGCAAGTAAGTAAGAGGCCACCAGAAAACAAGCTTGGTCCGTCTTCCATACGACACAAAGGAGACGGGGAACAGACCCCTGTGCATTTTAAGCTAGGGAACCAGATGATAAAACATCCAGCTGTGCCCCATGATGGCTAAAAACTCTAGTTTTCATACTTGGTTTTAATGTTTGCTTTCTGAATCACTTTGAGCTATTTTTGTGGAAAAGCAACTAATAAAGGGGATACCGAGTCCTTGGGGGAGTTGGGCTGTAAATGCCAACCCCCCATTTTTTTCTTACATCAAATACTAATACAGTGGAACCTCGGTTTATGAACACCTCGGTTTATGAATTTTCAGTTTATGAACGCTGCGGACCCATCTGGAACGGATTAATTCATTTTCCATTACTTTCAATGAGAAAGTTTGCTTCAGTTTATGAACACTTCAGTTTATGAACAGACTTCCGGAACCAATTACACCCATGCTTCAGTTTATGAACGCTTCAGTTTAAGTACTCCGCGGACCCGTCTGGAACGGATTAATCCACTTTCCATTACTTTCAATGGGAAAGTTTGCTTCAGTTTATGAACGCTTACTCCGCGGACCGTCTGGAACGGATTAATTCACTTTCCATTACTTTCAATGGGAAAGTTCGCTTCAGTTTATGAACGCTTCAGTTTATGAACAGACTTCCGGAACCAATTGTGTTCATAAACCGAGGTACCACTGTACAGTCATACCTCTGTTTAAGTACGCCTCAGTTTGAGTATTTTCAGTTTAAGTACTCCGTGGACCCGTCTGGAACGGATTAATCCACTTTCTATTACTTTCAATGGGAAAGTTCGCTTCAGGTTAAGTAGGCTTCGGTTTAAGTACTCCACGGACCATCTGGAATGGATTAATCCCTTTTCCATTACTTTCAGTGGGAAAGTTCACTTCAGGTTAAGTACAGACTTCCGGAACCAATTGTGTTTGTAAACTGAGCTACCACTGTACTAAATGGTTCCTCCCTGTTCAGGGGCAGTCTACCTCTGAGTATACAAGCAACGGGGGAAAGTTAGCCCGGCTTGGCTGCTCCCAAGGACACCTGGCTGCAGTTCTTGTCCATGTTGCATAAATACTTCATTTTGATTGCTTTCTAAAATTTGCTTGCTTTCTTGTTTATTTATTATTTCATAAAATTTATGCCCCGCTTGACTGTAGAAAACCTCAAAGCGGTTTCCAAAGACACCCCCCCCAAAAAAAAATCACTAAGAAAATTAACAGAATAAAAGTAGAATCCAGCTGCTACTCCAATGACTCTAGAATATCCAAAGCAAGAGGGTGGAAAAAGAATTTGAGACAAAATAAAAAAATTCCTTCCAGAAACACCTAAGAGACCAACTAAGTTTGTCATTGGTATGAGCTTTTGTGCGCATGCAGTGTACAGTGTATCTGAAGAAGTGTGCATGCGCACGAAAGCTCATACCAATGACAAACTTAGTTGGCCTCTTAGGTGCTGCTGGAAGGAATTTTTTTAAAATTTTGTTTCGACTACGTCAGACCAACACTGCAACCTACCTGTAAAAAGAATTTGAGGATATTGACATATACAGAAGTGCAATTGGAAGTTTACTTTATTTAGCAAACATATCCAGGCCTGACATAACAAATGCAACTAACATACTGGTACTTAGCAGGAAAACGTCCAAGCTTATAAAGAATGGTTCATTTAAAGTATCTTAAAACACGTTTCATTGCATTCCAATCTTGCTGTATAGGCTTGGACATTTTTCTACTAAGTACCTTAGTTGCATTGGATATGTCAGGCCTGGATATGTTTGCTAAATAAAGCAAACTTGCAATTGCACTTCTGTATTTGTCAATATCCTCAAATTCTTTTTCATCATCTTGCTTTGGATATTCTAGAGTCATTGGAGTAATCATTGCAAAGGGGGAAAAAGACTACCGGGCTGTATTTGATAGATGGGGCCCAAGATTTCCTGAGTTTGCTTTGCAACTTTTTTTGGGGGGGGGGGAATCAGACCAGCCTGCAAAGATATACCCAGGAAATGCCTCCCCAAAAGGACCGGATTTAGGCCCTAAGCTACAGAAGGTAATGGGGCCCTTTATATGTCCAGCTGTCCTTTGTCAACAACAAATTGTTGCTGTGTTTTTGTGTTGAATATATGCTACATGGTAATTTATGGACCTAATAGGTATCTCAAGCCATTTGCACAGAACAAAATATGCATTTTATCAAAGTAATTGTTGAACTGAAATACAATTAAGAAGTATATTGATAGTGAAACACACACTGTTGCTATATGTACCGGTAGGTTTTATTTCATTTGTTTTTTATCTTATATTTTGGAAATGTACATCCAAATTTTTTTCCTTTAAATTTTTTGGGGCCCCCAAGAGAGTGGGGCCCTAAGCTATAGCTTGTTTAGCTTATATGTAAATCCGGCACTGCTCCCCAAACTGCCTTTTGCCTCTGCAGTGTACAAATCTCCGGACTACGAGGAGCTGGCTTTTGAGCTGCTGCTAGAGCGCTTGGTGTCCATTGGCTACCCCCACGAGATCCTGGAGTATAGATACGATCCCACTTTCCCCACCAGGTAAGAGAGCAGAGATGCCTTGGCAGCCCAGAGGCGGGAGCCACGTGGCCAGGGGGAAAGGACCCACCCTCCTCACCCGCCCTCTCCTCTTCCCCAGGGGCCTCGTATTTGATGCCATGTACGGGAATTTGCTGAAGGTGGACTCCCACGGGAACCTGCTGGTCTGTGCCCATGGCTTCCGCTTCCTCAAAGGGTAGGTGTTGCCCTCCAGCAGCACAAGCAGGTATTACTCTCTCCAGTCCCCACCAGATATGGGCTTCTGCTGCTCCCCCAAGAAAAGCAGTCAGCCCTGGGAAGCCAGAAGGAGAAGGTCCTCTTATGTCTCCTGGGATGGACACACACACACACACACACACACTTTCCCCCGCTGGAGGTTTTTAAGAAGACGCCGGGATTCTTAAGCTGTGGTTCCTGCATTTCAGGGGATTGGACTAAATGACCCTTGTGGATCCCTTCTGATTCTTTCTATCTATCTATCTATCTATCTATCTATCTATCTATCTATCTATCTATCTATCATCTATCTATCATCTATCTATCTATCTATCTATCTATCTATCATCATCTATCTATCTATCCAGTGGTCCCTTGACTTACGAATGACTCGACATCCGTAGGTTTCGACTTACGAACAGGACAAATGGCCGCACGCTTACGATTTTTTCTACATCCGAACGGAAACCCTTGACGGCTTTAAATGCGGTTTCCTTCACTTATGAATTTTTTCGAATATTTTTTTTCCTATGGGAAGCCGTGTTTCGACTTACGAGCTTTTCGACCTACGATTGTGCATTCGGAACGGATTAAGTTCGTAAGTCGAGGGACCACTGTATATCATCTATCTATCTATCTATCTATCTATCTATCTATCTATCTATCTATCTATCTATCCATCCTCTATCTATGGTTTTTATTGGTTTTACATAAAATTATACACAGTTGCCATAACCATTCCATAACATAAAAACAGAGAAGGCCCTTTCAAACCTTCAGACCTTCCTTCCTTCCCTCCATGGCTTCCATTTCCAAAAAATTAAACTTTTTCCCTGCATCTTTTACCGTTATCAATCTATTATATACCGTAATCATATTAACCAAAGTTCATTTCACTTTATAAGTGTCATTTGTATCCCTGCCAATGATTTCAACCATTTACAGTGGTCTTTTAAGTACATATTACAAAGTTATTCCAGTCTTTTAAGAAATACTTGGTCTTCCTGGTTTCTGATCTTTCATGTCAATTTTGCCATTTCTGCATATTCCATCAGCTTGGTCTGCCACTCTTCTCTGGTCAGTTCTTCTCCTTCTTTCCATCTCTGGGCTAGAAGCATTCTTGCTGCCGTCGTTGCATACATAAACAATATTTCCTTTTCTTTTGGTAGTTCCTCACCTATTATACCTAACAGAAAAGCCTCTGGTTTTTTTAAATAAAATTTTATCAAACATTTTCTTTAGTTCATTATATATCATTTCCCAGACAGCTTTTACAGCCCCACAGGACCCCACCACATATGATAAAAGGTACCTTCTTTCCATTTCCAGCACAAATCTGAGCTGGTTCTGTACATTTTCGCAATTTTACTCAGAGTCAGGTACCTCCGATACATTGTTTTCATAAAATTTTCTTTCAACGAACAGCAGGCCGTAAACTTCAGGGTCCGCTCTCCATAACCTTTCCCATGATGAAAATTGTATATTATAACCAAAATCTCTTGCCCAGTGTATCACCACTGATTTAACTTCTTCTTCTTCTTCTTTTAAAATACCTTTATTTCAAATAAAAATTTAAAAATTGTTTACAACAAGTCTTCACAGGTGTACACAAGTAAAACGTACAACAAAATATATCAAACTAGATTCTTAAAGCTGAAATTATACATACCAAAATTATTTTTCAAGGTGTATTCCATTTCCACAAATAAACGATACTTCCAACCCTTCTCCATCATATCTGGTTTTCTTTGTTGTTGTTTTTCACAGGTTTGTTTATATTAACTTTAAAAAAAGAGTTTTTCCTCTCTATTTTTGATTTTATTTTTTATATTTTACAGATATCGTTCAAGTTCTGCCAGTAGAATGTTGTTGTTACTGTATGTTTTTAGATACTCTCTGAAAATTATCCATTCTTTTGATACCTTTTGATAACCTATATCCCGCACCCAGCCCGTTAGTTTTGCTAACTGTAAGTATTCGATCAGCAGGGCTTGCCACTCTGCTATGGTTGGGGGTAGTTTATCTTTCCATTTCCTTGCGATCAGGATTCTAGCGGCAGTCAAGCTGTACATCATGAGCGTTCTGTTTTCCCTTTTAAAATTATCGGGTAAAATGCCCAGGAGGAATATTACGGGTTTTTTCTTGAAAGTTATCTTGAATAGTTTTTTGATTTCATTATAGATTTTGTCCCAATAATCTTTAATTAAATTGCACGTCCACCACTTCTTCATCTTTAGTAAACCATTCTGATTCTTTGATTCTTCCAGGATGAGCCCCCCACCCACCCACCCCACAAGCCACATTGTTTCCACCTCTGCTGCTTGTGAACTAACAGAGGTCTAGGTTGGGGGAGCTGCTATGGCGCGGGGAGGAAGGGGGCAAGCTGGTTGCTCAGTCCCCATCAGGGTGGGCCTTCTGCCAGCTGGGGGGCCGTTGCAAAAAGGCTGCCACCGCTGAGATTGCAGAGGGAAACCAGGGCAGTGGGTGCGAGGGGCTCCTTCTGTATCTCCCTCTTTCCTGGCTGCAAGAGCTCTCCGAGGGTCATCTAGGAATTGCAGCTGAGCTATCCCTGACAGGTGGCTCCCCAACCTCTGTTTAGAAACCACCACCTTCTGAGGGAGTCTGTTCCATGGCCAACCAGCTCTTACCGCCAGGAAGTTCTTCATTCTTCTGCCACGTGCTGCTGGTGGGCTGCGGATGGGTTGTTGTTGTTATTATTATTATTATTTTATTATTTTTACTATTATTATTATTATCATCATCATCACCATCATCGTCATCATCATTTATTACTGTAATGTTTTATTAAATTTTCAACAAAAGTAACAAAAACAAAATAACAAATACAATAACAGCCACATATATATATATATATATATATATATATATATATATATATATATATATATATACACACAAACACACACACACACACACACACAAAAGCAATATCGAATCCATAAAATGGGATTCTCCGAATCCCGTGACTTCCCTCCCCCACCCCGGGTTCTTTAAATGTTCTTTTCAGCTGTATATCATTCCTACTCCAAATTATTATTATTATTATTATTATTATTATTATTATTATTATTATTATTTTTACCTCAGATTTCCTGTACTATTTCTAAATTTACAAATGTTTTTAAAATCCTGCCAATGTATTAACCTGTTTACAATACTTTTGCAAACCCATAATAAATATTTCCCATTATTGTTTAAATTTCTTGTCACCCTGATTTCTGAGCTTTCCTGTTAGCTTCGCCATTTCAGCACAGTCCATTTACTTGGTTTGCCAATCCTCTTTGGTCGGGACTGCTTCCTCTTTCCATCTTTGTGCTAACAATACCCAGGCAGCCGTCACAGCATAAATAAACAATTTTTTTTCTGGTCTTTTAGAATCTCCGCTCCTACAATACCTAATAAAAAGGCTTCTGTTTTTTTGGGTTTTTTTGACAAAGGTTACTCTTCGTGACTCCATGGGTCACGAAGAGTCGGACGCGACTAAACGACTAAACAACAACAACAACAACTCTAAACATTTTTTTCCATTTCATTATAAATTGTTTCCCATTTTTTAAAACCTTCCTACATTCCCTCCACATATGATAAAACGTGCCCTCTGTTTCTTTACATTTCCAAACCCTGATTACCGGTAGATCTTGCTCTATACATTTTTGTTAATTTAACCGGGGCTAGATACCACCGATTAGGACCCAGGTGGCGCTGTGGTTAAACCACTGAGCCTAGGGCTTGCTGATCAGAAGGTCGGCGGTTCGAATCCCTGTGACGGGGTGAGCTCCCGTTGCTTGGTCCCAGCTCCTGCCAACCTAGCAGTTCGAAAGCACGTCAAAATGCAAGTAGATAAATAGGAACCGCTACAGCGGGAAGGTAAACGGCGTTTCCGTGCGCTGCTCTGGTTTGCCAGAAGCGGCTTTGTCATGCTGGCCACATGACCTGGAAGCTATACGCCGGCTCCCTCGGCCAATAATGCGAGATGAGCGCGCAACCCCAGAGTCGGTCACGACTGGGCCTAATGGTCAGGGGTTCTCTCTTTAGATACCACCGATACATCATTTTCATATAATTCTCTTTCAGTAGAGAATTTCATATCTGTCTTCCAAAGCCTTTCCCAACCCGTCATTAATATATTATGTCCCACGTCTTTCGCCCATTTTATCATAATGCATTTGACCTGTTCCTCTTTGGTGTCCCACCCAAGAGCAGATTGTACATGGGTGGGTCTTTAACCTTCCCTCTGTGGGTGTTCCTACAGGGCCAGAGCTGGTAGTCACCTTCTCAGGTGGGAGCAGCTGGCATGACCTTGGCGGTGGCTTCAGCCTGCCCCTTGGAGAGCTGTCCCACCTCCCCCTCTCCTCCCACCCCAGCACATTCCTGCCTTGCATTGTTCCGATGTCTGGGATGGTTCTTTGCCTTCTACTGTACACAGGGCCGGGCGGGAAGGAGAAGGGACCCGTGGCAAGGTCACCCCCCCCCAATGTCTCCCTAGAGGAAGAGGAGCAACCTCTTCTGGGCATCCAAATCACCAGCCTGGCATTTGCTTGCTCTGAACCAAGAACCCTTTCGAGGTGTGTCCAAAGGGACCATGCTCTCACAGTGGCCAACCGAGTGCCCGGTATCCTGCAAGCAGGATTTGAACACAAGAGCAACTCTCTCCCCCCCTCCTGTGGTTTCCCGACAACTGGTATTCAGGAGGAGGCAGAACACAGCTCGGGTGGCCAACCAGTAGCTCTCTCTGCCACGAATTTGCCCAATCCAGGAGGCAGGATTGCTGCCTTTTCAGAATCAAGGCCCCACATCTCCCCTTTCCCAGGGTTGCCCAGTTCGGTGTTGCTTTGCCTCTGAATTTGCCCATTTCTGTGCCAATTTCAAGGTCTCTGCCATTCTGAGAGCAGAACCAGCACCCTCTGGGGCTCATCTTTGCCCTCCCTGCCAGCAAGATGCCCCTGCTCACCCTTTCCCCACGGAGGTGCCCCCCCTCTGTTTTTGTCCCTGGAACAGGCTGAGAATAGCTTTTGCAGGCGATCCAGCCTGCAGGAGGGGGAGGCAGGAGTTGGGGGGGGGATAGTTCCCAGCTGCTGTCATGATGCTAAATCCTGCCCAGATGACTTTCCCTTTCCTATAGCGCGGATACTTCTGCTTCCCTAAGTGCCAGGCTCATTGTCCCCGGATCGCACCAGCTCTGGCATCCCTCCTGATGCCACGGGGCACAGATCCCGCTTGCCTTAAACCAGGACAGGGTTGGGCAGCTGGGGGTGCAAGGAATTGGCAAAGAAATGAGGAGGCCCCAAATAGAATAATAGAATCATAGAGTTGGAAGAGACCACAAGGGCCATCCAGTCCAACCCCCTGCCAGGCAGGAAACACCATCAAAGCATTCTTGACATATGCCTGTCAAGCCTCTGCTTAAAGACCTCCAAAGAAGGAGACTCCACCACACTCCTTGGTAGCAAATTCCACTGCCGAACAGCTCTTACTGTCAGGAAGTTCTTCCTAATGTTTAGGTGGAATCTTCTTTCTTGTAGTTTGACTCCATTGCTCCGTGTCCGCTTCTCTGGAGCAGCAGAAAACAATCTTTCTCCCTCCTCCATATGACATCCTTTCATATATTTGAACATGGCTATCATATCACCCCTTAACCTTCTCTTCTCCAGGCTAAACATACCCAGCTCCCTAAGCCGTTCCTCATAAGGCATCGTTTCCAGGCCTTTGACCATTTTGGTTGCCCTCCTCTGGACACATTCCAGTTTGTCAGTATCCTTCTTGAACTGTGGTGCCCAGAACTGGACACAGAACTGGACACCATTATTCCTAATCCAGAATTTATTTCCACACCATCTATAGACGGTGGTCCAAATGCAACCAGAGCCTCTGTCAGTCTGGGGAAGCCTGCCCTGGGCCGCAAGGAGGCCCAGCTGATCACTGGGAAACAGGAAAAGACAGTGTTGTGCAGTGGTTAAAGTCTTGGATTGTGACCTTGGGGAGACCAGGGTTCAATTTCCCACTGCTGGGCGTGACCTTGGGGGGGGGTCGGTCCCTGCCCCTCAGTGCTACTTATCTCACAGGGGAACAGGTGGGATGGAAATAACTAAATAAACTTACAAAGGCGATGGCAGTCAAAGTGGAGGACTTTCTCCTGCCCCCCCCCCCGCCATCCAAGAGGGGGCCTGGTATGGAGAGAGTGGCCAGGAAGACTTCTCCCTCTTTCTCTTCTAAGAGCAGAACAGGGTTTGGGTGGGTCCAGAGCCAGAGTGTCACTCACCTGGCATCAGGTGACATCAGGTGCAGGGCAGGTAAGGCACAACTGCCAGGGAACCATCTGGCCACACAAGCCTCCCCCCCGCCCCCGTCACGGCTTTCAGCAGGGAGCAGATTGTCCACCTGATGTCAAGTGGTGGACAGGTGACCTATAGGTCAGTGATTAACTGGAACCCTGAGGTGCATCACTGCCAAATGACGGACAGGCTATTCAGGAGGTTCGCCCAACACATAATTTAATTTTCCACCATGGGGTTTAGATGAATTCATTTATTTCTTTTCTTTTCCTTCTCCTCTTTTTCTTTTCTTTTGTCTTCTTTTTTTCTCAGTATTCTATTTCTTTTCTTACTCTTCTTTTAATTCTTTTCTTTCTTTTTCTTTCTTTTTCTTTCTTTTCTTTTTATTCTAGGTAAATCTAGGAATCTAGGTAAATAATCACAGAGCCATAATGGTTCTGTGGTCTTTAATTTTTATGTATAAATGTTTTGCTCAGATCGTGTAAATACATTATTTGTTTTTTTGTTATTGTTTTTAATTGAATATATCAATAGAGGATTTTTAAACTTCAAAAAAAAGATAAATTCATGGAGGAGAATGTTATTTATTATTTTACATTATTATCTGTGATTATATATGATGATATTATTCTCCTCCATGAATTTATCTAAACCCCGTGGTGGAAAATTAAATTATGTGTTGGGCGAACCTCCTGAATAGCCTGTCCGTCAGTTTGGAGGGGTGGGGGATGAACTTCAAATTTTATTTTAAATACTGCCCCATCCCAAAGGAGCGCAGAACAGCAAGACAATCACAATGGAATGTGTATGTATCTCTGTCTCTGTGTAATATCTCCTGCTGGGGAGCCCAGGTGGGGAGAGAGTCTGCTTTTGTCCTCCTGCCCAGTTTGAGGGTTTCTCATCAGAGCGCTTTGTGGGATGCTAGGTTTACTGGGTCCCCTCTGGCCCAATCCAGCAGCCAGCCAGGCGGCAGCGGTGAGCAACGGGGCCACCGATTCACCACTCCCTTTGTGAACAGCCTTACTTTCGAAACCTCTGAACAGAGGGGGAGGTTTGGGGGACCCAGCCTGCCAGTTCCCTCCAAGGGTGCCCCCCTCACTAGCTTCTCCATTGCACACACACCCCACCTCATGCCTGTGTGCTCTCCCCTCCCCCTCCCTGCTTTTAGGGCTGAGATCTGGAATTATTACCCCAACAAGTTCATCCAGAGGGATGACATGAAGAGGTTCCACATCCTGAACACATTATTCAACTTGACAGGTGAGTGCAGATGGGGGACTGAAACCACCTTGGTCGTGCTGGTCGATGATCTCCGGCAGGCTGAGGACAGAGGTGAAAGCTGTTTCCTAGTCCTGCTGGATCTCTCAGTGGCTTTTGACACCATCGACCATAACATCCTTCTGGACCGTTTAGAGGAGCTGGGAGCTGGGGACACTGTCATACAGTAGCTCCGCTCCTTCCTCCTGGGCCGTGTCCAGAAAGTGGTGATGGGGGATGAGATTTCCCACCCCTGGGCTCTCACTTGTGGGGTGCCTCAGGGTTCCGTCCTCTCCCCCATGCTTTTTAACATCTACATGAAGCTGCTGGGAGAGATCACCAGGGGGTTTGGGCTGGGTGTTCATCAGTATGTGGATGATACCCAGCTCTACCTCTCTTTCAAATCAGAACCAGTGAACGTCCTATGTGAGTGTGGAGGCAGTTGGGGGTGGAGGGTGGATGGCAGCTAACAGATTGAGGTTGAATCCGGACAAGGCAGAAGTACTGTTTTTGGGGGACAGGACAGGCAGCTGTGGGGGACTCCCTGGTCCTGAATGGAGTACCTGTGCCCATAAAGGACCAGGTGTGCAGCCTAGGAGTAATTTTGGACTCACAGCTGCCCATGGAGGCCTCTGGGTAGGGATCCCTGCACTTCGACTGACCTCTTCCTTTGAGGTGCCCCACTGACCTCTCCCCTCTCTTTTCCTGCAGAGACCTACCTGTTTGCCTGCCTGGTGGATTTTTTCACCAACTGCTCCAGATACGTGAAGTGAGTGTGATGGATTGTTTTGCCTGGGCGGTCTGTGTCGAGGGGGCACGAGGTGCTGAGCAGTGCCCAGGGGAGGAAGGTTGCCTGGAATCGTCCAGAAATCCAAACATCTGTTTGTGGTGTCTGTTCCTCTTTCCCCAGCTGTGACACAGGCTATAAACACGGGAACCTCTTCATGTCCTTCCGGAGCATGTTCCAAGATGTCCGAGATGCCATGGACTATGTCCACCTCTCAGTGAGCACTGCAGGGTGGGGCAGTGAGGGGTGGGCATGGAGAGTGACAAGGGAGCATCACCCACCCTTTGGCCTCTGCCAACCTTCCCCAAGTTGGCGTCCTCCAGATGTTTTAGACCTTGGCTTTCACCAGCCCGAATCCTCTCAAGATCTCATCAAAGCAAATGCAGGAGGAGGTGTCGATTGATGGCTAGTTCTTTTATGTCATGCTGGGTGTGTGTGTCTGGGGAAGCCCCAAGGAGCCCTGGTGGCAGCCCCTGAAGCCTTGCCTTTCTGCTGGCCAGGGTGGGGGGGGACTCGGATGACCTCTTTGTGTCTTCATCTTCTAGGGCTCCCTCAAGGAGAAGACGCTGGAGAATCTGGAGAAATATGTGGTCAAAGATGTGAGTGTTGCCCAGGCAGAATTGCTATCAGACAGGAAATTTTCATTGGGGCTAAGGGCCCCCAGGACACAGTGTGTGTGTGTGTGTGTGTAAGTGGAAGCCAGAACAAATTACAGTGGTGCCTCGCTTAACGACCGCCCTGTAAGACGAAATTTTCGCTTAACGAAAGGATTTTTCTAGTGGAGGTTGCCTCGCTAGACGAATTCATTTTGCGAAAAATTCGTCTAGTGAATCGCGGTTTCCCATAGGAATGCATTGAAATTCAATTAATGGGCAAAAATAAAAAAAATAAAAAAAATCAATGCATTCCTATGGGATTTGCTAGACAAATTTTTCGTTATAAGAATTGACCCGTGGAACGAATTAAATTCGTCTAGCGAGGAACCACAGTACTGGGGTCCACCAGTCCAGAAGGGGGCCTGGGGCCAGACTATCGAGCCTCGGTTTTGTGCAATTCTTAACCAATCATATATTCCCTGTCAGATGCACACACAGTTCTGTATAGTGGCTTGCAAACTTGTGCTGTGGGCTGAGCATTTCCAACTCTCTATGAATGTTCACTTCTGCACTTTGACAGTATGAAACCGCAGCCTCGGCTTGTTGCGTACAGCTGATTTTTAGTGCACACCCTGTGAATGCAACACAGTGTTGTGTGGCACACGTTCTGTGTTACACATCCAAGCTTAATAGTTGATGTGTACGGTTAGTTCAGCAAGGATTGTGTGGGTGGCTGCATTATTGCTGTTGGTCATTGGGCTCTCAGTATTCTCAACAGGCACCAATGCATACCCTCCAATGTTTCTCCCATGAAAATAGGGATGTCCCATTCCATAACGATAATTTTACTATTTGTATCCCACACCTTGTTGGGTTACCCCAGCCACTCTGGCCAGCTTCCAACATATCACACACACACACACACACACACACCACATAAAAAAAACTTTCCCCTACAGGATTGCCTTCAGATGGCTCAGGGGACGGATAACTCCATACCCTCCAACATTTCTCCAATGAAAATAGGGACATCCCAAGGAAAAGTAGGACATTCCAGGATCAAATCAGAAACCAGGATGCCTTCTCTAAATCAGGGACACCCCTGGAAAATAGGGACACTTGGAATAGTAAACACTTCTGGGTCTGCCGCATTCTTAAGGTGAAAATAATAATAAGAATAATAACAACAACAACTTATTATTTATACCCCGCCCATCTGGCTGGGTTTCCCCAGCCACTCTGGGCGGCTTCCAACCAAATATTAAAACAATACAGCATCAAACATTAAAAACTTCCCTAAATAGGGCCACCTTCAGTTGTTTTTGCTTATTGCCTTGACATCTGCTGGGAGGGCGTTCCACAGGGTGGGCGCCACTACCGAGAAGGCCCTCTGCCTGGTTCCCTGTAACCTCACTTCTCGCAGTGAGGGAACCGCCAGAAGGCCCTCAGCGCTGGAAATATGCAACCCGCAGCAAACGTAACCAGAGATATGACTGTATTTATTATTAACAAAAAACTGAGATGATGCGTTTATTTTATATCCCTTGTAAAGATTTTTAGCTGGTCTGCCATTGCTGGGCAGGGACCCACTGCACATCTTGTTTTCACTGGGACCCAAATCTGCCCCCAGTGGCCCTGGTTGCCCCCCTACAAGCCCACAGCCTCTTTCCCTTCACCAGGGGAGCTCCAGGAAGCATTTGTACACTGCTACTGCCTTTGGCTTGCTCAGCACGCAACCCCCTTCCCCAGGCCACGAAGAGTCCAGTGCTGGCCCCTTTGGCCCTTGACAGACAGGCCTGTCCACCTTGAGCTCACCTTGCCTCCCTCCCACCAAGCCTGCTGAGGCAGGTGTCAGAGGGCCAGGAAGCGCGAGGCAGCTTCCAGCTCAGCAGCTGCAGCTGTCGGTGCAATTCCATTTTTCAAATTTCCTGTGCTCGGTTGTACTTCAACAGCTGTTGGCAAAGAATCTGGGGAGTGCAGATCCTTCCCCAAGGTCATTTCGCCCAGAGGAACCAGGGGGCTGAGCGGCAAGTCCAGAAGTCCCTAATTCGAATCTCGCCTCTGCCCTGACTTCACCAAAAGGGGGTGGAGCTTAGGCAAGCCCCTCCCACCCAGCCCTCCACCTTCCCTTCTGCAATATGGGGTAATAATACTCACCCTGCTTGGCGTTGCAAGGATTACATCAGTCCATTGAATGTACAGCCCTTTGGTCACACCGACGCAATTGGCAAATCCTAAGTATTAAAGGTAGGAGGTGCTTGGATTCTTCCTGGCTGGGCTCTGAATCCCCCTTATCTATCTTGAGGTCATCTAGTGATTCCTGGGTGGGTGAAGGTGCTTGGGCATCACTTGCCGCTCTCAAGATTGTTCCGAAAAAGAACAAAGGTTAGGTTTCTTGAACTTATGTACAGGCAACCCTCCATTGACCCCGGGGCTACATTCCAAGGCACTGAAGGCATCGGTGAAATCCTGTAGAATTGAAACCCATCGAGAAAGCCCGAAAACAAAAACACCCCTTTTTGCCACTGTTCTACCCTTTCAGTGACGCCTTTATGATGTTTTCTGGGGTTCAGCACAGTGAGCATATACATGTTCACACACGTATTGAACATGCATAAATGGGGGGGGGGGGGTTTGCCTGCATAAACTCCCACAGGGGAAACTCCCAATGTGATTTACAATGAGAATAAAATGCAATGATAACAATACTTCCAGAGAAAGGGCAAGGAGGAGGCTGCAGAACAGAAGTTTATAAAATTATGCGTGGCCGGGAGAAAGTGAATAGAGGAAAGTTTTTCTCCCTCTCTCAGGACCCCATTTTTTAAATTTTAATTATTGAGTTTATTACCTACTTCTCACCATAAGCTCCCAGGATGCACTACAACAGTTTAAAATACAGTACAGTGGTACCTTGGTACTCGAATGGCTTGGCTCCCAAACAAATCGGCTCCCGAACGCCGCAAACTTGGAAGTAAGTGTTCCGGTTTGCGAACGTTTTTCGGAAGCTGAATGTCGGCCGCGGCTTCCGCTTGAGTGCAGGAAGCTCCTGCAGCCAATCAGAAGCTGCGCCTTGGTTTTCAAATGGTTTCGGGAGTCGAACAGACTCCCGGAACGGATTAAGTTCGAGAACCAAGGTACCACTGTATTAAGAACGTAAGGACAGGCCTGCTGGACCCGGCCAATGTTCTCAACTCGTTGTCCAGCCTCCTGCTCTCACCATGGCAACCCAGAAGCCCAGAAGCAGGGCCCCAGCACAAGAGCCCCCTCTCCCCTCCTGCGGTTTCCAGGAACTGGTACCCATGATGATAATAATAATAATAATAATAATAATAATAATAATAATAATAATAATAATAATAATATTTATACCCCGCCAATCTGGCCGGGTTCCCCCAGCCACTCTGGGCGGCTTCCAACAAAATATTAAAATCCATCAAACATTAAAAGCTTCCCTAAACAGGGCTGCCTTGAGATGCCTTCTAAAGGTCTGGTAATTGTTGTTCTCTTTGACCTCTGGTGGGAGGGCATTCCACAGGGTGGGTGCCACTACCGAGAAGGCCCTCTGTCTGGTTCCCTGTAACTTGGCTTCTTTTAGCGAGGGAACCACCAGAAGGCCCTCGGCGCTGGACCTCAGTGTCCGGGCAGAATGATGGGGGTGGAGACGCTCCTTCAGGTATACTGGACCAAGGCCGTTTAGGGCTTTAAAGGTCAGCACCAACACTTTGAATTGTGCTCAGAAACGTACTGGGAGCCAATGTAGGTCTCGGCGGTCGCTCCCAGTCACCAGTCTAGCTGCCACATTCTGGGTTAGTTGTAGTTTCCGGGTCACCTTCAAAGGTAGCCCCACACAGAGCGCATTGCAGTAGTCCAAGCGAGAGATAACTAGAGCATGCACCACTCTGGCGAGACAGTCTGCAGGCAGGTAGGGTCTCAGCCTGCATACCAGATGGAGCTGATAAACAGCTGCCCTGGATACAGAATTAACCTGCGCCTCCATGGACAGCTGTGAGTCCAAAATGACTCCCAGGCTGCACACCTGGTCCTTCAGGGGCACAGTTACCCACACCTGCCCGCCTCCTGTCCCCCACAAACAGTACTTCTGTCTTGTCAGGATTCAATCTCAATACCCAGAAGCATTTACCACCTCTGCCTTGCTTCCACAGCCACGGGTGCCTCTCCTGCTGAGCCGCATGAAGGAGCACGGAAAGGTCTTTTTGGCCACCAACAGCGACTACAACTACACAGATGTACGTAAGCCCCACCCCACGGCTCACCGAGGGCGGGTGGGTGCACCTCTGCTCTCCCCACTTTGTGTCTGGCTTCACCCAAGGAGAGGAAACGTAGCCGGCTGCCAGACGTGTGCAGCGCTCAGCCCCCGACTTCTGTGTCTCTTCCCCACTGAGCTATCCAACGAGTGGCAGGCGTTGTTGGCTGGCAGGGGTCAGGAGGGAACCACACAGTCAGAGATGTGATGGCAGCCGGGGTGGCTCCTTTGGAAAGGAGGAAGACGAGCCTGTCTTGGGTTCGAGTTCCTGAAGGAAGCTCCAGTGACCCGTGGTTCTGTCCCTTTGCAGGCGATCATGACGTACTTGTTTGACTTTGGAGAAGACGACGTGGTGAGTCACCGCTTTCCCTGATTGCTAGCTCTCGCTCTTTCTCTTGCTTCCTGCTCCCAAGGACCAGTTGGAAAACTCCACAAGTGGGGAGAGCTTCTTGTCTCCTGCTGGGTGGCAGGAATGGGGGAGATTCCCCTTGGCGGGGTGCCCTGCCAATTCTGGGTTAGAGTGTTGGACTAGGACCTGAGAGACACCAGGGTTTGAGTCCCCTGCTTGGCCTTGAATGAATCTGTCACTAGGTGTGACATTCTATCTCAGCCTGACCTACCTCACAGGGTTGTTGTGAGGACAAAATGGGGAAGAGGAGAACCCCTGCAGGCCACCTTTCAGAGGAAAGGTGGAGTACAAATGTAATAAATAAACCAATAAGCTTCCAGACTCAGAGGTCAGCCTCTTCCCAACAAAGACTCCCTCCCTCCCAGCTCTCAGCTGCCCTCATTTTTCCTGTCCCCAGCAGGAAGCACCCCAGAGCCGCCCCTGGCGCTCCTACTTCGACCTGATTGTGGTGGACACTCGCAAGCCTCTCTTCTTCGCGGAGGGCACTGTCCTTCGGCAGGTCAACACGGTAAGTGCCCTTTTGGTGCCAGCTGGGAGGCTGGATGGGGGGGTAGAGGCATTGCAGGGGGTTGGACTAGATGGCCACTGGGGGATCCTTCCAGCTCTACTGTTCTATGATTCAATCTAGGAAGTGCTTCCTCATCCAGAATCGAGGCAAGATTGGGTGGGACGGGGCCTGACCTGAACAGACGTTGTCCTCCCTGCTGAGATGGGCCAGGATCTCTGAGTCTGGCTGGGAAAGCCCCTCTTAGAGAGGTTTCTAGAGCAGAACACATGGACAAAGGCAATTCCTATTGCTGTCGGTGGGATGCTTTAGCTTGGGTTCCTGCATTGCAGGGGGTTGGACTAGATGACCCCTGAGGATCCCTTCTCAACTCTACAATTATGTGATTCCATGCTGAGCAGCTGGAAAGCCAGTCACCCTGCCTTCCAGCTTCCCTCGTTCCTCCCCTGCCCGACATAACTCCTTGTCTTTTTTCTCAGGACACAGGGAAGCTGCGGATCGGTACCTACACAGGGCCCCTTCAACACTGCGCTGTCTACTCAGGAGGTAAAGCTTGCACCAAAGCTAGGGCCACACTGGGGAAACTGCCTAGCCTTTAAAAGAACTCTCCTTATTAGCCAGACATGGGCTGCTGCAGAAGGGAAACTGAGCCACAGGGAGTGGCAGGAACCCACCAGGTTTGGACTCTGTTGCCTCTTCTCTTTCCAGGCTCTTCAGACATGGTGTGTGACCTTTTGGGAGTGAAGGGCAAGGACATCTTGTACATCGGAGACCACATATTTGGAGACATCCTCAAATCCAAGAAGAGGCAGGGGTGGAGGACCTTTCTGGTGGTGCCCGAGCTGGCCAAGGAGCTGCAAGTCTGGACAGAGAAAAGCGGTGAGGAGGAGGAGGAAGGTTTCAATGGGTGGAGGCCGGCTCCTGTCACCCCTTTGCAATGGCCCAGAGAGCACCACCAGCCAGATTCTTTGCACACAGCCTTGTTAATCTCTGGAACTCCTTCCCACAGGAGTCAGTGATGGCCACCAACTTGGATGGCTTTCAAAGAGGATCGGACAAATTCATGGAGGAGAAGAGGGCTATCGATGGCTCCTATCCAGGATGGCTCTGCTCTGCCTCCACCGTCAGAGGCAGCAATGCTTCTGAATACCAGTTGCTGGAAACCACAGGAGGGGAGAATCCTGCTGGTGGTCTTCATCTGGTTGGCCACTGTGAGATGAGGATGCTGGGCTATATGGGCCATTGACCTGATCCAGCAGCCTCTTCTTATGTTCTCTGCCCTCCCGTGGTTAAGGGGGTGTCCCAGCCCATCCTACCTCCAGATCTTGGCTCCGATCCTTTTGCTGGTGCCAAAAGCCCAGGGACGTCTTATTTCCTAGATGTGTTTCAAAGGGCTTTGCTACTTGCTGATACCAAGAATCTAAAGACCCACCTCAGCCCCAGTCCTAAGAGGTTGAGCTGGCAGGCAGGGCTTTTGCACCTCCTTTTCAGAAGCCAAACTTAAGAATGTTCATTTCCCCCTTCATAGAACTTTTTGAAGAGCTGCGGAGCTTGGACATCTTCTTGGCTGAGCTGTACCAGTAAGTCAGGATTCCCACCCATTAGCACTTTGCCCGGGTGTTGCCTGTTGTGTGCACGTGAGAAATTTGCAAGGAGCCCATGTTTCGTATTGCTAGAAGAGAAACTTTGTTTTTAGAAAGACGAACAAGATTCTGAACGTGGAGTCGATTTCCAGGGAGTCGATTGCCATGGCTGGAACTTGACAGGAAGTGTCCTGTGGTGCCCCCTGCCCTGATTATGGCGATTATAGAATCACAGAATAGTAGACTTGGTTGGGACCACCAAAGGGTCATCAAATCCAGCCCCCTGCAATGCAGGAACCACAGTTAAAGAAGCCCTGACAGATGGCCATCCAGTCTCTGCTTAGGAGAGTCCGCTACCTTCCAAAAGAGTCCGTTCTATGGACAAACAGCTCCCACCCTCAGGAAGTTCTTCCTGAGGCTTAGTCGTAATCTCCTTCCTTGTCATTTGAATCCATTGGTTCAGGACCTGCTTGGCAGGGGGTTGGACTGGATGGCCCTTGTGGTCTCTTCCAACTCTATGATTCTAGGACTTACTCTCTGGAGCAGCAAAAAAAGAAGCTGGCTCCATCTTCCATGGGACAGCCCTGAAGATACTTAAAGATGGTAATCAGATCCTCTTTGTTTGTGTATTTAGAGCATCTTTTTGTTGTCTTCAGCCAAAAAGAATGGGCGTACATACAGTAAAAACGAGACAGGCTTACAATTAAAAAAAGAAAGTCCTGTGACAAACAAAGGAAAAAAGACAGAGAGGGAATAGGAAAATCTCAACATCCAAATTCAGGCACCAATTTCTAAACAGCTGTCCCTATAATGCCTAACTTGTACAGTTTAGGGGAAAGGAAGTGCTGGGGGGAACTGGGCCCCCAGCAAATCTTTAGGCAGGCAATGTGACCTCCACACAGAAGGGATTCAGGTGGGATTTTGAGCACAGGTGTCCTCTTTTCCCCCCAGGCACCTGGACAGTGGGAGCAACGAACGGCCAGACATCAGCTCCATCAAGAAGCGGATCCAGGTATCTCCCCCCCCCCCCACTGAGCCTCACTCAGACATAAATCCATTTAGGGTTTGCTTAGTAGGCAGCAAAGGGGACCCAGTAGTAGGCAGTAGGGGACCCAGGTGGTGCTGTGGTTTAAACCACAGAGGCTAGGGCTTGCTGATCAGAAGGTCGGTGGTTCGAATCCCTGCAATGGGGTGAGCTCCTGTTGTTCGGTCCCAGCTCCTGCCCACCTAGCAGTTCGAAAGCACCTCAAAGTGCAAGTAGATAAATAGGGACCGCTCCGGTGGGAAGGTAAACGGCGTTTCCGTGCGCTGCTCTGGTTCGCCAGAAGCAGCTTTGTCATGCTGGCCACATGACCCGGAAGCTGTCTGCGGACAAACGCCGGCTCCCTCGGCCTGAGTAATTTCGTTGTTCCCGCAAGGGGACAATGACAATAAAGATATCTTATCTTATCTATAGAGCGAGATGAGCGCCGCAACTCCAGAGTCGGACACGACTGGACCTGATGGTCAGGGGCGCCTTTACCTTACCTTTACCTTTAGTAGGCAGCAGAGCTGGCTAAAGAATGGAGCCTTCTTTTAGGCTCTGCTGTCTTATGGTCCAGATGCCCAGTAGCGTCCTCCTCTTGGTTCCTACCTGGGGGACTATGACAGGCCGCAGGTGACAAGCAACAGGTGTAACCAGGACATGAGAGCATAAGAAGAGCCTGATGTATCAGGCCAATGGCCCATCTAGTCCAGCATCCTGTTCTCACAGGGGCCAACCAGAAGCCCCAACGGGCAAGCAGGATCTGAGCGCAAGAGCCCTCACCCTCCTCCTGTGGTTTCCAGCAACTGGTGTTCAGAAGGATTGAGGCCTCTGGCTGTGGAGGCAGAGAATAGCCTTCTCCTCCACAAATTTATCCAATTCTTTTTTAAAGCCGTCGCTGCCTCCTGCAGGAGTGAGTTCCATAGTTTAACAATGCGCTGCGTGAAGAAGACCTGGCTTCTGTGGGCAGGAGTGGGGGGAGGTGGGTTTCTCACAGAGCCTGTTTTCTCCCACAAAGCAAAGGTCGTCTTGCTGGTCCTAGGCAAAATCCCAAAACCCACACGAGGGGCAGGACCTTCTTTTAGCCAAGCAACATGTTGCACAAAGGCTCCCCTTTATCAGTTGGTAAACAGGACGATGGGCAGGTCCAGCAGCGGGGAGAAAGTCCGTGGGCAATGGCAGAGGTTATAAGAAAAATACCTCTAATTCCCTTATGGGGTTTAGAGCCCGTATAGAGTCCCTCAGGAGATCTCTATTGGTCAGAGAGGAAGCGGAGGCCAACCAGAGTACAGTGGTACCTCGGGTTAAGAACTGAATTCATTCTGGAGGTCCGTTCTTAACCTGAAACTCTTCTTAACCTGAGGTACTACTTTAGCTAATGGGGCCTCCCACTGCCACCGCGTGATTTCTGTTCTCATCCTTAAGAAGCAAAGTTCTTAACCCGAGGTACTATTTCTGGGTTATCTGAGTCTGTAACCTGAAGCGTCTGTAACCCAAGGTACCACTGTATATTGAAAGCAAAGCGGCTAGCAAGCCTGATCTTTATTAAAGGAAATAAACTGTTGCAACAGGGTCCCCACTCACCACACACAGGAGTGAGGAGAACCCCGAACAATGGTGCGCAAGCCCCTATAAAGACTCTTGAAATTGCCCACTCTGCAGCCCAATACCACCCCCCAAAACATCATACCTACATCTAAGAAGGAGGTGGTCTCCATCAGAAATTTGAGAGTGTTGCTTCTCTCCTGTCTGCCAGGATACCTGATAATGCCTCACTTCAGTTCTTTAATCTCTTATCCACATTGATAGTGGGCTCAGCTTAACAGATACTTGCCAGACTGTATTTGAAAAGGGAGGTGTAAGCCCCTACAGTCCAAAGACAACTGGAGAGCTTTTCCCATTCCCTTCCTCCTTGCAGAGAAATATTTGAGGTCAATTTGGGAGAAACAAAATGGCTTCAGGATTGCTCTCCTGTACTGTTTCAGACACTATACTTATGCATGTGTGTTTGAGACCTTAGAATTCTTATAACAACCCTCTTAGGATGGAGTGTGGGAGGAGGGAGGAGGCCATGCAGTGGGGACAGAATGCTGGACCAGATAGGCCATTGGCCTGATCCAGCAGGCTCGTCTTATGTTCTTAAAGGTAAAGGTAAAGGGACCCCTGACCGTTAGGTCCAGTTGCGGACGACTCTGGTTGTGGTGCTCATCTTGCTTTATTGGCCGAGGGAGCTGGCGTACAACTTCCGGGTCATGTGGCCAGCATGACTAAGCCACTTCTGGCGAACCAGAGCAGCACACGGAAACGCTGTTTACCTTCCCGCCAGAGTGGTACCTATTTATCTACTTGTAGTTTGACGTGCTTTCGAACTGCTAGGTGGGCAGGAGCTGGAACCGAGCAATGGGAGCTCACCCTGTCGTGGGGATTCGAACTGCCGACTTTCTAATCAGCAAGCCCTAGGCTCTGTGGTTTAGACCACAGCGCCACCTGTGTCCTTATGTTCTTATTGATATGGGCAAAAATCTGCCTTTATTCCCTTATTGGGTTCTCCATCGGTTGGAGAATATAACAGAGGCCAACCAGAGAAGTTTGAGAAGCAAAGCCTTTATTTTCGCTGTTGCAACAGGGTCCTTCCTCTCACGCAGGAGAACAAGGAAGGAACCCCAAACAAAGATGTCTTGCCCTTAAAAAGAAATTTGAAATTGGTTTCAGCCCACCCCCCAGAAGCATCATCCATATGTCACAGAAGGGGTGTAGCCCAAGACCCCCCCTCCCTAGATAGATAGATAGATAGATAGATAGTTTATTACGGCCATAGGCCCATATTCAATACCAATATACATTGTACAACAAAGCAAATATGACAAAATAAAATTAATAAAATTAAAATACATATCTAAAATCATAAATTTCTAGATTCCATTAAAATAAGAGCAATACAGCACTTAAAATGTCAGATTATCACTATAGATCAGTATTATATAAGCGAGATCAATAATCATAAAGTAATCCATTTTTCCTCTTATAAGCTAAGACTGTAATCAGAAACCTGGCAACAAAAAGGGACCTACTCGGATCAGAATCTTGCAGTAAATGTGTTAACTGTGTTTCCAAGGAGTCACCCGAGGTTTCCGATAATAAAGGGAACAAAAATCTGGTCCTAGAAACTGAATGCAGTGGGCAGCAAAATAGTATATGTTGTAAGGATTCAATAGATCTATTATCACATACACACACAGCTGAAATCTGACCTTTGGAAAATCTATTGTTCATAACATTGGAAGGAAAGGCATTAAATCTTGCCTTAATAAAGGCGTATCTGTGGACCGCTACAGACAAGGAAGTCAAATAAGATGGTATCTGCTGGGAAGGCACTATGCCAAGATTTAGTGGTGAGCAAGTGCCACTACCCAGAATGGTGTTTTGTTGGAGGTCAATCTCCTCAAGTTTTTGAATGAGGGTTCTTTTAGCCGTGGCTAGGTCCAGTTTTAATAGTTCTGATGGGGACAATCCATAGGTCACTACTTTAGAATGGATCTCTCTTGCCCATGGGCTGGGAAAATCATCCCTCCAAAGACATTGAATCAGGTACAGATTCGGGAGCCTATGCCATAAGGACAACCAATAGCAAAGGCTGCGCCTCCAAAGAGTATTTTCTAAAGATGTAGTTTTTAATTCTAAGCGAAGAGCCGCATTGCTAACGCACTGAGGGAGTTTTAACAGCCGTCTTAGGAATTGGTTTTGAATTACCTCCAATGGCATCAAATTTACTGCGGTCCCCCATAAAGGGACAGCATATGCCAGTGTCGCGATCACTTTGGCTTTAAATACCTTCAGGGCGGATGGCACATGAAGAGCCCCATCGGAAAAGAAAAAGCGCAAGAGCGCAAAAAAAAAGGGCTTTAGCCTTATTTGAAATATATGCAATATGCGCCTTCCAACCCAGATTGTATTGGAGAAAAACTCCCAAATATTGAAATTTATAAACCTGTTCAATAGGTTTTCCATCTAATTGCCACTTATAGGATTTTCGACTTTTTGAGAAGATTAGTACTTTGGATTTAGATTGATTTATAGTAAGGGAATTGGTTTTACAGTATGAAACAAATATTTTAAGTGCTCTCCTGAGGCCAATTCTTGAAAATGACAAAATTACTGCATCATCAGCATAGAGTAGTAATGGGCATCGATAGTTTGCAAGACGGGGGGCATGAATAGTTGTCTCAGATTCAGCCAATGGTATCCTCATGTCACTAATAAATAAATTGAAAAGAAAAGGAGCTAGGATACAACCTTGACGGACTCCTCTGTTGATGGGCACAGAGTTTGTGAGATCGCCGACTGGGGCCCCCCTCCCTAGATTCATCATAGGTACATCATGAACGGGGAGGTCTGGTGGCAGTAATCTGAGCAGTCTGGACCCTGCCCCCTGCCCCCAAAACCTAATCAACAAAATTGAGAGATATTTACATTTCCCTGTTTCCCAGCCAAGTTAATCACAACCTTTTGTCTGGCACTCAGGTATCAGGATGCCAGGGATTATCACTTTAATTCCTGAGACAATGAGAAGGTTCCCCCCACCCCCCTTCTTCCTTGCAGAGGAACACCTGGTCAGAGAGAGAGTCAAAATGGTGTCAGAAAGGCCTGTCTTCCTGTGCTGCTTCAGACATGTGCCTGTACTGTACATTCATGTACATGTTTTATGAACAATTATTATATATATATATATATATATGACCTCAAAATTCTTATAACATTATGCTAGGTCAAATCAGCACAATAGCACAGGTAGAAGTTGCCTTCAGGTGGGGGTGGCATGAGCTCTCAAGGCTTCCCAATTTTTAATCCCGTTTTAATTTTTTATTTTTATTTTACCTAGAGGCTCTGCATTGTGATACCAAAAGTGGTTCCCTCAGAGCCCACCAAGTTTGTTTTAGCTTGATTTAAAAATCAAATAAAAGAATGGAGTGTTGTTGTTGTTTTCTTTTTTAAAAAAGATTAAAAGTAGTGCAGAATATCTGGTGGGCCAGCCTTTTGGACGGCACCCTCAAGAGCTGTAGCTCTCCCCATGTCCACTTTTCCCCATGCTCTTCCCCCCACAGGCCCAAAAAACGGTAAGCCACCGCCACCCTGGTTTTAGGAGGCCACAGAGAGGTCTGCTCACGTAGCACAGATTATTCAGGCAGTCTGGGAAACATGGGCTAGAACCACCAGATTCAGAACATTGCAACATAAGCTCGCCACAGAGGAAAGTTTGTTTTTTTCTCAGGCCCTTGAGCACTGCAATCCAGCTGACCACAGCTGGTTTTGCAACATCCTGAGGGGCTTACTCCAACTTTAATTACGCCTCTCTCTGTTTCCTGTGTTAAAAGTTAACCAATCCTGATAAGAGACTTCTGGTTGTTGTTTTTTTAAAAAAATGTTCTGTTATAGAGAAGTGGTTCCCAAACATTTTGGGGCCACTGCTCCATTGGTTCCATATTATTCGGCATTTTGCACACCCTATTATGGAAGCTAATAACAATAAAATTCAGAACATTAAGGATGAATTGCACATTTATTCAAAACCCAATCAGAACAGTTTTTGTTTAAGGAAGTCAACAAAAGTGATGAACTTGATCAAGTGGTACCAGCTTTTTGAAATATGATAGTCATTTATACCTCCAGCGCCCCCCACCCGCCCCCTTGGTCATCCTATGATTCCAGTGGGTGCTACAACCCAAGTTGGGAACTCACTGTTATGGAGTCCTGTACATTGGTTCTCAAACTCAATCTGTTCTTGAAGTCCGTTTGACTTCCAAAACGTTTGAAAACCACGGTGTGGCTTCTGGTTGTCCCCGGAAACCATGCCGACAGCCGAAACAGACGTTTGGCTTCCGAAAAACATCTGTAAATCGGAACACTTATTTCCGGGTTTGCGGCATTCGGGAGCTGATTTGTTTGTCAACTAAGCTGTTCAGAAACCAATGTACCACTGTACTTAAAATGCCCCTGGCACCTGGACATTGTTGGGCGGGTGAGGTGGGGGAGCATTAAATGTTTCCCTGTTGTGAAAGTCCCGGAAGAAAATGAGGAAGAACACACTGTTCTACAACAACACAATTAAGGGTTCAATGTGAAAACTTAAAATATTAGTCGGAGCAGCCAGAGATCACTTGAACTGCTGTTAAGGCTTCCCAAAACTAAACAAAACTACAAACAAAACAGTGATAAAGACAAAATCAATTACAAATCAATAAAGCAAAAAGCGGTCCTTAGACTATAGACCTGACCTCCCGTCCATTCCTTATTTCAGTTATCTATTATTTGTTGCCAATACACATTTTTATCTTAAATTAACCAATTATTGATTTATCTTAAGTTTCATATCTTTCTTAAATCTACTACAGTACTAAAGTTATTCAAAACCTGCAGCAGAGTTTAAACTACTGTAATTGTTTTTCAAATAAACTTTGAAGACTTCCCATTTTGAGCTAAATTCCTGTTTTGGTTTGTTCTTTATTTTTTTCTGATAAACCATCTAACTCCGCATAATCTGTTGGCTTTTGGATCCATTCATGGATAGAGGAGATTTCATCCCTCTTCCACTTTGTAGCGATAAGAACTCTTGCTGTCACTGTGGCATATAAAAATATACTCTTCATTTTTTGCGGGATATCCAAATCTCTGATCCCCAGAAGGTAAGTTTCTGGTTTTCTCTTAAAGGAAATCTTTATCATTTTTTGCATTTCTAAGTGGATACTCTCCCAAAATGCCTGGATTTTTTTTTTTTTTGCATAGCAACCACATGTGATAGAAAGTGCCTGATTTATCTCCACACCTCCAGCAATTACTTGGGATGTTTTTGTACATCTTTGACAGTTTCCAAGGTGCTAGATACCATGGGTGTTGCATTTTTAGGAAGTTTTCTTCACAAACTGTTATGTCTTAAGAGTAGTAGTATTAATTAAATAATTAATAGTTTAGTAAAACTTGCATACTAGAAAAAGCTACCTCACATGCGGAGCAAGAGCAACATGACAGGTCATTTGCCAAGAAGCTGCCGCCATCGGCGAGCTTTCTTGCTTGTAGGATCTGCTGACTTCTTCAGGGACGCTTCCCAGTTGAGGGAGTTGGGGATGTTTAGCCCGGTGAAGACTGAGAGGTGACACGATAGTCATCTTTAAATACCTGATGGGCTCTCAAGTGGAAGATGGAGCGGGCTTGTTTTGTGCTGCTTCCGAGGGGAGGACCCGGAACCAGATGACTCTTGGCGTCCCTTCCAACTCTACAATTCTAAGATTCACTTGGGCTTTCATTTGCAACAGTCCACAGTTCGAAAGCACGTCAAAGTGCAAGTAGATAAATAGGTACTGCTCTGGTGGGAAGGTAAACGGAATTTCCGTGTGCTGCTCTGGTTTGCCAGAAGTGGCTTTCCACATGACCTGGAAGCTGTACGCCGGCTCCCTTGGCCAATAACGTGAGATGAGCGCCGCAACCCCAGAGTCGTCCACGACTAGATCTAATGGTCAGGGGTCCCTTTACCTTTACACAGATGGTAGACTTGGAAGTTGTGGCCGCATCTCGCACAAAGCATTTGTGTTACCACCACAGAGAGACAGGGGCGTCTCCTCTCCCCTGACAAAGGTCATAAAACCAAAAAGGGGTAGCTGGTTGCCAGGACCCCACCTCCCAAGCCTAGGTTTCTCCGCTTCTATCTTTGCCACCTGACTGAGCAGGGTCTTCTCTTGCAGAAAGTCACCCACGAGATGGACATGTGCTACGGGAAGATGGGGAGCCTCTTCCGCTGTGGGTCCCGCCAGACCCTCTTTGCCAACCAGCTGATGCGCTACGCAGACCTTTATGCCGCCTCCTTCATCAACTTCCTCTATTACCCTTTCAGCTACCTTTTCCGGGCACCACCCACCCTGGTATGTGGGTAGGGCATCCTGGGGCAGGAGATGGGTGTGTGTGTGTGGGGGGGGGGCGTGCCTTTTGGCCCAGGGAAAGGGCTGAGGATTAGACAAATTCAGGGAGCAGAAGGCTATCGATGGCTGCTAGCCCTGTTGGCAGTATTCTGCCTTCACGGTCGGGGGCAACGATGCTTTTGAATGCCAGTTTCTGGAAACCACATGGCGTGTGGGGAGAGGGATTCCCACTGGGGCGTCTGGTTGGCCACTGTGAGAACAGGATCCTGTACTAGATGGGGCCCTTTCGGCCTGATCCAGCAGGGCTCCTCCAATGTTCTTACATCACAGGCTTTCTCCATGGAAGAGACTCCTGCTCTAAGCTGGTGGGGGGACGGGAGGAGAGGGGCAACTGTCTAGCCTTCCTGCACAGGCTTGCAGCTTTTGGCCAGTTCTGCAGGAGCTTCGCTTTTTTTCTCCTCTGGGAGGCTGTGTCCGCCTCCTGATGCCCACCCCCACCCCTGACAGTTGCATGACAATTCTTGCCCCTCCAGATGCCCCATGAATCTACTGTGGAGCACACCCGGGTGGAGTTCAGCGAGACGGGTCTCCTGGCAGGTCATGTGATGCCCCAACATAGGCCACTGCAGGTGAGTCTCTCTGCTCTTCTGCTGTTTCAACACACCCCTGCATTCTTCCTCCTTTCCCTCCCGTGGTTTTTGGCTGCCCTCTACTGACACCCACATTGGCACACTGAAAATGGCTTTAGGTTTCAGTAAGTCATTGCCAATACAGTGGCACCTTGGCTCTCAAACTTAATCAGTTCCGGATGTCCGTTCCAAAACCAAGGCACGCAATCATTCGGTAGCTGAACTGTGCTCCAAACAGTCACAAAAACAAAACAAAAAGAGCCTCAAAAACAAAAATGCAAAATAAATAGCAAAAACAGACAGACCTCAGCGTAACACTTTTCCTGCTTGGCAGGGGGTTGGACTGGATGGCCCTTGTGGTCTCTTCCAACTCTATGAGTCTAACACTCAAAACGGAGGTGTAGCACTCAAATTGGAAGTGTAACACTCAAAACAGAGCATGTTCGGCTTCCGAAAAAAGTTCGCAAACTTACTTTGCAGTGTTTGGGTTCCAAAGGTACCACTGTACTCCTAAAAGCTGTGCCACACTAACTGAAACATCCAAGGGTTTCTGCAATGCAGGAATATCAGCTGCCCCACATGGGGCTCGAACCTGCAACCCTCGCATTATCTGTACCGTGCTCTAACCAACTGAGCCATTGTGAAAGAATGGAGCAGAGATTTTGACCTCTTGGACACCTGAGTGCCAGCGCCCGGAGCCAATGAACACTCTGGGATCCAATGTCCACATTCCATGCAGCTTCTTTAACAGGATGACACTGTTCAAATCCTCACTTGGCCGTGAACCTCACTTAGGGGTGACCTTGGGGCAGTCACTGCCTCTTAGCCTAACCTACCTCACAGGGTTGTTGTTGAGCATAACATGGGAGAACTGTGCCACCTTTTTGAGCTACTTGCAGGAAAAGTGGGATATAAATGCAATAGCTAGCCAACTCCCCTCTGCCTATCCCAACAGAGGACAGGGTGGGTGAAGCACCAGGGCAGAGAGCGCCCCTCTGAGGAACGGGCGACCTTGGCATGATGGGCTGCTGGGGTGGAGCATGGGTGCCCCTGCAGTAGAGTGTGCAAGGCACCCACCCAAAATCCGAGGGAGATGGGCAGACATGTCTTCTGCCCGCTAGAGAAAACACACAACAGGTCACTAGCTCTAAGATAATTCCGCCCCACAATATAGACTTATTTCAATTCGCTTGTTGCTGTGAACTACCTTTAGAGGGCTGCATAGCCTTGAAAGGTGGGACGCAAATACCTACCTAAACAAAGAGGAGCAAAGGACCTACGTCCTACGACAACCAATTCTGAGCTCAGAGAATTGGGTTCTAGCACAAGGGTCATCTAGACCAACCCCCCAGGCAATGCTGATTTTCAGCTTTTTTTGGGGGGGGGCAGTCCCTGCATTTGGCTGCCATGTGGCTATTCACATTTTTCCTCCTTGCTCTTCTGTGTGCCTTACTGACCTTTCGAAACAGCCTTGGCCCAGTATACCTGAAGGAGTGTCTCGACCCCCATCGTTCTGCCTGGATACCAAAGGCCTTCTGGTGGTTCCCTCCCTGCGAGAAGTGATGCTACAGGGGACCAGGCAGAGGGCCTTCTCGGTGGTGGTGCCTGCCCTGTGGAACGCCCTCCCACCAGATGCCAAGGAAATAAACAACTACTGTGTTTCTCCGAAAATAAGACACTGTCTTATATTTATTTTCCTCAATATTTTCGGGGGATGTCTTATTTTTATTACGCATCCAGCCTCGCCTCTTCCTTGGCGCCCTCCAGAACTGCGCCTATCACTATGTCTTATTTTTGGGGTATGGCTTATATTGCGCAAATGCGTAGAAATCCTGCTACGACTTATTTTATGGGTATGTCTTATTTTAGGGGAAACAGGGTACCTGACTTTTAGAAGGCAGCCCTGTTTAGGGAAGTTTTTAATGTTTGATTCTATTTTTAATATTCTCTTGGGAGCCGCCCAGAGTGGCTGGGGAAACCCAGCTAGATAGGTATCAATAAATTTATTATTATTATTATTATTATTTTATTTTCCTCCCCCCCACTGCCTGAGGGTTATACTTCATGCAACTAGATTTGAGTCCAGGAAAGAAACTGCTTAAGTGTTTAGTTACAGGTAGGTAGCCGTGTTGGTCTGAGTCTTAAGTGTTTAGCATGCAACACTTAACTGCTGCTTAGGGACCTCTCTGAACGCTATACCACTGTTTCCCTGTCCCATAGAAGCTGCACAGCGCTTCCCAGGAAGACACAGACGATGAGCACGACTGAGCCAGACCCCAACGGAGGATGCAGAAGGGAAATCTTGAGTGGGATGAACGCCATAAGCTGCTAAGAGAGGGGTGGGGGGAGGAGAGTTCCGCCCCAGACCCTTCCTTGCGAGGCTCCCGATTCCAAAGTGAGGCAAAGGGCTTCTGCTCAGCTTCCCAGCGGGTGGCTCCAAGAGGTCATTTCAGGAGGCTTACCCCAAAGGGACAGCACCCCACGGCTGCTTTGCAGTGCCCATCAGCTTTCCAAAGTGGGAGCTTTCTGGGGAGCCCCCCCAGCTGAGCTTCTTAGGGCTGCTTGCTTCAACCACCTCCCCAAAGGGCTTTTGAGATCCCTTCCTACGCCCAAGCACCTGGGGCCCAGGATTTAAGGGAGAAATCCAGCGTGACCCTCTGCCGCTGTGCTGGAGGGAAGCCTCTTCCCTCAAGGCTCCAGCCACTAGGCCCACCTGCTCTTCCAAAGGCTCAAGAAGTCCTGGGCGGGGGGGCAGAAAGCAGGAGATGCTTACAGCAAAGGAGAGGCTCTCTGGTGGCGTCGGAGAAATCCCAAGCCCCTCTTCTGCCTGGGCACCGAGGGAGGTTGCCAAAAATGTAGGGGGCTGTGGCTCTGTGTTTTGACAGGAACAGCTGTGGCCTTGTCGCTGAGCACTGGCAACCCAGGCAAGGCCCTCAGCTGTCCCTCGAGCACAAGGACCTCCCAGAGGAAGAGAGTGCCCGAGGGAGAAGAGGCAGCCGGCATTTGGGGGCACCGTGGCCGCCCACTGAGGGTGGGCTTGCAACGGAGCGGATTTGAGCCTGAAGTGACTTGCAGAGAACTCAGAAGCAGCCCTAGAAAGGAGTTTAGCAACAGCCCCACGCCAGGTCCAAGGGAAGCCCTGAGCTTCAATGCACCCCCCCCCTTTGCCACAATGCCCTCTCTTGCGAGAAACATGGAAGAGCAAACAATCCACTCGCAGCTCCCAGGAAATCCGCACAAATGCCACCACCATTCACAGGCACCTGGCAGCCAAGACTTGGACTTCGTTGAGGTCTAGGGTGAGGCCCCGCGGTGCCAAGCCCAGGACACCAGGCCCCACCCCTCTCTGAAAAACCCATTCCACAACCAGGACATGGGGAGGACCCTTCTCTGCCTATGCCCACAAAATGGCAGGCAGAAGCTCTCCGCCCCCCAGATTCCTTTTGCCCAGAGAGAAATCCAGCTGAAAGAGATGAGGAACCCCCCCACATTTCTTGGAGCTTCCTGAAGCCACCTGTGTTGTCAAAAAGGTTGTTTTCTTTTTTAAATCATTTTAAAAATAAAGATGCTTATATATTCTGGAAAGTCCCATGCTACCATCACACATTTCCAGTCCACCAATGCAGCAGCTCTAACAGAAAAGGGTTAAATAAACTGGAGTTCTCGTTAGTAAATGCACCAATAAAAAACAGATTTTTGTTGTATATATCCTTATGGCTTTGAGTTTATAACTTCTGTATGGCTATATGTATTCTTGTTTTTGCAATTCATATTTGATTTGTCAGGAGGGATTATCCTCACTATTGAATCTTATATTGGCCCGAGTTCTTGGTCTAACAGAAAAGGGGCCTGCGCAGGGGTGGGGCTGCGGAGGTTGGCGCCGAGGTCCGTGGCAGAAACCCCTCCATCTCTACTGTCTCTGGCAAAGCTTCGTTCTTGCGGAAGATGAAGCGACAGCTGTCCTCTGCGTCCACGATTTCGTCCAGACAGGACACGACGGGGTTGTGGTCCCTCAGCATCTGTGGGTAGTGAGCAGACGCCCGCTCAATTCGCAGGGACCGCCGCACTGGGGTCAAGAGCTTCAGGCCCGTCCTATCACTTTGCTCCTTGGCTCTGAAAAGGGACAGAGGGCATGGAATCACACACACCCCCAGACCCAGAAAGCGGCCCTTTTGTTGCAAAAAGCAGAGCTTGGGTTTGAACGAGGCCCCCGCATGCCACAGTTGCCCATGCCTGCTCTGCCGCCTCCTTTCTTTCCTGGTTGCCCCACCTCATCAAGGATAGGGTAGAGTTGAAAAAGACAGAGCTAAGGCCCACCCCTTACCTGGGCAGCGATGCCACTTGGAGCTTGATTGCCGAAAGAGGCTGGCAAGCCGGTCCTTGCCCGTTGCTCTGCGCCTGGTCCTTGCCGGGAAGTCGGAGTTCAGCAGGGGTTGCTGTTGGGGGAGAAGAGAGAGAGTAGCCAGTGGAGGACAGGCAGTGGCTGAAGAGGAAGAGCCCTGAGCTGGGTCTTCTTTTGCCCAGAGCAGCCTGGAGGGGCCTTGTTGGCAAGGGCAAGAACGGCAAACCTGTTCTGGTTTTGCAGAAACTGCTCCATGTCCCCATGCAGAAGACTTGTCCTGCTTCCAGGGGCAAGCAGTCTCCCAGAGGGCCCATTGCCACAATTGGCAACTGATAGCAAGCTGGGCCTGAGGGACCCAGGTGGCTCTGTGGGTTAAACCACTGAGCTTAGGGCTTGCTGATCAGAAGGTCAGCGGTTCGAATCCCTGTGGCAGGGTGAGCTCCCGTTGCTCGGTCCCAGCTCCTGCCAACCTAGCAGTTCGAAAGCACATCAAAATGCAAGTAGATAAATAGGGACCGCTACAGCGGGAAGGTAAACGGCGTTTCCGTGCGCTGCTCTGGTTCGCCAGAAGTGTCTTTGTCATGCTGGCCACATGAACTGGAAGCTATACGCCGGCTCCCTCGGCCAATAATGCGAGATGAGCGCGCAACCCCAGAGTCGGTCACGACTGGACCTAATGGTCAGGGGTCCCTTTACCTTTACCAAGCTGGGCATCTTTCTTTCAGGCTGGCTCCAGAGCACCCTGACCTGTTTCTGCCTGCTGCCTACCCAGACACGCCGCCAGGGAGGCAACTCCAGCGCTCCCGGGCCCAACAAGATTTAAATGGTGCTGAGATTCTCCAACATTACCCCTCCCTGCCCGCCCCCGTCAGTCCAGGCCCAAAGCTCTCTCCCTGCAGGGCTGCATTAGGGCATTTCTGACCAAGGACATGCAGAGCGAGCTACGGTACATTAAGGCACAAGAGAAGCAAAATATAAACTGAACGTAGACTTATATATGCAGAAATCGCAATCTGGTAAAAAGATAAAAGAAACACACACACTGCCTTCCCCGATGATCATTGCTTGAAAAACTGAAGAACAGGGAAGGCTGAAGGAACTCTGCTGAAGGAAAGGCATGAATCAAGCAGTCCATGGCCACTTTGGGGATCGAGAACGGGGTCACGAGATCCACTGTGTTGGATTTGGAGGTGCACGGTTCCTTGCAGATACTAGGGCCAACCTGGGACACACTCTTTCAGGGAATGGTCCTGAGCTCTAAGGAAGCTTTGGCAAGAAGCAGAGGAACATCCCGGGAAGGGGGGGGGGGAGAGCTCCGCCAGCAGGAGGGTTTTGGCACAAGGGGGCCAGAAAATGGAAGCTTTGACTGGGACCCCAAGAAAGCTCAGCCCAATCCCATCTGGAAAAACCAGGAGCCATTGCCTGCAGAACCGAGAGAGGGATGCAGGACTTGCTGTGGGCATTGTCCGCAAAAGGCCACCTGCATATATTCCCAGATGCAGAGGTACATCATTAACTTCCAGTGAGGAAATGGAAAAAATCATTTTGGCTACAATTCCTTTGCTAGGCACTGGCCTTAAAGCAACAGTAAGGTATTCTACACAGGGGAGGAGAAGCTGCTCTCTCCTCACTCTTTCGTGTGTGTGGTTTTTTGGGGGGCAGAGTTTAGCTGGCAGGCTCGAAGGCCAGACTGACCAGCGATGGTGGCTATGCTCTGCCCTCCACAGTTGGAGGCAGCGATGCTTCTGAATCTCAGCAGCTGGAAACCACAGGAGGGGAGAGGGCCCTAAATGGCCTCGGTCCAGTATACCTGAAGGAGCATCTCCACCCCCATCGTTCTGCCCGGAAACTGAGGTCCAGCGCTGAGGGTCTTCTGGCGGTTCCCTCGCTACGAGAAGCCAAGTTACAGGGAACCAGGCAGAGGGCCTTCTCGGTAGTGGCACCCACCCTGTGGAATGCCCTCCCACCAGAGGTCAAAGAAAACAACAATTACCAGACCTTTAGAAGGCATCTCAAGGCAGCCCTGTTTAGGGAAGCTTTTAATGTTTGATTTCTGTATTTTAATGTTTTGTTGGAAGCCGCCCAGAGTGGCTGGGGGAACTCGGCCAGATGGGCAGGGTATAAATAATAAATTATTATTATTATTATTGTGTGGGTTCCCAAAGGCATCTGGCTGACCACTGTGAGAACAGGATGCTGGCCCAGATGGGCCATCGGTCTGATCCACTGCTTACCCCAGGCTTGACTGGAATGCTTCAGAGTGTCAACGAGGGCATCTCTCAACTCTTGCAGCGGCTGGAATGAGAGCAAAAGAAAGTCCACCACTGAGCGACCAGAGCAAGCCTCAGAGCGCTGCCTGCAGGGTGTCACAGAATCATAGAATTGTAGAGTTGGAAGGGGCCCTAAGGAGTCATCTAGTCCAACCCCCTGCAATGCAGGAACCCCAGCTAAAGAATCCTCGACCTCCGCTAAACTAATATCCCATGAAGGCAAGTCCACCACCTTTTGAGGGAGCAGGTTTCCTGCGCAAACATCCTTTTGCTACAGCTATTTGGGGAGCAGGGGGAGGGACACACAGCAAGGGAAATCACACAGGACTGGCTGCTTAATAGCTCGACCCCAGGACGGATGGTGCTTTATAGCAGAGGTGGGAGGACCACAGCCAATTGCAACCCTCCTCCCTGCCTGTGGGCACACGCGTCTTCCAGCAACCCCCAGAGAATCGTAGACTTGAAGGGACTCCCAAGGGTCACCTAGTCCAACTCCCTGCAACACAGGAAAGTCCAGCCCCCGTGATCGGATGTGAACAAGAGCCCATAGCAAGAAATGGCTCCTTCTTGGGGATGCGCCCCACATTCTGGGGGCATCTCTTGTGCAAATCCCAGTCAAGCAGATGCTCAGAGAATTCTCAGCCCAGGTGGGATGGCCAAAGGCATCCCGCTTTGGGGTCCAGGAAGCTCAAGCCCAGACGGTTCCCGAGGAAGATGCCCTGGTCTCCTTGCTTCTGTGCACCGTCAGCCAGGGATGGAGAGCCCAGCGGGAGGGAGGCAGGAGGCTGGCTTAGGGCTCGGGCTCTGCCTCTGCTGGGGAGCCCTGCACCTCCCCACCCCTCTTGGCATGTCCTTGTAAGGGGAAAAGCTCCTTTGGGCCTGACTTGATTTTGAACCCTGGCCTCCCAGGTCCTGGCCCAGCACTCTAACCACTACATCACACTGCCTCTCTGCCGTAGACACAGCAGATGAGAGTCCAAGAGTGAGGGAATGCCACTTACCACAGCTCCAGCACAAGCAGCAGCATGGTACAGCCCGGCTGCATCAAACGAGCCTTGGCGGGCCAACAGCTTTGCCTTGCAGGCCCAGAACCGGGCAAACTTCTCTGCCTCTGGGATGCGGGACAGCATGGCCAGGAGCTCTTCTGAAGGAACCCCCTGGAGGGAAACAGAAAGGAGTCATAAGGAGGCCGGCAGATGAGGGACACTTGGGGCTCACTCTGTAGGCCGGCTGTTTTCATTGGGCAGCGCCAGCCCAATCTTAAGGGTGTGTTTGTGCAAAATTGGTTTTTGTTTGGCAAAGTCACTGGCACCGAAGACAGAACACTGGCTGGGCATTCCTGTACCTCCGGACATTACAGAGCCAGGCATTGGGAGACCCGGGCCTGCCAAAAAAAGGAGGCGTAAAAAAAATCAGTCCCTCTTGACCCTGGAGACGTATATTTTAGAACCCTCCTTATTTCTGTAATTTTGAGTTGTTTTAAATTGTTTTTTGTTTGGTGTGATTTTGTGCTTTAATTGTTACCCGCCACTTGAACCTTAGGTCACCCAACCTCCCTTTAAAAACCTGAAGGAAGTCAGCCACTTTCCAAGATAGTCTGTGAAACAGCTCTAATAAAAAAAATGCATACAGGTCCTGCATTCTGACTTCCCCATAGAAAATGGGCTTGAACTCACTGCCCGTCAGGCCTGACATTGTCCGCTTTGGTCTGCAAAGCGTCAGGGAGTTCCACAGGCTCAATGCAGATCCCCACCCCCCACCCCCCGGATCTAAATGATTTAGGGAACTTTCCCTTTGATGTTGGACAACGGTCACTTCTGAAAACGTCTCTGTTTCAACTGACTCTTGGACTGCCCAGTTTGTTTCTTGAGAGTTACAATGCAATGGGCCAAGGGCAGAAAACAATAAAAACCTGATTGACTTCCTTATTTCATTTATATCCTGCTTGACAGTGAAGAACTCTGCTCCCGGCAGGGTGGGAGAAAGGATAGTTTCAAAGTAAAGAAAAATACTATTGCACCAGGACAGGTTTTTCTTCCCGCTTTTATCATTCCTTGTGGGTTTTAATGATTGCCATAGCTGCCAACTACCCCGTTTTCCCCGGGAAACACCCGTTTTTACTTACCTTTTCCCGGTGGTCCCCCGTATCACTTCATCTCCCGTTTTTCTCCATTATTTTCTCCTGCTGGCGGCCATTTTTTTCTTTCCGATTTGCCCTTCTATGGGCACCAAAAATGGCCGCCGCCGGCTTCAAAAGTCGCATCTACGCATGTCCGGAAGTGCATAGATGCGACTTCCGGTGTTGGCCATTTTTGGTGCCCATAGATGGGCGGAGCGACACCGGAAGTTGCGTCGACGCACTTCCTGACATGCGTACAAGCGACTTTCGAAGCCGGCGACCGCCATTTTTGGTGCCCATAGAAGGGCAAAGCGACACCGGTGTCACACGGCTGCCGGTCCCGGATTCTGCAGTCCGGGACTTGGAAGGTAAGATGATTGCATGTTTTGTTTTGTAAACGGTTCTGCTTTTAAGCCACACAGTGAATATTTATTGATGAGTCGCTGCTTATCAGGCACTTTCTGCCCCATCTAAGGATGCAGTCTCCCAGGACGACCCAAAGCTCACCTCGTCTGCCAGCTTCATGCACTCTGCCAAGGTGCTGGCGATTTGCTGTGCCACCTTTTGTTGCTCCATCTCTTCTTCCATGCAGTCCCAGAAGGAGCGGTCCAGGGCCTCCTTCTCCTTGGGCGGGGGTTGCCTTTTAACGGGGAAGGTCATTGGGGGCCGCTTGTAGCATTTCCCTTTGGATGCCAACCATTCCTCTAGCAGCTTCCTAAGGGAGAGCAGGGAGAGGTTAGACGACATCAGAACCGAATACAGGCCGGCTGGATCAGCCGCCAGTTTCATTTCAATTTTAATTTGTGTACCGCTTTTCTATATTACTACAAACAAGGCTGTTTACAAGCTGAAGGAACAACAAAACAGACAGCAAAGATCATGATCTGACCCAATACAGTGGTCCCTCGACTTACGAACTTCATCCGTTCCGATTGCACACTCGTAGGTCGAAAATTTCGTAAGTCGGAAAGCGGATTCCCGTAGGAAAAAAATATTCGGAAAAATTCATAAGTTGAGGAAACCGCATTTAAAACCGCCAACGGTTTCCATTTGGATGTAGAAAAATTCATAAGCGTGCGGCCATTTGTCCCATTCATAAGTCGAAAACTTCGGATGTCGAGTAATTCTCAAGTCGAGGGACCACTGTACAAAAAATTCCATAACAATAAATCTAATGAAGACATATTCAGTAAGGCATTGAAATATAACAGTAAACAGTAAAATTAAATGCCAGCAGATAATAATTAAATAGTTCACACGTAACAATAAAGAATTGCAAAAGTATAATCAATAAAAATGGCAGCAATTTACAATGCATAAAATACCACAAAACATACCATATTTTTCGCTCCATAAGACACACTTTCTTCCTCCTAAAAAGTAAGAGGAAATGTCTGTGCGTCTTATGGAGCGAATGCATGGTCCCTGGAGCCGACTTTCCCAGGGGTGAAAAGTAGATCGTGGTTTTTTTGTTTTTTGTTTAAATAGAAAGAGCTAAAGGCTAACAAGAGGGAAAGAGAACCCACTCAGCAGCTGATTGCAAGAGATCGGGAGGGAGATAAGAGAAGCTAGCTCCCTTCCTGGCCCCACCCCCTTGCCCAGGCCTCCATTGTTGTGTTTCCCCAGCGACATGTGACTGGCTGATTAGATTATCTGTCTGGAAACTGTAGAAATGGCTCCCTTTCCTTTCCTAAAGAAGCTGCAGAAATGTGAGTTGAACTCCATAAAAACAGGATTTTTTCCCCTTTGCAAGGTAAGCTGCACAACTGTGAGCTGATCCTCAAAAAAATGGAGCTTTCCCCCTTTGCAAAACAAAAAACAAACAAAAAAACCTGCACAACTGTGAGCTGATCCCCCACAAAACAGGGCTTTTCCCATTTGCAAAAGAAGCTGCACAACTTTGAGCTGATGCTCAAAAAATGGAGCTTTCCCCCTTGCAAAAAAAACCCCTGCACAACTGTGAGCTTATCCCCCCAAAACCAGGGCTTTCCCCCTTTCCTCCTCTAAAAATTAAGTGCGTAGTTTGGTCAGGTGCATCTTATGGAGCGAAAATTATGGTACCAGATGACGTAAAAGGGTCAAATTGAGAAACGGGGACACACAACTTATTATTTTTTCTTTATTTATAAAAAATACCCCTTCTCTCTTCCCAGCTGCTTCTGCTGTTCTTAAAGCCATGGTCTGGGAAAGACTCCTAGAGCTGAAGGATGGGGCTAGGCAGGTAGAAAAAGCCCTCTTCTCCTCCATGAATTTGTCTAATCCTCTTTCAAAGCCATCTGAGTTGCTGGCTCTCCCTGCCACCCTTGACGCATCTCCCAGGCTACAGTGAGAAGCCTGTTATTGATCAGAGCCTCTGTGGCTTTGTGGGCAATAGGATGGCCAAGGACAGGGGTCAGCAAACTTTTTCAGCAGGGGGCCAGTCCACCGTCCCTCAGACCTTGTGGGGGGGGGGCGGGGCTGGACTATCTTTTGAAGGGGGAAAAAATGAATGAATTCCTATGCCCCACAAACAACCCAGAGATGCATGTTAAATAAAAGGACACATTCTACTCATGTAAAAACACGCCGATTCCCAGACCGTCCGCGGGCCAGATTTAGAAGGCGATTGGGCCGGATCCGGCCCCCGGGCCTTAGTTTGCCTACCCATGGCCAAGGAGGTTCAATTAATAGTTAGAGGCCAGAGCAAGATCTATGACCCCCTGCAGGCCTATCACTTTTCTTCTTCCTTGTCCCTCCTTTGTCCGGAGCTGCTTTCTGCATGCCTTCAGTATTCATAGAATTGCAGAGCTGGAAGGGACACAAAGGGCCATCTAGCCATAGCTGTCAAGTTCTCCCTTTTTTAAAAGGGAAATTCGCTTATGCTGAATAGGCTTCCTCGCGAGAAAAGGGAAAACTTGACAGCTATGCATCTAGCCTGACCCGTTGCAATGCAGGAATCACATTCCCAAGATGAGCTCCTGCCCTTCAACCAGAGGGTGGCTCCTCATGCACACGGACATGATGTCCCCGGTCAAGTGTGGAAGGTCTATTTGCAAGCAGATTCACTCACAAGGAGGCACTTTAGTGTGTCTTTTCTGAACTATAATCTTGAATCTCTTATTAGACCATCAGCAGAATCAGGTGGAGAAATTGAACACCTCAGCTGAACAAGGATCTAGGGGTTCCTCTGCACATTACAACACACAGGTGCATGAGGGATTGAGGCAGCAGTTTGGCCATGCGCTGGCCCACCCTTAAGGGACACGCCTAGAGCCCATTCCCCATGCAGGAAAGACGGACAGATGGAACAAGACGGTGGCATCAGTCCAGTCCTGTGGAACCCTCTGCCACTAGATTCAGCAGGCAACCTCTGTGCCGAACTTTAAATGCCTGCCTGTGCAGACAATTAAGAATACAACATCGTTGTACCTTGGAACTTGAACATTCGAAAACCAAATCGTGGCTTCTGATCGGCTGCAGGAACTTCCTGCAGCCCATCAGAAGCCGCGGAAGCCCCGTCAGATGTTCGGGTTCCAAAAGAACATTTGCAAACCGGAACAAACAAACCGGTTTGC